>NW_027361775.1:13542500-14760000 GCF_039654945.1 Dendrobates tinctorius | reverse complement strand
ATTTCCACAGTCATTGATGATATGGAGTTGCATGTCAGGTAAAGGCACTGGGTGAGATGGATGTCATTAGATCTTCAATAAATGCACAAGTTTTTGTTGATATTTTGGACACTTTTCTTATCCCATCAATTGAGAGGATGTTTGGGATGATGAAATCATTTTTCAAGATGATAATGCATCCTGCCATAGAGCAAAAACTGTGAAAACATTCCTTGAAAAAAGACACATAAGGTCAATGTCATGGCCTGCAAATAGTCCAGATCTCAATCCAATTGAAAATCTTTGGTGGAAGTTGATGAATATGGTCCATGACAAGGTTCCAACCTGCAAAGCTCATCTGGCAACAGCAATCAGAGAAAGTTGGAGCCAGATTGATGAAGAGTACTGTTTGACACTCATTAAGTCCATGCCTCAGAGACTGCAAGCTGTTATAAAAAGCCAGATGTGGCGCAACAAAATACTAGTGATGTGTTGGAGTGTTTTTTTGTTTGTTTGCTTTTCATGATTCCATAATTTGTTCTGCAGAATTCAGTGAATCCATAATTTTTCCCCTATGCTTGGTTTAAAAAGCAGCCATTACTGACTACCACATTTTTTGTTCTTGATTTCTTTTAGTGTTTCTCAAAGCCAGAAAGTTGTCATTTGAAATGACCTTAGTTTTTGGCCATGTCTGTGATCTGCTTTTTTTCTACAAAATTAAACAACTGAATGAACATCCTGCAAGGCCGGTGATTCCATAATTTTTCCAGGGGTTGTTAGGAAAGCGGCATTCACCAAGTTGATGAAGATATGGATTAAAAGATTCTATTTCAGGACATTGACAGGGTATGCAGGGAGTTCAGAGGGGTGTTGAATGGAGAGTATGGACGATGGCTGTTTTGCATTATTACAATGCTTCTACAGGTCCTGGTGTGCAATTAACAAATCAAAGGTAACACCCTTTTATAGGCGGTACAAACAAATGTGAATTGATACACAAATATGATTTAAATGCACACACTTTGATAAAAACAGTTACAGAGAACCACAAATAAGTAGAGGGAAATATTCAATAGCAAAATAGAAAAGTCTAGGGGTCCTTGTGCCTTTGCTTTAAGGATCCATTTTTGCTACATGTCTTAATAGAGTTATATTGTGGTTACCAAATTGGGGTGGAACATTACCACTTCAAGACCTGCAAATCTCAGAGTTTCAGTATTAGAATTACATCTTTCTTGTTCATGTTTATTTAACCTCAAAGAACCTTTGCAAGGGCTTATAGAATAATAATGTTCACGAAATCTCATCTTTAATGGTCTAATCATCTTACCTATGTAATTAAAAAGACATGGGCAAAATATGATCTAATTTACAATTTTTTGTCCTAGAAGAAATAAAATTTGTGACATAATGAGAGATCGATCCTATGCATAATGGATTGGTAGTATGTAAATGACAACTTGGGCAATTGCCCACTTGTGGTTTCCATTTGGAATTTGCTTTTTCAACCAATTGTTTTGTGTAGACAGTAATTTATAGTGAACCAGAATATCCCCCAAATTATGACACATGATATACGAGAAGTATACCCATGTGTGAGGGATGGACTCACTAGGCTGCTTTCAAAAGTAGGCACAGGAATGCTTCTTAGGTAACTCACCTGCTCTTTTATTATAGAACAGCATAAACCTAAGCAGGGTTCAGTAAACTAAACATGGCCTTTCTGGCATAATGGCAATAACAGCAAAGTCCTTATATGTGAGGGGATCGCCCGATCAGACCACCATATGCTCTCCAAGCCACAACAGAGAAAAAAAAACAGTGGCTCTACATTTAACTTCCCAGCTACTGCCTTGAGGTGGAGATATGGGGAGTAGGCATCCACACCATCTCTGACCTACTCACCTAAAAAACCTGCCCCTTATTATGACCGACTAACACCTTCAGCACATAGCATGCTGGAAAGAAACATGGGTTTCTAGATCACGTAAGAAAGCAATCTTCGTGACACATATCTCCCATCACATACAGTGCCAGTGACCCTGTCACACAATATCATGTACAGTTGAAACCAGAAGTTTATATACGCTATATAAAATGACACATATGCACGTTTTTCTCAACATCTGACATGAAATCAGAATAAATATTTCCTGTTTTCGGTCAATTAGGATTACCATAATTATTAATATTTGCTAAATGCCAGAATAATGAGAGCAAGAGACTGTTTTAGGGCATTTTTATTACTTACTGCAAAGTCAAAAGTTTACATACATTTCATTAATATTTGGTACCATTGCCCTAAAACTGAATGACTTGGGTCAAACGTTTGGGATATCTTTCCACAAGCTTCTCACAATAGTTGGTCAGAATTTGGGACCATTCTTCCTGACAAAACTGGCGTAACTGATTTGGTTTGTAGGTCACTTTGCACCACCGGCCTTTTCAGCTTTGCCCATAAATTTTCAATTGGTTTGAGATCAGGGCTTTCTGGTGGTCAATCCAAAACATTGACTTTGCTATCCTTAAGCCACTTTGTAACCATTTTGGCAGTATGCTTTGGGTCATTGTCCATTTGGAAGACCCATTTCTGCCCAAGCTTTAAGTTCCTGGCTGATGTCTTGATATGTTGCTTCAGTACTGACACATAATCTTCTTTTCTTCTTCTTTTCTCATTATGCCATCTATTTTATGAAGTGCACCAGTCCTTCCTGTGGCAAAACAACCTCACAACATGATGCTGCCACCCCCATGCTTCACAGTTGATATGGCGTTCTTAGACTTCCAAGCTTCTCCCTTTTTCCTCCAAAAGTAGTGATGGTCATTATGCCAAAAAAGTTCAATTTTAGATTCAACAGACCACAGGACATGTCTCAAAAAATTGTGGTCATTTTTCCCGTGTGCTTTCACAATGATTAATCTGGCTTTTTTATGTTTCTTTGGGAGTAATGGCTTCTCCCTTGCAGAGTGGCCTTTCAACCCATGTTGATGCAGTACTCTTTTCACTCTGGATATTGACAATCTTTCCAGCTTCTGCCATCATCTTCACAATGTCTTTTTGCTTTTGTCTTTGGGTTGATGTGCACATGTCGAACAACACCACGTTTGTCTCTGGGACACAGAATCTGTCTCCTTGCTGAGCAGTATGACAGTTGGACATTCCGATGTTGTTTGTACTTGTGTATAATTGTTTGTACAGATGAACGAGTCACCTTCAGGTATCTTTAAATTGTACCCAAGGATGAGCCAGAATTGTGCAAGTCCACAATTCTCTTCCTGATATCCTGGCTGATTTCTTGAGACTTGGCCATGATGCTACAAAAAGAAGCATTGTGTTTCAGGTGTGCATTAAAAGATATCCACAGGTGTGTTTCTAATTAACTCAGATGTTGTCAAAAAAACTATCAGAAGCTTACAAACACATTACATCATATGGGCAGTCCAGAATTGTTTAAAGGCAGAGTAATCAGTAAATGTAATTTTTTGACTTTGCAGTAAGTAATAAGAAGTAAGTAAGTCATAAAAATGCCTTAGTATCTCATTATTCTGGCATTTGGCAAACAATTATGGTAATCTTTATTGACCTATTAGTGGAATACCTGCAGCTTCGCCCGCAGAAAATATGTTAAATTGTTGGTTATGGTAGCTAAAGTAAAATTTTAAGTGCTACAGTAATTTTTTTTTTCCACTTTAAATTTTTATTATTTTAGCATTTTACTAATTTGTCATAGCATTGATGTCAACAACAACTTTTTTTTTAATTTCAACATTATTATTGATTTTACATATTCAATACATATTATGAAGTATAAAATATCATAACTATTTTTTAACTATTTTTTTTATCAAAAATTAACTTGCCCAATAGATGGTCATATTTTGGGTGGCATTTTCAAAAACAGTCCTTAGTAGAGTTGAGCGAAACGGGTCGAAAAAATTCAAAAGTCGCCGACTTTTAGCAAAGTCGGGTTTCATGAAACGAAACCCGACCCTAGGATGAGGTCGGCCACGAGGTCGGCGACTTACGCGCCAAAGTCGCGTTTCAAAAGTTTGTTTTGCGCTCTTTTTCAGCCAATCAGGATCCACGGACACTGTGGGCAACGTGATGACATAGGCACGGGTCACCACCATCTTTCAGAAGGGCATGCAAGTGATTGGCTTGCTTTGGTGGGCGTCACAGGGGGTATAAAAGGGCGTGCACGCCGACCGCCATCTTACTTCTGCCGATCTTAGCATAGGGAGAGGTTGCTGCTGATTCTGTAGGGAGAGCGTTAGGCAGGGAAGAAGACAAAAAAACTGCTTCTGCTGCTAGCGATTTGGCCTGCACAACACACCAGTCACTGTGTGTGCAGTGCAAGGGGAGGCTATATAGTGGTGTATCAGTGGTGTTGGTTGTTGGGCTGCCTTCTAAGGCTTCCTGACAGGCTGGCATTGCTGTTTACCCACTGCTCCACAAACTGCTTTTTTAAAAGCAATCAAATCTCCCTTATCCTCTAGTCACTTTGGTCACAGCTGCGCCATCGAGCCTGTCACATAGCGCTCAGATATTCATTGGGCCTCAAACTGCTTAAGCAATCCCAAATTTTTTTTTTTGTCCTGCTGAGAAGAAAAAAAAACTGCTTCTGCTGCTGATAGCAATTTGGCCTGCACAACACACCAGTCACTGTGTGTGCAGTGCAAGGGGAGGCTATATAGTGGTGTATCAGTGGTGTTGGCTGTTGGGCTGCCTTTTAAGGCTTCCTGACAGGCTGGCATTGCTGTTTACCCACTGCTCCGCAAACTGCTTTTTTAAAAGCAATCCAATCTCCCTTATCCTCTAGTCACTTTGGTCACAGCTGTGCCATCGAGCCTGTCACATAGCGCTCAGATATTCATTGGGCCTCACACAATCCAAAAGTGTCCAGTGTCCAAAAGTGTGTGCAGATATTCAAAATCTCCCTTATCCTCTAGTCACTTTTGTCACAGCAGTGCCATCGAGCCTGTCACATAGCGCTGAGATATCAGTGGGCCTCACACAATCCAAAAGTGTCCACTGTCCAAAAGTGTGTGCAGATATTCAAAATCTCCCTTATCCTTTAGTCACTTTTGTCACAGCAGTGCCATCGAGCCTGTCACATAGCGCTGAGATATCAGTGGGCCTCACACAATCCAAAAGTGTCCAGTGTCCAAAAGTGTGTGCAGATATTCAAAATCTCCCTTATCCTCTAGTCACTTAGGTCACAGCAGTGCCATCGAGCCTGTCACATAGCGCTGAGATAACAGTGGGCCTCACACAATCCAAAAGTGTCCACTGTCCAAAAGTGTGTGCAGATATTCAAAATCTCCCTTATCCTCTAGTCACTTTTGTCACAGCAGTGCCATCGAGCCTGTCACATAGCGCTGAGATATCAGTGGGCCTCACACAATCCAAAAGTGTCCAGTGTCCAAAAGTGTGTGCAGATATTAAAAATCTCCCTTATCCTCTAGTCACTTTTGTCACAGCAGTGCCATCGAGCCTGTCACATAGCGCTGAGATATCAGTGGGCCTCACACAATCCAAAAGTGTCCAGTGTCCAAAAGTGTGTGCAGATATTCAAAATCTCCCTTATCCTCTAGTCACTTAGGTCACAGCAGTGCCATCGAGCCTGTCACATAGCGCTGAGATAACAGTGGGCCTCACACAATCCAAAAGTGTCCACTGTCCAAAAGTGTGTGCAGATATTCAAAATCTCCCTTATCCTCTAGTCACTTTTGTCACAGCAGTGCCATCGAGCCTGTCACATAGCGCTGAGATATCAGTGGGCCTCACACAATCCAAAAGTGTCCAGTGTCCAAAAGTGTGTGCAGATATTCAAAATCTCCCTTATCCTCTAGTCACTTTTGTCACAGCAGTGCCATCGAGCCTGTCACATAGCGCTGAGATATCAGTGGGCCTCACACAATCCAAAAGTGTCCAGTGTCCAAAAGTGTGTGCAGATATTCAAAATCTCCCTTATCCTCTAGTCACTTTTGTCACAGCAGTGCCATCGAGCCTGTCACATAGCGCTGAGATATCAGTGGGCCTCACACAATCCAAAAGTGTCCAGTGTCCAAAAGTGTGTGCAGATATTCAAAATCTCCCTTATCCTCTAGTCACTTTTGTCACAGCAGTGCCATCGAGCCTGTCACATAGCGTTGAGATATCAGTGGGCCTCACACAATCCAAAAGTGTCCAGTGTCCAAAAGTGTGTGCAGATATTCAAAATCTCCCTTATCCTCTAGTCACTTTTGTCACAGCAGTGCCATCGAGCCTGTCACATAGCGCTCAGATATCAGTGGGCCTCACACAATCCAAAAGTGTCCAGTGTCCAAAAGTGTGTGCAGATATTCAAAATCTCCCCTGTCCTATAGATACCTTGTACCTTGTTTTACATTACTATATAGTTTGTTGGATTTTGTCTACATTTCTACCAAAAATGAGGAAGGCTGGTGGAAGAGGCCGTTGAATTGGGCGGGGGTTGGCAGCTGGTAATGATGGTGTTGGTGGTGGATCTGATGGTAGTGGCAAGAGCAAAATAGGACCGAATGCAGGAGGTGTTGACCCTGCGTCATCGTCTGGCTACATAAGGCCTCGAACACTTAGTTTTCTAGGAGTTGGCAAACCGCTTTTAAAGCCAGAGCATCAGGAAAAAGTTTTGTCTTATATTGCTGACTCAGCCTCCAGCTCTATCGCCTCCTCTTCTTCAGTTGTAAAAAGTAAAAGCACTGAGTCGTCATTGGAGGCTCATGTTCATGAACCACACCTTTCCTTGTGTCCTTCACCCCAACCAAGATTGAAGGATGACGCAGGCCATACTACTGATTACTCCATGGAGCTGTTTTCACATACCATGCCTGGATTATCAAGTGAAATGGTGAATTACCCAGGCCAAGATGAATCTGACATGGAGTGCACTGATGCACAGCCGCTGATGGATGATTCTGCTGGTACATTCACTCAGAGCTCTACATTGTCCTCGCAGTGTACAGAGCCAGATTCTGACCCTGATGAGACTCAGGTGCCCCTTCCCGCACACTATACCACCATACACGGTGACACAGAGGAAGGTGCACATGACATAGAAGAGGAGGTGATGGATGACCCAGTTGTTGACCCAGATTGGCATCCATTGGGGGAAGAGGGTGCTGCTTCCAATAGCTCAGATGAGGAGCATCCACAGCAGACATCGACATCGCAACAGCTGTTATCTGGCAGGCCCGGAGCACTCCAAAGACAGGTTCCAAACATCAAAAGAGTTGCTGGACAGCTTGTCCAGAGGGTCAAAAGATCACAGCGTGCTAGGCCGCAAAATGTCTGCCAAAGTAGGAAGAGTGCAGTGTGGCACTTTTTTGAACAAAATCCTCATGATCAGGCCAAGGTTATCTGTAAGAAGTGCGCAAAGACCTTTAGCCGAGGGAAAAATCTGAAAAATTTGAATACCAGTTGCATGCTTAGACATTTAACCAGCATGCACTTGCAAGCGTGGACACAACACCAAACCTCAAGTGCCACATGTGCAACTGATCACAACGAAGGTAGTCAGCAACGCTACATTGTTTCCCCCACTGTAAGCCCACCGGTTAGCACAGCAGCAAATGTTGAGGTGTCGTTGCAAGACCACAGCAGTCAGGGAATCCCACTGTTATATCAACGAAAGACTGATTCTAGGCCATCAGAAAGAACACCAACTCCATCACCATCATCAACCCTCTCTCAGTCCGCCCTGTCCACCGCTACTTCCACCATATGCAGCTCTCAAGTCCAGCTCACCCTCCCAGACACTATGAGTAGGTCAAGAAAGTACTCAGTCTCTCATCCACGTACACTGGGTTTGAACGCCCACATTGCCAAACTAATCTCGTTTGAGATGATGCCCTTTCGGTTGGTGGAAAGCACAGCTTTCCGCGAACTCATGGCCTATGCAGTACCACGCTATGACCTACCCAGTCGCCACTTCTTCTCTCGCAAAGCCATCCCAGCCCTCCACCATCATGTGAAAGACCGCATTGTCCATGCACTCAAGCAGTCAGTGAGCGGAAAGGTGCACCTCACAACTGATGCATGGTCCAGTCGGCATGGCCAGGGCCGTTACGTGTCTGTTAGGCGTCAGATTCCTGGCACTGCACAGCGGGAATCCAGAGCCAGACATCCTGCGGTCTCCCATTCTCCTCCGACCGCTCGGACTCCTGCTCAGCAATCTCGGCAAACCAGGCATTCCCCGCAGACTCGTTCTGTGAGCCTGGATGTTGCTGCCACCTCTGGTGCAGCAATGATAACGCAACCTGCTTTGCAGGGAACTGCTCTAGAGGCTAAGTCCTCGCGCTGTGCGACTGGGCATGCCCGCAACTTGTCCTCTCAGTGGAGAGCAGGGGTCACATGTGAAGGTCCTATGTCGGATCTGATTGGTCCTTCCTATAGTACTGGAAGGTCCCGGAAGCGCATGGCTATAAAAAGCCTGCATGGCGGCTCGGCCATGCGCTAGTGTAGCATATTATGCTGTGTGTGTATGGTGATGGATGCATGGACTGGTGTCTGACTTATTATGAAACCCCTTCCCTCGGATATTACGAATGGTGACAGTATGTTGGGTTAGTCAGCTCCAGATTGTGGCAGGCTACACGCCACTGAGCCTTCCTCACCTACACTAGCGTCCGTCGGTGCCCGGCTCCTCCGGCATCGTCGCTTAGCGGCTTCAGTTACGGCCGCGCTGCAGTAGTAGCAGCTTTTGGTGTTCGCGGCTGCGACGCTACACGCCGGCTGACCTGTGCAGCTAACAGGTTCAGCCTTTACGTCTAAGTTCATACTTTGGCGTCTCTGTGACTAAACAGAGTCCGCTCTCAGGCTCTCGGGTGACGTTAACCCGAGCGCTGTATCGCACTTCTAGCGTATCTGCCATTGTCCAGCAGCGGTCTTGTCATCTACCGCACGGTGGACCCCGGGCGGCGAACGCGCCTTCCATTATTTATATCTGGTGCGTTCCGCCGACCCTAACATTACACTAGCGCCAGGGTCTGGCTGGCAATGGCAGACGTGCAGCAGCTGCAGCGCTACATTCGGCAGCTGGAGAGCAGGTTGGCGGCTATTGAGAGCACCAACTCAGCTGCGAATGCTGCGCTAGCTGCTGCTCAGACAGTCGCTGAGGCTGTCTCACGTGCGCCCACACTTTTGCCCCTGCCGACAATGTCTCGCCTCCCGCTCCCCGATAAGTTTTCGGGTGATAGTGCCTCCTGTAGGGGATTCGTTAGTCAGTGCTCCATCCAGCTGGAGTTGCTGGCTGCACGGTTCCCTACGGAGCGGGCTAAGGTGGGATTTATTGTCTCTCTGTTGTCTGGCCGGGCATTACAGTGGGCCACGCCATTGTGGGAACGTGGTGATCCCGTGGTACAGGGGGCTGCTCAGTTCCTCGCGGCTCTGAAGCAAGTCTTCTTGGGACCACGGGTCACCCACGATACGGCTCTCCAACTGTTATCTTTAACACAAGGGTCACTTTCGGTTAGCCATCATGCTGTCCAGTTTCGGACACTGGCTTCCGAGTTAGAGTGGCCGGACAAAGTGTTGGTCCCGGTGTTTTGGAGAGGCCTGGCTGAGCACGTAAAAGATGCTCTAGCTACTAGGGAGATTCCCACCAGTTTGGAGGAGTTGATCGCCGTTTCCACCCGCATTGATCTACGCTACACGGAGCGCGGGTTGGAACGAGCGCAATCCAAACGTAGGGTTAATTTGGCTCCCACCTTTACTGAGCCGCTGAAATTTCCCGCACAGGAGCACCTCTCCTCTGAGCCTATGGAGGTGTCTCGCACCGGCACTAAGTTGCGTCCGATGCGAACCTCTGTGCGCTGTTATCGGTGCCGACAGTTGGGCCACTCGGCTGGCACATGCCCTCAGCGGCCGAAAGGACGACCACGTTCAGTGGCCGTAGGTGGTGGTCAATCCAAGGTGGGACCCTTTTCACCCAAACCGGTGTTCCAGGGTACATTAGATAGTGGGTCCTCCTCCTGGGAGGCAGAGGTCACCCTGGATTCCGGGGCCGAGGGGAACTTTATGTCCTCGACTTTTGCCCAGAGACACGCTATCCCTCTGGTGATACTCCCCCAACCTCTGACCATCAGGGTGGTAAATGGGGCACCGTTACCATCTCAGGTGACCCATCAGACAGCCCCACTCGGACTCTCTATTTCACCCTCACATCGGGAGACTCTGTCCCTGCTAATTATGCCCAATGGCATCGATCAGGTGCTCCTCGGAGTTCCCTGGCTTCGTTGCCACTCCCCGCATATTGACTGGGCTTCAGGGAGGATACTGGGCTGGGGCAAGGACTGTGAGGGAAGGTGCCTGAGGGGCAGCGTTCAGGTGGCTTCCACAGAAGTGCCTGCGGATCTCTCCTCGCTCCCCAAACCCTACCACCATCACGCGGACGTCTTCTCTAAGAAGTCTGCGGAGACGCTCCCACCGCACCGTTCCTATGATTGCCCGATTGATCTTCTGCCAGGCACAGAGCCTCCCCGAGGCTGTGTTTACCCTTTATCACTCCCTGAGACGGAGGCTATGTCCCATTATATCCGGGAGAACCTGGTTAGGGGTTTCATCAGAAAATCGGTGTCACCGGCTGGTGCCGGATTCTTCTTCGTACAGAAGAAGAATGGAGAGCTACGCCCCTGCATCGACTACCGAGGTCTCAATGCTATCACGGTTAAAAACAAATACCCCCTACCGTTGATCTCGGAGTTATTTGACAGGTTGCGGGGGGCCCGGATCTTTACTAAACTAGATCTGCGGGGTGCATACAACCTGATCCGCATTCGCGAAGGAGACGAATGGAAGACAGCTTTTAATACCAGGGATGGCCATTACGAATACCTGGTTATGCCCTTTGGCCTTTGTAATGCCCCAGCTGTCTTCCAAGATTTTGTCAACGACGTCTTCCGCGACATGCTCTCTACCTCGGTGGTGGTCTATCTGGATGATATACTCATCTTTTCGCCAGATTTGACCACCCACCGGAGAGACGTCTGCAGGGTCTTTGACCGTCTGCGGGCGAACTCGTTATTTGCCAAGCTGGAGAAGTGCCAGTTTGAGCAGGAGTCCTTGCCGTTCCTGGGCTATATCATCTCAGCCCAGGGGCTGGCCATGGATCCGGCCAAACTACAAGCGGTAATGGACTGGCAGGAACCCCATTCCCTCAAAGCGGTGCAGCGCTTTTTGGGGTTCGTGAACTACTACCGCCAGTTCATACCACACTTTTCCACACTGGTGGCTCCTTTGGTTGCTCTCACCAAGAAAGGAGCTAACCCCAATGCTTGGTCAGAACATGTCTCAAAGGCCTTCTCGGCTATAAAATCACATTTTGCTGGCGCTCCCATATTACATCGTCCCGATGTGGATAAGCCGTTTATCCTTGAGGTAGACGCTTCTTCCGTCGGTGCAGGAGCAGTCCTTTATCAAAAGGATGCTCAAGGTCGGAAGCACCCCTGCTTCTTCTATTCCAAGACCTTCTCACCGGCGGAGAAAAATTACTCCATCGGCGACAGGGAGCTGCTAGCCATGAAGTTGGCTTTTTCTGAATGGAGACATCTCCTGGAGGGAGCCCGGTTTCCCTTTCTGGTATATACGGACCATAAAAACCTGGTCTATCTACAGACGGCCCAACGCCTGAATTCCCGTCAGGCCAGGTGGTCGCTCTTCTTCTCACGATTCCGCTTCACCCTCCACTACCTCTCTGGAGAGAAGAACGTCCGTGCGGATGCTCTCTCACGTTCAGTGGTCTCAGCGGAGGAGGGAGAGGCTGAGCCTCGGTTAATTCTCCCGCCGGAGAGTTTTACGACCGTGGCTCCAGTTGCGCTCGAGTCGGTACCACCGGGCAAGACCTTGGTGCCTCCTCAGCTACGGCCGGAGGTCCTCGCCTGGGCACATGCCTCCAGAGTGGGTGGCCATTTTGGTAAAAAACGGACCGCCGAACTCCTGGCAAGGTCATATTGGTGGCCACATATGGCTCGAGATGTCAAGGAGTACGTGCAGGCATGTGTTTCGTGTGCTCGGAACAGACCCTCTAGACAGAGGCCAGCGGGGCTGTTGTTTTCCCTGCCAGTGGCGGATAGACCATGGGAGATGGTTGGCATGGACTTCATAGTTGGCCTGCCCAAGTCTGGTGGCAGTACGGTCATCTGGGTGGTCACCGACCATTTTTCCAAAATGGTGCATCTGGTGCCACTCGCACGCCTGCCTTCCGCTCGAGGTCTGGCCACCTTGTTCATTAAACACGTATTCCGTCTACATGGCATGCCGGACAAAATCGTGAGTGACCGTGGTCCCCAGTTTGCGTCTCGGTTTTGGAGGGAGCTCTGCAGTTTACTCAGCATCGAGCTAAATCTATCCTCCGCTTACCATCCCGAGACGAATGGCTTGGTCGAGAGAGCCAATCAGACCTTGGTCACCTATTTACGACATTTTGTCTCTGCCAGGCAGGATGACTGGGCATCCTTGCTACCTTGGGCAGAATTTGCCCTAAACAATGCGGTGGCTGATTCCACTGGTCAGACGCCCTTTCTCCTAAACTATGGCCAACATCCACGTGTCCCTGTCCCGATGCCAGTGTCCTCCACTGACTCCAGGGTGGCAGACTGGGCAGTGGAGGCCCGGGACATTTGGGATCGCACTCAGGATGCTATCCGGGCATCTAAAGAAAGGATGAGGGCGTCCGCCGACATGCATCGGCGGCCTGCGCCAAGCTTCTCCCCTGGCGACATGGTATGGCTCTCCACCCGAAACATTAAACTGCGGGTTGAGTCTCCCAAGTTCGCACCGCGATACATTGGACCATTCAAGGTCCTCGAGCGACTTAGCTCGGTGGTCTACCGCCTGGCTCTACCTCCACATTTGGCCATTTCGGACGTGTTCCATGTGTCCCTCCTCAAACCAGTTCACATGGTCCGGTTTTCTGAGTCATCTGCCGGGTCATCAGACTTATCGTCTGATGAGTTTGAGGTTAACGCCATCGTGGGGCGCAGGTTTGTCCGTGGCAAAAAATTTTATTTGGTGGACTGGAAGGGTCATGGGCCCGAGGCTCGGACCTGGGAGCCGGTGGAAAATATTCACGCACCGCTCCTGATTGCGGCCTTTGAGCGCAGTGAGGCTCAGAGGGGGGGGGCCTTAGGAGGGGGGGTAATGTTAGGCGTCGGATTCCTGGCACTGCACAGCGGGAATCCAGAGCCAGACATCCTGCGGTCTCCCATTCTCCTCCGACCGCTCGGACTCCTGCTCAGCAATCTCGGTGAACCAGGCATTCCCCGCAGACTCGTTCTGTGAGCCTGGATGTTGCTGCCACCTCTGGTGCAGCAATGATAACGCAACCTGCTTTGCAGGGAACTGCTCTAGAGGCTAAGTCCTCGCGCCGTGCGACTGGGCATGCCCGCAACTTGTCCTCTCAGTGGAGAGCAGGGGTCACATGTGAAGGTCCTATGTCGGATCTGATTGGTCCTTCCTATAGTACTGGAAGGTCCCGGAAGCGCATGGCTATAAAAAGCCTGCATGGCGGCTCGGCCATGCGCTAGTGTAGCATATTATGCTGTGTGTGTATGGTGATGGATGCATGGACTGGTGTCTGACTTATTATGAAACCCCTTCCCTCGGATATTACGAATGGTGACAGTATGTTGGGTTAGTCAGCTCCAGATTGTGGCAGGCTACACGCCACTGAGCCTTCCTCACCTACACTAGCGTCCGTCGGTGCCCGGCTCCTCCGGCATCGTCGCTTAGCGGCTTCAGTTACGGCCGCGCTGCAGTAGTAGCAGCTTTTGGTGTTCGCGGCTGCGACGCCACACGCCGGCTGACCTGTGCAGCTAACAGGTTCAGCCTTTACGTCTAAGTTCATACTTTGGCGTCTCTGTGACTAAACAGAGTCCGCTCTCAGGCTCTCGGGTGACGTTAACCCGAGCGCTGTATCGCACTTCTAGCGTATCTGCCATTGTCCAGCAGCGGTCTTGTCATCTACCGCACGGTGGACCCCGGGCGGCGAACGCGCCTTCCATTATTTATATCTGGTGCGTTCCGCCGACCCTAACAGTGTCCATCACTGCGCACTGGGTTAATGTGGTGGATGCAGGGTCCACAGGGGACAGCGGTGGTGGGACAGTGCTGCCTAGCCCACGGTATAGGAAACAGTTGGCTGTAGGCGTTCGACCCTCCTCCTCCTCCTCCTCCAGAAGCGAAAGCTCGTCCACAGAGCGCAGTCATACGAGCACTCCATCTGCAGCTGCCACTGTTGCACACGAGGTGTCCCCCTATCGAGCAGCTAGTGGAAAGCGTCAGCAGGCTGTGTTGCAGATGATGTGTTTGGGCGACAGACACACCGCCGAGGTGCTGGCCGAGTACTTGAAGCGACAAACTGAGTCATGGCTGGGCAGTGTACATCTTGAGGCAGGCAAGGTAGTTAGTGATAACGGCCGTAATTTTGTGGCAGCCATAGCCCTTTCAAAACTCAGCCACATACCTTGCTTGGCTCACACCTTGAACCTGGTGGTGCAGTGCTTCCTCAAAAATTATCCGGAGTTAAAGCCCTGCTCCATAAGGTGCTAAGACTGTGCGCGCACATCCGCCGGTCACCTGTACACTCCGTTCGTATGCAGAAGCTGCAGCGATTGCTCCACCTTCCCAACCACCGCCTCATTATCGACATTGCAACAAGGTGGGACTCCACCCTGCACATGGTGGAGCGGCTGTGCGAGCAGAGGCAGGCCATAATGCATTTGTGGGAGGATACACGGCCAGGCACTTTGAGAGCAGACATGGAGTTGACAGGTGTGCAGTGGTCGAAGCTGAAAGACCTTTGTAAAGTCCTTCAGTGTTTTGAGGAATGCACACGGCTGGTAAGCGCAGACGACGCCATCCTAAGCATGAGCATCCCACTTATGCGTCTGCTCATGCAAACTTTGACGCACCTTAAGGAGCAGGCGTCTGCAGCCAATGTTGATGAGGAGGAAGAGGAGGAGGGAATCCTTGATGACATTCAGCCATTGTCTGCTCAGGGACCTCTCCTGGACGAGGTGGAGGAAGAAGAGGAGGAGGAGGATGATGATGGGGATGATTACTTAGGGGAGGAGGATGCATCTCGTGGGGCAAGTGAAAATGTTGGCGTGGCAAGGTCTGGTACAGGGTTTGTGCGTGATTGGAGGGATGTGGATTTGCCAGAAAGTGCTCCTCCAACCAGCACTCGCAGTGCATCATTGACACCGGGAACATTGGCCCACATGTCAGATTATGCCTTGCGGATCCTAAAAAGGGACCCCCGCATTGCCAAAATGATGAACGATGACGACTACTGGTTGGCCAGCATCCTGGATCCACGCTATAAAGGCAAATTACAAAACATCATGCCACAGGAGAACCTTGACCTAATATTGGCTAATAAACAAGCAACTCTGGTAAATCGGTTGCTTGAGGCATTCCCAGCACACAGCAGCGGTGATGGTTCTCACACGAGCCGTACGGGCCGGGGGCAGCTTGGCAGAGGTGTTCGTGGTGCACACAGCAGAAGTGGCGTTGGAGACAGAGGTTTCATGACAATGTTGTGGACTGATTTTTCAAATACCGCTCACACAACTGGTAATACTGCATCGATGGAAAGTGACAGGAGACAGCAGTTGTCAACTATGGTTACAAACTACTTTTCCTCCCATATCGATGTTCTCCCACACAGGTCATTCCCCTTTGACTATTGGGCCGCTAAACTGGACACCTGGCCTGAATTGGCCCAATATGCCTTACAGGAGCTCGCTTGCCCAGCTGCAAGTGTGCTATCAGAAAGAGTCTTCAGTGCAGCTGGATCAATCCTGACAGAAAAAAGGACCCGTCTGTCAACCCAAAATGTGGATGATCTAACCTTCATTAAAATGAACCACGCATGGGTTTCCAAGGATTTTGTCCCACCTTCCCCTGATGACACATAGGGTGACAGAAAAATGGCTTGCTTTGGTCCACCTCTTCCTGGTACTTCACCTATTTCGCCTTTTGCATCAGCTGAATGTCCAACATCAACATATGCCACTTTCTAAAACTCCCTAACTGTGCTGCCTCCCCCCCATGGCCGGGGTCACCACCTAGCGCATGACACCGTGCGAGTGCCGTTGCCCTGGACAGGTGGGTAGGCCGACTCTTGGGTGCGGGCACTGGCACAGGGTCCCTCATAGTGCAATCAAGTGTCTCTGACGGTGGTGGTGCACACCCGCCGTCAGACACACCGCTGTACTATGAGGGGCCCAGTGCCAGTACCGACGCCCACGAGTGGGCCCCCCTTGCTTGGGCAGGGCCCCAGCATTTGCAATCTTTACCTCTCCCTGCTCCTCCGCTGTGTAATCTGGGCCGTCAAATCCATACTGTGCCTGACACCGTCTGAGCCTGCCTCCTGATGTATAGACATATATTTTGAATGTGTACGCTATCCATACATGTTATCCAGGGATACGGTACCCTTTCTAACCTTTGTGCAATCACGTGCAATCCATACTGGGCCTAACACCGTCTGAGCCTGCCTCCTGAGACATATATTTTGAATGTGTACGCTATCCATACATGTTATCCAGGGATACGGTACCCTTTCTAACCTTTGTGCAATCACGTGCAACCCATACTGGGCCTAACACCGTCTGAGCCTGCCTCATGCTGTATAGACATATATTTTGAATGTGTACGCTATCCATACATGTTATCCGGGGATACGGTACCCTTTCTAACCTTTGTGCAATCACGTGCAATCCATACTGGGCCTAACACCGTCTGAGCCTGCCTCCTGAGACATATATTTTGAATGTGTACGCTATCCATACATGTTATCCGGTGATACGGTACCCTTTCTAACCTTTGTGCAATCACGTGCAATCTATACTGGGCCTAACACCGTCTGAGCCTGCCTCCTGAGACATATATTTTGAATGTGTACGCTATCCATACATGTTATCCAGGGATACGGTACCCTTTCTAACCTTTGTGCAATCACGTGCAATCCATACTGGGCCTAACACCGTCTGAGCCTGCCTCATGCTGTATAGACATATATTTTGAATGTGTACGCTATCCATACATGTTATCCGGGGATACGGTACCCTTTCTAACCTTTGTGCAATCATGTGCAATCCATACTGGGCCTAACACCGTCTGAGCCTGCCTCATGCTGTATAGACATATATTTTGAATGTGTACGCTATCCATACATGTTATCCGGGGATACGGTACCCTTTCTAACCTTTGTGCAATCACGTGCAATCCATACTGGGCCTAACACCGTCTGAGCCTGCCTCATGCTTTATAGACATATATTTTGAATGTGTACGCTATCCATACATGTTATCCGGGGATACGGTACCCTTTCTAACCTTTGTGCAATCACGTGCAATCCATACTGGGCCTAACACCGTCTGAGCCTGCCTCATGCTGTATAGACATATATTTTGAATGTGTACGCTATCCATACATGTTATCCGGGGATACGGTACCCTTTCTAACCTTTGTGCAATCACGTGCAATCCATACTGGGCCTAACACTGTCTGAGCCTGCCTCCTGAGACATATATTTTGAATGTGTACGCTATCCATACATGTTATCCGGTGATACGGTACCCTTTCTAACCTTTGTGCAATCACGTGTTATCCATACTGGGCATGAGAACGGCTGGCGAGCTGTTAAGCAAGCTACAGCACCTGTCCAGACAAGTACAGGGATTCCCTAGCGAGGAGACTTATTTGATTGTTTTCAATGTTGGGACAGCTATTTTTGGGGAGCACTATACTCTGGAGAATGATAGATGGGGCCCACCATACACTGGAACATTCCAAAGGTGGACATCAGACACTGGAGCAGCATTTACAGGGCCCATTATACACTAGAGCATTAGAAATGGGGCCCATTATGTTTGGAGCATTATTTGGGCCCATAAGACAGTGGAGCTTCATCCATGGGGACCAACATATACTGTAGCATTATGTGGAGCTCATCATATACTGTTTCAAACATTATATGGGACCAATGATTCTGTATGGAGAAATAGATGGGCCTCGTCATGAGATGTAAAAAGTGAGGTATTTTTCATTGGACTATACCGCTATTTCTCTGCCGTATCGGAGCATGATGAGTTGTGGTATGTGTTAAAGGGGCGCTCTTTCGCCCAGGGCACATGAAAACCTGGAGCCAGCCCTCCCCCCCACAGTTTGTAGCCAAATAACCCCCATTTTTCAGTGCGTAACTTGTATTATGAAGTTAATTAAGGTTGACAAGCTTAAGAAAGAAGAATTGATGCTTTTGGCATTCAAATGGGCACTGTAGGTGTGTTTCCTGTCCTCCTCTCACTGCCGACTTTTATTCCCCATTGACTTACATTGGGTTTCGTGTTTCGGGACGACCCCGACTTTTCCCTATAATCGGACGATCTTGCTCGACCCGACTTTTGGAAAAGTCGGGTTTCACGAAACAAAACGCGACCCTAAAAAACCAAAAGTCGCTCAACTCTAGTCCTTAGTATTAGGACCCTTTACTATTCACCTGACACTGATAAGAGATGTAATAGGATGAACAGTAAATACAGAGCAACCCTCACACAGTATTACTATGACTTGAAGGAGCTCACATCTCAGTAATGAAAACCGCCTCACAGGCAGAGTTGTCTAGTTGCCCATAGCAATCAATCAGAGCTCAGCTTTCACTTTATCTCAGCAGCTTCAGTGATGAAAGCTCCCTGTATAGTAAGCAATAATGACAGTCTTACTATGAGGCATTTTTCACCTGACCAATATTGCTGCTCAGTAATGATCATCTGCGTGCGTAGGGTGCATCCATCTGACTGTGCTTGCATGCGCGTGTGTGTGATGTGCAGGTGGTATTTATGGGGTGGTGGTGTGGTATTTATGGGGTGGTGTTGTGGTATTTGTGGGATGGTGTTTGTGTCTAGAGTGGTCTGGTGTTTGTGTGGCATGTTGTGTCATTTGTGTGGTGTTGTGCTGGTGGGTTGGTGTATATGTGCTGTCTGTGTGATGTTTGCATGGTGTTTGTGAAATGTTTGTGTGTAGTGGTTCGGCCCCTTTAGCAGCAACTCTTTGGCACCATTGCTATAATCCATCCCTGTCAGTCACAACTGTTGTTTTCCCCTCAGCACTTTTACTTTCACCTTCACATTTCTCCATTATATGTATAGGGCCTAACTTCGGGGGACCCAATCTCATGACGGGGGGATGGTAGCCAGATTTAACGTGCGCAGTATTCTGCTCCTGTGGGTTTAAAAGGGGGCGTGCCAAATTTCACCCAAATTGGGCAAGAACTCTGGATTTGCACAGAGCGGGCTACTACAGGTTTCATATTTCCCCATTATATGTATAGGGCCTAACTTCGGGAGCCCCAATTTCTTGACGGGTGAACACTTGCGAGATTTAACATGCGCAGTGTTGTGCTCCTGTGGGTGGAGAGGGGGCGTGCCAAATTTCACCCAAATAGGGCGAGAACTGTGGATTGGTATAGAGCAGGCTACTACAGATTTTTAGTTTTATATACATAGAAAACGGGAAAGGTTAATTCTTATTTCACGTCAGATATTGAGAAAAACATGTATATGTGTTTTTAAAAAAGTGTTTGTAAACTTCTTGTTTCAACTGTAGATCGTTATCCTTATTTAGCATGTGCAAATTTTTATGAATAGCCATATGGATAATGTTATCCATTGGTTCATGTTTAAAGTTGAAGATAAATTGCTGTGTTTTTTTCTTGGGTGGAATTTCCATTAATCTGTTATGTTTTCATTTTTATTTATATCAAGTAATTCTCATTGTGAGAATTGAGAGGCTTTTGTATATGCTTCTTCAAAATAGCAGGGGGAGTATCCTCTTCTTAAAAAGCAATTTTTTTATTCATTAGCCTGGTCTTGAAAATTACTGTTATTATTATTAGTTTTTCATAGTATAAACATTCGATTATAAGGTAGGGACTAGTGATGAGCAAGTGTGCTCGTTACTGGAGTTTTCCGAGCATGCTCGGGTGTTCTCAGAGTTTCTTGGGCTCCCTCGTAAATTATGTTTGTGTCTCCTCAGCTGCATGATTTGTGGCTGCTAGATAGACTGAGTACATTACTATTATTATTATTTATTATTATAGCGCCATTTATTCCATGGCGCTTTACATGTGGGGAGGGGTATACATAATACATACAAGTACAGTAATCTTAAACAATGCACGTCATGACTGGTACAGGATGAGAGAGGACCCTGCCCGTGAGGGTTCACAATCTACAACGGGATGGGTGAGGATACAGTAGGCGAGGGTAGAGCTGGTCATGCAGCGGTTTGGTGGATCGGTGGTTACTGCAAGTTGTAGGCTTGTCAGAAGAGGTAGGTCTTCAAGTTCTTTTTGAAGGTTTCCATGGTAGGCGAGAGTCTGATATGTTGTGGTAGAGAATTCCAGAGTAGAGGGGATGCGCGGGAGAAATCTTGCATGCGATTGTGGGGAGAAGAGATAAGAGGGGAGTACAGAAGGAGATCTTGTGAGGATTGGAGGTTTTGTGCAGGTAAGTACCGGGAGACTAGGCCACAGATGTATGGACTAAATATATATAAACTTGGCACACACCAAAGGTTTCTGATGCAGAAAGGTGATTTTTAATTATACAACAGTACATACATACACAGACGTTTCGGTCTAGGACCTTCCTCATTGTACGATATATTGTACTGTGAGATTCTTAGTGACTGGGCTTTGTGAGATAGACCAATCCTGTGAGGAGGCACATGAAGCCGTCCCACTGCGTGGTGATTTGTGGAGTGTGGACGCAGTATCCACCGCGAATCCCAAGTGCACTGCTTTGTATGTCATGGTTGGGGTTTTGAACTGGAGTCTTTGGGTAAGGCGGAGCCACTGCAGGCATTGACAGAGGGGAGAGGCCGGGGAATAGCGGGGGGACAGGTGGATTAGTCGGGTAGCAGAGTTAAGAATAGATTGGAGGGGTGCGAGAGTGTTACAGGGGAGGCCACAGAGCAGGAGGTTGCAGTAGTCAAGGCAGGAGATGATGAAGGCATGGACTAGGGTTTTTGCAGATTCTTGGTTGAGGAATGTACGGATCCGTGAAATATTTTTGAGTTGAAGTCGGCAGGAAGCGGAAAGGGCTTGGGCATGTGGTTTGAAAGAGAGATCAGTATCAAGGATAACCCTGAGGCAGCGAGCTTGTGGGGCTGGAGAGAGTGGGCAGCCGTTTACTTTAATGGATAGGTCCGTTGGGGGGGTCACGTGAGATGGGCGAAAGATGATTAATTCTGTTTTGTCCATATTAAGTTTTAGAAATCTAGCGGAGAAGGATGAAATAGCAGACAGACATTGAGGGATTCTGTTTAGTAGGGAGGGGATATCTGGTCCAGAGATGTAGATCTATGTGTCATCAGCATAGAGATGATACTGAAAGCCATGAGATTCTATGAGCTGTCCGAGGACGAAGGTGTAAGCGGAGAAGAGCAGGGGCCCTAGGACTGAACCTTGCGGGACTCCGACGGATAGGGGGCACGGTGAGGAGGTGGTGTGCGAATGGGAGACGCTGAATGTCCGGTCTGCTAGGTAAGACACAATCCAAGATAGGGCCAAGTCTGTGATACCAAGAGATGAGAGGTTCTGTAGGAATAGGGAATGGTCCACTGTGTCAAAGGCAGAGGACAGGTCCAGGAGGAGGAGGACAGAGTACTGTCGCTTGGCCTTGGCGGCTAGTAAGTCATTGGTGACCTTAGTTAGGGCAATTTCAGTGGAGTGGTGTGGCCAGAAGCCGGATTGCAAATGGTCAAGTATATGTGGGGATTCCCTAATAAACAGGCAATCCCTGCATGTGTTCAGGCTGTCTAGCAGCTGCAGCTGAGCATGTAATGAACACACTTGCTCATCACTAGTAGGGACCACATAGTGTGCATTGGGTGTGCGCTTTTAAAGCGCGAAAGTGCATTCGTAGATGTCAGCTTATAATAGGTTTTAGTAATGATTTGCTCATCAACAATTTCTACCCTTACATACAAGAATTTAAACTGGTTGCCACCATAATGTGATGTAAATTTCATAATTTCAGTGTTGTAGATATTTAAATAGGCCACATAGGCCACAAATTCATTGAAATATTCCTTTTTGCCCGCTCATATCATAAATATATTTTATATATATACAAAAATTAAGAGACCACTACAAAATTTTCAGTTTGTCTGATTTTTCTCTTTATAGGTACCGTATATACTCGAATATAAGTCGAGATTTTCAGCCCAAAAAATTAGGCTGAAAGTCCCCCTCTCGTCTTATATTCGAGTCATATACAAAGGGGGTCGGAGGGGGAGGGGGGGCGGGGGTGTCAGGTCATACTTACCCGTCCTGACGCTGTGTCTTGAGCCCCCAGCTTCTCCCCGTGCTCTCTCTTCCTGCCTTCAGCGGTCACATGGTGCCGCACATTAAAACTCATGAATATGCGCATATTCATGAGTTTTAATGAGCGGTACCACATGACCGCTGAAGGCAGGAAGAGAGAGCGCGGAGAAGCTGGGGGCTCAAGACACAGCGTCAGGACGGGTAAGTATAGCAATACTCACCTGTCCTGCGTCCATGGCTGCTTGCTGCTGTCTGTGTCTGTCATCGGTCAGTGACTTCAGACAGCAGAGGGTGCGGTGACGTGGTTAGTGCGCGCCGCGCCCCCTGCAGTCTGAACGTCACTGACTGATGACGTGGCAGATAGCGGTGAGCAGCCATGGACGCAGGACAGGTGAGATTCTGACACCCAGCGACGGAGAGGTGAGTATGTCATTTTTTTATTTTTACATGCAGCAGCAGCATGGGGGCAGCATATGGGGGAACAATCTATGGAGCTTCTTATGGGGACACCATATGGGGGAATAATCTATGGAGCTTCTTCTGGGGACACCATATGGGGGAATAATCTATGGAGCATTTCCCACCCTAGACTTATACTCGAGTCAATAAGTTCTCCCAGTTTTTTGTGGCAAAATTAGGGGGGTCGACTTATACTCGGATCGACTTATACTCGAGTATATACGGTATATTTTTGAGTAAAATGTAAATTACTCTTTTATTCTATAAACTACTGACAACATGTCACCGAATTTCCATGCACTAATTTTTGAATTTATTTTCAGAAAATGAGAATTGGTCAAAATAACAAAAAATGCAGTGTTTGCAGACCTCAAATAATGCTAAGAAAACAAGTTTACAATCATTTAGAAACAATACTAATGTTTTAACTCAGGAACAGTTCAGAAATTAATATTTTGTGGAATAACTGATTGTTTGTTAATCACAGCTTTCATGTGGCTTGGCATGCTTTCCACCAGTCTTTTACACTGCTTTTAGGTGATCTTATGCCACTCCTGGTACAAAAGTTTATGCAGTTCTTCTTTGTTTGATGCTTTGTGACTATCCATCTTCCTGTTGATTACATTCCAGAGGTTTTCAATGGGGTTCAGGTCAGGAGATAGGGCTGGCCATGACAAGGATTTGATGTGGTGGTCCTTCAACAACACATTGATTGATCTAGCTGTGTTGCATGGCACATTGTCCTGCTGGAAAAAAAAACAGTCCTCAGAGTTGGGGAACATTGCCTGAGCAGAAGGAATCAACTGCTTTTCCAGGATAACCTTGTATGCAGCTTGATTCATATGTCCATCGCAAAGATTAACCTGCCCAATTCCAGCCTTTGCTGAAGCAACCCCAGATCATCACCAATCCTCCACCAAATTTCACAGTGGGTGCAAGACACTGTGGCTTTTACTCCTCTCCATGTCTCCGTCTAACCATTAGACGACCAGGTGTTGGGTAAAGCTGAATATTAGACTCATCAGAGAAGATTACCTTACTCCATTCCTCTATGGTCCAATTCTTATGGTCTTTGGCAAACTTCAGCCTGGCTCTCCTTTGCTTTTCATTGATGAAAGGCTTTTTTCTAGTTTTACATGACTTGAGCCTTGCCTCTAGGAGCCTGTTATGAACTGTTCTTGCCATGCACTTCACCCCAGCTGCCATTTGCCATTCCTTTTGTAGGTCACTTGATGTCATTCTGTGGTTGCTGAGTGACATTCAAATAAGATGACGGTCATCCCAGTCAGTGGAGAGTCATTTTCGCTCTCTGCTGGTCTGTAGCGTTGTTGTCCCCAATGTCTGCTGCTTGACCTTGTTGTAATGGACTGCCGTCTTAGAAATTTTAAGGATGGAGACAACATGATGCTCACTGTATCCTTCTGCTAGTAAAGCCAGAATTGAGCCCTTCTTTTCCTCACTCAAGACTTTTCTTTTCAACTCCTTTGGCATAGTTAAAGCTATTTTTTCATTCCTATTACTTTTGGGATATTACTAGCACTTGTTTTGCCATACAGTTTGTCCTATTGCAAGAGGATTGTGAACACCACAGCAGGGATTTTTATACTTTCCTTCGTTAAATAAGATCTGGTACAGGTGATCACCTAATCAGAAGCACATTAAGTAGAATGAGGTGTACTCTGGTTGGAATTCAACTGACACTGGAATCAAATGGCTGTCAGACATGTAGAGAAGCTGATTTTTATAAAACTGTGCAGTGGTCTCTTAATTTTTGCCAGAGCTGTATATAGCTGTGTTTGCCTGTTTTATCATTTATTTGACTTTACATTTCTATATATGTTAATAGAGGAACATTGTGCACATGCACTTTATTATGGGTTATATTCTATTCAACAATCATTATGAACTTATTTGCACATGTGTCACGTTATGTCTGGCTTTGTATGACGTGACCCAATGATCGGTCAGTCACAAAATAACAAGACAAGGGGACACTGGGGAAACAATTACAACGGTGGGCCCTATGATAGGGAACGGGGAAGTGGACACCTCCTGCACTCTCCTAAGGAAGAACCCTGACTCTCCTAACATTCCCTATACAGGTTCTTTCAACCCGTCGCCGACCAGGATACCTCAGACCCTCACTTGCCCTGCACCTATCCCTTAATAGGGTACTGACAAGTGTAGACACTGGTCCTCACCATTGTACTAATAAACACCAGGGAAAACAACAGACAGGGAAAAATAAACAAACTTAGCTTGCTCTGCAATCATGCACAGGACCACAGAGTAAGGCACCCAGACACAGCTTCCAGCAGAAACACCAAGGCTCCAGATAAGCTGCAACAACACTGCTCCAGATCACTCCTCTCTTCACAAAAGTTGGTTAGCAAATGACCAGTATTACCAACAGCTAGCTGGTGTACCAGGTGACCTTATATAGGAAGGAGAGAGTGGTCACCAGCAGCTGACTAAAAACCCACAAGCAGACCACTTACAGTAGTAACACCAGCGGCCACGGGGGGAAAAACGGTTATATCAGAAAATCCAGAATCTGACAGATCCAAAAATGGATCGTGACAACATGCACTTTACTAATGTGATTACATCCTGGATACATATTTATATACCATACCGCTAAAAAATATTTATGCACACCCATAGTTTATAACTTCTGGCTTATTGATATCCTTTTCTTTCTTCTTAGAATTTTCTGCAACCCTTTCTGGAATCTTACTATTGTGTAGGACTCTTGTAACACACTTACAGATCCCTTCATGACACAAACATTACTTACAGTCTGTCTACCAACGTTCACCATCCAACCTGACTGAATTGGAGCGGATCTGCAAGGAAGAATGGCAGAGGATCCCCAAATCCATTCCCAAGAAGACTCATGGCTTTTCTAGCTCAATAGAGTGCTTCTACTCAATACTGAGCAAAGGGTCTGACTACTTGACCATGTGATATTTCAGTTTTTCTTTTTTAAAAAATTTGCAAAAAATGTTTACATTTGTTTTTTCAGTCAAAATGAGGTGCAGAGTGTACATTAATGAGAAAAAAATGAACTTTTTTGAATTTACCAAATGGCTGCAATCAAGCAAAGAGTGAAAAAAATGTATAGGGGTCTGAAAACTTTCCATACCCACTGTATATTGGATTTTGTGTGCAGCAATTTTTTTACAAAACAATATATACACTGGTCTTGTTTGTTATGCAGTGTAAACTTAATTGCAGCGCATGCACAAATGGAGATCACGGCACCAAGATCTCTGGAGATGAGATCTCAGTGCCAAGATCTCCATCTGCGCATGCGCTGTCCCCGGTGGCCATTTTCCCGGAGTCCACCGCAATGTAAACCATGGAAGTACATGGGCGCCAGCCTTTTACAAAGAATCGGTGGAGCTCCTGCACCACCAAACATCCACAGTATCACACATGCAAACACCCCTTTCTCCCCATCTGGGGCCTGCAGCATCGTCCCACTCCTGCCTCTGCCAGCAATGACCCTGGGACCCTGCTTCACCACAGCCATAAGACACATGGATTGTAAGAAGCACCACCATTTTATTAAAAAAAAGTTTTTTCTTATTTTTCTCCTCAAAATTTGGGGTGCATCTTTTAATCCAGTGCATTTTATAAACTATGGTATATGCACATAAAATATTTTTATATCATTTTATGCTGCACATGCAGTGGACATATGACACTGCCTTCTTGTGTCTTTGCTTTTGTCTTCTGCAAAATGCAGCTATTGTTTCCTAATTTGTACATGGACTTTTAAGGATGGTTTAAAAGCTAAAATAATTATAAGCTTCCTAGCAAGTTTAAACATTTCAGACTTAAACAAAACTGACACCTGCTAGCTATATTCTAGGATTATTATATTCTTCTATGTGAATTAAAATGTGAGTTCAGTAAGCATTGCGTACTAAAATTACTATAGTTAAATAGGGAACAAATTCAGTTAATAAACCATGTATACTGAGCACATGGTGGTGCAGTATCCACCTTTATTTCTACAATATGGTGTCTTCTGAAAAGTAAAATGTAAACAAGCTTAAGAAAGTGTTCATGTCCTTTACTAATTTTCCCACTAATAAAAGCAACAATTAATGAAATCAACATAATTAAATTTACATAAGCTTCTTTGCAGTTTTGCAAACTCATACAATAATTGCCTATTTTAGAACTCAGTGATTTTATGTATTTTATGTATTTATTTCAAAGAAAGAGATTTGATGCCTACTGTTTGGAGAATTAATTATTACCATATTTAATTTGTTTTTTTTTTTTGCCGTATGTGAACCGTTGATTTATTATGTATGTCAACAAATGTACTCAGGTGATACTTTCTCATGTTTTAGCCAATGCTTTCACACTATTATACATTTTTGTAATCTGGCAAAGAAGAACACATTGTTGTCATTAGAGATGAGCAAATATTACAATATTCGGTTGGCTCACAATCGCCGAATTTGCAATATTCTCTGATTTAATGGCCGAATATACCAGAACATACACAGCACAAAAGCCAGTGTTTCCCATGCTGTGTGACAGCGTGGGGAACACTGGCGTAGCGCTTCTGATCGGTGGAGAAATCATCCCCGCTTGTCAGAGAGCCACGGTTCCCACACTGTCAAAAGACAGCATGAGTGCTCAGCTGTGATCAGAGGAATAAAGTTTATGTCCGGTCACTGGTGTCAGCTGATGGGACTACAGCTCCCATCAGCTGACACCTGCTGCAGCTAATAACAGTGAGAGTCAGAGTGGCGGATTTCTAGTGGTCATCAGCTGCTCCTGCGCTGTAAATAAATAATTATAAAAAACCTGCTTGAGTTCCCCTGTAATTTTGATAACCAGCCATGCAAAACTCACAGCTGAGGGCTGCAACCCTCAGCTGTCAGCTTTAGAAAGGCAGTTTTTCAAGAATTGAGGGGTACCCATGTCATATTTTTTAATTATTTAAATAAATAATTTTAAAAATTGTCATGAGGTCCCCCCTATTTTTGACAACCAGCCTTGCATAACCCCTTTACCCCAAGGGTGGTTTGCACATTAATGACCGGGCCAATTTTTACAATCCTGACAACTGTCCCTTTATGAGGAAATAACTCTGTAATGCATTAATGGATCTTGGCGATTCTGAGACTGTATTTTCATAACATATTGTACTTCACATTAGTGGTAAAATTTCTTTGATATCACTTGCGTATATTTGTTAAAAAATGGAAAATTGGCAAAAATTTGGAAGATTTTGCAATTTTCAAACTTAATTTTTATGCCCTTAAAACAGAGAAATATGTCACACAAAATTGTTAATAAATAACATTTCCCACATGTCTACTTTACATCAGCACAATTTTGGAAATAAAAATTTTTTTGTTAGAAAGTTATAAGGGTTAAAAGTTGACCAACGATTTCTCATTTTTACAACAAAATTTACAAAACCATTTTTTTAGGGACCACCTCACATTTGAAGTCACTTTGAGGGGTCTATATGGCAGAAAATACCCAAAAGTGACACCATTCTAAAAACTGCACTCCTCAAGCTGATCAAAACCACATTCAAGAAGTTTATTAACCCTTCCGGTGTTTCACGGGAGCAGAAGCAACGTGGAAGGAAAAAATGAACATTTAACTTTTCAGTCACAACAATGAATTTTTTTATTTTCTCAAGGGTAAAAGGAGAAAATTGACCCCAAAATTTATTGTGCAATTTTTCCTGAGTACACTGATACCCTATAAGTGGGGGGACCCCTGTTTGGGCACACGGCAGGGCTCGGAAGGGAAGAATTGCCGTTTGACTTTTTCAAACTAAAATTGGCTGGAATTGAGATCATACGCCATGTCACATTTGGCGAGCCCCTGATGTGCCTAAACAGTGGAAACACCCAACAAGTAACCCCATTATGGATACTAGACCCCCTAAGGAACTTATCTAGTTGTGTGGAGAGAACTTTGAACCCTCAAGTGTTTCACTAAAGTTTATAATGCCCGGGCGTGAAAATATAAAATCCTATTTTTTTCCACAATAATTATCTTTTAGTCCCCAATTTTTAATTTCCCCAATGGTAAGAGGAGAAATTGGACCCCAAAGGTTGTTGTCCAAGTTGTCCTGAGTATGCTTGTACCCCATATGTGGGAAAAAACTGTTTAGGCACACGTCGGGGCTCGAAAGGGGAGTAGTGACATTTTGGAATTCAGACTTTGATGGAATGGTCTGTGGGGGTCATGTTACATTTGCAGAACCCCTGATGTGCCTAAACATTAAAAAAAACACAAGTGACATCATTTTCGAAACTAGACCCCCAAGGAACTTATCTAGATGTGTCCCTTATATGAAACTAATCTACTGTTTCCTGTAAATCTAAGTGTCTTAGTAGTGCATGGAGGTGTGGTACAATCTGAAGCAATCTTTCATGCACAGACCAGGTTTGTCGGGGCAGATGTTGCATTGATAAATGGTGTTGTTGCATATTTCCCTTTTGTAACACACTCGGCACCTTTTTTGCAGCTTACCTTTTCTTCCAGTTGGAGGGACCACCACCTGAAAATGCTGTCCGGGTACGATATGAGCACCTTCAGTTCCTGAAGTACTGGGGTCCGCTCCATCCTGAGTGCCAAATATCAGGACCTTAACCACTACCTCCTGGAACTAAAGGTGTGATGTATTGGTGTGGCGTGCACATTGTGACAGCAGGAAAGCATTGAGCATTGCCATTTGTACGATGTGCACGTCCAGCTTTTTGCACCACACCTTGACCTTTCTGAAAGCATTGTACGGTTGGAGAAGTTGATGGGAGAGATCAATGCCCCACATGTTTTTGTTGTACCCCAGTACACAGTCTGGTTTGTAGACCTGTGTAGAGGTACCCCGTACAGTGCTGAGGGTGCTGCCATCACCGTGTATGGTGGTTAAGGGAAGGACATCCCTCTTGTCCTTGAACTTGACCATCAGCAGGTGGTCGCTACATTGGGCTCTGCTGTCACCCCTTCTGAGTATCTGCCCAAGTAGCATTTTTTGGGAGGCCTCTCTGATTTTCGCAGATAGTAACACAGGCTGCTGTGCCTCACGCAGAGTGGATTTGTAGAGCGGGTATAAAAATTATCGGTGTAGAGGTGATAACCTTTATCCAGCAGTGGGTGCACCAAATCCCACACAATGTTCCCACTCACTCTCAGGACAAGGGGGCCCTCAGGGGGTTCAATCCTAGTGTCCTTTCTTTTGTAAACTCTAAATCTGTGGGTGTATCCTGAGGTACTCTCACACAGCTTGTAGAGTTTGATTCCGTATCTGACCCTCTTGCGGGGCAGGTACTGATGGAATCTGAGCCTTCCCTTAAAAAGGACTAAGGACTCATCCATGCAGATGTCCCTTTGGGGCACGTACACTTCAGCAAACTTTTGTTTTCAAACATTTTTATTGGATTTTAGTAAATAACAAGGGTTGGGAAAAGGGGAGGGAAAGAAGGGAAAGAAAGGGAAAAGGGTGGGAAAGAGGATTAAGGGAATAAAAAGTAGAGAACTCAAGTCTTTTTAACAATGCCATAGAAGTACATGAATATACATAAGTAATGTATCAAAACCCATACAATGCACATATATATGAAGCCAAGTTAGCGAATTCAAACCGCACCAAGTATAATTAAGTGTTACAGAATTTAGTGTTTCAAACCTTCCATTTGTTGGAATATCTGATTAATCCATCATTAACGGTTGCAAATCTCTTTTCTATGGAACTATGCTGATGAAGTCTGTCCAAAATTTCACAAAATAATGGTGGGTCAGATTTTTTCCACCAGTAAGCAATTGTATTCTTTACTACTAGAAAGATATGTATGATAACAAATTTAACTGACGGGTCAACAAGTTCCAAGTCTAGAGACAGCAAAGCTCTTTGGGGAGTGATTTTGAAATTTTGGAAAAAGGAATTGATATGCAGTGACACTCTGTTCCAAAGATCTTTAATCTTCGGGCAGCCCCAGAACAGGTGAAAAAGGTTTCCTTGTTGACCACAGCTCCTCCAACAAAGGGGGGAATGCTCCTGGTTTATATGCGATAATCTAATAGGGGTGAAATACCACCTGGTTAGAATATTGAAATATGATTCGTGAAGAGTCATTGAAATATTAGACTGGTAGGTATATTTGATGGCGCTATCCCATTGCCTGTCTTCTATGGCCACATTCAATTCAGACTCCCACCTCCTCATGTATGCATTTTTGGAGCTAACCACATCACCATTGAAGAAGTTATATAAATTTTTTAAACTCCAAATATTTTTGTTACTAGCATTGCACAGCAATGATACCAATATCTCCAGGTTAATGTTTTTGATTTTTTTAAGTTTCTGAACGTACTCCTTTAGGATTAAAAAGGGCACTAATTCGGAAGATGGCAAGTTATATTTAGATTTAACATTACTAAAGGTGAGAAATTCGTCTCCCTTGTAGAGGCTTCCAACTCTTTTAATATCTGAACTAAGACAAGACTCCGACAGAGGAATGTTGTATACAGAGACAAGTAGGTGTAAAGGGAATTTCCCGAATTGGACCGGATTGTTGTACATTTTTGAAGGCTTTAAGAGTATTCTCCATGCAAGTATGATTGGCTTAAAAATTGGGTGGGGTGAAATCAGCCTCGGGTAATGGAATATAAAATTAAAGAAATGCTCTTTTGCTGATACATGTCTACCCACTTCATCTTCCAAGTCAGTCCAGTCAGGTCGAATCTTGTCACAAGACCAGAACCAGCTTTGTTTGATTAAGAGCACCTGATAATACGCATGTATATTTGGCAAACCTAAGCCTCCATTACGTTTGTTTTTATACAGTAAGTCTCTTGAGATTCTAGCCTTTTTCCCTCCCCAAATAAAAGAATTAATCAAATTTTGAATCTTATTGATGAATTTATGAGGGATAGTCAAAGGCAAAGCCCTAAAGAAGTAGAGAATCTTCGGCAAAGTAATAGTTTTAATAGTCAATATTCTTCCAAATAAAGAAAGAGCTAGTCGAGCATGGAAAGAAGTGTCGAGAGAGACAATCTGAGGATCTCATTCAAGTTTGTTTTAATAATATTCGGTAGATTACTAGTTATAGTTATCCCCAGGTATTTTACCCCTTTTTCCTCCCAGGTGAACTCATTCTCCTTCCTAAGCTCTTCAATCTACAGGTTGTCCAAATTAAAAGTCAGATAATTAGATTTATTTTTGTTGACCTTAAAATAGGAGGCCCTAGTAAAGAGCTCCAATTCCAAAGTCAATGCAGCGATGGATTTTCCAGGATCGAGTAGAGTCAAAAACAGGTCATCCGCAAATAAACCAATTTTATACTCACGATGTTGAGTTCTAAAACCCTGAATATCAGTATTAGATCTGATTCTCTCAGCAAGGGGTTCAATGGCCAGGATGAACAGAAGAGGTGACAAAGGGCAGCCCTGCCTTGTGCCGTTAGAAATGGCAAATTTTACAGACAGGAAATTATTGGCATATATTCTTGCACTGGGCGCCGAATAAAGTGCAAAAATTGAAGACAGAAACCTATGGTCGAAACCAAATTTTTCAAGGGTGGCTTTGAGATATGACCAATTCAGCCTGTCAAATGCTTTTTCGGCGTCCAGTGTCAAAAAAACCGCTTGAGAGCCAGATAACTCAATTTTATTTATCAGATTTATCACTCTCCTTGTCCCATCCGAAGCCTGACGCCCCTTTATGAAGCCGATCTGATCATCTGAAAGTAGAGATGGTAAGATATTCTTTAAACGGTCTGCTAAAATTTTAGAGTAAATTTTGACATCGCTATTGATCAATGATATTGGCCTATAACTCCGAATCCTCTCAGGATCTCCCCCCCTTGGGAATCATGATAATTGTCACTTCTAACATTTCTTTTGGGAATGAGCCCCGAGAGGATGTAGCTTCAAAGACCGACACCAAATGGGGAGCGAGAAGACCTGAAAATGACCTAAAATATTCATTAGAAAAACCATCTGGTCCTGGAGCTTTCTGGGTCTTGAGTCTGTTAATGGTGTCAATCACTTCTTTTTCATTAAAAGAGCCATTAACAAAGTCAAGATCTGCCGAAGATATCTTGGGCAAATTAATGCTAGAAAGAAAAGCATTAATAGATCCTGTGTCCACACTGGGAGTACTAGGGTCTTCCTTTAAGTTGTACAATTTATGAAAGAACTCTGCAAAGGAGTTGACTATATCCTTAGGGTGTATTAGGGTTTTACCTGCAGGTGTAATAATTTTGTTAATTCTCCTATTGATTCTCTCCTTCTTTAATCTAGCCATCATGAATTTAGCAGGTCTATTAAGGGATGTGTAAAACTTGAATTTAGAGTCCCTAATCATAGCGTCGTATTCCAGTGTAATTTCAGACCTCAGTTTTTGCCTAAGTCCCAAAATTTCCGCTTGGATAGTGGAGGAAGGAGTTTGTAAACTGATCTGTTGTTGTTCTTTCTTAGTGATTTGGGCCTGAAGATTAATGATATTTTCTCTACTTTTCTTATTTCTGGACGCAATCTGAATAAGGCCACCTCTGATAACTGCCTTATGCGCGTTCCATAAAGTGAAAGCCTCTATTTCGGGGGAAGCATTCTCTCTAAAATAATTAGTAATTAGGTCCTCAATTTCCTGCCTGTATTCTGGAGTCTTAAGTAAATTTGGATTATATTTCCAAAGGTATGTATTTTCGGAAATCAGGCCTAAAGAGAAATCTGCCAAAACAGGGCAATGATCTGATAACATTTTTTTGAGGAACTTAAAGCTCTTAAATTTGCTCAACGTAAAGACATTCGTAAGGACTAAGTCAATGCGTGAGGCTGTGCCATGGACATCCGAGTGATGTGAGTATTCTCGAGAGGAAGTATTCAGACACCTAAAAACATCAAAAAGCTCATTTTGTTTTAGCCATTTATTCAGCACCGGAGCTTTGTAACGGGCTGTAGAGGATGAGTCAATTGTACTGTCAGGAATGATGTTAAAATCACCCAACAAAATGACGTCTCCTGATTTAACCTCATTAACTTTTTTTAGTAACTTATTCAGAAAGGAGATGTGGTTTTTGTTTGGAGCATAAATGTTCACTACTGTGCAAGGCGAATTATTTAATACACAGATGAGAATATGAAATCTGCCCAATGGGTCTGCTACCTCATTGACAAATTGAAATGGGACAGCGCCACCGATCATTGTAATCACTCCTGCCTTCTTTGATGGAGAAAGTGCTTTAAACAAGTGCGGAAAAGATTTATGTTTAAAAGTCGGTTGGTTATCCTTCGCCAGCTTGACTTCTTGCAGGCATATCAATTCAGCATGTGTACCGGAAATTTCTTTCAGTAAAGCATATCTTTTATTGGGACTGTAAAGACCCCTAACATTGTATGATAGAATTTTCATTAAGTACAATGAAAGGGAAAGAAAACGAGTAAAAAAGTAATCAAGTAGTCAAGCAACAATTGGCCTAACAAGGCCTATTAAACAAAAGTGAAGACTGTAAGAGTCCTACTGGCGGACTTCCAAAATTGGAGTCTCACCTATTTGGGGGGTAAAAAAATTAAAAATTGTGGCAAAGTTCCCCCACGGATCCCCACTAGTTTAAGTATGTAAGCAAACATACATAGATTATGAACAATTGTTTGAATCTCTGTCCTTAAACTCAGGTTCTTCTAGAAGGAATTTTACAAATCTGAAACCTTCCTGAGCTGTATTAATTACGTGGTTTCTATTATTGTACCAAACTAACAGCTTTGTTGGAAAACCCCAACGGTAAGGCACTTTAAGGTCTCTTAGTTTGGCAGTAACATCTCTAAAAGCTCTCCTGGCATCCATCGTCTCCTTCGAAAAATCCGAGAAGATTTTGATGTCTCTGTAAGGTTCTGGAAAAGAGCCTTTTTCTCTGATATTTTGTAAAATCCTCTCTTTGGCTTCAAAAAAGTGAATGCATAGTATTGTGTCCCTAGGTTTATCTTGAGATAAACCCTTGGGACGAAGAAGACGATGAATCCTGTCAATATTTAACTCCAAATCTGAAAGTGACGGTACTGCCTTTTTAAACATATCTTTTGCGTATCCAGAAAGTTCATTCTGGGATACACTTTCAGGGATCCCCCTAATCTTCAGGTTATTTCTCCTGTTGCGGTCCTCTACATCGGTTAACTTTGATTTAAGAGTGCTGATTTCTGCCTGTAGTAATGAGTTTTGTTTAGAAAGAAATCCTGTATTTTTTTCTATTGCCTCTACCCTATTCTCAACTTTATCAAGTCTCCTGTTTATTGCATCACACGTATCTTTAAGGGTTTTGTTCTGTGCCTCGAAACCTAATCTGATGGAATCGTTGAAAGCTTTAAAAAGGTTGGCCATAAAACCCTCCGTGGTCTGCTAGAGGAACCCACAAATTCCTCATAATTAATAGCAGGGTGTGGAGTTACTGTTGGAAGAGAGAGTTCTGTGTGTATTCTTTTAGCTCTCTGCCTATCTGGACTTACATTAGGGGAATAGTCATCAGAAGGGCAGTCCGAGTCTTCTGCGGTCGAATGTGTCCTATTATTATCTTTATTTTCCGGGCCCCCCCTCTTAGCTGATTTTGTTATGTCCATTTCTTCAGTCACATCAAAATTTTCTCCAAGAGCTGTGCTGGGGGTCTCCCTCTGATTACCACCAGCTAACTGAGATGAGGAGGGGGTCACCTTGGAAATGCCCCCCCCTTTGGCAACATTGCTATAAGTTGTGGAGAGGGATTTTTTTGCAGGGTCACTTTTGGGAGGGTCTCTCTTTAAAGGGGACCTTGACTTCACTGGACTTACCAAATTAGCAACATCCCCAAGATTTTGAGCTGTATTGGGATGTGAGTCTACCCTTCTGTGATTTATAGCTTGATTTCCCTTCTGTGAACATGATTTAACTTTTGTGAGGTATAAAAGATGCCAGCAACTAAAATCTACGTGAAATGCAGAATATAGCCACTCCTCTGAGAAGGAGGAGGTATATAAACTAATACTAGTAACAAATTACACACACTATTTATAACTGTAGTAATCTTGCACCCTGGACCCCTATCAGTTCAGCAGGTTTTGTAAAAATAAGACAGGTTCGACAGGAATACAGTATCTAGTTGTCAGATTGACACATGTTTTGGAGACCAAGTTCAATAAAAAAGTTGCATAATTAGAAAGGAGTCACATCTCCCAGGAAGCATTGTACAAGGGAAATTTTCAAGTTTCAAAGTGTTGCTTATGAATGTAGTTTGCAAATACAGCAGCACCGCACTTAACAAACCAATCTCTTGAAGACTGTAAGTGATAGCCGTCAGTCACCACCTATGTCCCTTTGAATTATAAACTGCAGCACTAGTAACGTGTCTGACCCACCAGAGATTCCCTTAAACAAGGTCCTCTGCTACAACACAGGAACAATACAGGTGCTTCTGATGTGGCTGGGGGTGTATAATCTCAGACAGTTCTGGCTAACCCCCCCCGTCACTCTCCAGATATATGTCAGCCCCCGCTATTCTGCTCTGTAAGATGAGCGCAGCCTCAGTAGTACAGGAGCAGGTAGGAGCAGGCTCGGCACCAGGTATTTCCCTCAGACTGACTTCACAGCTGAGGCTGGGTGGCAATAGAAAGCAGAGATAGGCTGGGACTACTTTCAACAATCAGCTGGTATGTACGTCTCTCCAGCCCACTCTCAGTCCACGTTAGCAACGGATGTCACGCTTCCTCATGCAGACCGCAGGTTCAACAATGCAGGAGCCGGTGTAGCTCCCCAGAGAGTTCCTCCCAGACCAGGTCACAGCAATCTTAAGGTGTCAATCAGCTGTAGCAGGGAAGCTAGTGAGGAGCTACGAGAGCAGCCTGGTCAACTTTTGCCAGTCAGCTAACATACACTTCACTTCAGCCTGCTCTCAGAGCTAGACCACGCACAGTGTCACTGTTCATAAAGTGGGCCACATCAAGTACAGTATAGTGACCTGCACAACTCCCTTGGGGACTCCCTCAAGCCGGGACCTAGCAGTCTCAGAACAACTGTCCTCCAGGCTCACATCTCAGGGGCAAAGCAGTCAGGATATGAGCAATGCTGGAGTCTCCATTGCGCCCAGTTACACTCCTGAGACCAGGGCCACCACTGCAATAGTATAACAGTGCAAAACAGGGTGGACAGCTGGAACTTCTTTTCCCAAACAGCTGATTGAAGTGTAGCTATGACCTTCTCTGCACCATCAGCCCCTGCCAGCAAATCTTCAGTGTGTCTCACCTCTAAGCAGCAGCACAGGCACCAAATCAATCTGGGGGGCACTTCTTGGTAATCCAGAGGTATTTCAAAGTGGTCTTCCAGGTAAAAATCCTGTATCAGGCTCTCAAGCCAGGGCAGTGAGAGGACAAAGAAAGTGAGAGATCCCTCCGCCTCCTCTCCACTCCTTCCCAGTCACAGCATGTAAAAGGCTGAAAAAATGGGTTTCCCTCACCCAAAATAAGCAATCCTGGTGTCAAAATGTTGAGACCAGCTTCAGGAAGGTGATCCAATAAAATTTGGACAGGAACAAAATTCCTCTGATAAGCTTAGTGTCGCTTTGTGTGGATCCATGCAGGAGCTCTGAGCTCTTGCTGCTCACATGGGCAGAGCTCAAGCCACACCCCCTTCAGCAAACTTTTGAGCAGACGGTCAAAGTTGGGGTCATCACATGCAGGACACTGCATTATCAGTATAATGCAGGAATTTGTGGATGGCCTCAAAACGCGTCCCGGCCATGACCATTCGGAACACTGGAGTGTTATATAAAATATCAACACTCCAATATTGCCGAAGTTCTGGCTTCTTCAGGATCCCCATGTGAAGGACCAGGCCCCAAAACTTCATCATTTCAACTGCATCTATAGGAGACCAGTAGGAAAATGATAAACGGGGGTTTTGTTCTAAAAATTGACGAGCGTACAAATTAGATTGCTCCACAATGAGGTTAACAAAATCCTCAGAGAAAAAGACTTTGAAACAGTCTATTTCTGTGAGGCCAGTGGTGTTAAACTTGATTCCTGATTCTGCCACAAAATCTGGAATCAGTGGCTCATAATTTTCAGGGGGTGAGGTCCATACGGGGTCCGCAATGGGGTGCGCTGGTTCAGCATCGGGAATGGTGGGTGCTACCTCATCTTCTGTCCTTGGGCATCTGCGTGGTGGTTCCGCAGCACCCGAGGAGGAAGATGAGGAGGAGAAAGAGGATGAGGATGAAGAATCGGAAAAGTATAGAAGTGTGGGATCCTCTCCCTCGCTATCAGTGACAGAGGCAAGGAAAGCATATGCCTTCTCCAATGAATATTATTATTATTATTGTTATTATTATACATTTATATAGCGCCATTTATTCCATGGCGCTTTACATGTGAAAAGGGGAAATATAGACAAGTACAATAAACACGTGTAAGACAAGGAATACACAAGTACAGAAGGAGCGAGAACCCTGCCCGCGAGGGCTCACAGCCTACAAGGATGGGTGAGGATACACTAGGAGAGAGTAGAGCTGATTGTGCAGTGGTTCAGTAGACTGAGGATCATTGCAGGCTGTAGGCTTGTCGAAACAGGTGGGTCTTCAGGTTCTTCTTGAAGGTTTCTGTTGTTGGTGAGAGTCTGATGTGTTGCGGCAGAGAGTTCCAGAATATGGGGGAGGCACGGGAGAAGTCTTGTATGTGGTTGTGGGATCAAGAGATGAGGGGGGAGTAGAGAAGGAGATCTTGAGAGGATCCAAGGTTGCGTGCGGGTAGGAACCCGGAGACCATGTCACAGATGTATGGAGGAGACAGGTTGTGGATGGCTTTGTATGTCATGGTTAGGGTTTTGAATTGGAGCCTCTGGGCAATAGGAAGCCAGTGAAGGGCCTGGCATAGGGTGGAGGCTGGGGAATAGCGGGGGGGACAGGTGGATTAGTCAGGCAACAGAGTGTAGGATGGACTGGAGTGGTGCCAGAGTGCTGGAGGGGAGGCCAGAGAGTAGGAGGTTGCAGTAGTCGAAGCGGGAGATGATAAGTGCATGCACTAGTGTTTTTGTGGTTTCATGGTTGAGAAATGCGCGGATCAGGGAAATATTTTTTAGTTTGAGGTGGCAGGAGGAGACAAGGTCTTGGATATGTGGTTTGAAAGAGAAGGCAGAGTTGAGGATCACCCAAAGGCACCGAGCGTATGAGACTGGGGAAAGAGAGCAGCCATTGACATTGATGGATAGGTCTGGTGGAGGGGTAGAGTGAGATGGGGGAAAGATGATGAATTCTGTTTTGTCCATGTTCAGTTTGAGAAAACGAGCAGAAAAGAAGGCTCAAATAGCAGACAGACATTGTGGAATTTTGGTCAGTAAGGAGGTGAGGTCAGGTCCAGATAGGTAGATCTGCGTGTCATCGGCATAGAGGTGATACTGCAAGCTGTGGGATTCTATGAGCTGTCCCAGGCCAAAGGTGTAGATGGAGAAAAGTAGGGGTCCTAGGACAGAGCCTTGAGGAACACCGACAGACAGGGGGCGAGGTTAGGAGGTGGTTTGTGAGAGGGAGACACTAAATGTTCAGTCTGTTAGGTATGATGAGATCCAGGATAGGGCCAAATCTGTGATGCCAAGAGATGAGAGAATCTGGAGCAGGAGGGAATGGTCCACGGTGTCAAAGGCAGAAGACAGGTCAAGGAGAAGGAGGACATAGTGTCGCTTGCTCTTGGTGGTTAGTAGGTCGTTAGTGAGTTTAGTTAGGGCAGTTTCAGTTGAGTGATGCTGTCAGAAGCCAGATTGTAACCGGTCAAAGAGGGAATAGTGCTGTTGGGACGAACGTGATGAGCGGGCGAGAGGGACTTTTTTGTGAATATGGTGCTTGGGTGTATTTTATTGATAACTATGTGCATGCATGGGGCGGATAGTGATTGGTGCAAACTATTCTGAAAAGAAAAAGCTAAAAGAAAAAAGCAAATAGGGAGAAAAGAATGCCTGTGAAAAGAAAAGTCTAAAACAGCAGGCCCTAGCTCTAATAAGTAAACTTTGTCACTTATCAAAATTCGGTGGCTGCTGGATGTGCACAAGGAGATGGCAAAAATAAAAGTGTCTAAAAAAGCAGGCCCTAGCTTAGATAAGTGAACTGTTTCACTTATCAAAGTTTGGCGGCAGCTGTAGGTGCAGGGGGTGAAAAAAAGGAAAACGACAGGCACAAGCTCTGATAAGTGAACTTCGTCACTTATCAAGGTTTGGCAGCTGTGGGATGTGTGTACGGAGTTGGCGCAAAGGGGGCTGAGAAAAAAGAGAGCACAAGTGTTGATCTGTGAACTGCATCAGCATCAACGTTCACCAGTTGCACAAAGGGGGGTGGAGTAGGGTGAAAAGAGGGGGAAGGGGGGATTGGGGTGGATGAAGAGAGATCGGGCAGGGATCAGGGATCAACACTTACGGTTGTAGTCAGGTGGCACAAAAGAGGGTAAAAAAAAGGAAAACGGCAGGCACAAGCTCTGATAAGTGAACTGTGTCACTTATCAAAGTTTCAAAACAATCACTGACCTCAGGGAGACCAGTCAAAGAAAACACTGCAGCAGCAGGCAAAGGCGCTCAATTGGTGGTAAAGGTGGTTTCCGAAAGGAGTCACCCCTTGGCTGGGTCCTTCCCTGGAGGAAGATCTGGCTATTCCCGTGTTTGAGACTCTTAAATGAGGCTCCACGGACTTTTTTTACTTATCAAAGTTTGGCAGCTGTGGGATGGGCATATGGAGTTGGCACAAAGGGGGCTGAGGACAAGAAAGGAACTGCATCACCAATCAATGCTCGGCGTTGTACAGTCATGTCCCACGTTGCAATCCATCTCAAGGGGTTAAATAGTTTACAACCGCCTGACCCGCGGTGAACTGACAGTGTGGGAAAATGTTCAGAAACTTTCCCATGCTAATGAGTTCATGTCTGGTCAGACGGGGTGGCTGCGCAGGCAGCTTTTCATTCATTACACAATGGTTTAAGCTGGGGAGATAGCAATAGCACCGCTCCCGATTGTAAACTATTTATCCCCTTGAGATGGATTGCGGCGTGGGAATTGAATGTACAGCGGATAGGTATGGGATATTGCTGCTTTTTTATTTTGGATTTTTTATAGGAGAACAAGGGCTTAGATTGGATTGGGAGTTAAATAAAGATTGCAAAAATGTATATATTTCATTAAAAGTCTTTGTTATTAATGTGTGTGTGTTTATTTAACCCTTTCAGACTAGTGGATTAATAATGGATAGGTGTCTTTTTGACACCTCTCCATAATTAACCAGGCTTAATATCACCTTACAATAGCAAGGTGACATTAACCCCTTATTACCCCATATACCACCCACTACAGGGCAATGGGAAGAGAGAGGGTAAGTGCCAGAATTGGCGCATCTTACACATGCACCTTTTCTGGGGTGACTGGGGGGCAGATTTTTTTTTAACCGAGGTGGCCAATAACCATGGTCCCACTCTATGCTATTACAATCTGCCCTCAGTCACTGGCTTTCCCTCTTTGGCAGAGAAAATTGCATGGGAGCCCAAGCCAGTTCTTTCCGTGAATTAATCCTTTAATTTAACACCTACAGCTCCAAAATTTTACACACAGACACTACTAACATTATTAGTGAGGGACATATATAAATCTAATGGATATGCAATGGCTTATTGTATGTAAACCATGTCTCATATGCTGTTGGGTTCTGTAATCATTTTACAGATGCCGAAAATTGAATTATCACCTATTCTGCTATCTATATCTCTATGAAATATAAACCTGTCAGTGTGATTTTAAAGTATAGCGCACTGAATTGCCGGCTTTTCTAAAGGACACCGGTGCGTATTTCTCGCAAGTCACATGCATGGGCCATGTGTAATCTGCTTTTTTCTCTCACCCATAGACTTGCATTGGCGAGTCTCGGGTATAATACGGCGCAAATCGCAGCATGCTGATTTCTCTCGCACGCATAATACAGGCGAGAAAAAAATGGATGATGGGAGCTGCCCCATAGATTAACATTGGTCCGAGTGCTATGCGATTTTTTTTCTTGCATAGCACTCATTCGTATTTCTCTCTAGTGTGACTATGTTTTGGTTTTTGCCTTGATGCCATAATTTTAATAACTTGAACCTTTTAACCTGTTGTAATAAATTGGTGATTTTTTATGAAAAGAGGCTGCATACCTTTGTTTGCTTTGTAGGCATCTGAAGCCAAGCAGGGGCTTTTACTTTCTGTGCTGAGGATTTTCACAGCCAATCTACTGGAGCTGGTGAACCTTGTACATTATGCTCATTTTAGAGTAGGCAGTCCCCTGGGGTGACACTGAAGGGATGATATAATTCATGATTTTAATGAAAAATGCTTGACATTTCACCTTGCAGCCAACTGGACACTGAGTCTATGATTGTGCTTTGTTAGAAATCATAATAAATTGCTCATCCATCATGTTTAACTTCTGTGAACAAAGTCTGAAACTTATGTATGTAACATGTATTCACGTTATACAATTAGTGGCTTTCAATTTAAAACTCCCTAACTGATGAACCATATTGATTCACAGCATTTACTTGATATTCGAAGAGCTTATATATTTTTATCATTTCTTCACCTTTTCTATGTTTTAGGAAAAAATGTATTTTTTTTATATTGATAAAATGAATTGTTTTCTACTAACTATGTGCAATCGCTGAGGCCAATCATTTTGAGTTCACTATTTTAGTTCTTCTGGAACACTCATGACAGAAATGTGACATTTACTTTACACTTGATTTGCTATCAAACCCAGAAGCCAAAAATCATTTTTGTTGCACTCCACATATACCAGATTCTGTTTCTGCTTCAGCTTCCTTTCATTCATTCCATTTATACCTGACAACAAAGACTCTGCATACAATTGCATTCAAAGTCACTAATGCATATTGCAGAACTTCAAATTAAATATTCTATGACAAACTAAAGTGATACAAAATAGCAAATGACAAAATATGCATATGTTAACCAATAGCATACTGAATTTTCTTGATTACATATTTGCAAGTTCTTCCATGTATGCACATACAGTGAAGGAAATAATTATTTGATCCCTTGCAGATTTTGCAAGTATGCCCACTGACAAAGACATGAACAGTCTATAATTTTAAGGGTAGGTTAATTTTAACATTGAAATATAGAATATCAAAAATAAAATCCAGAAAACCACATTGTACAAATTATACAAATTTATTTGCATTTTTCAGTGAGAAATAAGTATTTGATCCATCTGGCAAACAATACTTAATACTTGGTGGCAAAACTGTTGTTTGCAAGCACAGCAGTCAGACTTTTTTTGTAGCTGATGATGAGGTTTGCCTATATCTGGAAGAATTTTAGTCCAATCCACTTTGCAGATCATCTCTAAGTCATTAAGATTTCGAGGCTGTCACTTCACAAACCAGAGCTTCAACTCCCTCCATAAGTTTTCTATGGGATTAAGGTCTGGAGACTGGCTAGGCCACTCCATGACCTTAATGTGCTTCATTTTGAGCCATTCCTTTGTTGCCTTGGCTGTATGTTTTGGGTCATTGTCTTGCTGGAAGTCCCAGCCACACCCCTTTTTTAATGTTCTGCCGGAGGGAAGGAGGTTGTCACTCTGGATTTTACGGTACATGGCTCCATCCATTCTCTCATTAATTCGGTAAAGTAGTCTTGTGCCCTTAGCAGAGAAACACTCCCAAAATATAATGTTTCCACCTCCATGATTGACTGTGGGGATGCTGTTCTTTGGGTCATAGGCAGCATTTTTCTTGCTCCAAACATAACAAGTTGAGTTAGTGCCAAAGACGTAAATTTTTGTCTCATCTGACCACAACACCTTCTCCCAATCACTCACAGAATCATCCAGGTGTTGATTGTCAAACTTCAGATGGGCCTGCACATGTGCCTTCTTGAGAACTCTTAATGGTTGGTAGGGGATGAAATACTTATTTCTCACTGCAAAATGCAAATAAATTTATATAATTTATACAATGTGATTTTTTGTATTTTATGTTTGATATTCTATTGCTCAATGTTAAAATTAACCTACACTTAAATTTATACACTCACTGGCCACTTTATTAGGTACACCATGCTAGTAAGGGGTTGGACCCCCTTTTGCCTTCAGAACTGCCTCAATTCTTCGTGGCAGAGATTCAACAAGGTGCTGGAAGCATTCCTCAGAGATTTTGGACCATATTGACATGATGGCATCACACAGTTGGCGCAGATTTGTCGGCTGCACATCCCTGATGCGAATCTCCCGTTCCACCACATCCCAAAGATGCTCTATTGGATTGAGATCTGGTGACTGAGGAGGCCATTTGAGTACAGTAAACTCATTGTCATGTTCAAGAAACCAATCTGAGATGATTCGAGCTTTATGACATGGCGCATTATCCTGCTGAAAGTAGCCATCAGATGTTGGGTACATTGTGGTCATAAAGGGATGGACATGGTCAGCAACAATACTCAGGTAGGCTGTGGCGTTGCAACGATGCTCAATTGGTACCAAGGGGCCCAAAGAGTGCCCAGAAAAAATTCCCCACACCATGACACCACCACCACCAGCCTGAACCGTTGATACAAGGCAGGATGGATCCATGCTTTCATGTTGTTTACGCCAAATTCTGACCCTACCATCCGAATGTCGCAGCAGAAATCGAGACTCATCAGACCAGGCAACGTTTTTCCAATCTTCTACTGTCCAATTTCGATGAGCTTGTGCAAATTGTAGCCTCAGTTTCCTGTTCTTAGCTGAGAGGAGTGGTACCCAGTGTGGTCTTCTGCTGCTGTAGCCCATCTGCCTCAAAGTTCGACGCACTGTGCGTTCAGAGATGCTCTTCTGCCTACCTTGGTTGTAACGGGTGGCAATTTGAGTCACTGTTGCCTTTCTATCAGCTCGAACCAGTCTGCCCATTCTCCTCTGACCTCTGGCATCAACATGGCATTTCCGGCCACAGAACTGCCGCTCACTGGATTTTTTTTCTTTTTCGGACCATTCTCTGTAAACCCTAGAGATGGTTGTGCGTGAAAATCCCAGTAGATCAGCAGTTTCTGAAATTCTCAGACCAGCCCTTCTGGCACCAACAATCATGCCACGTTCAAAGGCACTCAAATCACCTTTCTTCCCCATACTGATGCTCGGTTTGAACTGCAGGAGATTGTCTTGACCATGTCTACATGCCTAAATGCACTGAGTTGCCGCCATGTGATTGGCTGATTAGAAATTAAGTCTTAACACACAGTTGGACAGGTGTACCTAATAAAGTGGCCAGTGAGTGTAGACTGTTCATGTCTTTGTCAGCGGGAAAATTTACATTATCAGCAATGGATCAAATACTTATTTCCCCCACTGTATATTTTTTGGTGGATTTTTTTACATCACCTTTATGAGACATGACAACAGCAGAATCAGGGAAATTAATGGTAAATAGTAACATTTCCGTAGCTCAAGAGTTTTGCGTCAGTCGCCCAACTGCTATACAAATATTAGGTATTTCAGCAATAGATGAGGAATGCTATTTGGCAATTAGATTTTAAAATAGATGTTACTATAAGCTGGCACTGAAGAGTATTATTTTGCCATAAAAAAATATAGGCTGCTACACAGGAATATTATGTAGCTCCCCAAAAATTGATTTTGTATATGCTGTTACTACCTAATATTATTTCCCTTTACAAATAGGTGATTTTTATATTTTGGGATGAAACCCTCCCTATTTTCACTCTGATCTGACAGTCTGTTCCTAATGCTAACAACTATATAAAACACTGAGGAAATTGTAGAGATTTGCAGCATGTACTTGCAATGATGAGAACATCCAGGTGCTTGCCTTTCACCGTCCTATTAAATCTCTCCCTAATTAAATCCCCACCTAACAAACAAGTAATCTCTTCACAATCTTCAGCTCTTAAAAGAGCTTTTTGGAATGAATAATGCTCACTATAACCTCCTATCACTCTCAGTATGCTTCTTTCACTCTCACTACACTCAAACTATGCTCTCCCTGCAATTTCCACAAGATAGTGCCGGCATCCTTTAAATAGTCCCTATGATGCTGGAAGGCCACCTAATCACAGAAAAGCCACACCAAAGATGGCACCAGCATTACTGTGATTGGCAAGCCAGCCCAGCATGTTCATTGGCTGCAAATAAAGTGCCAAACATGCTGGGTGGGTCACTTGAATATACCGAGGTGAATACCTAACTACTTGCTGAGTAACGAACAGCCAAGTACCGTAATATTCATGCGATTAACGAATAGTGCCGAATGTATTAGCTCATCACTAGTAAAGACACATCTGTGAATGCTTTACTTCATGCCTCCTCAGCTCATACCTACTCTACTATCAAAGCCTCCCAGTTGGTCAATTCCTCAGGATGAAGCAGATCTGCTCATCCACTGAGGGATTTGAACATCATGCCACTGATTTAAAACTAAGATTTCAAAGTAGAGGTTATAGTAACCACTGTATTAAAAATGGGTATGGGCAAAAAATGACTCCAAGGGCTACTATTCCATGAAAAGGAAAAAGAGTGAAAATCATGAGATTAGGTTTATCTCTTCCAACAACTGCTGGTGGAGAGAGATGAAAGATATCCTCCACAAACATTGGTCTGTGTTAAAAACTGACCCAATCCTGGCAGCACAATTACCTGAAAATCCCCTTATGGAAGGGGTAGGAATCTGAAGGACATGTTGGTGAGGAGCCATTATACCATTATGTTAAGGAAGTTAGGTCTATTAAATTACAGGGGTGGGGAAAATCATAATATCTCCTCGGGGTGGAGACCTGGACAATAGGATTTTAACCCCTTTCCTACATTAGACGTACTATTCCATCCATGTGACCTAAGTCCCAAGGACAGAATAGTACGTCATAGCGATCAGGGTTGCCCCCTTCTTATCACAGCTGACACCGGACACTGTGTGTCAGAGGCAGTCATGGATCGCCCCTGGCACATTAACCCCTGGCACATTAACCCCTGGCACACTGTGATCAAACATGATCACAGTGTACAGGGGCATAGGAGAGAAGCGCGCAGGGAGGGGGCTCCCTCCGTGCTTCCCTGAGAGCCCGATGCAACGTGATGTGCTGCGCTGCTCTGGAGGCCTCCTTCCCTGCAGGTCCCCAGATCCAATATGGTGGCGGGGACCTTCGGGGGCCTGCATGGAGCTGGCTTCCTCATTGCCTGCAGAGCGCAGGCATGAGGAAGCCTGTGCAGCGCCTGTGTCAGATCGCTGATCTGTCACAGCGATCTGTGATGTGTCAGATCAGCAATCTGTCACATGACAGTGATATCCCCCCTGGGACAGTGTAATAAAGTAAAAAAAAGTGTAAAAATAATTTATAAAAAATCGCTAAATAAATAAAAAAAAAATTGAAAATAAAAAAAACAAAACAATAAAAGTACATATATTTGGTATCGCCTCGTTCGTAACAACCTGCCCTATAAAACTGTCCCACAAGTTAAACCCTTTATTAAACCACTTAAAAAATAAAAATAAAAAACGAAGCAAAAAATAATGATTTGTCATCATAATGCTGAACAAAAAGTGCAATAACGCGCGATCAAAAAGGCGGATATAAATAAGCATGGTACCGCTGAAAACGTCATCTTATCCTGCAAAAAACGAGCTGCCACATTGTCATCTAATACAGCACAGTACAAAAAGAGGACTTGAAAATCCTCCAATAATGGAAAACAGCAAGAGAACAACAAGGTTTACCCGTACAGGCCTCCAAACAAATGCACTATCAGGATGCAGTGGACCCATATAATAAAGATGGCAACACAGGTGCAAGAATACCAATCAAGCAACTGCTCGCAGCCTACCAATACATGGAGGGGGCGGTTGCCTGGTATGTTGATGCACAAAACAACTTGTATGCGGCGCTGTTCACACTAAGGCCATGCACAGCATCCAGGCCAGCCTAGTAGTGACACCCTTCTATTAGCTCAGGCGGGCTGCCCGGCGCTAACAAAATGCATGCCATGTGAACAGACACCGCAGTGTACAAGACCAAATGGGCCCAGCTGCACCCCGAATAAAAAGTGCAAAAAACACATTTAAAAAATATCAGCTAATACTCCACATTTTTTTAAATGTGTTTTTTGCACTTTTTATTCGGGGTGCAGCTGGGCCCATTTGGTCTTGTAAACTGCGGTGTCTGTTCACACGGCATGCATTTTGTTAGCGCCGGGCAGCCCGCCTGAGCTAATAGAAGGGTGTTGGTACTAGGCTGGCCTGGATGCTGTGCATGGCCTTAGTGTGAACAGCGCCGCATACAAGTTGTTTTGTGCATCAACACACTGTGTCATCAGCAAAAAAAAAAAAAGTTATAGCTTGCAGAATAAAGTGATGCAAAAATAATTATTTTTATATAAAATTGTTTTCATTGCATAAAAGCGCCAAAACATAAAAAAAGACAATTGAAGTATCGCTGTAACCATACTGACATGAAGAATAAAACTGCCTTATCAATTTTACCACACACGGAACGGTGTAAATGCACCCCCCAAAAGAAATTCATGAAATGCTGGTTTTTGTTCATTCTGCGTCCCAAAAATTGGAATAAAAAGCGATCAAAAAATGTCATGTGCCCGAAAATGATGCCATTAGAAATGTCGACTCATCCCGCAAAAAATAAGACCTCACATGACTCAGTGGATCAAAATATGGAAAAATTATAGCTCTCAAAATGGGGTGATGCAAAAAATATTTTTACAATAAATAGCGTCTTTTAGCGTGCGACAGCTGCCAAATATAAAAACCCGCTATAAATAGTAAATCAAACCCCCCGTTATCACCCCCTTAGTTAGGGAAAAATAATAGGGCTAGGGGTGTGTTGGGGTTAGGGTTGGAGTTAGGATTTGGGAGTTTCCACTGTTTTGGTACATCAGGGGCTTTCCAAACGCGACATGGCGTCCGATCTCAATTCTAGCCAAAAAAGTCAAATGGCGCTGCTTCCCTTCCGAGCTCTGCAATGCGCCTAAATAGTGATTTACCCCCACATATGTGGTATCAGCGTACGCAGGACAAATTGCACAATAACTTTTGGGGTCCTGCTACCCTTGGGAAAATAAAAATTGGAGGTTTTAAAGATCATTTTTGTGGAAAAAATATGATTTTTTAATTGTGCGGCTGTACGTTATAAACTTCTGCGAAGCCCTTGGGGGTTCAAAGTGCTCACCACATATCTAGATAAGTTCCTAGGGGGGTCTAGTTTCCAAAATGGGGTCACTTGTGGGGGGGTTTCCACTGTTTAGGCACATCTGCTCTCCAAACCTGACATGGCATCCGATCTGAATTCCAGGCAATTTTGCAGTGAAAAGGTCAAATGGCGCTCCTTCCCTTCCAAGCTCTGCCATGCAGCCAAACAGTGGTTCCCCCCTACATATCAGGTATCAGCATAATCAGGACAAACTGCACAATAACTTTTCCAGTCTAATTTCACCTGTTACTCTTGGTAAAATAAAAAAATTGAACCTGAAGCAATTTTTTTGTGAAAAAAAGTTAAATGTTCATTTTTTTTAAAACATTCAAAAATTCCTGTGAAGCACCTGAAGGGTGAATAAACTTCTTGAATCTGGTTTTCAGCACCTTGAGGTGTGCAGTTTTTAGAATGGTGTCACTTTTGGGTATTTTCTATCATATAGACCCCTCAAAGTGACTTCAAATGTGATGTGGTCCCTAAAAATAAAATGGTTTAAAAATGAGAAATCGCTGGTAAATTTTTAACCCTTATAACTTCCTAACAAAAAAATTTTGGTTCCCAAATTGTGGTGATGTAAAGTAAACATGTGGGAAATGCTACTTATTAAGTTTTTTGTGTGCCATATCTCTGTGATTTAAGAGCATAAAAATTCAAAGTTGGAAAATTGCGAAATTTTCTAAATTTTTGACAAATTTTTGTTTTTTTCACAAGTAAACGCAAGTTATATGAATGAAATTTTACCACTAACATGAAGTACAATATGTCACGAGAAAACAATGTCAGAATCACCAGGATCCATGGAAGCATTCCAGAGTTATTACCTCATAAATGGACAGTGGTCAGAATTATAAAAATTGGCCCGGTCATTAACGTGCAAACCACCCTTGGGAGTAAAGGGGTTAAGGAAGGAGGCACAATTGAAGACTGTCATCTCGCTGGGTCTTAACGAGTGTATCTCCTTCACTCCTTTTATCTAGGTCTCCTGATTTATCCCTGGCTTTGTTTTATGCTGTGGGATGATGGCTGTATTCCTGTTGGGATCTCAGCCATTATTGGTATTTATATTGATACTTATGGGTCTGTGAGAAATATATATGGTGAGGGGTTCCTAAATATCGTTAGTGCCTGGTTTACGTATATTTAAATCTGAGTGCAGTTTTAGAGCCCTTACCTTTAGCTGTGGTATACTAGCTTGACATTATATTGGGGCACAGCATTCTTTATGTTGTAAACTGCGCTGAATGCAAGTTATAGAGTTAACTTCCTCCACGACCACGACTTGATTCTGTGCATCTGTATCCAAGCAACAGCCGGCTTCCTGCTGACGCAGAGGCACATGCATCATACATGTCAGATTCAGATTGGCTCCATGGTAGGGAGCGCTTCAATGGCCGATATGTGTGCATGTCAGAAGGGGAAGGAGGGGTGATGTTTTTAAATACCAGGCGTCTGTGCTGCTGACGCGCGCGGCTCCTATCGTGGCCGGGAGTTGTATGTTCCAGTGCGGCTGTACTATGCACATTTATCTCAAAAAACATTAAATAGCCTCCTGATGAGCCTCTAAATATTGTAAAGGGTGAAACATGTTGAGACAAGAGCTCAGATGTGAGGGGCTTTAGCATCATAGCCCAGTGCTTATAATTCATCTTGTAATGATCTAATCCCTTGAAAGGGGATAAATAGCGCGATAGTGCATATGTTAAGGGCCTGAGTATTATAGCCCAGCACTTTTGACTCAGGTTGATTGGGTTTAGACCACGGCAAGGGGTTAAATGTGCTTGCTAAGCTAGGGGAGAATGAGTAAATTGAATGGGAGGTTGAAATGAATAAAAACGCCCCTCCCTCTTTATTTTCTCCCTTAGTTTTTTCCTTTTGCAGTTAGTAATTAGCAGTCTAAAATTAGCAACACCAAGTCAGGCTAAGAGGAGGGATGAATAGAATATAGCGTGTTATGCAACCCTCTCCTCCGTTTGTGAAATTGGGGTTACACTTAGAATTAACTATTTAAGGGCAGAGTGAAATTTTGTTATTTATCCCTTGGCTACATAATTATTTTGGGATTTAGTGGTATATATCTGATCTTTGTGAAAGACAAAAGTTATAATAACAGATATATTCCAATTGTTTGTGGGCTAAGTTGGGACTCAGCTTTAAAGCATTAGCTGAAGTTACCTGTAAGAAATTAATACTTGATTTATAGGTTTTTGTTATACAGGGTGGGCCATTTATTTGGATACCAAAAAAGACCAAGTTAGATAGAAACCATTAGCAGACAGGCAAAGATATTTACCTGCCCAGGACACAGAGCAAATGCACTAACAAGGACTCATTAAGATAGCACAGGTGCAAAATTACCTGATGAGGCAGCCAGCCTCCAATCAGGACTTGGCCGCTTGGTATGATAATGCACAAAAAAATGTAATCTGTATGTGGCAGTGTTCACACAGAAAATGCAAAGCATCCGGCTGAAACTATTAGTGACGCCCATACTATTAGATCAGGCAGGCCAGCCAGTGCTAAAAAATGCATACTGTGTGAACAGAGGCCACAGTTTACAAAGCCATATGAGCCCAGCTGCACCCTAAAAAAATATACAGTGCAAAAAACACATAGCAATATATGTGAGGTATTAGTTAATTTTATAGCCACAATACGTAAGCTCGCAACCTCCGTCAAAGGTCCCCACTTTTGCGAGTCCCTACTCTATCAAGAAAAACACCAAAAAAGACTAAGGTAAAAACCATTAGCAGGTAGGCAAAGATACTTACCTGCCCAGGCCACTTTTGGAAGTACTTTAAGCAGCAGGGTGGTTGGTGGGTAAAAGGGAAAAAAAATTTCTTTGAATCTTCTGCCTGAGAAAGTGTGAATGAGCTGAGTGTGACCTTAGTGTAAGTGTGAACTATGGTAAGTGTGTGACTTGTGATTCAGTGAAGAGGTATTTGGAAAACCTTTAACAAATACCTGTGTGAATTGGTGTGACTTGCTGAATTGTGGATTGTTGAGTGCTTTTCTACCTGTTCAATTTTTGGAGGGCTTGTTTAACCTATTTTTTCTCTCTACAGGGTTAATCTCTTATTTTACTATCTGTGTTTTTAAGGGTTAACAATATTGCATTTAAATCTTGAGGTGTAACTATATTCACAAGGGGTTAATTAAGGGTAGGGGTTCATAATTAAGGGTTTATAAGGTGCAGCTGGTTGGGGCTCAACTCGTTTTGGAAGTTCATTGAGCAGCAGGGTGGTTGGCTGGTTTAAGGGAAAAAAATCTCTTTAAATCTTTTGCCTGAGCGAGTGTGAATGAGCTGAATGTGACCTGAGTGTAAGTGCGAACTGTGGTAAGTGTGTGACTTGTGATTCAGTGACTTTGGATTCAGGGAGTTTCCAAGGGAGGTATTACTGAATTACTGTTATATTTTATTAATACCTTTTATTTATTTTACTTATCTTTTCTGTCTGGTGCAATCCCCATTAGGATGTGCTCCACTATTGGCAATGCCATCCAGTGTACGTCTTGCCGCATGTATGAAATCCTTGAATAGCCGGTCGAGGGTGCATACTGCTGTGTGAGATGTGAGCATGTTGTGCATTTGGAAGCCCAGATACTGGATCTAAATGTGCAGCTGGCAACACTGAGATCCATAGACAATATGGAAAGGAGTCTTCTGCTCACTGAGCAGATGCTCAATGGGATAGATGAGGGGGGATGCTAGGTTGGAGCTGCAGGACAGTGAAGCAGCTAGCTGGGTGACAGTTAGAAGGCGGGGTAGAGGGAAGAGTGCCAGGGAGGCTAGTCCTGATCTGGCAAACCCCAATAAGTTTGCTAAGTTGGCAGATAAGGGGAGTGTCAGTGCAGGAGTAGCACTGCTGCAGCAAGGCATGTCCTCTGAAAGCCGGAGGAGTGTCTGCTCCAGTAAGGGGGGAAATAGGAGAGCAGGGCAGGCCAGACAGGTGCTGGTCGTGGGGACTCAATTATTAGGGGAACAGATAGGGCAATCTTTCACAAAGACAGGGATCGTCGAACGGTGTGCTGCCTACCTGGCACTCGAGTCCGACACACCGCTGATCGAGTTGACAGATTACTGGGAGGGGCTGGTGAGGATCCAGCTGTCATGGTGCACATTGGCACAAATGACAAAGTTAAAGGTAGGTGGAAGGTCCTTAAAGATGATTTCAGGGAATTAGGCTGCAAGCTTAAATCAAGGACCTCAAAGGTGGTATTTTCAGAAATACTTCCTGTACCCAGTGCCACGCCAGAGAGGCAACGTGAGATTAGGGAGCTTAATAAGTGGCTCAAGAATTGGTGTAGGAAGGAGGGGTTTGGGTTCCTGGAGAACTGGGTAGACTTCTCAGTTGACTACAGGTTCTACACTAGGGATGGGCTGCACCTCAATGGGGAGGGTGAAGCTGTGCTGGGGGAGAAAATGGCTAGAAGGTTGGAGGAGTGTTTAAACTAGGGACTGGGGGGAGGGTATTCCTTTTATAGGAGGGGAAGACAGTGCAGATAGAAACCTGGGCACAAATAATGAAATTGGGGGTGGAGGTGGCATGGGGGGTGGGGTTAGAACAGTTAATAATTTAAGAAAGAATAGAGGTACAGAGAGATACATAAAGTGCATGTCTACTAATGCCAGAAGCCTCACCAACAAAATTGAGGAATTAGAATTAATTTTGTTGGAACATAATTATGACATGGTGGGGATATGTGAGACATGGCTGGACGAGAGCTATGACTGGGCGGTTAATTTACAGAGCTATAGTCTGTTCAGAAATGACCATACAAATAAGCGAGGGAGAGGCATATGTTTATATGTAAAATCATCCTTAAAACCCATCCTGCGTGATAATATATATGAATCTAATGAAAATGTAGAGTCCCTGTTGTTGGAGATAAGGGGAGGGGGAAAAATAATAAATTACTGATAGGGGTTTGCTATAAGTCTCTAAAAATAATGGAAGCAACGGAGAATACCCTTATAAAGCAAATAGATGAAGCTGTGACTCAAGGAGAAGTCATTATTATGGGGGACTTCAACTACCCTGAAATACATTGGGGAACCGAAACCTGCAGTTCCAGCAAAGGTACTGTACATACTCGTGTATAAGCTGACCCGTGTATAAGCCAACCCCCCTAATTTTGCCATAAAAACTGGGAAAACTTACAGTATTGACTCACATATAAGCCTAGGGTTAATAGTGGTCCAAGAAGATGCTCCATAGATAACCCCCCCATATGCTGCTGCACAAGGGTTAATGCTGGCCCAAGAAGATGCTCCATAAATACCCCCCATATGCTGCTGCACAAGGGTTAATGCTGCCCCATAAGATGCTCCATAAACACCCCCATATGCTGCTGCACAAGGGTTACTGCTGCCACATAAGATGCTCCATAAATACCCCCCATAATATGCTGCTGCACAAGGGTTAATGCTGCCCCGTAAGATGCTCAATAAATACCCCCCATAATATGCTGCTGCACAAGGGTTAATGCTGCCCCGTAAGATGCTCCATAAATACCCCCATATGCTGCTGCACAAGGGTTAATGCTGCCGCGTAAGATGCTCCATAAATATCCCCCATATGCTGCTGCACAAGGGTTAATGCTGCCCCGTAAGATGCTCCATAAATACCCCCATATGCTGCTGCACAAGGGTTAATGTTGCCCCATAAGATGCTCCATAAATACCCCCCATATGTCGCTACACTACGGTTATTGCTGCACCATAAGATGCTCCAAAAATACCCCTTATTTGCTGCTGCTGCCGCTGCTGATGCAATAATGATAAAAAAAGACATACTCACCTCTCTGTTGCTGGGGGCCAGGTGCCGGTGTCCTGAGCCCCGGCACCGGCGATATTTACCGGTCTATGTTCCATTGCCATCCACCGCTGTGTCTCCTGGGTCTCTGCAGTGACAGCAGAGGGCGCACACTGACTATGTCATCGCGCCCTCTGCCGTCACAGCAGGAGGACCCGGAGACAGAGCGGTGCATGGCGATGGAACCAGGACAGGTGAATATTACTCTGCCCCCTTCATACTCAATCCTCCTGGTGCACGGTTTTCTCTGCAGTGGCATCCCCTGCTTCTCCCTCTGCCATCTGCTTCCTGCATTCAGCTGGTCACGTGGTACCACTCATTAAACTCATAAATATGCGCATATTCATTTGTTTAATGAGCGGTACCACGTGACCGCTGAAAGCAGGAAGCAGATGGCAGAGGGAGAAGCAGGGGCTGAAGATGTGGCAGGAGGGGTGAATATGGTCTCTGACCCCCTGCTCCCCCTCCCCTGCCCACCCCTGATATATGACTCGTGTATAAGCCGAGAGGCGGACTTTCAGCCCCCCAAAATGGGCTGAAAATCTTAGCTTATACACGAGTATATACGGTAATAGGTTTTTGACAATTATGAAAGACAATTAACTGGTTCAGGACACAACAAGAGTGGGGGCACTGCTAGACCTAATAATAACCAACAGGCTAGACCGCATATGAGATATAAGGGTTGAGGGTATTTCGGGTAATAGTGATCACAAAATAATACGTTTTCATGTATCCTTTAATAAGATGTGTAGTAGAGGGGTTACAAGGGCGCTAAACTTCAGGAAAGCATATTTCCAACGTATGAGAGATGATCTTGGTGCAATTAACTGGGACGATATCCAGAGACATAAAAATACACAAAGAAAATGGGAGACGTTTATTAGCATCCTGAATAGGACCTGTGCACAATATATACCGTATGGGAATAAACATGCTAGAAATAGGAGGAGACCACTATGGCTAAATAGAGCTGTAAGGGGTGCAATAAGAGATAAAAATAAAGCATTTAGAGAATTAAAGCAAGTAGGTAGTGATGAGGCACTAAATAAATGAAGATAATTAAATAAATTCTGTAAAATGCAAATCACGACAGCAAAGATTGAGACAGAGAAACTCATTGCCAGAGAAAGTAAAAATAATCCCGAAATATTCTTTAACTACATAAAGAGTAAGAAACTAAAAAATCATAGTGTTGGCCCCTTTAAAAATAGTTTGGGTGGATGAGGATGAGGAAAAAGCCAATATGCTAAATGACTTTTTTCAACAGTATTTACACAAGAGAATCCCATGACGGATAACATGATCAGTGATAAAAATTTTCCATTGAATGTCACCTGCTTAACCCAGCAGGAAGTACGGCGGTGTCTAAAAATCACTAAAATTGACAAATCCCTGGGCCCGGATGGAATACACCCCCGAGTACTGCAGGAATTAAGTACAGTCATTGATAGACCATTATTTTTAATCTTTAAAGATTCCATAATAACAGGGTCTGTACCACAGGACTGGTGCATGGCAAATGTGGTGCCAATATTCAAAAAGGGGACAAAAACTGAACTTGGAAATTATAGGCCATTAAGTTGAACTTCAACTGTGGGTAAAATCATGGAGGGTTTTTCTAAGAGATGCTATATTGGAGTATCTGAAGAAGAATAACCTCATGACCCAATATCAACATGGGTTTAATAGGGACTGTTCCTGACAGAGTAATCTGATAAGCTTTTATGAAGAGATAAGTTCCGGACTGGACCAAGGGAGCGCAGTGGACATAGTGTATATGGACTTTTCAAAAGCTTTTGATACGGTGCCACACATAAGGTTGATTCATAAAATGAGAACAATGGGGATAGGGGAAAATATGGGTAAGTGGGTTAAGAGCTGGCTCAGGGATAGGAAACAAAGGGTGGTTATTAATGGAGCACACTCGGACTGGGTCACGGTTAGCAGTGGCGTACCACAGGGGTCAGTTTTGGGCCCGCTTCTTTTTAATATATTTATTAATGACCTTGTAGGGGGCATAGAGAGTAGAATTTCAATATTTGCAGATGACACTAAACTCTGCAGGGTAATCAATACAGAGGAGGACAATTTTATATTACAGGAGGATTTATGTAAACTAGAAGCTTGGGATGATAAATGGCAAATGAGCTTTAATGGAGATAAATGTAAGGTCATGCACTTGGGTAGAACAAACAAGATGTATAATTATGACCTTAACTGTAAAACACTGGGCAAAAACTGTCACTGAAAAGACCTGGGTGTATGGGTGGACGACAAATTCACATTTAGTGGCCAGTGTCAGGCAGCTGCTGCAAAGGCAAATAAAATAATGGGATGCATTAAAAGAGGCATATACACTCACTGGCCACTTTATTAGGTACACCTGTCCAACTGTGTGTTAAGACTTAATTTCTAATCAGCCAATCACATGGCGGCAACTCAGTGCATTTAGGCATGTAGACATGGTCAAGACAATCTCCTGCAGTTCAAACCGAGCATCAGTATGGGGAAGAAAGGTGATTTGAGTGCCTTTGAACGTGGCATGATTGTTGGTGCCAGAAGGGCTGGTCTGAGAATTTCAGAAACTGCTGATCTACGGTGATTTTCACGCACAACCATCTCTAGGGTTTACAGAGAATGGTCCGAAAAAGAAAGAAAATCCAGTGAGCGGCAGTTCTGTGGCCGGAAATGCCATGTTGATGCCAGAGGTCAGAGGAGAATGGGCAGACTGGTTCGAGCTGATAGAAAGGCAACAGTGACTCAAATTGCCACCCGTTACAACCAAGGTAGGCAGAAGAGCATCTCTGAACGCACAGTGCGTCGAACTTTGAGGCAGATGGGCTACAGCAGCAGAAGACCACACTGGGTACCACTCCTCTCAGCTAAGAACAGGAAACTGAGGCTACAATTTGCACAAGCTCATCGAAATTGGACAGTAGAAGATTGGAAAAACGTTGCCTGGTCTGATGAGTCTCGATTTCTGCTGCGACATTGGGATGGTAGGGTCAGAATTTGGCGAAAACAACATGAAAGCATGGATCCATCCTGCCTTGTATCAACGGTTCAGGCTGGTGGTGGTGGTGTCATGGTGTGGGGAATTTTTTCTGGGCACTCTTTGGGCCCCTTGGTACCAATTGAGCATCGTTGCAACGCCACAGCCTACCTGAGTATTGTTGCTGACCATGTCCATCCCTTTATGACCACAATGTACCCAACATCTGATGGCTACTTTCAGCAGGATAATGCGCCATGTCATAAAGCTCGAATCATCTCAGATTGGTTTCTTGAACATGACAATGAGTTTACTGTACTCAAATGGCCTCCTCAGTCACCAGATCTCAATCCAATAGAGCATCTTTGGGATGTGGTGGAACGGGAGATTCGCATCAGGGATGTGCAGCCGACAAATCTGCGCCAACTGTGTGATGCCATCATGTCAATATGGTCCAAAATCTCTGAGGAATGCTTCCAGCACCTTGTTGAATCTCTGCCACGAAGAATTGAGGCAGTTCTGAAGGCAAAAGGGGGTCCAACCCCTTACTAGCATGGTGTACCTAATAAAGTGGCCAGTGAGTGTACATTCTCATGAGGAGAACATAATTTTACCTCTATATAAGTCACTAGTGCGACCACACTTAGAATACTGCGTACAGTTCTAGACTCAGGTGTATAAGAAAGACATAGCTGAACTTGAGCGGGTGCAGAGAAGAGCGACCAATGTTATTAGGGAACTGGGGGGTCTGCAAAACCAAGATAGGTTATTTCTCTTGGGGTTATTTAGTTTGGAATATCGAAGGCTTAGGGGTGATGTTATTACAATGTATAAATATATGCGGGGACAGTACAAAGACCTTTCTAATGATCTTTTTACTCTTAGACTTGAGCCGGGGACAAGGGGGCATCCTCTACATCTGGAGGAAAGAAGGTTTAAGCATAATCACAGACACGGATTCTTTACTGTAAGAACAGTGAGACTATGGAACTCTCTGCCATATGATGTTGTAATGAGTGATTCCCTACTAAATTTTAAGAAGGGACTGGATGCCTTTCTTGAAAAGTATATATTACAGGGTATATACACTAGTTTCCAGGAGCTAGTCTGATTGCCGTATGTGGAGTCGGGAAGGAATTTTTTTTCCCCAATGTGAAGCTTACTGTTTGCCACATTGGTTTTTTTTGCCTTCCTCTGGATCAACATGTTAGGGCAAGTTAGGATAGGATATGGGTTGAACTAGATAAAGTCTTCCTTCAACCTTCATAATTATGTTACTATGTTATTATTTTCTATGTATTTGTAATAGTACTGAGACTTAGTGGTTATTATATACTCACTGTATGTAATTGTTTAGACTATGCGCTTCTTGCACTTTATTTTTCTATATACTGTATCTATGACATGATCCACTTTATGATCTTACCATTAAGGAGATTGCTACTTGTTATTTCCTTCCAGCACCTTTATATCAGATTAGTTGCTTCACGATTAGAGTAGCTAGTTTCACCTCACAGATGATGGTAGATCCCATAGGACTTCCTAAAGATGACCGCCAGTTGTACGTGCGCTCTGTGACCTGAACACTGGTCCATCCCATTTGGCCTCCTTCTTGGTAATGTGCCTGTCAACGACGTCATTGGGAGATTTCTGCCAGACATGCGCACATCCAGATTATGTGACGGGTACTTCTGGTGCAGGCTACTGACCGCACACGCTGACGCACCGGAGACCAATTAGCCTACACATAAAATAGCAGACATGATACACTAGTGACAGACCCCTTTGAGAAAGGAAATGCAAAATGCACATCAGGGAGGTCCCCAGAGAGTACTAAACTGCACTGGCACTTTAAAATGGGTAAGTATTCCTCAGGGAAACTGATATTTAATTAGTAATATGGGCTGTATTGATATGGGCTGCATGTATACGAGGCACCAATCTACACTTCTTGTGCAGGGATAGGAAGACTGACATGCTATGGATGCACTGTATATACGAGTATATATATATATATATATATATATATATATATATACTGTATATATAGTGTATATATATACATACAGTGGGGCAAAAAAGTATTTAGTCAGTCAGCAATAGTGCAAGTTCCACCACTTAAAAAGATGAGAGGCGTCTGTAATTTACATCACAGGTAGACCTCAACTATGGGAGACAAACTGAGAAAAAAAAATCCAGAAAATCACATTGTCTGTTTTTTTTCATTTTATTTGCATATTATGGTGGAAAATAAGTATTTGGTCAGAAACAAAATTTCATCTCAATACTTTGTGATATATCCTTTGTTGGCAATGACAGAGGTCAAACGTTTTCTGTAAGTCTTCACAAGGTTGCCACACACTGTTGTTGGTATGTTGGCCCATTCCTCCATGCAGATCTCCTCTAGAGCAGTGATGTTTTTGGCTTTTCGCTTGGCAACACGGACTTTCAACTCCCTCCAAAGGTTTTCTATAGGGTTGAGATCTGGAGACTGGCTAGGCCACTCCAGGACCTTGAAATGCTTCTTACAAAGCCACTCCTTCGTTGCCCTGGCGGTGTGCTTTGGATCATTGTCATGTTGAAAGACCCAGCCACGTTTCATCTTCAATGCCTTTGCTGATGGAAGGAGGTTTGCACTCAAAATCTCACGATACATGGCCCCATTCATTCTTTCATGTACCCGGATCAGTCGTCCTGGCCCCTTTGCAGAGAAACAGCCCCAAAGCATGATGTTTCCACCACCATGCTTTACAGTAGGTATGGTGTTTGATGGATGCAACTCAGTATTCTTTTTCCTCCAAACACGACAAGTTGTGTTTCTACCAAACAGTTCCAGTTTGGTTTCATCAGACCATAGGACATTCTCCCAAAACTCCTCTGGATCATCCAAATGCTCTCTAGCAAACTTCAGACGGGCCCGGACATGTACAGGCTTAAGCAGTGGGACACGTCTGGCACTGCAGGATCTGAGTCCATGGTGGCGTAGTGTGTTACTTATGGTAGGCCTTGTTACATTGGTCCCAGCTCTCTGCAGTTCATTCACTAGGTCCCCCCGCGTGGTTCTGGGATTTTTGCTCACCGTTCTTGTGATCATTCTGACCCCACGGGGTGGGATTTTGCGTGGAGCACCAGATCGAGGGAGATTATCAGTGGTCTTGTATGTCTTCCATTTTCTAATTATTGCTCCCACAGTTGATTTCTTCACTCCAAGCTGGTTGGCTATTGCAGATTCAGTCTTCCCAGCCTGGTGCAGGGCTACAATTTTGTTTCTGGTGTCCTTTGACAGCTCTTTGGTCTTCACCATAGTGGAGTTTGGAGTCAGACTGTTTGAGGGTGTGCACAGGTGTCTTTTTATACTGATAACAAGTTTAAACAGGTGCCATTACTACAGGTAATGAGTGGAGGAAAGAGGAGACTCTTAAAGAAGAAGTTACAGGTCTGTGAGAGCCAGAAATCTTGTTTGCTTGTTTCTGACCAAATACTTATTTTCCATCATAATATGCAAATAAAATGAAAAAAAAACAGACAATGTGATTTTCTGGATTTTTTTTTCTCAGTTTGTCTCCCATAGTTGAGGTCTACCTATGATGTAAATTACAGACGCCTCTCATCTTTTTAAGTGGTGGAACTTGCACTATTGCTGACTGACTAAATACTTTTTTGCCCCACTGTATATTTGTCTGATTTTCTAGGAGATACTTCTCCATGGGTGTAGCATTACAGCAAGTGCCAATAGGCACTCCCAGGTTATAGACCATACCTGGGTATGCATTTGTTACAAACGATTTCTCTGATTTGTGATAACCCAATTTTTCTGATCATTCACTGGGTGACTTTTTATGGGTTTTAGGAAGTTTCGCCCCCAGCAGTTCGCCCCCAGCATTTCGCCCCCAGCAGTTCGCCCCCAGGTACACTTCGCCCCCGAATATTTCGTCCCCAGCATTTCGCCCCCGCACATTTTGCCCCGGTACATTTCGCCCCCAGCAGTTCGCCCCCGGATGTTTCGCCCCCAGATGTTTCGCCCCCAGCAGTTCGCCCCCGGATGTTTCGCCCCCAGCAGTTCGCCCCCGGATGTTTCGCCCCCGGATGTTTCGCCCCCAGCAGTTCACCCCCGGATGTTTCGCCCCCAGCAGTTCGCCCCCGGATGTTTCGCCCCCAGCAGTTCGCCCCCAGATGTTTCGCCCCCAGCAGTTCGCCCCCAGATGTTTCGCCCCCCACAGTTCACCCCCGGATGTTTCGCCCCCAGCAGTTCGCCCCCGGATGTTTTGCCCCCAGCAGTTCGCCTCCAGCAGTTCACCCCCGGATGTTTCGCCCCCAGCAGTTCGCCCCCAGCAGTTCGTACCCGGATGTTTCGCCCCCAGCAGTTCGCCCCCGGATGTTTCGCCCCCAGCAGTTCGCCTCCAGCAGTTCACCCCCGGATGTTTCGCCCCCAGCAGTTCGCCCCCAGCAGTTCATACCCGGATGTTTCGCCCCCAGCAGTTCGCCCCCAGATTTTTCGCCCCCAGCAGTTCGCCCCCGGATGTTTCGCCCCCGGATGATTCACCCCCAGCAGTTCGCCCCCGGATGTTTCGCCCCCAGCAGTTCGCCCCCGGATGTTTCGCCCCCAGCAGTTCGCCCCCGGATGTTTCGCCCCCAGCAGTTCGCCCCCAGCAGTTCGCCCCCGGATGTTTCGCCCAAAGCAGTTCGCCCCCAGCAGTTCGCCCCCGGATGTTTCGCCCCCAGCAGTTCGCCCCCAGCAGTTCGCCCCCGGATGTTTCGCCCAAAGCAGTTCGCCCCCAGCAGTTCGCCCCCGGATGTTTCGCCCCCAGCAGTTCGCCCCCAGCAGTTCGCCCCCAGATGTTTTGCCCCCAGCAGTTCGCCCCCGGATGTTTTGTCCCCAGCAGTTCGCCCACAGCATTTCGCCCCCGGATGTTTCGCCCCCTGCTTTTTGCCCCCAGATGTTTCAGCCCCAAATTAGGCAGGGAATTTTGGCCTTGTGTTTTAGCCCTAAGACCGCTTTCACAGTAGCCACTTTCCCAAGTGCACTGGAAAATCGCTAAGAAGATTGCCAATTTTGAATATACTACATGGTGGCCCGATTCTAATGTATCGGGTATTCTAGAAGGCACAGCCACGTGGTATGTTGCACAGGTTATGTAGTATATTGGACAGTCCACGTAGTACATTGTACAGGCCACGTAGTATATAGGACAGCTGACGTAGTATTTTGGACAGCGCACGTAGTAAATTGCACAGCGCACATAGTAAATTACACAGCGCACATAGTATATTGGCCAGCCAACGTAGTATATTGCACTGGTCACGTAGTATATTGCACTGTCCACGTAGTCTAGGAATGTGGGCACTATATTCGTGTTTTAAAAAAAAATAATAAAGATATACTCACCTCAGCCATGGGCGCTGAAGTCCTCGCGCCTCTCTGCAGTGCTGGCGGTGGCTTCCGGTCTGAGCGTAGGACCTGCGATGATGTCGCGGTCACATGACCGTGACATCATCGCAGGTCCTGGACGGTGTGCATTGGAGAGAGGCGCGGAGGACAGCACGACGTTGGAGGGGGTGAGAATAACTTTTTTTTTTTATCATTATTATTTTTAACATTACATCTTTTCACTATTGATGCTGCATAGGCACCATCAATAGCGAAAAGTTGGTCACACAGGGTTAATAGCAGCGTTAACGGAGTGCGGTACACCGCGATCCGTTAACGCTGGCATTAACCCTGTGTGAGCGGTCAGCGGTGAGTACAGGGCAGTGAAGCAGCGGCCATTTTTATGGCAGACTGTGACCGTCGCTGATTGGTCGTGGGCGTTTTGCCACGACCAATCAGCGACTTGGATTTACATGACAGACAGACGCCGCGACCAATGAATATACGAATAAAACGTTACAGACAGAAAGACGAAAGTGACACTTAGACAATTATATAGTAGATAAGTCAATGGCTAGAAAAGCGAGGTGTTGTTTCGGCCAGCTCTTTTTATTTTATTACAGGAGCTATTTTTGAGCACTTAGCGTTCATCAATAGCCTGTATCTTATGGGTCATTACCGAGAGCGCTCACAAAAGCGCTCTGAAAAATGCCAGTAAAGCACGTGCTTTGGAGTTCTAAAACAGTGGCAGCATAAGGGTGCTTTCAAACTTCCGCTACATATGCACTACAGGCCGCCCGTTCGCTTCTGTAATGCCGCATTCCGCTAACCTGCAGCGGAACGAAAAGAAGAAAATGCTCTTCTTTTTGTTCTGACACTGATAGCGGAATGCGGCATTACGAAAGCGAACGGGCGTCTGCAGATCGCGGAACCCTGCCGTTCACTTCTATGGGCAATGCAAGCGGAATGCCAGCATTCAGCCAGCATTGCCCTGGGGTCAGCTGGATGTCAGATCCAGAGCGGATCGACCTCTGGCGGCCACAAACACAAGTGTGAAACCACTCTAAAATTACAGTGTGCAAGAGGCCTAAAATCTAAACAATTTTGAACTTTTACCTGACCAAGCACTGACCTGCTTTGTTGCAAGTTTTGTTGCAGATGTAACAAGTAGCATGGTCACATATCCTGCAAGTTACATTAGACTAGCTTTTATTCCATCTGTATATCAGAATATAGCAGTGTCTGAAATCTCCACAAAGAGAGGTGTACTGCCACAAAAAATCAGTCAGCTTCCACAGCAATTCACTTTCTACAACTATGAATTCAGTTCTGTCCAAACGTGGAAGGAGCAAGTTGGTCCATGAGAATCACATTTACTTATTTTCCAAACGAACCGCTGACGATGTTCATTCCATCTGGGTATGTGAAAAACGGTCGACTTGCAAGGGACGTGTTTGGACCAATGAAGAATCTGGCGAAGTTGTGAAAGTAGTCAATCTTCACAATCACGCAGCACAAGCTGCGTGATTGGAAGCAATCCGACTTGTTAATGAGGCTGTGACCAGGGCAAGGACAACACAGGAGACACCACAACAGATTCTCACAGACGTCGTTTCAGGAGCCCATTCTAATGTTGCAGCACTTCTCCCAAGGAAAGCATCACTGAAGAGGACAATACGATTAGCAAGGCAACTTGGCAATATCCCAAGGTTACCTCAAACCCTTGATCAACTTGTTATCCCCCTGGAGTTCCAGGAGATCAGTATTGATGGTGTCCAGCAGCAGTTCCTTCTGCATGACTCTGGTAAGCTACTTAACCATTTAACATTGTATTAAAACAAATCCATTATGCATAATTATTGCAAAGTTTATTTTGCACAAATGTGAAAAATGCTACACTATAAGGTGCTGATATAAAATACTATGTGATTTTTGCCTTCAAGGGAAACTTTGAGGGTAATATAATGTAGTGAGGCCTACTGATTCCAACTAGTGTTGGCCGATCACTGGAAAGATAGGATCAGATCGGGCTGATCATACCGAAAGATTGGAATTAATTCAGATCCAATCTCCAGAGCTAGATGTAGATATATATATATATATATATATATATATATACACACTGTACGCCCGAACAGTGTGTGTGTGTATATATATGCATATATGTGGGTGGGTGATGGTGGTCTGGCACTTTTGGAACTTTGAAATGCAATAAAGGATTTGTATAGGACTTCAGGAGCGCGGAGGTCTTTCTTCATGGATGCATGTTAAGTACTGGCGGAAGCCAACCCCTGCTCTAGCAGCACACTGAGTCCTCAGCAACAATCTCAGTTGAGCCACTCTTCTTCCAGCTTTCTTGCATATATATAATGGCCCCAAGCTGCGCTGTTAAAAAATAAACAAACCCAGTTATTCAACTCTCTCTCCGGTGTCCAGCGCTGTCTCCGGCGGTGCAGGGAATTCCGAAATCCCAATGCTATGCATTCTGGGTTGTGCATCACCACCTCTGCACATGTGCCGGGCTGTTCTGTGACGTGATGTGGTGCTTTCCCAGGACCGTCTAGTGAGCGGTCCTGGGATCACTCTCCACTGTAGTTATAGTACGGCAGGCACAGAGGCGGCAATGCGCCGCCTGGATTTCGGGATTCCCTGCACTGCTGGGCTAGGAGCCGGAGCCAGTACTGGACACTGGAGAAAGAGGTGAGTAACTGGGTTTGTTTATTTTTTAACAGCGCAGCCTGGAGCCATTTACTAAAGCTAAATATGCACACACGCAGTACACCTGTATAGTGTGTGTGTGTGTGTGTGTGTGTGTGTGTATATATATATATATATATATATATATATACAGTATATATATGCGCACACTGTTCGGGAGTGTATGCCCGGACAGTGTTTTCAGATTACGGAGGATTCCGATTTCTAATTCAGATCATCATCATGATCTGGCTACAAATCGGATTGTAATTTAAAATAACGATCAGCCTGAAAATCGTAATAAATTACGATCTTCAGTGATCGGACCGGCCAACACTAATTCCAAATATGCAGCATTGTACTGGCCATACCTGTCCTGGATGCTGCCCCGGAGTTCAGCCTCGCCTGTCTGCGGCATGCACGGACTGAACTGCCATCGCCGGCTGATTCCTCGGCTCTCGTAGTTCAGTCCTGCAGATCCGTAGACAGGTCGGGCTGAACTCCGGAGCTCAGGTGAGATACGCCATGATTTGCAGATGCATTTTGCCTGCTGCTTCCAAGCACTTTTTAAGCACTTTGCAAGCGCTTTGGCAAAACGCTTCTGCAAATAGGGGACATGGCCAAGCTCTGCTATGGGCGTGGCCATGCCCTGCTATGGCCTAAACCGAGCGTATTTGGCGTGGTTTGCAGGCATTTTTCGGGAGGTTTCCCTCTTGCCCATTCCCATTCCTTCCGGGATCCGCCGGAAAATAGCTTTGAAGCTATTTTCCGGTGGGGCGTTTTCCGGCCCCGGCCAGAATCCGCCCGTAACCCGCACCATAGACATGAAAGGGCGGGATTCAGGCAGGAAACACAGCACGGAGTACGCCTGTAAATCCAGCTTGTCTGGATAAAGCCTGAGGCCTCGTGCCCACTGACGGAAGGGGATTGTGGAGCGGCATCTCCGCAGCGGCTGTAATTGCGGTAGCAATTGGAGATCCCACAGGAATCTATTTGTGCCTGTAATTGTGGCCACTATTGTGGTACCCTAATTCTGTATCAAAATCTTCACTTAACTCTATGGATTTAGGTGCAGGTTTTAGTGCAGGATTTCAGCCCCTTGTCTGAATGGCTGGAATTTTGTTTGTATAATGGCAGCATACATTGACATGCTGCACTGCATGTTTTTTTTTTGTAAACAAAATTTTTTCATCAGCATGTAGATGGGATTTACACATTAATGCTGCATATGACCCCAGCCTAATGGACCATTCAGTTATGCCTTAGGCCAAAAGCACACTGGTGATTTTACTGGCGTTTTTTGCGTCCTGCACAATCCTCTCAATGAGACAGCATAGGCAGCGCGGACATCACGAACGTCCGCGCTGCCCACCCGATGGCTAGCGTGCCCATCCGCCTGAATGGAATGCCCCATTCAGGCGGGCGGACCGCCCAGTCGTTCATTCAGACGTCCAGCCGCACGCCGCGTCTGGATGCGGCTGTCAACTAGACGGCCCGTTCAGCATAGTGGCGATCGGCCGTGCTGAACGGCCGTCTAGTTGAAGGGTCTAAAGGTACCCTAAAAATGTGACCTATTTCAAGTTTGGAAGTAATTTTAATTTTAAACAAAAATATATAATTTTCCACTGGGACAATATATGTTGTAAAAAACTATTGGTTGGCCCCTTCACACTAGATTTTGCTTCAGTTTTTTTATTATGAAATCAGAAAATCTGGAGCAAAATGTGAGTATTTAATGTGAGATATGAACAGAGGCTTCTGATTAGGATATTTTTTTTGTGAATTTATCCCAAAACTCTGTCTGCTGCTTGTTACACTTTTTCTGTTATTTCCTCTACTAATACTTTCATTTTAAATTAGGAAATGGACACAGCCGTATGTTGATATTTGGAACAAGAGACAATCTCCATCTACTGGCACAAAGTAAAGAGTGGTTTGCTGATGGCATGTTTTTCACTACACCAGCCTTGTTTAAGCAACTTTACACAATCCATGTAGTCCACAGCGGCCTTGTTGTTCCTGTAGTGTACACCTTGCTGACAGACAAGAGCCGTTCTACATACCAGAGGTTGCTGCAAGAGCTGAAGAACTTGCAGCCTGGACTGCAGCCAGACAACCTGATGTTGGATTTTGAACTAGCTGCAATACAGGCATTTGAAAGTGAATTCCCCAACCTTGTGAAGACTGGTTGCTTTTTCCACCTTTCACAGTCGGTTTGGCGTAAAGTTCAAAATGAAGGACTCAAGATGCAATACCAAGGTGACCATGAATTTGCCCGTTGGATACGCATGATACCTGCCCTGGCCTTTCTACCACCACAGAATGTTGTGCAATCATTTGAAGAATTGGTGGAAGATCCTGACTTTCCACAAGAAGCAATACCTATTGCCAACTATTTTGAAGACAGCTATATCGGTCGAATGAATCGCAGAGGACGTCAAGCACCTTTGTTTCCAGTTCAATTCTGGAATGTGTATGAACGAACATTGAATGATCAACAGCGAACAAATAATGATGTCGAAGGATGGCACCGTAGCTTTCGAGAAACATGTGGTACTCTTTTCCAAAATATATACCGGTTCATTAACTGTCTGAAACATCAGCAAGAGCTCCATAGTTTTGAAATTATTCAGATAATAGCAGGAAATCCCATCGCTGCAAGAAACAAAAAGTATGCTGCAATTTCAGCAAGGGTTAAACGTATCGTGCAAGATTTCGATAATAGAAGCTTGATGGATTATCTGAGAGGCATTGCCTACAGCTTTGATTTTTAGTTCATGGTCACATATTGTATGTTTTGAGAGCAGTGTTTTTAGCTGTAAAATAATTCAAGCATTATAACCTGCAATTTGTATTTTCTCTTTTTCTCTAATCCTTCCCCTCTATACCTTTTTATATTTCTTGTTAAAACAGTTTTGATATATACAGTTAAAGCATAACTCTGCAAAAAACATGTTATGTTATAGTACCTGTGCCCATGATATTCATTTCCAAAGGAGACCTTCCAGCAGCTTCACTTCTGTGTGAAAAGTCTCATCCAAGTTAAAGCTCCATGTGCTGCAGGATTTCAGTGGTTGCTAAGGAGGTTGTTTCTCCTTAGTAGCAGTACTTGTGGATGGATTCTAGAGGGCGTGGCTGCACAGGAGCATGCAGCTAACAATATATTCCCTATGATGTATAAAGGGCTGCTGGTTTACAGCCCTCTGCAAAGCCCCCCCTATGTGTTCCGTCCTGTAACAGCTTTACACAGGCAGGGGGGAGCCCTCCTCTTGTCCAGGACAGAGCACATGAGCGGAGGGTGAAGGGGAGCTTTGCAGAGGGCTGTGAACTAGCAGCCCTGAATGTATCATAGGGAGCGAGGATCCGTTCTGCTCCCAAGGGGGCACGACCTCCTTAGTAACCAATGAAATCCTACTATTTTCCTGTCTGTTTGTAAAATTACTCATCTAGAAAACAAAGTTTGAGAATAAAAAAAACTAATTTGATCAGAATTGTATATCTTAGACTCATATGGTGTATTATTAGTGATAAGCAAACCTGCCAATGTTCAGTTCAGGCAGGTTTTTCCCGGATGCGAAAGATCCAGGAGCAAATAGCTAGAGGCAAAACATCCAGGGATGAACTGCTGGGGGCGAACTGACAGGGGGCGAAACATCCGGGGGTGAAACATCCGGGGGCGAACTGCTGGGGGCAAAACATCCGGGGGCGAACTGCTGGGGGCGAAACATCCGGGGGTGAACATCCGGGGGTGAACTGCTGGGGGCGAAACATCCAGGGGCGAAACATCCGGGGGCGAACTGCTGGGGGCGAAACATCCGGGGGTGAACATCCGGGGGTGAACTGCTGGGGGCAAAACATCCAGGAGCGAAACATCCGGGGGCGAACTGCTGGGGGCGAAACATCCGGGGATGAACTGCTGGGGGCGAACTGCTGGGGGCAAAACATCCGGGGGCGAAACATCCGGGGGCGAACTGCTGGGGGCGAAACATCCGGGGGCGAACTGCTGGGGGCGAAACATCCGGGGGCGAAACATCTGGGGGCGAACTGCTGGGGGCAAACTGCTGGGGGCGAAACATCCGGGGGCGAACTGCTGGGAGCGAAACATCCGGGGGCGAACTGCTGGGGGCGAAACATCCGGGGGCGAACTGCTGGGGGCGAAACATCCGGGGGCGAACTGCTGGGGGCGAAACATCCGTGGGCGATCTGCTGGGGGCGAAACATCCGGGGGCGAAACATCCGGTGGCGAAACATCCGGGGGCGAAACATCCGGGGCGAACTGCTGGGGGCGAAATGTGCGGGGGCGAAATGTGCAGGGGCGAACTGCTGGGGGCGAAATGTGCGGGGGCGAAATGTGCGGGGGCGAAACAACCTGGGGGCAAAATGCTGGGTGCGAAATGTTCGGGGGCGAAGTGTACCTGGGGGCGAACTGCTGGGGGCGAACTGCTGGGGGCGAACTGCTGGGGGCGAAATGCTGGGGGCGAACTGCTGGGGGCGAAACTTCCAACTCCCCTTTTTATGTTACCTTCTTTATGTACACCTCTTATTTTTTTTTTATTTTCCGTTTAATTATTGATTGTGATTAATAAAATTTACTCTTTTTAGATATATGAAATGCGCACTTCATTTTTTTTTATCAGGACAAGTCGTTGGCTCCACATGTATTGTGTTCTGCTTATATAGAAAGAACTACAATACAGGTCTAAAGGGAAGAAAATCCAAAATGTAAGTCCAACGTAGAGAACACGCTGAAATGTTTCAAAGTCTCATAAACTTGAATTTACATTTTTTAAATTCCCATTTGGACTTCTTTCCTGAAAATCTTGATGCTGTTAGTGAAGAACGAGGAGAAAAATTTCATCAGGATATCAAGGAGATGGAACAACAATACCATAGTAGATGGATCATGAACATGATAGGGGGCTACTGCTGGATGCTTCAAAGAGGAGATCCACAGACCTTCTATAAAAGAAAAGGTATCAAGAGGTTCTCCTCATGCCAGCATGGTGACTCAGTAGTTAGCAGCACTGCAGCTTTGCAGCGCTGGGGTCCTGGGTTCAAATCCCAACGTCTGCAAAGAATTTGTATGTTCTCCCCGTGTTTGCGTGGGTTTCCTCTAGGTACTCCGGTTTCCTCCCACATTCCAAAGACCTACTGGTAGGGAATTTAGATTGTGAGCCCCATTGGGGACAGTGCCAATAATGTCTGTAAAGTGCTGTGGAATTAATAGCGCTATATAAATGAGTAAAATAAAAAGATAAATAAATATCAAGAGAAGCTTTGAAGAGAGAAAGAAAAAGCACAAGACTTAGTTTCCAATTTAGTTACAGAATCAATGTTCAATAAATTTTCATATACAGTGGGAAAAAAAAGTATTTAGTCAGTCAGCAATAGTGCAAGTTCCACCACTTAAAAAGATGAGAGGCGTCTGTAATTTTCATCATAGGTAGACAAACTGAGAAAAAAAAATCCAGAAAATCACATTGTCTGTTTTTTTTTCATTTTATTTGCACATTATGGTGGAAAATAAGTATTTGGTCAGAAACAAAATTTCATCTCAATACTTTGTGATATATCCTTTGATGGCAATGACAGAGGTCAAACGTTTTCTGTAAGTCTTCACAAGGTTGCCACACACTGTTGTTGGTATGTTGGCCCATTCCTCCATGCAGATCTCCTCTAGAGCAGTGATGTTTTTGGCTTTTCGCTTGGCAACACGGACTTTCAACACCCTCCAAAGGTTTTCTATAGGGTTGAGATCTGGAGACTGGCTAGGCCACTCCAGGACCTTGAAATGCTTCTTACGAAGCCACTCCTTCGTTGCCCTGGCGGTGTGCTTTGGATCATTGTCATGTTGAAAGACCCAGCCACGTTTCATCTTCAATGCCCTTGCTGATGGAAGGAGGTTTGCACTCAAAATATCACGATACATGGCCCCATTCATTCTTTCATGTACCCGGATCAGTCGTCCTGGCCCCTTTGCAGAGAAACAGCCCCAAAGCATGATGTTTCCACCACCATGCTTTACAGTAGGTATGGTGTTTGATGGATGCAACTCAGTATTCTTTTTCCTCCAAACACGACAAGTTGTGTTTCTACCAAACAGTTCCAGTTTGGTTTCATCAGACCATAGGACATTCTCCCAAAACTCCTCTGGATCATCCAAATGCTCTCTAGCAAACTTCAGACGGGCCCGGACATGTACAGGCTTAAGCAGTGGGACACGTCTGGCACTGCAGGATCTGAGTCCATGGTGGCGTAGTGTGTTACTTATGGTAGGCCTTGTTACATTGGTCCCAGCTCTCTGCAGTTCATTCACTAGGTCCCCCCGCGTGGTTCTGGGATTTTTGTTCACCGTTCTTGTGATCATTCTGACCCCACGGGGTGGGATTTTGCGTGGAGCACCAGATCGAGGGAGATTATCAGTGGTCTTGTATGTCTTCCATTTTCTAATTATTGCTCCCACAGTTGATTTCTTCACTCCAAGCTGGTTGGCTATTGCAGATTCAGTCTTCCCAGCCTGGTGCAGGGCTACAATTTTGTTTCTGGTGTCCTTTGACAGCTCTTTGGTCTTCACCATAGTGGAGTTTGGAGTCAGACTGTTTGAGGGTGTGCACAGGTGTCTTTTTATACTGATAACAAGTTTAAACAGGTGCCATTACTACAGGTAATGAGTGGAGGAAAGAGGAGACTCTTAAAGAAGAAGTTACAGGTCTGTGAGAGCCAGAAATCTTGATTGCTTGTTTCTGACCAAATACTTATTTTCCACCATAATATGCAAATAAAATGAAAAAAAAACAGACAATGTGATTTTCTGGATTTTTTTTTCTCAGTTTGTCTCCCATAGTTGAGGTCTACCTATGATGTAAATTACAGACGCCTCTCATCTTTTTAAGTGGTGGAACTTGCACTATTGCTGACTGACTAAATACTTTTTTTCCCCACTGTATAATGTGTCCATTTTTGGCTACGATAAAGAGTTTTCTTGTTCATCTTGCCTGTATGTGATTTCACGCATGTTTGTGCAAAAATCTATATGTGACAGTTAAGAATAGAAGTGCTGTTTTAAATCAGGACATAGGAAAACATAAGAATCAGTACTTGGATTTGAAAAAACTTTCATAAACCCAAATTTTGCATACCTGTATTATTCTAATTTGGCTTAATAAACACATATGACACACCTCTTTTCATCTGACATCTGACCTGTGATTTTGCGGTGTACGTATTTTTAGGATTGCATAAAATTGCCGTAGGCCACAGTTTTGTGCCCTTCTGAAAAAAGGACACCGCTGAACAGAGGCCAGATGGAGTCCAGAGTAGCTCTGCTGCATCATTATAGTGAATGGATCCCTCGGGGATTTCATCTGAATCATGTCACTCAGAGATTTAGATGGAAACCCCAAAGTAAGTGCTCAGCATAGAGCGCCGGATAAATGTTATCCCCAACATTATTGAAAATGTTCCCAATAAAAGCTTCAACTCAATCCGCAAGAAAAGCAAGTCTGCACTCAAGTCTTTCATCTGTTAACAGAAATATAGGGGGTGTAATGCAAAAAGGGGGTGAAAAGAGAAATGGCTCCTAATCCGCCAAGATAAATTCAACAATTTCTCTGCTCCAAATTCAAACGGCTTCTCCTTTCTGAGTCCCACAGTGTACCTAAACCACATATAGAGTCCACATGTTTGGCATTTCTGAAGTGATGAGAGCCCGCCTAACTTACATGTGGATATCTCCAGAAGCACGGACTGGGTATAACGTACTGGTGACTGCAACATATTGATCACTAGAGCACACTGTTCATTACAATGTCAGCTTACAATTTTCACTTGGCAACATTCATTGCTACTTGTTTCTGGAAAATACCCATGGAGTCAAAATCGGCACTACACCTGTAGATAAATTCCCAAATGGGGTATAATTTCCAAAATGGGGTCACTTGAGGAGGATTCTGCTCTTCTAGCAATTAGGGGCTCTGTATGGGGAAAAAAATGGACCTCCGTTTTATGTAAACAAAATTCTTATTAGCCATTAGAAAAATTAAAAACTTGGTGCTTAAACATTTTAGTGGAAGAAATGCAATTATTCTTTCTTCACAGTTCAATGGTATAAAATTCTGTGAGGCACATGTGGTGTAAATATGATCACTGCAACCCTAGATAAATTCATTGAGGAGTGTAGTTTGTAAAATGAGTTCACATATAGGGGGTTTCTATTGTCCTGGCACCTTAATGGCTCTGCCAATGTGACATGGCACCCTCAAACCATTCAAGCAAAATCTTATCTGCAATATGGGGCCTCTTCCCTTCTGAGCTTTGCAATTTGCCCCAAAAGTAGTATTCCCCCACAAATGGGGGTATTGGCGTACTCAGGAGTAATTGCAAAACAAATTGTATGGTGCAATTTCTGCTGTTACCCTTAAGAAAACACTAAATTCGGGGCTAAAATAACATGTTTGTGGGGAAAACGCTATAAACTGCTGTGAAACACCTGGAGGTTTAAGGTGCTCACCACACACCTAAATACATTGAGGGGTCTAGTTTCCAAAATGGGGTCACTTGTGGGGGTTTACACTGTTTAGGCATATCAGGGGCTCTCCAAATGAGACATGATGTCCACTAATGATTACAGGAAATTTTTCATTCAAAAAGTCAAATGATGCTCCTTCCCTTGCGAGTCTTGTCCTGCCGTACACCCAAACAGTAGTTTTCTCCCTCATATGGGGTATTGGCGTACTCAGGAGAAATTGCACTACAAGTTGTATTGTGCAATTTACTGTTACCCTTATGAAAATGCAAAATTTGGGGCTAAAATAACATTTTTGTGGGGAAAATATGATTTTATTATTTTCACGGCTCAACGTTGTAATCTTCTGTGAAGCATCTGTGGGCTCAAAGTACTCACCACACATCTAAATACATTCCTTGAGGGGTCTAGTTTCTAAAATGGGGTCACTTGTGGGGGGTTTCCACTGTTTAGGCACATTAGGGGTTTCCAAACTGGATATGATGTCCATTAATGATTCCCGGATATTTTACATCCAAAAAGTCAAATGGCGCTCCTTCCCTTCCGAGCTCTGCCGTGCGCCCAAATAGTGGTTTACGCCTTCTTATGGTGTATTGGCATGCTTAGGAGAAATCACACAACAAATGTTGAGGTCCATTTTTTCCTGCTATCCTTGTCAAAATAAAAGAAATTTGGATCTGAAATAATTTTTTGTGAAAAAAAGTTAAATGTTCATTTTTTTCCACATTCCAAAAATTTCTGTGCAGCACCTGAAGGGATAATCAACTACTTGAATGTGGTTTTGAGCACCTTGAGGGGTTCTGTTTTTAGAATGGTGTCACTTTTGGGTATTTTGTGCCATATAGACCCCTCAAAGTGATTTCAAATGTGATGTGGTCCCTAAAAAAAGTTTTGTAAATTTTGTAGGAAAAATTGCTGGTTATCTTTTTTCCTAAAAATGTTTTGATGTGAAGTAGACATGTGGAAGATGATATTTATTAACTATTTTGTGTGACATATTTCTGTGATTTAAGAGCATGAATATTCAAAGTTCAAAAATTGCGAAATTTTCACCAAATTTCCATATTTTTCACAAATAAACGTCAAAGTAGAAATTTAACCACTATCATGAAGTAGAATATGTCATGAAAAAACTATTTCAAAATCACCTAGATCGGTTGAAGCGTTCCAGAGTTATAACCACATAATCTGACAGTGGTCAGAATTGTAAAAATTGGCCTGGCCATTAATGTGCAAACCACCTTCGGGGGTAAAGGGGTTAACTACTGTATAGTGGTAGTACACATTCATTGTATTATGATGCTATTGGAATGTGATCTAATTATATAATTTAGTCACCAAATCGTCGTAATATTCAATCTTATTTTCATCATGGTGGTGTTATTTATTCAGATTCAAGTTATTTCTGTGACCATTGTCGGTTTTTCTGTCATTAAACGAGGGGTGTCAACAATTTTGACCACATGTGTAGGTGCCACAAATCAAAAAGCAAAATTTTTTCACTTCACCTTAACGGCATGCAGACTGCAGTGGCGTGGAGTGATTAGGTTCAGAAAAGTGTGAATATTTGGCTTATTCTTTCAGCAAAGTAAACTATCAATGCTGCTGATGTCACTGAGAAGGTGCCCGGTGCTGCCCCATGTTCTCCACTGCTGTACCTATGGGGCTACCTATTAGCCTTCAATAGATAAATGTCAGAAAAAAAACAAAGCCTTTAGGCAAAAATACTAGGACAAAGAAAGCTCAATCTAAACAATCTTTTGCAACAGGGAAAATTATGTCCAGGAAAGATGATTAGTTCTTGTACTAGCAACTATAGTTTTCAGTGTAGTGCTCTCCTACAAGTTGTAAAGTCAAATTTAGGTTTCAAGAAGAAATGGCACCATGCTGCTACATAAGGATTACAATCAGCAACTAAGTCCTGACACCTTTGACCTGGGCTGGCCTGGACTGGGACAAAAAAGCAGCCCTGCCACATAACCCCCACCAGGCCACATACTATAACATTCCCCATCCCCGAACAGTGAATGTTTGCTATACTTTGTTCTGCCCCTCAACATTCTCTTTAAGGAGTTATTTGTAGTGCCACATGTGAATGGCACGCCATTGGGCATGATCGACCACAGCTCCATTTACATGTGCTCTTCAGAGCTCCAGTTCTTGGATGATGGTGGTCCAAGCAGTAGGACCCCCAGCGATTGAAAACTTATCACCTATCCAGTGCAGATATACAGGGCAAGAAAAGTTGTATTATGCAGTGTATATGTACAGAATAAAAAAGATACTTAAAATTACACCAGTGTAAAAAGGACAGAAGAGGTATACACAGCATACACAACTCTATAATATATGCTAGAAACAATTATATAGAAAGCTTCACACTATATACTATGCTAAAGAATATAGTGTGTAGCTATGTATATAGCATATACTGTAGAGGTGTGCCAGAGTATATAGTGTGGATTTGACACTATATACACAGCACCATACTATATAAACATCTCTACACTATATACTATATTAGCTGAAGAGCCCGGCGTTGCCAAGGCATAGTACCTAACTGTGGGTTCTGCTGTTTTCCTTAACATCCCCACTCTCCACCCGTCTTCCCATTCTATCCCTCCGCAGCCGCGCTCTACATCCATGTCCCGGTGTCCCTCCACAGCCCTGCTCTCTTCTTCCACAGCCCCGTTCTCTTCCTTCACAGCCCTGCTCTCCCCATCCACAGCCTCGTTCTCTTCCTTCACAGTCCTGCTCGCCCCGTCCACATCCCCGTTCTCTTCCTTCACAGCCCTGCTCTCCCGCTCTCTCTGTCCACAGCCCCGTTCTCTTCCTTCACAGTCCTGCTCTCCTGCTCTCTCCCTCTACAGCCCCGCTGTCTTCCTTCCTCCACTGCCCCGCTCTCCATGCACCACACCCGGTGTCGCCAGAACCAGGAGAGAGAGGTGCGCAGATTGTTTGTTCGGCCGGAGTGGGCGGAACTTGCCGGAATGGGCGGAGCTAGAGCAGAGCTGCAACACGTGTGATTGGGTGGACTGCAGGGGCGTGGCCTAGCGCTGTAGTAGGCCGCAGTAGAAGCCGGGGACTTATTTTAGGCCGGGAAGCTGCAGGGGAGAGGGGGGATAACGCAGTTGGCGACGGGGAGTGACGACTGAGCCGGGACAGGGCTGGGAGTATGCCGGCACTATTCGGCCCCTGTCCTGTAGACTGTCTTCCTCACAGCCCCGCTCTCCATGCACTGTCCTGCTGTATCTGTGCTCAGCCCTGCTGTCCAACCGCGTCCCACTCTGCTGCTTCTTGTTTCGTTGTTGTCCCACTCTGCTGCTTCGTGATTGGTTGGTGATACACACACACATTCAGATTTATATATAGAGATATGCACACACAATATTATATACTATATTAATCTGAATACATCACATAGGATACAACAACACTGCGACATATACATGATAGGAGGCGGAGTGCGATATACACAGGAGAGGAGGCCGACATGGGGCATACATAGGAGAGGAGGCTGACACTGGGGTGTACACAGGAGAGGAGGCCGACACTGGGGTACACACACGAGAGGAGGCCGACACTGGGGTACTCACAAGAGAGGAGGCCGACACTGGGGTACATGTAGGAGAGGAGGCCCACACTGGGGTACACACAGGAGAGGAGGCTGACACTGGGGTACACAGAGGAGAGGAGGCCCAAACTGTGGTACATGCAGGAGAGGAGGCCAACACTGGCCGATACTGGGGTACACGCAGGAGAGGAGGCCGACACTGGGGTACATGCAGGAGAGGAGGCCGACAATGGGGTGTGTGCAGGACATGAGGCCAATACTGGGGTATATACAGGGAAACTTCCTTGCCAGCAGACATGGTGAAGCTCCTTCATGCACCACGGTGATGGTGTCATAAGTGTGTGCACTTGCTTGCACTTAAAGGGCCAGTGGCTAAAAACCAGGGCTGGTGGCTCTCTTTACAGCTCAGTGCTGCAGTCCAGGGGGCATTTGCCCACTTGGGCAGATGGCCTGTCCGGGCCTGCCTTTGACACATAGTATAGCAAGAAGGTTTTCTTTCACATACTCCCAAAATTAAAATGAATGAAACCATGTTACCATAAAATCATGTTGCTGCAAAATGGAATTTACCCACAAGTGGCTTCAACATTCCGCCATTTAATTTGTCATTTGGCAGAGAAGCCAATCAGACTTTGACAGTACAAACAGTTATAAACAATTTATGACTCACAAATTAGTAACAAAATCAATGTTCTAGTGTAATGAGTTTCAGCACATCTAACCCCCAAACCCCTCTCTGTAGGTAAAAATAGCAGAGTCTATCTGCCAATATCATTGATATACAATTAAACAGAAATAAACATGGTAATATTTAGATTATTTACGGTAGGATAAGACAATTTAGGAAATACTATAGTTAATTTGTTGTTAGTAAATACACTATGAATATAGAGTATAATTCAGATGTCATTACAATTACTGTAAAGCCTCACAGCACATCCTATAGTTATTTCATGCATTGCTGAATAACATACAATCTTGATAATCATTTAAGAACAGTTTATAAATTTGTATTTCTCTCCTAGAAAACAATTGATGCCTATTATCGAAATTTACACCCAGATGTATTCTCCACCCACTTCTGAGCAGCAGCTGTCAGGTGTTCGTGGAAGGATTATTCTGAGCACAATAGAATCATAGATTGATATAACTCATATGAATGTCTTTGTGAATGAAAAATATATTAATTGTTGATTTATAAACAACTAGCTGAAGAGCCCGGCGTTGCCCGGGCATAGTAACTAACTACAATTAGTTATAACAAATTATAATGATTATATCTATATCTATATATATATATGAGTGTATAGCCCCGCCCACTCCGCATAGCCACATTCACTATAATATCCCACATCATCCCGTCAGCCAGAGCCACCGGACTACTACCCCTAATATCCCACATCATCCCATCAGCCAAAGCCACCAGACTACTAATATCCCACACCATCCCTTCAAAGCCACCGGACTACTACCCCTAATATCCCACATCATCCCGTCAGCCAGAGCTACTGGACTATTACCCCTAATATCCCACATCATCCCGTCAGAGCCGGTAAAAATAGAATAGCGAAATTGCACAGAAACATGGTTCACTAAGATCCCAGGTTTTCTACTGATCAGGCTGATATTCTCACTTGTCTGTCACCATAAATATCACAGTCATGCTTTTCACCAATGGACAGGCACAAACCTTATACATTAGTACAGTAGAGAAACCTTCACACACATTTTCATGCACCGTCAACTTGTAATTTGTCCGGCTGAGTTGCTCATGGATGTACAGCATCTGTATGCAGTATAGTATCATATTTAATGGGTTGTTATGGGAAAAGCATTATGTGTTATATGAGTATATTCAGGTGAATTATGGGGAAAGTAGCACTTTAAAAAAACTCACAGCATCAGAGCACAGTAGCACATCAATAATGCATAAAAGTGTCTGTGAGAAAATATTAAATCCACATGACATTTAATATGTGCACTTTCCTACATTCATGTGTGTCACTTAATGATACCACACGGGAGGGGAGGATTCATTTCTGTCATGTGCTCTGTGCTCCTTTCCTTGGGGGCAGACAATGGCTGGAGCTTATGATCCTGGGGATGTTAGATTTCTCCCACCATGTCAGTGTCTGCTGAGGTGTTGTCAAGTGGGAAAACTTGCGCATAGCAAACAATCACAGCTCAGCTACTTTTAACCAGCTCTGGTGAAATGAGAGATGCTTAGTGATTGGTTGCAAGGAAAACTATTGGTCATAGCAACCAATCACAGTTTTGCTTCTTTTGAACAGCTCTGGTGAAATGAAAGATGCTTCATGATTGGTTGGTGACACACACATTGATTTTTATATAATGTATAGAGATAGAGATAATGTAATTACTCGTGTGTGATTTAAGAGAAATGTATCATTAGTCATGACGACCTTAACTGACCTCTACCTTTATTGTCCAAGTTGCAAATAATATTCTTCCGTTATAAAGGGTATTACTATGACAATTATGTGGCTATCTCTTATAAACCAGTTGAAGGTCTGAAGATTCTGGTCAGTAAGCTGGGTTATCTCCATTCTTCTAGGCATAATTATTTTCATTGCTAAGATATAAGAATTAGACATTATACAGAGTAGGAAATGTACAAACAGACTAATAGGCATGTTATTTATAATAGTTTACTTTCAATAGCTGTTTACTGGGCAGTAGCTATTCTACCTTACCACCACATATACAGTACATGCCATGTGGTTAGGTTGAACGTGTATGTGATCTCAATGGGAGGAGCAGAGTAAACTGCTGTCATATAACCCTGGCATTGGCTTTTCCATATGAGAACAAACTTGGTATGTTAAAATTCATCAAACATGATAAATCTTTCCCTGACAATATTTGCTGGAAGGAGAAAAGCTCAATATAGCTGATACAGGAAAAATATATATAAATTTGAGAGACCTCAGTGGTTGAGACCTTTTATTGGCTAATTAAAAGATGGTAACAAATAGCATGCAGAACATCCACATGTCCAAAGCCAACGTGAGGAAGCTAAATGAATCAGATGTGGATCCCACAGGACATGTCTATGTCTTTAGCTGACTAGACAACTATACCAGCCACATTGAGCCAGTTTTCAACTCAATTTGCCATTCATTTCATTTAGGTGCGTTCCCAAATTAAATGACAAAAAAACTGTGTTGGCTACATCTTCCTCTGTCTCTTCCAACTCCTACACCGCCAATGCCATCTCCTCCACCTCCTACTCCAGTTGGACCTCCATCCCCTAGTTGTAGCTTGTTAGTTTAATTTTAGCTCACTCTATGTTCTTTTAAGTAGATCCATGAGGATCTCCTTAGGTAGCCCAAGGTGGCAGAACATGGCAAAGAGGTCCTGGGTGATAAGTTTGGCCGCGATGTGGCGAAGCGGAATTGCCTCCGGGTAATGGGTGGCATAATCTAGTTTCACCTAAATGTGTTGGTGGCCACGGGTGGATTTTACTATTGGCCCCACCAGATACATAGTAATCCATTCAACAGGTACCTCAATAATGGGCTTCTTGTGGTGGGTGTGGTAAATTGACACTCTGGACAAAGCTCCTGTACATTGGCGTAAATCCCAGGGAAAGAGAACCATTGCAAAATATGTTCTTGTATCTTTTTAACATCTCAAGCACTGACTGATGGCAGGATTGAGACACTGCCAGTTAAAAACCTCTAGGTGCCCACCCAACATGTGTGGGTGAGTGATCTCAAGCATCGACTGATGGCAGAATTGAGATACTGCCAGTTGTTCCATTACTTCATCCTGGATTTTGTCAACCATATATAGTAAATCCTGGTTAACTGCCATGCGCGGAAAAAATGGTTGCTGAGCCATCCCATTTACCTCTATCACCATTTCCTGTGCTGAGGTCAGAGTGGAATGTTGGAGCTGGGCTGTCTCAAATGTTCCACGGGATATTTCAGACGACCCTGACTTTCCCCCAGTGGGTTCTTCTTTTCCTCCCTACTCTCTTGAACGGGCAAGATTGCCATTGTCATTCTGACTTATTGACAGCAGTTGCTCTCTAAGGCTAGGTTCACACTTGCATTTGGGTGTTCTGCGTAGGGCTGCGTACTTCTTCCCTTCAGATCCGCATAGATGCGCATGCGTCCTGCCTACCTATCTTTAACATTGGGTACGCAGGAACATGCGTTGTATGCGGATGCAAACCCGTGCATCGTTTTGACGCGCCCGCCGACCGCACGGGAACGCAACATGTTGGCTATCATGATTAGTAGAAGTGATTTATACACACTGGGATTTCTTAATAGATGTTTCATCAAATGCTTTGAATTATCATATGTATAATCCCTTATAGCAATTACTGATGCAGTATTTTTATACATAATCATAGAATGGTAGAGTTGGAAGTGACTTCCTGGACCATCTGGTCCAACCCCCTGCTCAAAGTAAGATTTACTAAATCATCCCAGACAGATGTCTGTCCAGCCTCTGTTTGAAGACTTCTATTGAAGGAGAACTCACAACCTCTCGTGGCAGCCTGTTCCATTCGTTGAAGACATTGGAGCGATGGGGATTCAAGGAACGAGGAGAGAGGAGTATTTGAAGGGTGCCCATGCTGGCACAGGGCTATTCCGACACATGAGCCCCACAGCATAGCGGTGTCATAGATGTCAAGTCAGTAGACATTGCGCAGTTCACTGTGCACAACAATGTCTGTTATACTCACATGATGCAGCTGGCAGCTATCTGTCCCTTTGCAGCCATTGGGGGAGCAGCCCAGGGGGTCATCTGCCCCCTTTATCCCTGCCCCAGCCTGCCCCTGGATGCAATACTGGGTTAAGTGACATTTAAACACACTCTGGTCTCACAGTTGAACATTGTGGTTGAAAAGGGTTTGGGGGCTTCCAATGCAGCTTTGCTCGAAGTAGGATTTGGTCCTGTGAAAATCAGTTCAACTGTCTGAGCATCCCATTGTAGGTCTTTCCATTGGTGCTATCTTTTGGTGAATGCTTAGTTAAAGCAGCCGCTACTAAATAAGTCCAAGTTTTAAGGTTTACAGCAGTTTTTCATTAAAAAGGCTATCTATGTAATAAATGTCTAATTATCTCAATGACTTTGAGTATAAAACATCTTAATATATTTCATTTTTTTTATTTAATATTACATTTTCAAAGAAAATGAAGATTATAATTAGGTTTCCTAGGGCCATTAGATGTCACTCTTGATCTGTGTTGCTTTCTCTTAGATTAATATTGTTCTTTTGTCGACAACAATAATAAAATAAACTCCTTTATGTAACTTATCTTTTGAGAAGCTTGTGTGCTGATCTGATGAGATTCTAATATGTTTAAATTATGTATTTTATTCTAGACTTTTACATCGTCTGGGAATTACCTACCAAACCTCAGGAAGCAGGAGCAGTAGGTGGCATGCCAGATACCATTAAAGCATGCACAACAATCAGCTTTTGTCAGTAATGACAACAACAAATCACTATTTTTTCCTTTTAAAGCTCATTATTTTTCAAAGCTTGCTTGTAAGTAGCCGACAAATGCATTCCATTTTTACAAAAATAAACAAATAAGTATATATTTGTATATCCATTTTCTAATCTTGAGTCTCCTAACCTTGCTTTTCTCATTTTCAATGTTTCTTTTGACAAGTTACCTACAATAAAATATTATTCTGTAATTCTGTTTCTTACTTATTGGTAATATGATACAACAGAAATGAAATAAAAGGTGCATGTTAAGATCTAATTCTCTTATTCTGTCATTAACTCTAGAGTCTGAATACAATACACCTCATGAGGCAATGTAAAAGAAACAGCAAAGGATATAACAAGGTCCTATTTTAACTGATGCTGTGAAGGCACAAATGATAATTAGCCAAGGTAGTGATGTCTATCACAGTATACATATTTTGTAGCAAAAGAAGGGTTTCTGATTAGTTTTGAAGATTATGATGTCTTCTGATGTGTTTATTTAGAAGGATTTTCTGGGATTTTATATAAATAGCAAGCGATGTGATTGACCAAAAAAATAACCAAAACACACCTTTGAAATTTCCCACTGGTTTAATGCTGCTATTTAAATCACATCACTGCTGCAGCCAATCACTGTTCTCAAATGATGGCATAATAATAATAATAATAATAATAATGGTACTACTAATAAAAAAATTTGTATAGCACCAACATATTCCGCAGCACTTTACATTTTAGAGGGGACTTGTACAGACAATAAAAGACATTACAGCATAACAATAATCACATAAATCAACAGATACCAAGAGGAGTGAGGGCCCTGCTCGCAAGCTTACAATGTATGAGGAAATAGGGGAAACACGAAAGGTGGAAGGTAATAATTGCTTTTGTTGTTCTGACCAGCCATAGTGTAAGAAATCAGGTGTTCATGTCATGCTGCATGAACCAGTTATCAGCCAGAATATGTAAAAGTACCGACACAGTGGACTATTAAATGCATAAAGCGTGTGAGAACATGCTAACTTACCAACCTTGCTGTAGAAGTTGGCACCATAAGATTATGAAATGGCAAAACCTGCTCATCGTCGCCTTACCCTCAAAAACTCTGAAACACCCTATATATGCAATGCACCAATATTAAAAGATTATTGTGAAGACAAGAAAGCAATATTCAACATAGCAGGTCTCACAGCTCATAGGCCATTAAGATGGGCACAACTAGATTATCTAAACACTGATTAGTCATCACAAAATGTATTTATAAGTGAGCCAAATGTATGAAATCCTTGCATGAGAGAAGAACATGCAATGTGTCAATTTCCATACAGAGCAAATGCCCTTCCTTCCATTCTTGTATGCACCTTGAATATGCCTATAACAAGTGAGGACCGATTTTATGACCCTCTATGTTTGAAAGAACTTTCCCAAACAAAATATTTAAATTAAGAGAGCCCCTTCAGCATAATGCATATAATGAAAAGATGATGCTTATCAAGCATGTGGCACAGTTACAGTGGGGAAATTAAGCATTTGATACACTGCTGATTTTGCAAGGCTTCCCACCTACAATGAATGGAGAGGTCTGTAAGGTACACTTCAACTGTGAGAAACAGAATCTAAAAACAAAAAAAACAACAGAAAATCACATTGTATGATTTTTAAATAACTAAATTGTAGAACTAATTTTTATTCACAGATCTATTGATTGAAATTAACTTTATTATTGGTAAATCCCCTTTAAGGCTTTAACTGTTTAGTGAAGCAATGGAGTACTTTGATGCATGCAATGGAGCATTGCCCCAATAAAAATCGTGTTTTTTCTCAAAGATGCAAATTTTTTCCTGTGTCACTACTTGAGGAAAGTGGCTTCTAAATACTGGCAGTAGTTTTGGGAGTTGATTTTGAGTTCATTTACAACCTAAATAGGTTCGACTAGCTCATCTTTAATAATACCAGGCCATAGCAGTACATCAAATCCTCCGTGCTGGCTTCCGAGTTGAAGAGGAGGTCGGTGCCCATTGCTGATCCAGCCATGGGCCCATACATCTGGTCCATTAAGAGTCACTGTCATCTAACAGTCCATTAGATGTTTGAAAAATCTGCCTTCAGTTAATGTGCATATTTTTTTGTCAATATGTTCTTGCGACCCTGTTGACTATTTGCAACAATACAATTTATGGTTCTGTAATCACGTCCCAATATCTTAGCAATTTTAAGAATGCTGCATCCCTCTGTAAGAATCATAACACATTTTTACTTTTTAGAGTTACGTAAATCTATTTTTGGCCCATATTGGCTGAGGAACAATTCCTCATAATACTGCACACCTCGATAAAAGGTGTTGATATACTTAGACCACACCCTCCCTCAATACAGAATTTGAAAATTTTTGAAAAAAAAACCTTGCCCAGCTCCATTTCCCACACTGCCTAAACATCAAAGAGAAGGCTGACATCATTTTCTGTTGCTGTGGGGGCCTACCCATAAGGTCCTTAAACTTTAAAATCTTATGGATTATATTCCTGGACAGTACCTGGACCTTCTGTGATCACTGGTTAAAATGGAGCACAGTTTGTAAGGTAGAGCAGTTTTGAACTCCAGAGTCACTGGATACATCCCTCTTTCCTGAAGAGTGTAAGCTCTTATGGTTAACGTGGTCTTCTCTTTCTACTGTAGCATGTAAGCTCTTACAGACAGCATGGTCCTCTTTCTCTCTACTCTTGTGTTCAAACTCTTATGCTAAACTAGCTTCTGTCTCTCCTATCCCCCACGTATAATTTATAACCAATTATAAACTTTCCAGTATTGAGATATGAGCAAATTTTTTCTCTGCAAATCAAATTTTGGGGGAAAATTTGCTGAATTAGGCGAATTTACATAATGTGATATGCTTTATACCAATAAGTATTCTGGTTTGACAGCTTGGAGTTTGAAAATATGCACAAAAATGATAGTCAAAATACTCAATTTCCTAATAATTGTGCACACAGTGTAGAAGATAGAAAACTAAATGGAACAATACAATTAAAGAGCTGTCTTTGATTTGCTTTGTAAATTATATTATGCATTGTTCATTTTCTTGATATCATTTTTCTGCTTCCTGTTTCCTTGACATTTTTCAGTATAAGGTTGCATGATAAAATAAAAACTGTCTGTAATGAACAATAGTGTGAACTTATAAAGACAGAATTATCACAGAGTTAAATCTAAATCAGTCCTCAGTGAACAATTACTAGTAGTATCTGGGGATAAATTCTAAATTAGCCAAAAATTATTACTGTCAGAAGAGAGACTTTTGGATTTGAGCTCTGTGCAACACAAAACTTACAGCAGTGCATAGTAGACACACTTATAAAGTGAATATATTTATAAAGATAAATCAAGAAATTAATTAGAACAGAATTTATGACCATTTTGGTTTCAAGATATTTTTGCTCTCATATGAGGTAGTTGGTCATTCCACTAGATTTCTTGTTTTCCTCTGCGCCATTTTCTCTGCAGAACTCTCATTGCAGGCCATAGACTTTCTCTCTGTCCATAGCAGGCTTCTAAGTTACAGTTTTTCTCACAGTACTATGTAATGACAAAGTGTATGATCAATGATCATTGTGGTTTGTCCTTATGAAGAGGTATGAACATATCAAAATGCATCAACAAATAAAAACTGCATCTACACCATTTTTGACTCTCATCGTACTTTAGACCTCTGGCAGTTTAGATAGATATCCACTCTTCTTCCAAGTTTGCATCTCATCACATCAGTGGATCTGCAGCAGCCTATTCCTACAAGCTATTGCAGGGGTTGTGACTGTCAGAACCCCATCAGGTGAGCAATTCTCTGTTTTTTCTATTTGCTTGTATATCAGATAAGACCCTATTCCATTTCTTGTCATTCCGGTTTTTACTTGAATATTGTCTCAGAACAATTGGTGGAGAAAGGTTGAAATTGACGGACCTAGGTGTTTTTTCAACCTATGGAACTATATGTAACTATGTAACATAGCACCCATTAGGATTACAATTCCCAACCCCTTTCTGAGTTCATGTTTGTTTTACACACTATTTAAAAGGTACAGCAGAAGATCTGCAGTACCCCAAACCATTCTAACCTGCACTAGTTGGGCTAATGTACCATCTAGTTCAAAACGATGAGTGGCTGGTTTTGAGTCAAGTTCATTAGCATAGATCATGTTCTGGATACGTATTGCTCATATTCACAACCTGGCAGATGTTTGGAAATGTAACATCACCAGCTCTGCCTGCTTCAACATCCTTTAGTGATTGAAGCTGCATTACCCCTTTAAGGGGGCACTAAGTACATACATCCATTGTACTGTATGGGTTTGAGTTCTGTACAATAGAACTCGAACGTGTCACATGAATGTGTAAATATAGCTTTAGAACCTATTTGTTCAGTGCTTTACTTTTTCCCACTGATTAACGATATTTTGCAACCTCTCAAGTATGTTCCTCACATACACCATTTCTTTATGCACAAGGTCAAAATGCAATGGTGGAATGGCGACAAGATGTCTGTAGTAATAAAGATGTGGTACATCAAGTAAACAATGCAGTAAAGAAATATGTGCCACCAAGGTAGCATCAATCTATATGTCTATATTAGAGCAATACTATAATGGTGTATCAACAGGCTGATGCCTCCCTCTGGAATCGACCCTTTGTATAGAGTGGTATTCATCACCTGCCCACACCTTTTCAGAAGCCTTGTTGTATTATGGAAGAAATATAAATTTGGAAGAACCAATATGGTAGAAATGTAGGGGATATTAATTTCACACATATCCTTGTGCTTAGTAGGAACTCCTATGCCTCTATATGTCAGGAAACAAAGATGGCATTATAATTCATAGTCATTTTTATAAAACTTGGTGTCATTAAGCAGGAAACTATTCTCCATTCTGGTTGTAACAGCAGAAGATACTTTTCCACAGAAATATATTGCAGTAAATCACAAGTATATACTGTATGTGCAATAGAATGCCTCATAATCTCTAAAACAGATCAACACTTATCCATACAAAAGTAACTATAAGGCTAAGTGCACACGTGTGGAATTCCCACAGAAATTTCCACGGGAAATCCGGAATTCTATTCCACGGGAAATATGTGAGAAAACCGCATTTTAAATTCCTGCATATTTCCTGTGGAAAAACTAGCAATTTGCAAGCTTAATTAGCTTGCAGAATGCTAGCGTTTTCCAAGTGATCTGTAGCATCGCTTGGAAAACTGATTGACAAGTTGACAACGTTTTACTATTGAGGCTGCCTATGCGGCATCAGTAGTAAAAAGATCTAATGTTAAAAATAATAAAAAAATAAAAAATCGTGTTTTTCTCACCTTCTGACGTCCCACGCAGCGTTCCCGATCATCGTGATGCTCCCGGCAAGTCCCGTTCCCAGCGATGCCTTGTGACAATGACCATTTAATGACGTAGCGGGACCGTGACATCATCAAAGGTCATTGTCGCAAGGCATCGCTGGGAGAAGGAGTTGTCAGGAGCATTGCTGAGGCCTGCTGACGCTGCAAGGGACGTCGGAAGGTGAGAATATGGCTATTTTTTTATTTTCATTCTATTTTTACAGTGATATGGTACCCAGGACCTGGAGGACAGTCTCCTCTCCTCCAGACCATGGGTACCATCTGCAAATGTTCTGCTTACTTTTCACATGGTGGGCATAGCCACATGAGGAAAGTAAGCAGAACAATGCTTTCCTATGTGTGCGGATTTCCCCGCGATTCCGCACAAAGACTGAACATGCTTCATATTTTTCCACGATGCAATTCCTCCTTGGAAAAATTCGCAGCATTAGCACAGCATGTGCGGAATCACATAGGATTGCATGGGATCCTTTATTTTGTGTTTTCATGGCAAAATCGCGCGTTTAAAATCGCATCGAAAATGCAAAAAAACGCTACACGTGAACACAGCCTAACTATAACCATCAATACTTGTCCCAGTATGAACTAGTATGGGAAACAGTCCTCTATGAAACTGAGCAACATATAATGGGAACAAGTGAATTAAAATTCAGCACTAAGAACTTGTTCTGCCAGATTCTCTCTAGATGAGTTTGCCATCAGATCTATAGTGATCTGTCTCTTTTTTACACTTTCCATTGTATGCAATGGTGTTAAGACTTTAACCTCTTAAGGACCAAAAAGACTTTGTAGGTTAATGACCTGGCCTTAATTTTGAAATCTGACCACTGTCACTTTATATGGTTATAACTCTAGAAACGCATCAACGGATCCCACTGATTCTCAGATTGTTTTTTTTAGTGACATATTGTACTTTATGATACTGGTAAAATGTCTTAAAAATTTCTTCTATTTGTGAAAAAAATGGAAAAATTTGGCAAAAAATGTGAAAATTTCACAATTTTCAAACTTTTAATTTTTATGGCCTTAAATCAGAGCATTTTGTCACATAAAATAGTTAATAAGGCTTGTTTTACACTAGAGTTAGGAGGTGCAGTGCATGGCTGCCGTGCAGCACCGCCCCCTGCCGCGCAACCTCCGGTCAGCTCCTCCTATGGGCGCATGACGCTGCATGCAACCTGCGTCCCCTATATTTAGCGTTGGGTACACAGGCCATGTGCTGGTATGCTTTTGCCAGTGCATGCGCCCTTTTGGCTCTGCACCAAGCCCACCACAATGCAACACGGTACCCAAAAGTGACTCCAAAAATGAACATTTAACTTTTTTCACAAAAATCTTACTTAGGACACAATTTTTTTATTTTCTCAAGGTTATCAGGAGAAAATGAACCACAATATTGTTGTGCAATTTCTCCTGAGTACACTGATACCTCATGTGTAGAGGAAGACCACTTTTTAGGGGCACGGCAGGGCTCAAAAGGAAAGGAGCACCATTTGAGGTTTTGATCGTAAAATTTTCTGGAATCGAGAGCGGACGCCATATCACATTTGAAGAGCCCTTGATGTGCCTAAACAGTGGAAACCCCCCCACAAGTGACCCCATTTTGGAAGCTAGACTCCTCACATGACTTATCTAGATGTTTGTGGAGTACCCTGAACCCCCAAGTGCTTCACATAAGTTTATAATGTAGAGCAGCAAAAATTAAAAATCACATATTTTACCCAAAAATCATCTTTTAGCACCAAATTTTTTATTTTAAAAAAGGTAGCCTGAGAAATGGACCTCAAAGATTCTTGTGCAATTTCTCCTGAGTATGCCAGTATCCCATGTGTGAAGGAAGACCACTGTTTGGGTGCACAGTAGGACCCGGAAGGGAAGGAGCAAGGTTTGTCTTTTTGAATACAAAATTACCTGGAATCGAGAGCGGACGCCTTGTCACTTTTGGAGGGCCCCTGATGTGCCTAAACAAAGAAATTCCACACAAGTGATACCATTTTGGAAACTAGACCCCTCAAGGAACTTATCTAGATGTGTGGTGAGCATCTTGAACTACCAGGTGCTTTACAGAAGTTTATAACAGAGCTAAGAAAATAAATAAAAAAAAATCACATTTTTCCACAAAATTTTTCTTTTAGCCTCAAGTTTTTTATTTTCTCAACGGTAACAGGAAAAAATGGACCTCAAAATTTGTTGTGCTATGTCTCCTGAGTGTGCCAATGTCTCATCTGTGAGTGAAAACTACTTTTGAGGCACACTGCAAATCTTAAGTGTGTGTGCACACGCTGCAGATTCTGCTGCTGATATTTCCGCATGGATTTTGCAAAAGCCGCAGGTCAAATGACCTGCAGTTTATCTGCGGATTAAGCTGCGGTTTTGCCCTGTGGTTTGACACCTCTACAATGGAGCAGGTGTAAAACCGCTGCGGATTCCACACAAAGAAGTGACATGCTGCAGTTTTGAAACCGCAGCAAATACGCGCGGAAAAATCCGCACCGTGTGCACTGCGGTTTTTGTTTTCCATAGAATATAAAGGTAATATACACTGCAGCAAAAACTGCTGCGGATCCGCAGGGACAAAACTGCTGCGAATCCGCAGCATGTGCACACACCCTAAAAGGGAAGGAGCGCCATATTATAGTGCAGATTTTACTATTGTCGTTTCAGGGTGCCATGACCCACTAGGAGAGGCCCTGAGGTGCCAGAACAGCAGGACTCCTCATAATTTACCCCATTTGACAAAATACACCTCTTGATGAATTAATCTAGGGGTGCAGTGATCATTTTGATACCATCATTGGGTCACAGAATTTTATACCATTGGGCAGTGAAGAAAAAATAAATTTTTAACACAAAAATTGTGTTTTAGCCCTAGGTTTAATATTTTCACAAAAGAATTGGGTAAAATTGGCACCATAATTTGTACCACAATTTCTGCTGAATATAGAAACCCACATGGGGCTGTACAGTACTGCTTAGCCATACAGAGAGTCTTGGTAGGGATGGATCGCTATTTGCCTCCTGGAGCACAGATTTTACTAGAATAGATTGCGGACTCCATTAAAAAAACCCCTAAGTGCTAAAGAGCAGATTCCCCCCGAGTCACCCCATTTTGGAAATTATACACGTGCCAAATGAGAACGCTAAAGTTGGTTTATGCACACTTTCAGAAGGGAGGGGGCATTTAGATTTTCGAGCACATAATTATCTGAACTTCCTTTTGGGGGCAATGAGCCATTTTGCCTTTCCAGAGCCTTTGTAATGTGGAAACCTCTTATATTTCCATTAACAGATGATGAACCAAAGTGGGGTCTTGCTTTTTTTGTCAATTGAGTTGAAGCTTTTATTAGGAACATTTTTTATAACATTTGGGATCACTCTGTTTTTTTTAGTAATCACATTAACCAAACATTTTTTGTACACAGTCCCTTTGCAAGATCATAAGCTTCAGGTTGTAGAACTTTCATAGCTCATTCTTATTTATGAACGTCTCTCTGATGATGCTTTATAATTAATATTTCTCATCCCGAATACCACCTTGCAGAATAACTGACACTTTCTGTAAATCATGACATAGGAGACCACTCTTTTTCACCTTTATGCTGGAATGATCCTGTCCCATGTGTTAGGTATAGTGCATGCAAACTCTGTAAGTTTAAACACCTTTGTACTACCTTGTACTTTGATACCGCAACATAAGATGATGTGCTGCATTGTGTAGATGCTGCATTGCTGTTTTTGATTTCCCCAGGCCTCATCACCTCTTTATCCTTTGTGGTAATAGCAACATTGTGGAAAATAACATCCTTGGCTTTACAGCAAATCCAGGTGGGTATAGAGAAAGTTATGATCTTTTTTTGTGCAAAGGTAGCAAAGATTATCTTAACTCACAATAAACAAGTTTGCTAACATAGGTGAAAACACTGGCCTGTAACCTGTCAGTCTGGAAGATAGACATATAGGGGATATATAGCTGATGGAAGAGAAATGGAACTGTGTGAAGGTCCATTGAAGTTGTATATAATTAGAGATGTGTGTCAACTACCATGATAATGCAGATAAACTAAATGTAAAAAGGGAATGGCTGAAAGAAGAGGTCAAGTATGTCTGCTATCATGTTAATGCAGATAGGCTGAATGTTAAAAATGAAGGCTAAAATAGAAGGCAGATGCTAGTGCCAACATCTGCTCTTCTGGAGGTTTTTGGTCCAGTGGGTGGTCCTATCAGTGACTGACAGCCACCTCTGTACACATACTTTTACTAACAAAGCTGTCAGTCACAGATAGGACCACCCTGTAGACAAAAACACCCAGAAAGAGCAAAGGATTTAATACTACTGAACCCCTCTGCTCTATAACATGGATCCTACAGATTGCATATAAGTTTCATGGTGACAGGTTCTCTTTAACACCTGTGAACTTAACAGTCAATTTAATTATTATTTGCCATTTAAACATATGTGATGCCAGTCATTATGTTCAATATACATTGTGATCAGTGGGTATGCAAGATGACTAAGGTTAGAGGTCACTTGTATTAGTTGGGACCAGAATACAAGTGTCCATATATTATTCTGCTCAGCTTCCCCTACTCTATAACATGGTGCTTGCAGATTGGACGGCACTTTCATGGCAACAGGTTCTCTTTAAACAGTTCAAGGATAAATTTTCAAAGACTGTAATATTAGTGGTGCTCTCTTCAGATGATTATCTTTAAAATACCACCATTGGACACATAGTAACATTTTTTTTATCCTTTTTAAAGGGAGTTTTAAAGCTTTAGTATTAATAAAAGGCCAAAACCATAGTAGAATAAAGAGTTTATAGACCATTTCTAAAATAGGAGAATAGAGAAATTGGGAAATTAGGCAAAGCGCATTATACAACAGTTTTTAATTCATGAACACAAATTTAAAAGCCAATGACAACCAAATAAATAATTCCATCTGTTTAGTATTTTAATCATTGAAAATTGTGGTATATGTATTATGATTGACACAGTGATGAAAATCAGCAGCATTACAGCAGTAAGGCAATCATTAGGAAGACATTTATCTTGTTAATTACTGCAACTTCAGGTTCGCTGCTGAACATTACCCTGAAATGCAATCAATGAACATATTTTGCATAGACTATTTTGCATAAAAAAAACTACAAGATTGGAGAGTTTGAGATTTTTCGCTGGCAAGCATTTCAGGAAAGGAATTATTGGGATACTTGTGCTGTCATTTCTTTTCATCATCTATCATTTTGGGGTAATTTTGTTGACATTTCATTTCGACTATTTGGTATATTCTTTGGCATGAAAATCTTCATTCACATAGTTGACTTTTTCATCTAGGCTACACATTCTTTAGATAATTATGTTTTAATGATTTGAATCCCTCATTTTAGGATTCTCAATTATATTGGAGCACTCACTTGCTGTTGATGTTGCATTTTAGATTCTGCTAATGGAGATGTTTTAGATGAGTAAAGCAAGATTTTTATCATTTATTCCAAAATGTTTACTAGTATCTTGACAGCCATTGATGACTCACTTACATACCAAAATAGCTATAGGATACGAAAAAAATAATGCCTCCAATACCTAAAAACATTTCCAGTCATTGAATAAGTGATTATACTTGACATGATATTCCTTTAAAAGATTCTGAAAATTTGTATTTAACACCTTCAGTACTCTACCACTTTTTTGTCAGTGCAGAATGAAAATCACAAATGCTAAAATTGATCTCTGTAATCATTTGGCTCAGGAATAATCATATCATGATCTCTCCTGGATCAAGTTTATAATGGAAAATATCTACAGGGTGGGCCATTTATATGGATAGACATGGGTGGGCCATTTATAAAGTTGGATCCAAAATAGCTGATTCAAAATGGCCACCATGGTCACCACCCATCTTGAAAAGTTTTCCCCCTCCCATATACTAATGTGCCACAAACAGGAAATTGATATCACCAACTATTCTCATTTTATTTAGGTGTATCCATATACATGGCCCACCCAAGTGTATCAATATAAATGGCCCACCCTGTAGTATCTTACTGTACAACAATCAAATTAAAATGGAGACTTTTATTCTTGGATGTGTGATCAAGTATGAGTACCTTTTTATCATCATTATATTGTATAAAAGATAATTACTGTATATACTCGAGTATAAGCCGACCAGCGTATAAGCCGAGGCACCTAATGTTGCCACAGAAAACTTGGCAAGCTTATTGACTCAAGTATAAGCTGGGTATGTATTGTCCCCTCATCCTTGTCCTGGTATGTGGCTCCCCCCGTCCTCTCCTGGTATGTGGCTCCCTCTGTCATGTCCAGGTATTTGGCTCCCCCTGTCCTGTCCTGGTATGTGGTTCCCCCATCCTGTCCTGGTATGTGGCTCCCCCCATCCTGTCCTGATATGTGGCTCCCCCCGTCCTGTGTTGTGAGTTCATTTTCCCCTTCATTACTGAGGCCCGAGGAACTCCCTCTTCTGGTAAAGAAAGGTAGTGAGCCTGATTGTCAAACACCTGAGGCTGATGATTGTGACTGGCTGAGTGGAGTTACGGACTGGATATAATGCTGCCGACGCCCTTCTGCCCTCCGGGTGATTTCTCTGTGGGATCCTTGGAGACCAGTCTGAATTCCTGCTCCTCCAAAGCTAAGTTTGCTGCTCGGTCTTTTGCTTTTGTGCTTTGACTTTGTTTTTGCTTTGTTTTTCTGGATTTCTGTCATTCCCTGCTGGGGTGTGCTGAATTCATTTAGCTCTGTCTTCTGAAAATACCTGAGTGCTGATTCAGTTTTTGAAGCCTAGCTGCTTCTATCATATCAGCTGGTTGGCTTATGTCTTTGATAGGGTTTTGGCAGATTGCAGACAGCAGCCTTCCTGTCCTTTCCTATCTAGGTAGTTTTGGGGCCCCGTCTTTGCTCAGTCTATCTTTCTGTCTGTGTTAGTATTTTCATCTTGCTTCACTGTCATTATGTGTTGGGGGCTGCCTATTGCTTTGGGGTCTGCTCTGGGGCAGTTTAGATTTCCCCTTTCTTTCTTTAGGCCTATGTATTTCTCTGGCTGTGATCGAGGGGTCTAGGGCATCGTAGGAACCCCCCACAGCTACTGCTAGTTGTGTTGATAGGTTCAGGGGTCTGCAATCTGATAGTTGCCAACTTCTCTGGTTTTCTGGACATAGCTTGTATTTCTGCTTTTGCCTCCTACGGTGACTCATTCATAACAGTCCTGTCCTGGGTTGTGGCTCCCCCTGTCCTGTCCTGGTATGTGACGCCTCAATCCTGTCCTGGCATGTGTGGCTGCCCCTGTTGTATGCATGGCTCATCCCCATCCCATCGTTGCATGCATGGCCCACCCTCCTTGCGCCATCACTGCATCTCCATTGTTCCAATGTGGCAGCTCTCCTGTGCTGAGCTATCACGTGGTACCACTCATTAAGGTAATGAAGATGCACTCCAAGCCTATGGGAGTGGAGACATGTGCATATTCATTACCTTAATGAGTGGTACCATGTGACCGCTCACCATAGGAAGAGCTGCCGTCGCCGGGACGGAAAGGCAGGGACAGACATGTAGCGACGGCTAAAGGAGGGTGCGTATGATGTCTTCTGGAAACCGGCGGCTGCAGATGCAGCTGTCACTGAGCCACAGCCCCGGGCTCCTGCTGTTGCTCCACTGCTTCCCCTCCCCTGCCGGCTTTCTGGACAATGACTCGTGTATAAGCTGAGGGGGGGCATTTTCAGTACAAAAAAAATGTGCTGAAAATCTTGGCTTATATACGAGTACATACGGTATATAATTCATTTGAGTCATGTATTGTATTAGTTCAATTAGTTTTTCTGTATTAAAAAGGCATGCAAAAACACCATGCATTTCAAGTCTTGGGTTTACCTTATGTTTAACGGAAAATGCCACAAAAGAAATATTAAAATCCTGTGTCTGAATCAAGCCATTGGCTTTAATCACATACTCAATTTTTATGGTAGGTTTGATGCAATTTTTAAACAAATTATGGTAATGTCCAAAAAACGTAGAGAAATATTAGTCTTTTAGTCTTTGTATCCCCTCCTGGTTTTAGTTAAAAAGAAAACTGCATCAAAAAAATATACAAAAACTGCATGCAATATTCTAACAAAGGTGGTCAGATCAATCTACTGTGTATTATTTTTTTCTGTTGAGTTTTTTTGAATTTTGTAGGTCCTGGTGAATTCAAACAATTTACAATTAGATTTGCAAGGATCACAGAAAAAAGATGACTGGCATATTTCACACACTGCTAAAGATTGGCATGGCCAAAAAGTGGGCTCATGATGATGCGTGAGGCCGTGGGAGCTTCCTCATAATACCTTGCAGCTAACACCTTTCATGGTCTAGCACAGCCGATCAGAATGGCCGATTTCAGGGACTATAAAAGATGAGGACAGGGAAAGTAATTTTAGGAGTTTAGGATTATAGATAAGTGAAAGGAGCACACAATTCATCATTATAGATTAAGAATATAAAAGCCTACATCTGATTGTGGTATAGTACCGCAGTGCTGAAAAAAACATTTAAAAAGGAATTGGTAGTCGCAGTCTGTGAATAATAATAGAAATATTCAAGTGATAGGGAGATGCTATACCTGCATTGTAAGTGTGATTGTGAATTGATTGATTTGCGATATTCTGAAGTACAGCACTATAATAATAGCCTTTTTTTTCTTCACACACTGAAAAGGAAGGCTATAATACTTAGTTTAGTGCTAATTCTTTGCTCACTTTAAAGAGCTCATAAAGGGTTAAACACATTACTATAGGAGATCTGAGAGCATTATACAGGTCTTTTCTAGCCAATTAGAACCTTGCCGGCATTGAGATTCACAAAAAATATATTCACCATAAATTAAATTTTGGAGGACCATTCAGCAAAGTTGGCGAATTTAAATCTCCAAATACTTCCTCATCACTAATTCCAGCAATAGGCAAAATCACATGGCAATATTTTAGTCAATATTTTGCATCAGAATTTGTAAACCAAAGCTAGTAATAGTTAATAAAAAGAAGAGAAGCATTAAATTTCTACATTGTACTTATTTTGCTGATTGTTTTCTTCATAAGTTTGGCATACAACTAATACAAAATACTGACCTAAATACTGCTTTGTGAAAGAGCCCTGAGGGTGTATTTACTGCATAAGTAATTTTTTTGATGTGCCACAAGAGTATATCAATGTATGTAATCTAAAGCTGGCATGCACATTAGTAGTATATTGAGAAAACCTGCTTCTCTATCTGTAACTACTAGTGATGGGTGAGCACTAAAATGCTCGAGTGCTCATTGCTCAGGTCGAGCAAATTGGAATGCTCGGGTGCTCGAACTGAGCAACGAGCCCAATGTAAGTATGTGGGAAACCCGAGCATTTTTGCCGTGACCTCCCCGGGGGGGGGTCTTTTAAGGGTCTAAAAACATCAGAAATCGATGGGAACAGTGCTCAAATGATATGGGAACATCATGGGGAAGAGCCCTGGAAGCATTTCTGACTCCCAGGTCACAGTTGTGAACAATGTTGTCAGTCTTAAGTCACTTTTACAGGCACACAATAAAACATGCGAAAATGAAACTAAAATGGATTTTCCTGGGAAATATATTAAGGAGCATCCTTTCCAGGGTAATGAATTGATTGTAAGGCAAAATAAATAACCCGAAACAAAAATGTTCCCCCACCACTTGGGCTATGCTCACACATAGACAAATGCATTCACTGGGGAATGTCATTTGAACATTTTACAACCTTATCTGGCCATGTGGTGTGTGATACATCAGAAACATCCTGTTTCATTTATGAAAGAGGGACTCTGAAAGTCACAAAGCCTATTTTTATAGGGCCAGCAGTTGGCCCTCACTATTCTTAAAGAGCTATCAGCTGGCTATGATTTGTTGTTCCCATTATTAAACAATGTCTCATATACTGTTATTGCAGTGAGTGGCAGGGTTGCCCAAAATTTGGATGCACCCCAATAACTCATTGAACAGACGTCTTGGATGGCCACATGAAACCAAAGTTCCCATTATTAGTCATTTGGTACTCCGTTTGCTCATGAAGCGAATGCAAGGCCTGCTCCAAATTTGGATGCAATCCAATAACCCATTGAACAGATGTCCTAAATGGTCACATGAAAACAAAGTTCCCATTTTTCATTTGGTACTCCCATACTGTTTGCTTATGCATTGAATGCAAGTCCTACCCTGCACCAAAGTTTCACGCACCCCAATAAGCCTTTGAACCGACGTCTTGGATGTCAACATGAAACCAAAGTTCACATTATCTATTTGGTACTCCCATACTGTTTGCTTATGCATTGAATGCAAGCACTGCCTTGCAAAAAGTTAACACACACCAAAAATAAGCCTTTCAACCGAGGTACTGGATGACCACATGAAACCAAAGTTTAAATTTTTCTTAATTTGCTACTCCCATAATGTTTGCCCATGAAGTGAATGCAAGGGCTGCTCCAAATTTGGATGCACCCCAATATCTCTTCAAAGAGACGTGGAGGGGGCCTACTAAAAATCTTTTCCCAGTTTAAAGTGTATGGGCTGACAAACATTTCCCCCTGGGGGTACACATTAATATCATGCGTAAAATTTTTTTTTACAAGCATCAAAAACACCCTTCAACACAATATCGTGGCTGTTGCATCATGGACCACGGTCACCATGATGATCTAGTGATGGTGGCTGATGACAATGAGAAAAATAGGCAAAATCAGGAAGCATATACCCTTGTGTGGGTGTGAAGAGGTGCATGGGAATATACCTCCCAAAAAATGACACTAGATTTGAGGTTAAGTGTCGCTGTTATTATTCGGTGGCATATAAGTCCAATCCAACCCTTGTTCATTTTTATGAGTCATCCTGTCAGCATTTTCTGTTGACAGGCGGATGCGGTTATCAGTCATAACTCCACCAGTGGCACTAAAAACCCGCTCTGACAAAACGCTAGCGGCATGGAAGGCCAGGACCTCCCAGGCATAGACAGCCAGTTCATGCCACGTGTTCAGCTTGGATACCCAATAATTAAAAAGGCACAGAGGAACCATGGAGCACATTGGTATGGTCAACAAGGTACTCCCTCAGCATCTTCCAAAACTTTGCACTCCTTGAGAGAGTATCCCACGCCTCAGGGCCAGTGCAATGGGAGGGTCTGAGAAAACTCTCCCAGAATTTTGCCAGTCTTCCCCTGCCTCTGCTGGATTGGAGTTGTGTCTCTCTTGCCTGTACTCCTTGGTTGTCTAACGAACTGTGACCTCTGCCGCCAGTGTTTTCAGTAGGGAATTTTTTAAATAATTCCGCAACAAGGGCCCTCATTTTAGCAAACCTGTCTGCCTCTGGAATAAGAGATTGAAAGTTCTCCTTGTAGCATGGGTCTAGAAGTGTTACTGACCAGTAATGAGCATCACCCAAAAATTTGAGAATGTGAGGGTTACGGGAAAGGCAGCGCAACATAAAGTCAGCAATGTGTGCCAGACTGCTAACAGGCAAGACTTCTGTGTCCTCACCAAGAGGTCAACTGACCATGCTCTCCTCCTCCTCCCTGTCCTTAGGCCATCCACGCTGAACAGACAGTATGACAGTTGTGCTTGTAGTACAATCTATAGCGCTTGAAACTCGCTCATGTTCTTCCTCCTCCTTTTCCTCATTGTCAACCAATCCACGTTGGGATGACATGAGGCTGGGCTGTGTGTAATCACCCTGTATGGTTCCTTGCTCCATCTCATCGTGCTCCGCCTGCAATGCATCCTCTTTCATTGTGAGCAGAGAGCTTTCCTGAATACAGAGAAGCAGGATGGTGACGCTAATTATGGCATCATTGTCACTCACCATCTTGGTGGATTCCTCAAAGTATTGTAGGATGGTACATATGTCTGACATCCATGTCCACTACTGAGGTCTAATGTGTGGAGTATGAACTGAATACCGATGGCCTTGTTGATGCTAGTAGTGAACAAATGCGCTCTTCTGCTCACAAATCCTTTGCAACATATGCAGTGTAGAGTCCCAACGTGTGGGGACATCACACACCAGTCGGTGAGCCAGAAGCTGCAAATGCTGCTGAGCCACGGCAAGGGTGGCGGAAGCTGTAGCTAACTTTCTAAAATGGGCACACAGGTGGCATACTTTCACAAGCAGATCCAGCAGCTCCAGGTAGCTATTGAGAAACCATTGAACAATGAGGTTAAGCACATGGGCCAGGCATGGTACATGTGTGACCTAACTTCACCTCAGAGCCGCCACCAGGTTCCTGCCATTGTTACGCAGGGCCATGCCTGGCTGTAAGTTCACTGGTGTTAGCCACAGATCTACCTGCTCTTTCAGAGCTGTCCACAACTCTTCAGCATTGTGCAGTTTGTCACCTAAGCATATTAGCTTCAGCACAGCCTGTTGCCGCTTGGCTGAGGCAGTACTGCAGTGCTTCCAGCTTGTGACTGATGTGGTCATTTCATAGATGGAGGCTGAAGAGGAGGAGGATGAGGTGCAGGAGCTGTAGACTGTGGGGGCAACCCTGATTGACGTAGGGCCCACAATCCTCAGAGTCGGGAGGACTGGGAAAGTCCCAAGTCCGTGGTTGGGTGGACTTTCCCAGAAACAGCATTATTGAAGGCACGGTAATGTTGTGGGACATGTGCTTGTGTAATGCCGGGACTGCACATCAGGAGAAATAGTGGCAGATGGGGACAGAGTGCCCTGGGACTGCCTCCACCATCAGGTGGCGGAAGCTTCCATCTCCACGAACCTAACAGGTAACATTTCGAGTGCAAGCAAATGAGAAATGTGTGAATTTAGTACTGTGGCCTGTGGGGTGTTAACTGCATATTTTCGCTTGCGTTCCAATGACTTGGGTGTGGACAACTGAAGGCTGCGCTGGGACAAGGATGTGGATGTGCTTGATGATGGTGCTAGTTTAGTGTGAGCAACGACTGGTGCAGGGCAGGAGGCATCTTCGCATGCACCATGTCATATGCAGACCCTGTTCCTAGAGCCTGGGGTTCAAGCCACAAAGTCTAGTGCTTTGCAGCCATGTGCCTGAGCATGCTGGTGGTGGTCAGGCTGATAGTTTTGCTACCCCTGCTGATGCGGGCATGGCAGGTGGTGCAAATGGCTTGTTTGAGGTTATCAGCAGAGTCTTTAAAAAACAACTAGACTTGGGAAGACCTAACAGTTGTACTGCCAACTTCCAAAGTGTTGGTGTTACAAGGAATGGTTGCCCACCTTCTGCCTGCGGCCACCACACTGCTTCTTCCTGCCTCTTGGGGTGCTACACCTCCCTCCCCCTGTGTGCGGCTGTCCTCGCTCTGCATGTCCTCCTGCCAGGTTGGGCCAATTACTATATCATCCACCACCTCGTCTTCCACTTCAGCACCATGCTCCTCCTCCTGACTTTCTGGCAATTGTGTCTCATCATTGTCCACCTCTTGTGACATGTTCCCACCGTTGCCTTCGTGCGTGTGATCGCGGTTGCTCAAATATTTGGGCACCGCTATATGTGATCTCCTCTTGACCCTCTTCAAGTGGACGTCTGTCTCATCATCGTTCACCTCTTGTGACATGTTCCCACCTTCGCCTTTCTGTGACCGTGGCTGCTCAAATATTTGGGCATCGCTACATGCGTCTCCTCTTGCCCCGCTTCAAGTGGACTGGGCGAGAGGCCCGAATCTATAAATGGAAAAGTGAACAGTTCTTCGGAGTGTCCAAGTGTAGGATCAGTTGTCTCTGGGCACTCGGCATGGTGGAGGAAGGAGGATCAGGGTGAGGAATATGCGGTCCAGACTCACGGCTACTCAGACTTGACCGTGTGGAAGACAGGGTGGTGGCAAAGCGACTGGAAGTATTATCCGCTATCCAACCAACAACCTTTTGACACTGCTCAGGGTTCACTAGTGGTGTTCTGCAACACCCTAGTAATTCAGACAGGAAGGTCGGGGGAGAACATGGGGGTGTTTGTTGTGGCACAATTTCAGCTTGCCCATGACCTCGGCCTCTGCATGCACCATCACCATCACATCCACTTCCCCATCCATTTCCATGTGCCTTGCTCATTTTAAATGGACTACAATATTTTCCACATTCACTATAAATAGCTGAATTAGGACGAAATTATATGTGATCCGTGTGTGGGAAAACCACAGTTTAAAATATCTGGCCTAGAGGTAACAATTTTTTTTCAGCAAACTGGTGTCAAGAACTAGGGCAGCACACAGCAAAACAGTTGAATGTTGGCCTGAAAGGCTACAATTTTTAGCCCATAGGTAGATGAGGTGAAGAGATGGCCAGGGGACCACCACAATGCAGGGAGACTATGGTACACAAGATGAGGTAAAAGTAACAAAGAGTTAATTTATTTACAGGCAAGGAATGCAGTGTTAGGAAAGTGTAAACAGTGGTATGCAATGACATAAAACAATTTTCAAAAGTGATATTCTCTAGCTGGGCCATACAAATGGCAAGGTGCATATTACAGATCAGTGTATTTTGCAAAAGGCAAAACAATACAATAAATTACAGTATGCTGCTACTCTAACTATAGCCTGACTGGCCGCTGCTACTCCAGCCGCATGGCTATCGTGCTCTGTCTATTGCAGCCTATCCTAAGCCCTAAACATGTGCGCTCATGGGGTTAACACTCACAGTAGTTGGTATCTCAGTCCTTTCCCAGGGGCCCCTGAAGCTTTGCAAGATGGTGTGCAGTTGTTCCTGGAAGCCCTGTGCAATGTGATCGTTTCCTTGTGTGCAAGTTCAATGATGCTCCTAGAAATGGTGGATTCCTCCTGTGGGTTCCTTTCTTGTATTTTCTGCGTGGCTTCTCATGGCAAGACAGGAAAGCCACCTTTTAATCCCCAGAATAGTTTACAAAGTCACAGTCGCAGACTAAACATTCTTTTCCTCACAGCTCAAGGCAGGCACGTCTGCTTCCTGCAGAAATCTCGGCTCTCTCCTCCACACTGAAAAGCAGCCCCCCCCTCTGTAGTCTGGCAGATGAAACCAAACAGCCTTTACAGCAGGGAAGCGCAGAATGTCCCACTGCTCTAACCAAGGGGGTGCTGTCTCTTAAAGGGGCATCTTGTTTGTACTGTCCATAGCAATGCCACCCCCTTACATGGGCGTGTGACGAAGATTCCACACTTTCAAATATCTGGCCTGTATTTATTTTTTTGGGCCAGTAAAATTGTGTCAATAAGTAGGCTAAGACAAAACAAAAACAATTCTATGAGGTCTGAAATGGCACCAATTTGACTGCAATGATATACGATCTGTGTGGCGGACAAAACCCCATGGCAAATATCTGCTCTGCAGCTAAATATTTTTTTGGCAGCTAAATATTTTTTTGGCAGCAAAATGGTGTCAAGAAATTGTATAAGACACTCAAAAATTTTTTTACAGTACCACAAAAATGGCAGCATTTTCTGCGCACTTCGATGTGATCGCTGGAATGGGCAAACATGTTTAAAATAGCTGGATTTTCACACTATACTATGAAAAAGATCTGGCAGTAGTCTGCAGTGTCAACAAGCAAATGGAGGAAAAAATGTGTGCTCTCGATTGCTTATGAATAAACTAATCAGGATTAAGATGCAAAAAAAATATTACTGGCCACTGATACCTGGGGCTATGTATATAAGGTCAATATATGTAATAAGCAGCAGCAGACAGTATGGACCCTCTTGATGTATGCAATGAAGTATGCCACATACAATGCCTGCCTGACTAGCAGTGAAATCTATATACCCACATACACTCCCTGCATGCCTTGCACTGATATGTATATACCCACATACACTCCCTGCCAACCTAGCCTACCTATATATCCTGTAATTAGTCCTTAGAAGGACTGTTGATTTAGCTGGATTACACTCAGAGGTTTCTGGCAGAGGCTTATACACACTTCTGAGCTTGTATGATGTGCATAGGAGAATACAGAGACATATGTTTAGTTTAAAACTACCATATGTGTCCTGCAAGCTCAACTAATGAAGATACTAGATATCCATATGTTAAACAATGGCCATTCAAATTATTATCCCTTTCAGAACCTTTGAGGTACCTATACGTCATTGTTGGATAGGAGTTCCTGACCTTTGACTTAAGTGTTCGTCATGGCAATCATTAAAGCTGAGACCCGCATGTCACTGCTAAGAGTGTTGCCCATACTGACCCAGGCCTCTTAACTTTTAAATGCCATGATCGATATTGATCACAGCATTTAGAAGACTGGGAGAAGGAGTGGGATCCCTCTCTTCCGATTGACGCCACCATGAAACCATTTCATTGCTGCGGCAATCCAAGGTTGTCATGAAGACCTCCGGGTCAGTCAGCTATGACAATCCTGTAAACACCATGCCAGGAGCATGGTCTAAGTGGCTTCTGTCAGTGCAGCACTGACAGGTATAATGCATTGCAATGCTGGGGCATTACAATGTATTATAACAGCAATCAGAGTAGTAAAAATAAAAGTCCCATAGAAGGACTAAGTAAGAAAATAAAATAAACTTTTTTAAAAGAATGTTATCTTTTTTTAAGAATGAATAAAAACATGAAAATAATATTATGCTAATAATATACACATAATTACTAGTGATGATCGAATGTGCTTGAAAAACGTGTTACCTGAACATGCTCGGATGTTTTATGAATATCTTTTGCATGCTTGAATTATACAGTATGTTCGAGCCCCTGCGGCTGCATGATTCGTGGCTGTTAGACAGCCACGGCACATTCAGGGATTGCCTAACAAACAGGCACGAATTGTCCAGCCATGGGGACATATTATTCGAGCATGCCCCAGATACTCATACAACAACTGAGCATGCTCGGATAACATGTTGTGCAAGCACATTTGCTCATCACATCAGATGGATGTTCAGGTCCGGCTGAACAGTTAAATGAGTTTGGGTTTGGGTACCAGAACAATATAGAAACCTGGACCCCATTCACTTGAAAAAGGGACCCGAACATCTAGTGTTTTCCACTCTGTCGTGTGCATGACAGCTTGGCAAACACTACTTGCTTGGTAGGCAATCCCTGCATGTGTTGCGGCTGTGTAACAGCTGCGAGACATGCAGCTGTGGGTACTCGAACATATTATTCAAGCATGCCCAAGACACTCGGATAGCACTCAAGCATGCTCAGATAACACCTTATCCAAGCATATTCGCTCATCACTAGTGCTTCCCATCACCACATATCTAAATACATTCCTGAAGGGCTCTAGTTTCCAAAATGGGGTCACTTGTGGGGTTTTTCCACTGTTAAGGCACATCAGGAACTCTCCAAATCTGACACGGCATCTGCTAATGATTCCAGCAAATTTTGCATTCAAAAAGTCAAATGACGCTCCTTCCCTTCTGTCCACTGCCAATCGCCCAAACAGTAGTTTTGCTCTACATGTGGGGTATCAGCATACTAAGGAGAAAATGCACAGCAAATTGTATTGTCCATTTTCTTCTGTTACCCTTGTGAAAATTAAAAATTTGGGGCTGAAGCAATATTTTGGAGGGAAAGATATATTTTTTTCATTTTCACGGCTCAACGTCTTAAATTTCTAGGAAACACTTGTGGGTAAGTGCTCACCACATTTCTAGATAAGTTTCTTGAGGGGTGTAGTTTCCAAAGTGAGGTCACTGGGGAGTTTCCACTGTTTAGGCACATCAAGGGAACTGCAAATGTGACATGGCGTCCGCTTTTGATTCTAGCCAATTTTGCTCTCCAAAAGTTAAATGTTGCTTCTTCCCTTCCGAGCCCTCCAGTGAGCTCAAACATTAGTTTTTCAACACATATAGAATATCGGCATACTAAGGAGCAACTGCATAACAAATTTTATTGTCCATTTTCTCGTGTTATGTTTTTGAAAATGCAAAATTTGGGGTTAAATAAATATTTTGGTGGGAAAAAGTAAAACATTTTTGCCTTCCACATTTCTTTTTATTCTTATGATGCCCCTAAAGGGTTAATAAACCTCTTAAGGCTGTGTGGCCAAGTAAGCGTTTTTTCACATTTTTGAAGCGTTTGTCATGGTCAAAATGCTTCAAAAACGCATACAAGAAGCATCCCATTCATTTCAAATGAATTCCACACTTTTTGTGCACATTGATGCATTTTTTTCCGCAAAAAAACTTTGCGGTAAAAAACGCAGCATGCTCATTAATTTTGAGGAAAAGTCCGCGTTTTTAGCTATTTTCTATGAGTCAGAAGACGCATGGAAAAAACCGCATCAAAAACGCGTGGTTTTTCCGGAAATGAAACGCGCGTTTTCTGGGAAGGAGTCCGGTTTTGAAGCAGAAATGTTCTGCATACATGGGCACATGGTTTTGTGCACTTTGAAGGTTGTAGTTTTTAAAATGGTGTCACTTTTTGGTATTTGCTTTAACATAGGGACCTTATAAATATTTCAAAAGGGATGTGGTCTCTAAAATAATTGGTTTTGTAATTTTTTTTGAAAAATCAGAAATTGCTGACTCAGTTTTAACCATTCTAACTTAGTACCAAACAAAAAATGTTTCAAAAATTATGCTGATGTGAAGTAGACATGTGGTAAATGTTGTTCATTATCAATTTTGCGTGGTATAACTATCTGGTTTAAGGTTGTAAGAATTAAAAGTGTGAAAATTGCTAAATTATTTTTTTTTATCAAATTTCTGATATTTTCAGAAATAAACGCAAATCATATTGACTTAAATTTACCACTAATAGGAAGTACATCATGTCACGAGAAATCATTCTCAGAATCAGTGTAGTTATAACCTCAGAAAGTGACACTGGTCAAAATTGAAAAAATTGGCATGGTCAGGAATGTGAAAACAGGGTGGGGGGTGAAAGCTAATTGAGTCAGACTTCAGGGCAACTTAAAGTGGTAGTTAGCTAGATACAAAAACACATTCAAAGTTGTAAAATACGGCAAAATTATTAAAAATTATTTAAAAAAGGATCATTCATCAGCAGGTAATTCATGCTAAAATATTTCTGGTAGCAATAGATTTTTGTCATATAATAGACCACACATTCAAATAAACGTGAAATTATGTAACTGAATATATGTTGCAACGATGGTAAATTATGCATTTGCTGACTATATAAACAAGGGCTACAATGCGCTTAACCACTAAAAAAGGTAAGCTTATCCCCTGGTGCTGTATGCCTCATTTTAATATATCATTACACATGTGACATGGATGAATTTAAGCATTTTATATCAAAAAGTGCCATGAGGTGGGTTCTAATTAACAGACTCCCAGATTACCACACAGTGGATCCTGCAGCAATGCTAAAGAGATTATTATTGCAAATGCAATATAATAAAAAGGAAACCAATGAAACACAAGGAAGAAAAAAACATACTATTGTAATTCTTTTTGAAAAATACCTGTGAAATCATGTCCTTTATCTCACATGTGTACCATCTTTAAATGGAAATGTAGATTATTGACTTAAATAACCCTTCCAATTCATTTTATTTCACTCAACTCCCAGAAATACACATTTGGCTGTGTCTGTTGCATTTACATTTATATTTTAACTTCTTTTCTTTTCATGTTTTATGTCAGATGAATTTGCCTACTGTGAGGAGCTGGCCATTTTCTAAAGACTATTGGACCAATGCACATAGAGCATTTAAGGGATGCAGACTTTTTCCAGCATGGAGCTTCAGTTGCGCCAATCTTATTGTTGTGTTTTATTAGTGAATTGTTTGCTGTGTTTTATCAGAGATTTGCTTGCTCATCAGTTCCGTCTCAGGAATCAATGTTTCCATTCAGTAATAGCAAGCAGAGGAAGATGTGCTGGTTGGATCTTATGTATACATAAGGCCAGACAGGAGATTGCTAAAGGTAAATGTAAAGCAATTCTAATAATCTCATCAGTATCTCTGGGGCCTCAAGCCATTGTTCTCCCCGCCAGTAGACCAAGTTCAGCTGGCACCGCATGGGGTTTCACATGCAATCTCAGGTGATAGACTTCTGGAATATTCTTCATTCTTTCAGCTAAAAGCAAATGTTTAAGGGGGGAGTGTGAACACTTCTGCCCATTCAGGGGGCTGATCCCAGGGTATTGGGGAGAGTGTCGTCAAAGGGAGAGGATCTAGGAGGGTCCTGAAGAACATGGATGGATGGCCTATGGATTTTGGAGTTCAGTTGCGGCTGGGCTGGACACACGTGCTACTGTTCAGGAATCTGTCGTTTGGATTTCAGGAACTTTCTTAAGGACTGTTGCTACTGCACACATGGGCTTTGGTTGTGTTACCTGTCATTTGGATCAGCGTGGACTGTGACTGCAGACTATACTGGGGAGATACAAAATCTATGGGCCAACCAAAAGATGGGGGACAGTGAGTATTGCCTGGTACAGGGCAGTGGGACTATCGGCCCCAGGGAGAGGATCTTGTGGACTGGGGCAATGTATTTTGACCATATACCCAGAGTTGTTGTAAAACCATGGATGTAAGGAATAAAAAATAGTTGTCTTGTTAACTTGCCTGAGTGATTACTACAACTCTCAGATCTTCACACCTATCTTTCTTTCATATTACCTGTTAACCTTGGTTTTATTAAGACGCAGCACATGTTTACTATTTTATTCTTGTTCTAAAAAAGGGCAAAAATATGTAAATTTTACAACTGAAACAAGTTAAAGAGATAATTAATAGGCCTAATTCACATGTCTGCAGTTCACACATGAGATCTACTGTAGCTGTGATTTTCGCTAATAGATTACATACTCATTGTAGTCTGTGGGACTGTTTTGCTGTTCAAGTTCATTTTTTGTGGACTGTTTCCTCCAATCCTCACCCCCTAAAAATGAAGACTTTTCAGTTTTCATTCATGTCACATGTCAAAGTCCCCAATATTGGGCTGTGGGTGCAAGAAATACTCAGACAGAACTATGATGTTATCTTCTTGCAACCTACCCTATTGCCATCCAGTTGTCATGATTGTTTGCTAAGAGATAGGGATGAGTGAATGTGCTCATTGATACTCGAGTATCTATGTGCTCGACACTCGAGGAGCACTGGCTGGTGCTCGGATTTGATGCTCAAATCCCCACTCCACATGTTTTCTGCCTGTTACACAGCCAATAAGCATGTGGGGATGCCGGTACTGCCTGCCAGTCACTAATGCTGTAGCTACCTTAGTAGTGGCATTACTATGATTAGCTAGCCGAATTACCCCTGAGGTTATAAAAGGACAGGCGCTGCCATGCTCAGCTCACTGATGTCATTGCAAAGCTCAGGGACAGTTCTGATTGGAGGTAGCAGTTATCCAGGCCAGTGTGTGCACAGTTTAACTAATCAGGGTCCTCTAGTGTTGATACTGGTGCTTATGCTGAACCACCATACCTACAGTTCTTCTAAGGGTTAATCTTGTGTTTTGCTGTTTGTATCAGATACATACAGAATTTAGTCTAGGGACAGTTGCAGTAACAGGGAGGGTGGCAGAATACAACCTCTAGGCAGGGCATAGGGCTTTGCAGTACATTGCTAAATATATAGCTGCTGCACGTAACCACATTCATTTTTTGAAGGGTGAAAAAATTGACTATATTGTCAGCAATAGAGTATTACATGGTTTGTGTTACATTTCAGTGGTATTTAACACTTCAAAAAATGTTAAAATTCTTATGCTGGATTGACCTAATGGTCCATACAGTATAATGTGCTTAGAAGGTGACAAGGATGGCAGACTCCAATGAGACTCCCGAGGGAGCGACTAGAGCAATTTCAGTGACAGAGCAAGCTGGCGCAAAAGTAGAGGTGGCTGGAGCCTGTGGTCTGGAACTGGCTGCTTTCCTGGAACAATCAAGGATCGAACTCAGGCTACAGCCTTCACTGCTGGGGTTTTTGTGCACTACGGATGGGAGAGTCAGGATCCAGCAATTCGTTTGAGGACTGTGGGGCATAGGCCAGTCAAAAGACAGAAGGAGTTGAGCCCACTAGCTGCAAGATACCAAGACTTGCCATCCCGGCAAGACTTGGTATCTTGCCAGGATAAAACCAGTGGGCAGTAGAAACGGAACACTTGCCTCAAAGGCTGTAAGAGCTGACAGTTGTAACCATGGTCACATTTATCAAAATAGAGGGGCAACATCTCTTGTATATGGTGGGTGGGAACCCAAAAGGAAGGGAGCATCATGAACCCTTCTTGTGAAATGAACGAACCTAGGAGAGGCTCCTTGAGGCAGCTTGGGGCAGGACTACCAACCCGAGACATTAAACTGTTCTTTAAATAGGACACCTGTTATGCGGGAGTAGGTGATGGTGCACGTGACACAGGGTGCTGTCACCCATTTCTACAGTACATGTCGGGGCCTTTATGAGTGTAAGAGTACATCAACTACACTTCAAAATATTTGAATGAGGCCCGCTAATTGTTGCCTTTAAGGGTCTATGGATGACAGGATGACCATCCTCATAACTTTTAACTGTTTCTTAACATTTTTTTCCTGTAAACTCCAATTTCTTGTCGATATTGAAGTGTGATACCATTGTTTTCAACAACTGTCTGGGAGTCAGAGATGCTTCCAGGGGTCTTCCCCCATCCTGATCTCTTTCCATTCAGCACTTTTTCCATCCATTTCAACATTTTCATTGCCCCCAGACCTCCTTGTGGGGTCTGTTGGACAAATGCTCAGATTTCCCATCAGCTACCATTATACTCACTACTCTAAATAAGCACCCGAGCATTAGGAATTGCTGGGTTCAAGTAAAGAGCATCTGAGAAATGTAGTGCTCGCTCATCCCTAGTAAGAGAAGATCGACAAACCACAAAAAAGAAGACTGAAAATCCTCCAAAAAAAATCAAAAATGAATACCATATAAAGCCATTTTTTATCATATGGGCTTGCTGCATCCAGGGATTGCACTAATTCAGATACCTGGACAGGTAGGCATTGCAGTCCCTTTATATGATATTAATTTTTGATTTTCAGTCATTTTTTTGTTTTTCTATGAAGTTTAGCACTAGGACTCGCAAATGTGAGGACCCTTGATGTTGAGTTGCAAGCTTACATATCTGGCCAAAATATCAACCAATACCTCATATATTATTTATATATATTTTTTGAACTTAATTTTTCAGGGTGCAGCCAATCCCATTATCTTTGGCCTGGTAAACTAGGGTGTCTGACCTCATGGGATGCATGTACAGTATATTGTAAAGTGCTGGGCAGCCCATCTGTTTCAATAGTATGGGCATCACTAATAGGCTGTAAGCTAGATGCTGTGCATTACCTGTGTGTAACCAGTGCCCTATACAAGCCTCTATTGTGCAATAATATACTAAGCACCCTGTGAGTGGTTGTCTCATCAGTATTTTGCACCTGTGTTGTAGCCATTTTTTATCAAACGGACTTGCTGCAACCTGGGAGTGCACTAGTTCAGATGCCTGGACAGGTAAGCATTGCAGTCCCTTTATATGGTATTCATTTTTTATTTTTTTGGAGGATTTTCAGTCTTTTTTTTGTGGTTTTTCAATGAAATGCAAAGTGTGCCAAAAATTACAAGCAGGGTCATTCATACACCACTGAAGACACCAACTAGAGTACTTCATTCAAATATTGTGAAAAAACTGTAGTTGTGGTACTCCTACACTGATAAAAGATATGCATACAGTGCAGAGCCTGCCAAAAATTAGAAGCAGGATCATTTATACAACCTTGAAGGCACAAACTTCAGTACCTCATTCAAATATTGTGAGCAAAGTATAATGCACTTTATGAGCTGCTATCATCTGGTGTTGTGGAAAGTGTGAGCTAATCCAGGCTGTGTTCATTTTTATGAAAGTGAGCCTGTCTGCATTCTCTGTTGACAGGCAAAAGTGCCTGTCAATTATGACCTCCCGGCGGCACTAAAAATCAAACAAGACCTGAGCGGAAGGACAGCACAACACCTTCAAGGCTTAGAGGGACAGATCATGCCAGGTGTCCACCTTTGAGAGCCAATAATTGAAGGCAATGGAGGAATTAGCCAGCTTTTGCTTGAACATCTATAGCCCCTTAGTGACCAAGCCAATTTTGATCTTAATAACCAGGCCAAGTGTTTGAAATCTGATGAGTGTCACTTTATATGGTAATAACTTTGGAATGCTTCAACAGATGCCACTGATTCTGAAATTTGTTTTTTGACATATTGGACTTCATAATAGGGGTAACATTTGTTTATATAACTCACGTTTATTTGTAAAAATATTGGAAATTTGAAGAAAATTTTGAAAATGTTGCAATTCTCAAACTTTTAATTCTTATGCCCTTAAATCAGAAAGTTATGTTACACAAAATAATTAGTAAATAACATTTCCCGCATGTCTACTTGTCATCTACATAATTTTTTAAACATATATTTTTTAGGAAGTTCTAAGGGTTAAAATTTGATTAGCAATTTCTCATTTTTCCAAGAAAATTTACAAAATCATATTTTCAGGGACCAGATTTGAAGTGACTTTGGGTGGGCCTATATGACAGAAAACACTCAAAAGTGACACCATTGTAAAAACTGCACTGCTCAAAGTACTCAAAACCACATTTGAGAAGTTTATTAACCCTTATGGTGCATCACAGGAACTAAAGCAATATAGAATAAAAAAATGAACGCTTAAGTTTTCATCCAAAAATGTTTACTTTAGCTCTAAATTTGTTATTTTCAAGAAATTCCCAAGAATATATTTAGGTGTGTGGTGAACACCTTTAAGCTCCAGGTGCTTCACAGAAGTTTATAACATTGAGCCATGAAAATAATAAAATCACATTTTCCCCACAAAAATGATATGTTAGCCCCAAATTTGGTGTTTTCATAAGGGTAACAAGAAATTGCACCATACAATTTGTTGTGTAATTTCTTCTGAGTATGCCGATACCCCATATGTGGGGGAAAACCACTGTTTGGGCATACAGAACAGCTTGGATGGGAAGTAGTACTGTTTGATTTTTTGAGTGCAAAAATGGCTGGGATCGAGAGCGGATGTAATGTCACGTTTGGAAAGCCTTTGATGTGCCTAAACGGTGGAACCCTCACAAATGACCCCATTTTGGATACTAGATCCCTTAAGGAATTATTCTAGATATTTAGTGAGGACCTTGAGTCCCCAGGTGCTTCACAGAAGGTTATAATGCAAAACTGTGAAATTAAAAAAAATTATAAAATCACATTTTACCCACAAAAATGTACTTAAGGGTAACAGGAGAAAATTAATCCCATTTTTTTTTCATTTCTACTGAGTATGCCAAGAACCAATATGGTAAATCGAAAAAAGTGCTTTGGTACCGTGTTAGCCAGTAGAAAAAAATATATAAAGTGCTCTCAGTGAGAGAAACAAAATAGTAATCTTGTGGGTATGATACCTTTTAATGGCTAACAAATAATAGTACATGATGTTACAAGGCAAGCTTTTGGGACTGCTTACGTCCCTTCATCAGGCTGATATAACAAAATATTTGAAGAAACCTTATTTATATGATAACATTAGGTCATCATATTGAAAATGTTCATTTTTTTCACAAAAATGTTGTTTTAGCTCCAAATTTGTAATTTCCATGATGGATAATAAAATAAAATGGACCCCATAATTTGTTTTGCAATTTGTCCTGAACACGACTAAACCCCTTATGTGGTCAAAAAAATTTGCTTGGGCATGGGCATATGTCAGGGATAAGAAACAAAAGTGCGCTACTGTATTTGCCTGGGATAGATTGTGAATGCCATGTTCCATTTGAAGAGCTCCTGACACATGAAAACAGCAGAAAACCTCCACAAGCAACCACATTTTGCTAACTAGACCCTTCAAGGAATTAATTTAGGGGAGTAGTGAGCATTTTGAACCCAGAGGTACCTCACATAATTTTATAACATTGAGACATGAAAATACGAAATTTTAGTGGCAAAAATTTAATTTTTATATTTTCTGCAAATTTTTCTGGCACACAAGGATTAATAGGTGAAACTAGACCCCAAAAATTATTGCGCCATTTCTGTCGAACTCAGTGCAGTCCCATTTGTTGTCAGAAATTACTGTTAGGCCACAACGTTAGGGCTGAGAAGGAGGGCGCACTATTTGGCTTTTGGAGCACAGATTTTGCTAGAATAGTTTGTGGGTAACATTTGCGGAGTCCCAAAGGTGCCAGAACAACAGAAAAAACAAAAGTGACAGTGACCCCATTGTAGAAATCATCAACAGCTGCACTGACTATTTTGTAACATCCAAGCAATGCTTTTTTTCTGGAGAATTGCAAATCTGCCAGTCTAACACCCGTACATTGTGTCCCTATACAGTGAAGAGCCCCAACATAATTCAGCACCCTCATACATTGTGCCCAGCTTTTGCTTCTGGCCATATGCACCTGTAAATTAAGTGCCTCCTCTATATGACAATAATGCCAAGCATGTGGCTGCTTACTGTGGATTAGGCACAGTGGGGTTCAGAAGGAGGGGGACATTTGGATTTGGGAGCTTAGAATTCAATAGATTTTATTTGAGGGGGCAGGAGTCATGTCACTTTTCCATAATCTTTGCTCTACCAGGAACGTAGGAACCCCCTATACTTTCAGTGACAGATGATGGACCTGAGTGGAGACATATTTTATGCAGGATAAATTAATGTTTATATTGGTAACAATTTGTGGTATATAATATTTTTCAGTTGTTTCCAAAATAATGCTGGATCACATTTTTGTGTTCTACGCTTAGCACTTACATCGGAGTTTTGCGTAAATCCCACAAAAATGCAATTTAGATGAAGCCCCCAACAAGTAACCCTCAGTGGAGAGCACAGGATAAATGTGAGCCGTGCCTTATTATGATTTTTGGGAGGTAGAATGAACAAATAGACAGCAGTACAAGAGTAGTCCTTGTTTTTATTTTTGCTCGGTTCATCATGTGGTATAAGACAAAGGGCAGATCTATTCTTTGGATCTGGGCAATTACAGCAATACCAGATTTATACTGCTTTATTGTTTAGGTTTGCTGCTGCCAAACAGTAAAAATGCTTTTTTTTATATAAAAAGTGTTTTTTTTTGTCACCACACTCTGAGAGCTGTAGCTTTTTTTAATTTTTTTTAGCGAACAAAGGGATTATTTTTTGTGGGACAGGTTGCAGATTTTTTTGGTACCATTTTGGGGCACATACCTTATATGCTTGAGTAGCACATTTTTCTGCTAAAAAGCCCCCCTTGGGTTAAACTCGATTGAGAGTCCCAGAAGATGGAGGGGTGAGGCAGTGTTAGAGCAGCAGGTCACAAGAGGTAGGAGCCATCTGCTATGGCTAAAGCCTGTGCCTGCTGCTAAAGAGAAATGAATGTTCACTGCTCTCGCACTGAATATTCATTTCTCTTCAATAGTGGGCACAGTAGTCGCAGCTGCTAGCTTCTTGCAGCTGCCGAGGGATCACGTGTGCCCGCTACTTGAGGGACTGAATATGCACTGCCCTCCATGCCCATTGGCATGATGTGCAGTGAATATTCATTCACTTACGTAGCTGTCACACGTGATCACCCGGCCGCCACTGGAAGCCGGCGTCTGCAACTACTGTGCCCGCTATTGAAGAGAAATGAATATTCACTGGAAACGCACTTAATATTCATTTCTCGTTAGCAGCGGGCACACATGATTGTGCTGCCACTGCAGCTGCTGGCATCAGAACAAGATGCTACAAAGGAGTGCATGAATGGTAAGTAGAATTTTTTTTAATGTTTTTCTGCTGGGGGCAATGCTTACCAAAATAGGGATGAGGAGCCATGCATACCAGGATAGTGATGAGGAGCCATGCAGACCAGGATAGTGATGAAGAGCCATGCAGACCAGGATAGCTACAAGGGGGCCTTGCATACCAGAATAGGGATGAGGGGGCCAAGCATACCAGGATAGGAATGAAGGTTCCATGCATACCAGGATAGGGATGAGGGGGCCATGCATACCAGGATATGAATGAAATGACCATGCATACCAGGATAGGGATAAAGAGGCCATGCATACCAGAATAGGAATGAGGGGATAAAGCATACCAATAGGAATGAGGAGGCCGTGCATACCAGGATAGGGATGAGGGGGCCATGCAAACCAGGATAGGGAAGAAGGGGACATGCATACCAGGATAGGGATGAGGGGGCCATGCATACCAGGATAGGGATGAAGGGGCCATGCATACCAGGATAGGGATGAAGGGACAATGCATACCAGGACCGAGATGAGGAGGCCATGTATACCAGGACGGGGATGAGGGGGCCATGCATACTGGGCTTATGCTCGAGTCAATACGGTTTCCCAGTTTTTCGTTGTAAAATTAGGTGCCTCGGCTTATACTTCGGTCGACTTACACTTGAGTATATACGGTAATATTTTTTGATCGCTTTTTATTCAGGTTTTTCAGGCACAGAATGAATAAAACCAAGCAATTCAGTTATTGTTTTTATTTTATTTATTTTTTGCGCCTTTCACCATGCGGTAAAAGTGATAACACTGATTTGTTTGTCTGCTCCGCATGATTACAGTGATACCAAATTTATATTTTTTTATGCTTTGCTATTTTAACATACTAAAAACAATATTTTAGCAAAATGAATTTGTTTTTGCATCATCATATTCTACGATCTGTAACTTTTTAATTTTTATGCTGAATGAGCCATAGGCTTTTTTTTTGCGTGACAGTTTGACGTTTTCATCTGTACCATTTTTTTTTACATATGACTTTTTGATCACTTTTTATTCACCTTCTTATGTGTAAGTATGATGAAAAAGTGACATTATTGGGGTGTTTTATTATTATTATTTTTTTACTGAATAAATAACATGCCAGTTTTGTAGAGCAGGTCATTCCAGACACAATTCCAATTATGTGTACTTTTTTTTGTTTATTTTTGATTTTTGAGAAACATTGTATTTTGAGTGGTGACACAGATTTTCGTGATTTGTGTGCACTTTCTTTGTGTGGGTTTTAAACTTTTTTGCCTATTTTATTTTACGTAATAGAGGTAGATTCGCGCTGAAAGAAACCCAATGGTTAAAAGGCGGGAAATTACTAGTTATATTCAACAGGGTAAATGTAGAAGCAGAATAGTAACAATGTCAGGTGGTCAATTAGTGCTGTCAAGTATTACAAATGGCCAGATATTAGAAATAATACAGAAAAATAAAGAACAAATAAAATAATGAAATCAATAAACTATCAACTGGCAGTTGATCCAATAATTGGAAAATGTAAAACAGCATCACCGCTTCTATTTTTTTATGGACTAAAAAATAAATCACACAATGGTCTAGTCTTTTCCTTATTTTGGATGATACTTGTATTTTCAAATCTATGGGTGTGGAAAATAAAAAAAATTGGAATCTCACATGAATCAACTGTATAGTTTTGATTTTAATGGATTCATTGCAATTCTTAATAGTAGAATCTGTATATGGCCTAGTCAATTTTATTAACTGCTGACATATAAAAATAGATGCAATACAAATGACGATACAGAAGCAAAATCATCTTTTTTGGGGGTTGAAAATTGAACTAGTTTTTTTTATATGCTCATGTGAGCTTAGCTTTAAAATGTTAAAAATAGAGAGCATACAAATTGCACCTGGGTGCTATCTTTGTGTCATCTATGATTTTCAGGACTCAAACACTTGAAGGGTTGATTTTTATATATGATTCAGACATAAAAAGGAATTGTCTTTGTGAATTTTTTTTGGGCGGACACACAGTCCTCATCCTCAAAAAAAAAAAAATCATGGACATGTAGCATCAAAGACTAATTGGTACATGTTCTATTAGTGAAAGACATGGATAGAACATGTATGTGAGAAGTGAACATCTGAGTGAAGCTTTTCTTTAGATAGCAGCACCTTGAAGAGCTCAATTTTGTGCAACATCTGTGCGCGTCTAATGACTAAGCCCGGAGGAGTACAATACTGCAAATATTCATGTGTTTTGTCCTGAACATAACTTCCCCAAGTGAGCACACTAATTGGTGCCAATTTCGATTTAATCTCAGACGTCTTACCCAATGAAGTGCGTCTCCTTTATTTCCACAGGTTAGCGCTGAGTGGTATAATAGTTGACTTAGTCTTGTTGAACTTGAGTACTGTTTTCTCCTTCATTTACATGTGTCATTATAAAAATGGAGTATGATAGATTTATCTGTCTTGTGCAGTGAAAAAGCTAGTAGAGGCAAGTGATTTTTAGCTACTCTGACCCTGACACTATGATAAATTGCTTATTGTCTTCATTAAAATCCTTTACTCTGGTTACCGAGATATCACACAGATGACATTTGTAAAGTCAACCAGACAGTTGTTGAGAGGCAGAAATCTGATCTAATGTAATCAGTCTTCATTCAGTGGCATCTTTTTGTGCAGCTGTGAGCATTCATTTAAATGATGATTCATCTGTAATGATATTATTTGTGAAAGAAATTGTTTGCCAAAAACTGTTCATGCTGTCATCTAACACATGCTACTTCTTAGAAGTCAAGTGTGGCTTCCTAATTACAGCAGATATTGTGTTCAGCATTGGATCCTGGTGTGAAACATGACATTCCACAGTCTGTTAGAGGAGCGAAGAAGAGATGACCTTTTAATGTGACAATGGCTTCAATTTGGACGTCTGGGTATTTTCAGAATGGCAAATGGAGGCTTATTATATTTATGCTGCCCACTCTATAAACATTGGCACCATGGCTGATAATCACATTCAGATTGCAACTGAAATCAAAGTGTCAGAAGTCATTGACTGGCATGGTGCGCCAACAGATGTATTATTATAATTATAGAGGTATTGTGCAGAGATTTGATTTTCTACTCAACTTGATAAACACAGTGTGTTTACATTACAGATACCATTGGAAAACTCTTTTTTTTGCAAATAATTAATCCTGGCTGAAAATGCTGTATTTGTTTGCATCTTGATTGGTCTTTTATGCTTCTTTGGTTATGCTTCAAGAGAGAAAAATATTGTCTTTGGCCTCACTAGAATTGTTCCTCTGTGTTTTTTTTACTGAAAAATCAGCCTCCACAGTACCTGAACCCTTTCGGAACAGCTACTCTGTATGATTTCTACTATGGTTAACTGATAAATACTAGCTGCATCACATATTGTCATCTTATGGTTGTATACATTCTACAATTTACTGTGTTTTCACATTCTGGGCAGTTAAAAAATGCATTACACTGGTCAGTATTGCGGTTTCATTATTTTGTCTCTGTCACTTGTACAATTTTAAAAACTGCAATATATACATTTAGGGCTCATACTCACTTGTGAGAGACTCGCACCATTCTCGCATGAAAATCTGGCACTGCCGCCGACACTCGGACCGGAGCGTGCAGCTGCACAGAAATAAATATAGCCGCATGCTCCTGTTTCAGTGCCGGCGGCATTGCCAGCTTTTCATGTGAGAGACTCGCACGAGTGAGTATGAGCCCTTAGTCATGAAAATGCCGATTTTGTGTAATTCACTTTTACAAAGATTCACTAAGATGTTGGTCATTTTTCTGAAATGTAAACATGACACTTGAGTAGTAATGACATGACCAGACTGAAGGGCAATGATAGAACTGTAGGGAAAAGCAGCGCAAATAGGGTCTTATCCGATGGATATTGTCATAGCCGCCATGTCTGTCATGTCTGCCTTGTCTGTTTTGCCTCGTGACCCCTGGAGCGGTGTGCACGCGCATCTCATTTCTGCTATCCTGCATGTTCCCTAGAGCAGTGTGCACACTCACCTCATGACTGTTGAGCTGCGGGATGCCTGCGTTTCTGCTCTGCCTTCTGTGATCGTATCGTCATGTCTAGAACCCCTGATCATGTGTCCTTCCTATGTTCCAGCAGAGGCTGGTTCTGCATTCATCTCTGCATGTCTGGAACTCTGATGATGTGACCTGCCTAGGTTTCAGCACTGGTTCTGCATTTATCTCTGCATGTCTGGAACTCTGATCATGTGACCTGCCTAGGTTTCAGCACTGGTTCTGCAATCATCTCTGCATGTCTGGAACTCTGATCATGTGACCTGCCTAGGTTTCAGCACTGGTTCTGCAATCATCTCTGCATGTCTGGAACTCTGATCATGTGACCTGCCTGGTTTCAGCATTAGTTCTGCATTCATCTCTGCATGTCTGGAATCCTGATCATGTGACTGCTCTCTGTGATCCTGGAGGATCTGAACTGGAAGTTCTCCGCTTGTCGTGACCCGGAAGTGGAGGTGCTATGCCCTATATCAGACCGCCCCTTCCTTTGCTCAGGGCCTGAGTATTGTGCTGCTTCCCTGCATGGCTGCTTGGTCTGCTGGGTCGCTCCCTCTATTCTGTGCCCTTGCACTCTGCTCTGTCGTGCGTCTCTGCACACGCTCCGTGCTCATACTCCGTCTCTTGTCTCGTGTCTTGTCTAGTGTTTGTCCTTCGTGCCATGTTTGTCTGTGCCTTGCTTTGCCTTTTAGTACTTTCTATGTTCCCTGCCTTGCCTGTTTTCGCTATGCCTTGCTCCGTACCTTGCCTTGCTCTGCCTTGTTCCTCCCTATGGTCTCAGTCTTTGCTTGCTCTGCCTCGCTTTTTCCTATTGTGCTCTCTTGCACGTTTCTAGGCTAGTCCCAAGGCTCTCCCTTGGCCTGGCTCTGGGCTTCGGCCTACGCTCCGCTGCTAGCTCCATTATCACTCTGATCTGACTCCGTGTTTCTGCCTATGCTTCTGTTCCTGGTTCCGTACTCTGCCTATGCTCTGCCTGGTTTCTTGTCTTGCCTTGCTCTGTTGCTTCGTGTGCCCTTTGCATGCGCCTGGTCTTCCTAGCCTCCTGTTTGTGCCTCAGCCGTGCCCGTCCTAGCAGTGCCCGCCTGCTTGCGCCTCAGCCGTGCTCGTCGGTCAGTGACAGCTGTGTCGCCTACCATGCCTCAGTCGGGTTTGCTGGAGTCTTGCCCGTCTGTCAGTGCCGCAGCCCGATCAGCTAGCCAGTGCCCCAGCCGTGCTCTCTGTGCTTCCTTGCACTTCACCCTGTTTCTGCACTGTGCTCTATGTGCTCTCTATAGCACGAGCAGGTCCTGGCCTGCTCTTGGCATACCTCCCCATGCCTCTATAAAAGTACGCACAGGTTTTGCCATGTATCCTGTCGTGCCCTCTGGCATGCACAGGCCCTATCTCTGTTCTCGTACTCTGTCCCTGACGTGTCCTCGCATGCGCAGGACACCGTCCTTGTGCCTCTCCCTGGGGTGCCTCTCTGCATGCGCAGGCCTCCATCCTTGTACCTGTCCCTGGTGTGTCCACTGCACGCTCAGGCCTCCGTCCTTGTACCTGTCCCTGGCGTGCCTCTCTGCACGCGCAGGCTTCCATCCTCGTACCTGTCCCTGGCATGTTGCCAGACACTCAATAGTGTCTCCCTGAGCTGGCCGTCTGGTCCAGCTGCCGTGGTGGCTCACCCCCTTGGTCTTGCCCCTGACACTCCCTGTACAGGGAGTGGGTTCTCACTAGGTCCGCTTGCCCTAGGTGGGTGGGCACCACAGCCCAGAGGGTCCACTCAAAAAAGGAAAACGACTCAGCGTAAGCTGACGTTCGTCACAGATATTAGCAATATATGCTCAGATTCTACTTACCTGATGAATCCTTTGGTAAAGCGAGAATATCAGCTGCATCAGATCCACGGGTCAGCAAGTGACTTTCAGAACCAAAGTAAAGGCAGAGTCAGACGCCAGTATAACTCATGAGAGAATCGAATCACACTGCACGGACTGGCCCGACACCTCTCCTTGACCTGAGCAAGACAGTGTGATTGTTTGTTTCTGTGCGAGTTCTTATCCAGGACTACCATTTTTTCTTCATTTTTTCTTTCCTTTTACTTATACCAAAGCTGCAAAATAATAAAATATTATTAGTGATGTTTATTTAGCATCGTATATATTAATTTGTTTTTTCTTTCCATCTCTCATGCATGTTATGTTCTGCACCATGTGGTAGCCATCTCAACTTTGACACTGTTTGTCATGTGGTTCAAAACTCTGTTCTATTTAAACAGTGACTCTCCTTTGTTCTCTGCGTTCCTGAAGAAACGTATAGAATAAACCACCATCCTTCATCTATTACATCTGGATTGAAGTCTTATTCAGCAGCGTGGGTAATATCCACAAGATTTCTTTTACTTCAGACTGAAGGCCAGCAACTGCAGCAAACTTGGAAAGTCAGGGAGTATAAAACAGGGACATAGGAACCAGAGGGCATCACAAACCAGAGCCAGAGACAAACCTAAGAAACACGTGTAAAGAAGAGAGGTTCGCTGGATGCAGTGAAGAGCCGGAGACAATGAAGGGGTTAACAGGATTTGCTGAACAGGTAACTAAACAAGTAATACTCCACACAGGGAGGCAAGACTAGTAGTGGCAAAGATGAGAATTGCACACAAACACAGTACACTACAGAAAAATATACAAAAACCAGGGTAACTTATCGTTTGCAGTTCTTGCAGTGAAAAGGCTGGAAAATCTCCCGACTCCCGACAGCGTCGCAGATTGTGAACAAAGTCTCTGGCTCTGTTATGGAGGAACGTGAAGCACTGTTTTCCGATGGTGCTGATGTATCCGGTCTGGGTTGGCTTGAGTGTGCTGGAATGTGGAAACAGTCCTTTATGTAGATTCCTCAGGGATGACGCTGGACCGGAACAGTTTATCTGTAACTGCAGACAGGAAAGAGCTGTCCAAAAAGACAAGGTCCATAGATAACTCAGTAGTGTAACAGTCAATCTTAGAGTCAGTACGCTAAGGGAAGAATGGCGCAGAGTTATCAGTCAGAGCAGAGGATAGGGAGTCAACCTTCTCCTATCATTCTCCTGCCAAGTCAGACCCGTTCCCGCGCACAGTCCTCTTTATATTCCCCACATCCCCTGCTGTCCAGTATGAAGGTCCTCCCCTCCCAGAAGAACCCTCCCCTGGCAACAGTAGTGACAGTCCCAATAATTCCGGCCTCAAAGGGCACCGGAAACCGCTGACTCTGTCTTGGCTCATCTTCTTACACACTCACCAAAGAACTACCAACTGTACCACTTAAGCACAATTGAATAAGGTGAACAAGAGAATATAACAGGTTTAAACATCCCTCTCATGAATCAACTCACACTGCTGAGGTAATGCCAAATCTCCATCCTTTGACCAAGAAGACAGAGAAAGAGGCAAGGAGGGCGGTGAAAAAGGAACTTTCCACCACATACCTGAATCAAGAGAAATAGCATTCCATGTTTTTGGCAACAGCTGTTGCTTGGGAACTTGGCATCCTGGGATCTTTGAATAGCATCAGCGCTGTCCTGCCTCTCAACCACACCCTGCCCTGAGGCACATCACCTGGAACCAAGTACACGGTCAAGGGGCGGCCATGTGCCAGATCTGCCACCCCGGAGGTGATACCCCACCCCTCACAACCAGAGAGCGGTGAGAAGCAACCCCTTTTTGAGCCATAGTATGCCTGGAAACACAAGGGGTACATTTGCATGCAGAGACACAAGAGAGCCCCCTGTCCGCCCGGTGCTTACTGGTGTCCAAGGTGCCAGAAACTTCTAAGTAAGATAGCCACCACCTTCCTGGCTTTCTGACAAAATCAAAGGATTGAAAAATAAAAAATAAAAATGCTTACTATACCTCCCCCATTTCCGTGCCCTTTATTCCTCACCGTTACCCTTCTGATCCTCATTGCATCTCCTTATTGTCACCATATGAGTAGAAATAACCTCTAGAGAGGCCTGGGATTGTTTTGAGCACACACATGTAATCTCATAGCAAACATTGTGACTTTTTGCATACTTGCGTAAAATCTAGGGATGAGTGAATGTGCTCGGTGATACTTGATTTTCACTCAAGTATCACAGTGCTCAGATGTGCTTATTACTTGTCAGATGTGGTTGATGTAAAACTTGAATACCTGCTCCTGCATGTTTGGTGCCTGTTAAGCAGTCAATAAGCATGCAGGGATTGCCTGTCAGTCACTGTAATGCTGTAGCCATCTTGATTGTAACATCAATGTGATTGGCTGGTGGTCTGACATCATCAGGAATTATAAAAGGACAGGAGCCTCCAAGCTCTGCACACTGATGCTATTGCAAAACTCTGTGACACTTCGTATTGGAGGGAGAGAACTCTGTGACACTTCGTATTGGAGGGAGAGAGTGCTTGTTTAGGCCTGTTTCCACAGTATAACAAGTCAGAGGCTTGTTGTGTTGATACTGGTGCTGAAGCTGAGAAATCATATTAGCAACCCTTCTAAGGGATAATCGTTTGCACTGCTGTTTGTATCGAATATAATCTGCATTTAGACTAGAGAGGGAAAGAGAGTCACAGGAGCAGACAGAGTGACAGAACCAGTCTGTAGACAGGGATTAGACCTGTGTTGTCTGTTAGCAAATATATAACTGCAGCTTTTTTGTGGGAGCTGAAGAAATTGAATCTATTTTCAGTCATAAAGTATTTGTGACTCAAGTCACGGCAGTAAATATATACTACTTACTGTAAGTAAAGGGAGGTCAAACAATCCAAGGTCAGGTCCAGGAAATGGTCAGTACGACAAAGGGAAGTCAGAGACGAAGTCCAATACACGAGCTGAAGTCAGGAAAGCCAGAGAGACAAAGCAGTTTACAGGGAGCAGGCACAAGCAAAGTCAGGTCACAAGCAAAGGGTCTGAGTCTGGAAAGAGAATCAAGTCAAACAGGGTCAAGCACAGAGCGCAAAGGGATCAATGTTCCACAGGCAACAGCAAGTGTACGATTGACACTGGGGGAGGAACTAGCATGCTTAAGTAGAAACCAGATTAAGGAAAATGAACACAGGTGATTGCAGCACAGACCCAGCACAGACTGATAGCCCTGACACAAAGTAACAAAAATACAGAAACAGAGTGGAAATCATGACAGTATTATGAGCGTTGAGGTTCTTTTTTGTAATATAACACATCTAAAAATCATTGAAACATTTTCCTGGGATACATTTCTCAGCCATACACTTTTTCATAGTGTGGTGTACATTTCTGTGATCTCTAAAACTAAGAAAAAGCTGTTGAAAATTTTGTATTCTATTTCTCAGCCATACAGTTTCATGTGGTCTCTGAATATTTTGATCATCTCTAAAACTTATAAAAAGCCTTTAAAAATGTTGTAGACTTGTATAGTGTTGTGTGGTACTTGAACATTTCTGTGATTTCTAAAACTGTTTAAAAGCTTTTAAAAAATTTGGAAGTTTCAATTTCTTAGCCATACAGTGTTATATGGTCTGTGAACATTTCTGTGATCTCTGAAACTGAAAAAAAAAAGCTTTTAAAAATGTTGCAGGTTTCCAATTCTCAGCCCTACAGTGTTACATGGTCTGTGTACATTTTGGTGACCTCTAGAAATGATAAAAAGCTTTCAGAAATGTTATAGGCTTCCATATCTCAGTCATATGACTCGCCCCCAGAGACCAGGGGGTACTCGGTGCCGGGCTCGTTGATTTCAATGGGAGATGTCACAGTGGCGGTGACCCGGTCCATGGCCTCAGGCGGTCAATGGAAAAGGGGTAGAGTGATGGGGATAAAGTTATTGTGATGATTCGTGATGCCATCTGTGGTTTCTGGTCAGTTTGACCAGCGCTGCAGGGTTGCTTCTCTGGGACAGATGTTGTGGTGCAGCAATGATGTTGAAGCTCCCCACAGGTGGAGTTGTAGTCCCAGGGCAGTAGTAATAGACGTGGAGGGAAAGGGTGCAGTGTTAGGCATAGGGATATAGCAGTGCTGAGTGGGTTGGCACGGGAAGAAGGCAATGAGACAGCTGAGTGCAGTTCCAGTTCTTTTACTCACGCTCTTGGCACAGACAGGTGCCCGTTTCAATGCTGCGGTCTCCAGATCAGGGGCTCAGCCAACTCCCAGGCAGATGGAATTAACCTTTCCAGCACTCCCTTTCATGTGCCTGTTCTGAACGTCTCCTTTCTAGCGCTTATCTGAGGTACTTGCAGTACTGAGTTACACTCAAGTTCCTCCTTCTTGTTGTTACTCAAACTCCACTCACATGACAAGTGACTGTAGCCTGCTTCGGGGACTCCATCCGTCATGTCACGGCTCACACTTAGGTTGCCACCGAGTCTTCAAGTCTTTTGTGGGAATAGAGTGGTCACAGCTCCTATTCCTCTGGTTTCTGCTGCAGGAGCATTAGTTTCACAAACAGCCTCGGAGACTGGACTCCGGCCATGCGCTTCAAACTTGAGGAAGGGCTATGCTCTAACCATAGTCCTTAGTTCTCTTCTCCTTACGTTCCGTACTAATCTTTCTTCCTTCTGAAGAATCAGGCTTTCTATTGCTCTTTCCCGTGCCAGCAGCTCCAGGTCACTGAAGTCTGCTGCAGCACCTCCCTTCATTCCATCCTTCTCTGGGGATCTTCTCTCAGAGACTGACCACTTCCTAACATTCTCCCGCTCTCATGTGCAGTCTAAGCTCCACCCACCTCCCAGCACTCTTCGTGTTCCAAGCAGGGAGCCATGAAGGGTGCTCTGCTACACTACTGTATTTGTGCTGGATGTGAGTGGTGGAGTCTGGTTAGGTGTTCCATCTTACCTGAGAATTGGGATACTACACCTCAAGAGGAGATGCAGTACCTCTGTGGTGACTGAACCCTCAGGGGCGCCACATTTACAGTGTTACATGGTTTGTTATCATTTAAGTGATCTCTAAAACTGAAAAAAAATTGAAACATTTTTCTTGATTGCATTTGATTGTCATCCATACACTTTTGCATCCTTTCTATAACATTACAGTGGAGTAAACTTCCAAAAACCGCTTTGATTGCTACAGGTGACCTATTTTTTTCTTATTTTGTTTCAAGAGACCTATTAGTTACAAAATGAGAAAGGTGTGCATTAAGGGAAGGGGAAGTGGAAGTGCTGATGATGATGCAAGCAGATGCCAAGGACGTGAAGCAGATGCAACTACGGCTGTTGCTGGAGCACAAGAAATAGCCACAACATACAGAATCCTGTCCCACTTTTCAGGGAGGCACAGTACACCACTTCTGAAGCCAGAGCAGTGTGACCAGTTGGCCAGTTGGATAGCAGATAATACTTCCAACAGGCTTTCCAGCACCACACACTCTTCCACATGGTCCAGTCTCACAAGTCTAAAGTCTGGATCTTGTAATTCTCACCCTGATCCTTCTTCCTACCACCATGTTGAGTCCCAGGAGACTATTGATCTCACACTAGGACACTCCAAGGAGCTTTTTACCTCAACATTTCTTGATTGTGGCCTCTCAATCCGCATGCTCCAAAAGGGGCAGGAGGACATGCTGTTTAGTGATGCAGAAAACCTGGAGCCACCACAGCCACAAGAACATGATGGTGGGGAATGGCAAATTTGGGATAAGGAGTAAAATGATAATGAGACACAGTTGCCACTAAGTCTTGTTGTTGTTAAGTCACAAATTCAGAAGGACTAGGGTGTGGTGGTGGAAGTCCTCAGTCTGTGACTTTTTTAAAGAGAGTTCGGGGACAACAAAATGATCATTTACAACCCGTGCCATGCCAAGATCAGCAGGGACCTGTCCACTAAAAACGTAACAACCACCAGCATGATCAGACACATGTCATCTAAGCATCCAACTTGGTGAGCAACGATTGGTGTCATTGGGTGACACCAGTGCCTCTTCTAATGGGGTAGATGCTTCACCATTCCCTGTCCAAAACACTGTTGCAGATGCCTCCTGCCCTGCACCTATCCTTGCATATACTGACTTGCCATCATCAGTCACTTCCAAATCCCAGCCCAGTGTTCATCTGTCCTTACCCAAGGCACTGGAAAAAAGTTTCCAGCCACCAACCCAGAGGTCTAAATGCCAAACAGGCACAATTTCAGGCTGCTTGCAGTGGAAATGTTGCCTTATAGGCTGAAAGACACTGAGTATTTCCGTTGACTTACCCATTACCCATGCCCTTACCAATGCACTTACTGGCATTATCCACTTATTGACCGACACATGGATAAGTGCTTGTGGCCAGGGATGCTACATTTCATTGATGCACACTGGGTAAACATTGTGGAGGCTGGGTCTGAGTCAAATCCTGGCACAGCGCATGTGATCCCGACACCGAAGATTGCTGGCCCTTCTTTTATCTGGGTTTCCTTGACCTCTGACAGCAATTCCCGATCCCTCTCTGGCTCCTCCTCATCCTCTATCTTTGATGCTGGCAAGGTTTTGTGAGCAGAAGAGGTTAGTGGTTGAGTGTCAGCTCCAATACAACCATCAGTATTCTGGTCAGCCTCCGTACATAACAACTGAAAAGTGGGAATGTATGTCTGACATTTGTGCAGTTCTCAAAGACTTTGAGGACTCCATAAATATAGTAAGCGCTAATGACATCATAGTCAGCCAACAATCTCACTTTTGTGCCTGCTAAAACAGTCTCAGTTCACAATTACATATGAAGCTTTGCCTGCGGACAGAGGAAGACATAAAACAGAGCGATTGTGGTCAGCCAAGCCTTATCTCACCTGCTCAGCGAGGATTGGGTATCAATGAGGAGGTGGACGCTGAGGAGAAGGAAAAGGAGGAACAGGAGCTAGTTGCTAGTGCAATAGAGGCTAGTAGCCACAAAACCTTCGTCTCGTCTGTCCTACGTGGATGGGCTGAGGATCGGAATGAGGAGTAAGTGAGGGAGCATGAGGATATGGAAAGTCGTCATCATGATGGAGACAGGGAAGTGTTGGCTGTATCGAGCTTGGCACATATGGCCGATTGTCACGGGGATACCGTGACAGTGTGGAGCCAGAGGAATGCAGCGTCTGATTGCCCCTACTCCAGCGCTGAGAAGAAGCACTTCTCCTTCATTTTAAATGTGTTTATTTCTTCTGGAAGAACAGGGACTAAATCCCTGTGTCCACAGCTGAGCTCGGTTAGCCACTTCTTTTCCCTTTATAATCTGGACTCTGATACAAATCCTTGTCAGATCTAGCTTTATTGCTGCGTGGCTAATGGAGGGAGAGGAGTTCTTATGAGGAGAGTTGAATGTTGCTTGGCTTGTATGCGCTTTAACCCCTTAATGTCCAATGACGGACACAGTCCGTCATCAGACATTTCCCCTGCTTTGATGAGGGCTCCGGCGCTGAGCCCGCATCAAAGCCGGGACATGTCAGCTGTTATGAACAGCTGACATGTGCCCGCAATAGGCGCGAGTGGAATCGCCGTCCGCCCGCGCCTATTAACTAGTTAAATGCCGCTGTCAAAGCTGACAGCGTGCATTTAAATAGCATTTCCGGCCGCCGGGCCGGAAATGACGTCACCGCCGCCCCGTCACGTGATCGGGGGTCGGCGTCATGTTGCCTGGACAACCAGAGGTCTCTATGAGACCTCTATGGTTGTTCCAGGCATTTGGCTTTCAGCGCCACCCGGTGGTCGGCGCTGAAAACACAGCAGTAAATCTGCCACATATGGGCGATCTGCTCATCGCCCATATGTAGCAGAGCCGATCGGGTTCCGCAAGCTTCTAGCCTCCTATGGAGGCTATTGAAGCATGCCAAAAGTAAAAAAAAAAAATGTTTAAAAATAAAAAAAAATTAAAAAAACCTAAAAGTTCAAATCACCCCCCTTTCACCCCAATCAAAATAAAACAGTAAAAAAAAAATCCCACATACACATATTAGGTATTGCCGCGTTTAGAATCGCCCAATCTATCAATAAAAAAAAAGCATTAACCCAATCGCTAAACAGCGTAGCGAGAAAAAAATTAAAAATGCCAGAATTACGTTTTTTTGGTCACCAAGACATTGCATTAAAATGCAATAACGGGCGATCAAAAGAACGTATCTGCACAAAAGTGGTATCATTAAAAATGTCAGTCCGGCACGGAAAAAATAAGCCCTCACCCGACCCCAGATCATGAAAAGTGGAGATGCTACGGGTCTCGGAAAATTGCGCAAATTTTTTTTTTTTTTTAGCAAATTTTGGAATTTTTTTTCACCACTTAGATAAAAAAGGACATAGACATGTTTGGTGTCTATGAACTCGTAATGACCTGGAGAATCATAATGGCAGGTGAGATTTAGCATCTAGTGAACCTAACAAAAAAGCCAAGCAAAAAACAAGTGTGGGATTGCACTTTTTTTGCAATTTCACCGCACTTGGAATTTTTTTCCCGTTTTCGAGTACACGATATGGTAAAACCAATGATGTCATTTAAAAGTACAACTCGTCCCGCAAAAAATAAGCCCTCACATGGCCATATAAACGGAAAAATAAAAAAGTTATGGCTCTGGAAAGAAGGGGAGGGAAAAATGAAAATGTAAAACCAAAAATACCCCTGGTCATTAAGGGGTTAATTCCTTATCTTTCTCTATTTGGGTTTATCCCCCTACCTTCACACCACGGTGCATTCCACTGTTATATGTGAGTGAATATTTTAAAGTTAAAGGGAAGATGAATGGTGAGAAATACAGGAATATTCTAGAGCAAAATCTGTGTCAGTCTGCCAGTAATTTGATACTGGGGTGGAGGTTCACCTGTAATTGCTGCAAAATGAGGCTGTAAAATAAGTTTACAGTTATTTTGTTTTATTTGCTGTTTGCTTCATAATAAAAAGAACTCCAAATGTTCACAGTTGTAGGCATGTTCTTTACATGAACTAATGCAAAACCTGTAAAGTTCAAGGTTGTGAGTTAGCAAAACACAAAAAAGGTAAGGGGGGGGAAATCCTATTACTGTTTCCTGCCTTTTTAATTTGTTGCAGCATTTCATCCTCTACCTGTTCAGCTATATTAGGAGACCTGTAGCAAACTTCAATTAGCAGCTTTTCATTATTGCCATCGCCATGTACATTTACCTATAGTGACTCTCCATTGCTGTAACTCCCCTCAATGTCTTTACTGAGCACACTTTTACGTTAGATTTTATGAAGATGCACATCCCTCCCCCTTTTTTCTCTTCCCTGTCCTTGCTAAATGTAGTGTAACTCTCTATGTATGTTACCCAATCATGGCTTTTGTCAAGCCAGGTTTCCGTAATGCCCACCACATCGTATTCTGTGACCGACGTAAGAGTCTCCAGTTCATTATATTGTTTGCGAGACTTCTTGCATTTGCCAGCAGACATTTCATATTAACACATTTGTTACTACTACAGAGCTCTCTGACTTCCTTGCATACCCCAGCCCCCTAATTCCTCATTAACCCCTAGTGTTCCACTCCCTTTGTCTACTATATCTATCCCCTTATTAGTACAACTACCCTCCCTTCCCTCAGATCCTAGTTTAAAAACTCTTCCATTTCTGTCCTACCATTTTTTCCCCAAGCACAGCTGTGTAAGGAGGTGGCAGAGAACCTGATTGCCTCCCCTCTCTCCCATGTACTCGGCCTGTGCACTTAATGCGGCACCCGAATGGTGTATCTGTATGTTTACATACTAACAGGCTGTGTTTGCAATGTTTCATATATGTGTTAATGCAATGTGTGATGCTCCTTTTATTCTGTACTGTCTTAACTTGTATTGTATTAATGTAGTGCTGTGCTTGTTATGCACATGCTAGAGGCAGGGACAGAAAGGTTTAATTTAGGGGGCTGAGTCGGCAGCCTCTAGGGAAGAGGAAGCTCCAGCTTCCTGGTCAGTGCCCAAGCATGAAGGCCTGAGGCAGGGTGTGCGTCCCCGTCTGGGGCACAGGTGCATCCCTATCCAGGACAGAAGGAGCCACAGTCTGGGGCATTTGTGTGTCACCGTCTGGGACAGAAGAGACCCCTGTCTGGGACATAAGTGTGTTTCGTCTGGAACAATGAGGATCCCCTTTTGGGGTATAAGTTGATCCCTGTCTGGTACTGAAGGGACCCCCAGCTGGGGAAAATATTGGCTGCCAGGACAGTCGGACTCCAGGACTGAATAGTGCTCTGCCGAGGACTGTAAGCGTCAAGGAATCGACTTGAGGACTGTGACTGTTACTGCGGCTGCCGTTGCTGCCGCCATTGCTGATACCGCTGCTACGGTAGTGAAAAAACTAGGAAAAGAGCAGGAAGTTTACCTGAATAATTGTAACTACCTTTTTCCACGTTTTCTACTTTTAATATTTGATCTCTATTCTACAATAAACTATTATCCCTTTTGGATTTTAATGGTGTTCCCAGATCCTGATTGCTTGTGTGGAGTGACTGTGGAGAAGAGGTAAATTGTCTGAGGTGCATCTGTCCTGTCTATTCTATGTGTAAGTGGCCCATTGTGGTGTAGCCTGTCCCTACCTTAAAGCCTGTAGCAGACAAAGAAGTTGGTACAGTTCTCCAGGAACCCAAATCCTTAATTCTGGAACCATTTTCTAAGCCATTTATTTTTCTCCTTAAACTCCCGCTGTCTTCCTACTGGTGCTCGTGGCACTGACAGTATTTCTGAAAAACCACCTTGGAGGTTCTGGCATTCAGCTTCTCTTCTAAATCCCTGTAATCATTCTAAAGGACCTTACACCTCCCTCTGACATTGCCATTGGCACCGATGTGTATGTGCCTTGACTGCTGGGTTCCACCCAGTAATTTGTCTATCTGATCCACAATATGTTGAACCCGGGCACCTGGCAGACAACATACTGTTCAGCATTCCCAGTCTCGGTGACAGATCACCCAGTCTGTCCCCTTAATTCTACCCTACCACCATTGCCTGTCAGGCATTTGCTGCACTCCTTATTCCATCCTTCCTACAACATTTTTTTTCCTTGTTGCTAGGAGCAAGGCAAAAAAGAAAAAGAACTACCCAATAGATGTGCACACTCCAATTTTAAAATTATGTAACAATTTTTATTAATTCTGACACAGCACACAAATGAGTATAAAAACATTTAAAATAGCATAAACAATAGGGTCCCAGATGGGAAAATTTTACATACAGGATGAAGTACAAAAGAGGCATATAGATCAGTATCAGGCAGTATAATGATTAAGTATACAATACAGTACCTTAACAAAGATTCAAAATTAGGCATAGATACTGAAGTCCTGCTAATACAATGTCTATGTGTCTAAAGCTGGAGTCACACATAGCGACTCACCAGCGATCCCGACAACGATATCAACGTGTCAGGATTGCTGGTGAGTCGCTATGTGATCGCTGGTGAGCTGTCACACAGACAGCTTCACCAGCGATCAGCACAGCGACGCCGAGTGCGCGTCGTCGCTGTGTTCGTTAGTTACCAGCGCGCTGATGCAGGGAGCTGCTAACTAACGTACACATCGGGTATCTAAGGGACGCACGTCCCTTGGATACCCGATGTGTACGTTAGTTACCAGCAGATCGCTGGTCTCCCGCCTGTCACACGCAGCGATGCGTGCTGGCCAGCGGGAGACCAGCGACAAAAGAAATGTCCAGCGGTTTCCTACAGCGATCAGCGATACCGGCAGGGGGGCCGGTCGCTGATCGTTGTCACACACAGCGATCTCGCTGGTGAGATCTCTGTTGTGTCACAAAACTTGTGACTCAGCAGCGATCTCGCTAGCGAGATCACTATGTGTGACGGAGCCCTAAGGCTGCACCAATATTCAATAGGGCATGTAGTCAACAGCAATGCTAGGAATGCTAGGACCCCACCCAACGCGCATCTCTGCGTCACCCGTGGCTGCTTCAGGGGTGGGTTCCTAGACCGGTGGGATGGTGCTTGCAATTTCATGCCTGCATCTTCGTGGTTCTTAGGAGCATCTTTTTAGGCAACATATACCTTTCCTTACTTACAGGTATTATACTGTCCTCATACACGTTAGCAGGGTGTGTCCGATTATTCGGTCCGACCGTTAGAAGGTTGCTGCAATATACGTATGCAATAACCGTATGCTTGGATAATGGCGGGCTCTGTAACGTCAGATCTTCTGAGCTTGTTCTCAGCAGTTGTTTCACTATACTGTCCTCATTCACGTTAGCAGGGTGTGCAATGAGACATGTAGCTAAACCCCCTGTATTCTTTAAGAAAAGAGGCTGTAAAATTGTAACCTTCTTTTATTGATTGCAGATGTGACAGGAAAGGGTGAAACTATAGGATGCAATAACAGGAGCATTTCAGAATATATAACTGCACAGAGCATAAAATATAGATAGTCTGCAATACACAGTAACATGAGGTAATACAGGTATCATGAGGTAATGCATAGGTACCAAGAGGTAATACATAGGTACCATGAGGTAATACATAGCTGATGATTACCTATTTAATACAACAAACGTTATAAACACAGGATTATAACACCTAGATTAGAGTTGAGCGAAACAGGTCGGTCATATTCAAAAGTCGCCGACTTTCGCTGAAGTCGGGTTTCATGAAACGAAACCCGACCATTGCGTGAGGTCAGCCACGAGGTCAGCGACCAGAGCGCCAAAGTCACGTTTCAAAAGATACTTCCAGCGCCCTTTTTCAGCCAATGATGGAGGACGCACACTGTGGGCAACGCAATGACATAGGCATCGGTCACCACCATCTTTGAGAAGGGCATGCAAGTGATTGGCTGGCTTTGTGTGGCGTCACAGGGGCTATAAAAGGGCATAAACGCCGACTGCCATCTTACTTATGGCGATCTTAGCATAGGGAGAGCTGCTGCTGCTGCTGATTCTGTAGGGAGAGCGTTAGGCAGGGAAGAAGAACCAAAAAACTGCTTCTGCTGTTAGCAATTTCCACTTACAACACAACACTTTGTGTGCAGTGACAGGGGAGGCTCTATTTTTGTGCATCAGCTCTATTGGTTATTAGGCTGCCTTATAAGGCTCCCTGATAGCTGCATTGCTGTTTGCACACTGCTGTGCAAACTGCTTTTTTAAAAGCAAAAATACTTTTCTTCCTCTTTTCTGCACAGTTACCAAGGGTTCATTTTTCCACCCTTTTGTGTGTGCACTGTGCAGCAGTCCTGCTTATTAGGCTGCCTGTGTCCATACTAGGACTGAGAGCATCATTGACAGCATCCTCAAATCTCTAGTCAGATCCAAAATCTCACCAATCCTATAGACACCCACCACCTTGTCATACACCATCCAATTTCAGCCTGTTACATTGAGGTGTAATCTCTACTGGGCCAGAGACAATAGTTCTGTGTCCTCAAATCTATAGTGAGATCCAAATTCTCACCAATCCTATAGACACCCTACACCTTGTCATACACCATCCAATTTCAGTCTGTTACATTGAGGTGTAATCTCTACTGGGCCAGAGACAATAGTTCTGGGTCCTCAAATCTATAATGAGATTCAAAATCTCACCAATCCTATAGACACCCTCCACCTTGTCATTCATCATCCAATTTCAGCCTGTTACATTGAGGTGTAATCTCTACTGGGCCACAGACAATAGTTCTGCGTCCTCAAATCTATAGTGAGATTCAAAATCTCACCAATCCTATAGACATCCTCGACCTTGTCATTCACCATCCAATTTCAGCCTGTTACATTGAGGTGTAATCTCTACTGGGCCAGAGACAATAATTCTGTGTCCTCAAATCTATAGTGAGATTCAAAATCTCACCAATAGTAGATACACCTTCTACCTTGTTTTACAGTACCATATAGCTGGTGGTATTTTGGTTACATTTTCACAAAAATGAGCAAGTATGGTGGAAGATGCCATGGAAGTGGGCGGGGGTTGCCAGCTGGTCCCAATGGTGGTGGTGTTGCATCTGTTGGTAGTGGCAAGAGCACAATAGCACCTAACGCAGGAGGTGTTGAGCCTGTGTCATCGTCTGGCTCCACAAGGCCTCGAATGCTCTCTTTTCTGGGAGTAGGTAAACCACTTTTAAAGCCTGAGCTTCAGGAACAAGTTTTGGCTTACATTGCTGACACAGCCTCCAGCTCTCTCGCCTCCTCTTCTGAAGTTTCAAAAAATAAAAGCACTAAGTCGTCATTGGAGGCTCCTGGTCAGAAACAACACTTTTCCTTGTGTCCTTCACCCCTACCAAAAGTGAAGGATGTGGCAGGCCACACTACCGATTACTCCATGGAGCTCATTTCACATACCATGCCTGGGTTAGCAAGTCAAATCGTGAATTCCCCAGTCCAAGATGAATCTGACATGGAGTGCACTGATGCACAGCCACTACTAGATTTTTCTGCTGGTACATTCACTCAGAGCACTACATTGTCCTCGCAGTGTACTGAGCCAGAATCTGACCCTGATGAAACTCAGGTGCCCCTTCCCGCATACTATACCACCTTACACGGTGACACAGAGGATGGTGCACATGAAATTGAAGAGGAGGTGATGGATGACCCAGTTGTTGACCCAGATTGGCATCCATTGGGGGAAGAGGGTGCCGCTGCCAATAGCTCAGAAGAGGAGGATCCGCATCAGGCAAAGACATCGCAACAGCTGTTATCTGGCATGACCGTAGCAGTCCAAAAACAGGTTACAAAAACCAAAAGAGTTGCAGGACAGCTTGGCCGGACGGTCAAATTAGCACAGCGTGCAAGGTCTCAAAATGTCTTCCATAGTAGGAAGAGTGCAGTGTGGAACTTTTTAGAACAAAATCCTAATGATCAGGCAAAAGTTATCTGTAAGAAGTGTGCAAAGACCTTTAGCCGAGGGAAAAATCTGAGAAATTTGAATACCAGTTGCATGCTTAGACATTTAATCACCATGCACTTGCAAGCGTGGACGGACTACCAAACCTCACGTACCACATGTGCACCTGCTCTGAATGAAGGTAGTCAGCAATGCTACATCGCTTCCCCCACTGTAAGCCCACAGGTTTGCACACCACCAGCAGCAAATGTCGAGGTGTCGTTGCAAGGGTAAAGCAGTCATGGAATGACAATGTTATTGCTACGAAAGACTGAATCTAGGCCATCAGCAACACCACCAACACCATCATAGAATCATAGAATCATAGAATCGTAGAGTTGGAAGGGACCTCCTGGGCCATCTGGTCCAACCCCCTGCTCAAAGCAGTATTCGCTAAATCATCCCAGTCAGATGTCTGTCCAGCCTCTGTTTGAAGACTTCCATTGAAGGAGAACTCACCACTTCTCGTGGCAGTTTGTTCCACTCATTGATCACTCTGTCAAAAAGTTTTTTCTAATATCTAATCTGTGTCTCCTCCCATTCAGTTTTATCCCATTGCTTCTAGTCTTTCCTTGTGCAAATGAGAATAAAGTTGATCCTTCTACAATGTGACAGCCCTTTAGATATTTGTAGACAGCTATTAAGTCTCCTCTCAGCCTTCTTTTTTGCAAACTAAACATTCCCAAATCCTGCAACCTTTCCTCATAAGACAGGGTTTGCAGACCGGTCAACATTCTGGTCGCTCTTTTCTGAACTTGCTCCAGTTTGTTGATGTCTTTTTTAAAATGTGGTGCCCAAAACTGGACACAATATTCCAGATAAGGTCTGACCAAAGAGGAGTAGAGGGAAATATTGACTTCACATGATCTAGACTGTATGCTTCTGTTAATACATCCTAGAATTGCATTTGCCTTTTTTGCTGCTGCATCACACTGTTGACTCATATTCAGTCTGTGATCTATTAGTATACCCAAGTCTTTTTCACATGTGCTGTTGCTTAGCCCTATTCCTCCCATTCTGTATATGCTTTTTTCATTTTTATTGCCCAGATGTAGTACTTTGCATTTTTCCCTGTTAAAAACCATTCTGTTAGTTGCTGCCCACTTCTCCAGTTTATTTATATCTTTTTGAATCCTCTCTCTCTTCTCTAGTATTAGTTATCCCTCCTAGCTTTGTGTCATCAGCAAATTTAATCAGTTTACCCTCAATTCCTTCATCTAAATCATTGATAAAGATGTTGAACAATACAGGGCCCAGGACAGAGCCCTGCGGTACCCCACTTGAGACAATTTTCCAACTGGATGTGCAGCCATTTACGACCACTCTTTGGGTCCGATCACTAAGTCAGTTATGAATCCACCTAACAGTTGCCTTGTCCATTCCATACTTAGTCATTTTTTCAATAAGGATTGTATGAGATACTTTGTCAAATGCTTTGCTGAAGTCAAGATATAGTATATCTACAGCATTTCCTTGATCCACCCAATCAGTGATTCCATCATAGAAGGAAATTAAGTTAGTCTGACATGACTTATTCGTTACAAACCCATGCTGACTCTGTTTAATCACTTCATTCTTATCCAGGTACTGACATACATGTTGTTTAATAATTTGTTCAAAGATCTTTCCTGGTATAGAAGTCAGACTCACCGGCCTATAGTTGCCTGGGTCCACCTTCTTCCCCTTTTTGAAGATAGGAACAACATTTGCTCTTCTCCAGTCTTCTGGGACTTCTTCTGTTCTCCAAGAATTTTCAAAGATTATGGAGAGGGGATCAAAAATTTCTTCTGCTATCTCCTTCAGTACTCTGGGGTGTAATTCATCTGGACCTGGAGACTTGAATTCATTTAGGTTAGCTAAGTGTTTCCTCACTATCTTTCTGTTTATAGATATCCTGGATTCTTCTATTCCCTTAATAGGACAGTGAAGAACAGTTGATGTTACATTTCCTTTCTGAGAGAAAACAGATGCAAAACAGGAATTTAAAAGTTCAGCCTTCTCAACATCCTGTCTTACCATTTCATCATTTTCATCCTGTAAAAATCCTATAGCATCTTTGACTTTTCTTTTATTTTTGACATATCCCCAAAATCCTTTATTATTGCTTTTGACATCTCTTGCAAGCCTCAATTCATTGTCAGCTTTAATAATCTGATTTGTGCCCTGCAGGTTCTGCAAACAGCATTATATTCTTCTTTAGAAATGCCTCCCTCTTTCCATTTTATAAACATTTTTTTCTTCCTTTTTAGCATGTGCTTAAGTTCTGTGTTCATCCATCCTGGTTTCCTTAAATGCTTCCTATTCTTCCCCCTTTTCGGAATTGTTAACAATTGTGCTTTGAGAATTTCATTTTTCAAGATCTCCCATCCTTCCTGGACATTTTTGTCTTTAAGGATATCCAGCCATTGGATCCCTCCAATTCTCTTTCTGAATCCCTTAAAATCTGCCTTTCTGAAATCTAACCTTGACGTCTGAGTCTTCACAGGTCTTCCTCCTCTAGTTATCCAAAATTCTAAAATAGCATGGTCGCTACCTCCTAGCGTCCCAGCCACTCTTACCTCCTCAACCATTTCCTCCCTGTTTATAAGGATTAGATCCAAGGTAGCAGTTCTCCTTGTTTTCTCCCCTACCTTTTGGAAGATAAAGTTGTCAGCAAGAGAGGATAAGAATTTCCTTGATCTGTTAGTTTTGCCTGAGAGAGATTCCCAACAAATGTCTGGATAGTTGAAATCTCCCATGACAACTATGCCATATTTTTTGGAGAACTTGGCCATTTGATGCATAATGAGTTAATCCATATCTTCAGCTTGCACAGGCGGCCTGTAGTAAATGCCTACAATGGTGTCCTTTCCATTGTTCTGTCCTTGTATTCTTACCCAAACAGTTTCCACAGAACTCCCAGTCTCTGAAGCTTCAATCTCTGTGCAGATATACGCGTTTCTAACATACAATGCGACACCTCCTCCTCGTCTATCAAGTCTGTTTCTTGCAAATAAGTTGTACCCTTCTAGTCTTGTATTCCAATCATGTGTATTGTCCCACCAAGTTTCAGTGCTTCCAATGACATCATATTTCTTTTCTTGCGTTAGTAGTTCCAATTCTCCTTGTTTGTTGCCCATGCTTTGTGCATTAGTATAGAAACATTTTAGTTTGTGATTGGTTTCTCTTTCTCCAATATTTTTATTAATTAGATTCTTTTGTCTTTGTTCTTCCTTTCCACTTCTAATAGCAGAGTTCTCAATAGCATTTGTCAGGTGTACAGCTTTTTCTGGTCTCTTGCTTCCCTTCCCATGTTGTTCTAGTTTAAATCTCTCCTTACAAGTGTAGCAAGACGACTTCCAAATACATGTTTTCCAGTCTTCGTAAGCAAGTAGTCCATCGTAAAGGTAATTCACTCCGTGATCCATAAATCCAAATCGTTGCTGACGGCACCATCTACGTAGCCAGTTGTTCACCTGCAGAATCTTATTCCACCTCCTTGTTCCATGGCCATCCACTGGGAGGATGGAAGAGAAGACCACCTGCGCTCCCAGTTCTTTCTCTTTCTTGCCTAAGTCTTCAGAGTCTCTGCAGATGGTTTCCAGGTCGTTTCTTGCGGTTTCATTTGTCCCCACATGTATTAGCAGGAATGGGTAGTCATCTGTAGGTCTGAAGAGTCCTGATATCCTGTCAGACACAATCCTCTCTCAGTCCGCCATGTCCACCGCTAGTTCCACCATATGCAGCTCTCAAGTCCAGCTCACCCTACCAGAGACTCTGAGTAGGACAAGAAAGTACTCATCCTCTCATCCGTGTACACTGGCTCTGAATGCCCACATTGCCTAACTAATCTCGTTAGGGATGATGCCCTACCGGTTGGTTGAAAGCAAAGCTTTCCGCAAGCTCATGGCCTACGCAGTACCACGCTATGACCTACCCAGTTGGCACTTCTTTTTGCGAAAAGCCATCCCAGCCCTCCACGTGCATGTGAAAGACCGCATTGTCCATGCACTCAAGCAATCAGTGAGTGGAAAGGTGCACCTCACAAAAGATGCATGGTCCAGTAAGCATGGCCAGGGCTGTTACGTGTCCATAACTGTGCACTGGGTTTATGTGGTGGATGCAGGGTCCACAGGGGATAGCGGCGGTGGGACAGTGCTGCCTAGACCACGTTATAGGAAACAATGGGCTATAGGCGTTCGACCCTCCTCCTTCAGAAGCGAAAGCTCGTCCACAGAGCGCAGTCGCACGAGCACTCCATCCGCAGCTGCCAGTGTTGCACACAAGGTGTCCCACTATCGAACAGCTAGTGGTAAGCGTCAGCAGGCTGTGTTGAAGATGATGTGTTTGGGTGACAACAGACAAACCGCAGAGGTACTGGCCGAATACTTTCAGCGACAAACTGAGTCATGGCTGGGCAGTCTACATCTTGAGGCAGGCAAGGTAGTTAGTGATAACGGCCGGAATTTTGTGGCAGCCATAGCCCTTACAAAATTCAGACACATACCTTGCCTGGCTCACACCTTGAACCTGGTGGTGCAGTGCTTCCTCAATAATTATCCGGAGTTATCACCCCAGCTCCATAAGGTGCGAAGACTGTGCTCGCACATCCGCCGGTCGCCCGTACACTCCAGTCGTATGCAGAAGCTGCAGCGATTGCTCCACCTTCCCAAGCACCGCCTAATTATCGATGCTGCAATAAGGTGGAACTCCACCCTGCACATGGTTCAGAGGCTGTGCGAACAGAGGCAGGCTGTAATTCATTTGTGGGAGGATACACAGGCAGGCAGTTTTGTTGTGAGTTCATTCTCCCCTTCACCTTTAATGTCTGATGAACTCCCTCTGCTGGTGAAGAGAGGTAGTGAAATTGATTGGGATGGGAAGAACCTGTCAGCTGAACAGGCAGAGTGTGATTGGACATCAGGAATTTCTGAGTGGATATAAGGCAGCCGACTGCCTGCAGGGCTGCTGGTGATCCTTTCTGCTCTGAGCTCTTGCATCCAGTTTAGTTCCTGTCTACTAAAAGCTAAGTTTTGGCCCTGCTATTATTCCATGAGATTTTGTCTGGTTTCCTTAGTGTTTGTATTCAGCCAGTCCTGGTTGGGACTGGCTGAATTCCATTTTTGTCTCTGATCAGTTGATCTCTTTGCTCTGTTTTCAGAATATACCTGAGTGCTGATATAGTGATTTCGAAGACGATCAGATACCGTCGTAGTTCCGACCATAAATGATGCCAACTGGCGATCTAAATATTTTTTTTGCAGCCAGCATCTTTTCTGTACTGTCCTATCTAGTTAGTTGGGCCCCATCGTTTGCTCAGCCTGTCTTTCTGTCTGTGTTTGTGTTTTCATCTGTATTTCACCGACAATACATGTTGGGGGCTGTCTATTGCTTTGGGGTCTGCTCTGGGGCAGTTTAGATTTCCCCTTTCCTTCTTTAGGCTTATGTAGTTCTCTGGCTGTGACGAGGGGTCTAGGGCACTGTAGGAACCCCCCACGGCTATTGTTAGTTGTGGTGTATAGGATCAGGGGTCTGCAATCCGATAGCTACCAACCTCTCCGGTTTTCTGGACTTAGCTTGTATTTTTGCTTTCTCCTCCTCCGGTGACTCATTCATAACAGAATCACCAGCCATACCGCAGATTCTAGGGTACTCAATAGCAGGAAAGAATTGTAAAAAAAAAAAAAGTGTCAGAATTTTTTTTTGTGTATATTTTTTCAGCTATTTCGCTGAGGCCGTAGGGGGAATTTTTTCTCAATGGAGACTAAGCAATTGTCTGATCGTGTGGAGCAGCTTATTGCTGAAGTGCAGGGAATTTCCGCCTATCTTGCTCATTCACATGCTGCTGAACCAAAGATCCCTACTCCTGATGTGTTTTTTGGGGATCGGTCTAAATTTCTGAATTTTAAGAATAATTGTAAATTATTTTTTGCCTTGAAGCCTAACTCATCGGGGAGCTCCGCGCAGCAGGTTAAAATTGTCATCTCTTTGCTGAGCGGCGATCCCCAGGATTGGGCGTTTTCTTTGAAACCTGATGATCCTATTCTGACTGATGTGAACACATTTTTTCAGGCCTTTGGGTTGTTGTATGATGAACCTAATGCTATTGATCAGGCTGAAAAGGCCCTGTTGGCATTGAGCCAGGGTCAGGATTCTGCAGAGTTGTACTGTCAAAAATTCCGAAAGTGGGTGGTCCTTACTACCTGGAATGATGGTGCCTTGGCAGCTCTCTTTCGGAAGGGTTTGTCAGAAACCGTAAAAGATACTATGGTGGGATTTCCTGTTCCCTCTGGTCTTGACAATTCTATGTCATTAGCCATTCAGGTTGATCGGCGTTTGCGTGAATGCAAAACTGCACGAGAGGTGTTGCCACCTGTTGAACAAATGTCTGAACCTATGCAATGTGATAGAGTTTTGTCTAGGGCGCAATGTCAGGAGTTCAGAAGGCGTAATAAGCTGTGTTTTTTCTGTGGAGATGCCTCTCATATTATTTCTGTCTGCCCTAAACGAGAGAAACATTTTGCACACACATTTGCTGTGGGTGGTGTTCAACCTAAGTTTCTTCTGGCAATTACTCTGATCTGCTCCCTGTCCACATTTTCCGATAAGGCTTTTGTGGATTCGGGAGCAGCTCTGAACCTGATGGACTTGGATTTTGCTAAACGTTGTGGGTTTCCTATGACTCCTCTGTGGACGCCTATCCCTTTGAGGGGTATTGATGCTACTCCTTTGGCGAAGAATAAGTAGACCATCAAGAAAATTGCAGATTTTTGGTTTTGCATAATTTGCATGATACCATCGTTCTGGGGTTTCCCTGGTTGCAAATCCATAATCCAGTTTTGGATTGGAAATCTGTGTCTGTGGTGAGTTGGGGTTGTCGGTGTGCCCTTAGTGACGCTCCTATTTTCTCCACCTCTCCCCAGTCGCATGATGTTCCTGACTATTTGGCTGATTTTTATGATGTATTTAGTGAGAATAAGTCTGCGTCTTTGCCTCCTCATAGGAGTTATGACTGTGCAATTGAGCTGAGCCCTGGGTGTAAATTTCCCAAAGGTCGACTTTTCAATTTATCTGTACCCGAGCACAAGGCTATGCGATCCTATATTAAGGAGTCGTTGGAGAAGGGTTATATTAGACCATCCTCTTCACCCTTAGGTGCTGGGTTTTTTTTGTGGCCAAGAAAGATGGTTCATTAAGGCCTTGTATTGAGTATCGTTCCTTCAACAAAATTACTGTTAAATATCAGTATCCGCTACCCCTGATTTCTGATCTATTCTCCAGAGTTAAAGGTGCTTGCTGGTTAACCAAGCTTGACCTCAGGGGGGCGTATAATCTTATTTGCATTAAGCAGGGGGATGAATGGAAGATGGCATTTAATACTCCGGAGGGACATTTTGAGTATCTGGTGATGCCTTTTGGGCTCACTAATGCCCCTTCTGTCTTCCAGTGCTTCATGAATGATATTTTTAGAGACTTTGTGGATAAATTTTTGATCATCTATCTGGATGATATTTTGATCTTTTCCAAGGATTGGGACTCTCATGTGGAACATGTTCGGACTGTGTTACGGATTTTGAGGGAGAATTCCCTGTATGTCAAGGGATCGAAATGCCTTTTTGGTGTACAGAGGATTTAATTTTTGGGATTTATTTTGTCTCCGTCAACTATTGAAATGGACACGGCCAAGGTACAGGCCATTTATGATTGGGTTCAGCCCACTTCTTTGGAAGCCCTCCAGAAGTTTTTGGGTTTTGCTAATTTTTATCGTAAATTTATAGCTAATTTTTATGGCGTTGCCAAACCATTGACTGATTTGACTAAGAAGGGGACTGATGTGCTGAATTGGTCTCCGGAGGCTGTTTCTTCCTTTCAGGAGCTGAAGCGGAGGTTCTCTTCTGCTCCGGTTTTGCGGCAACCTGATGTCTCACTCCCGTTTCAGGTAGATGTGGACGCTTCTGAGATTGGAGCAGGAGCTGTTTTGTCCCAAAAAGATCCTGTAACATCTAAAATGAATCCCTGTGCTTTCTTTTCCCGAAAGTTCTCCCCATCCGAACGTAACTATGATGTGGGGAATCAGGAACTGTTAGCTATGAAATGGGCATTTGAGGAGTGGAGACATTGGTTGCAGGGAGCTAGACATCAAGTCGTGGTCCTTACTGACCACAAGAATTTGATTTACCTGGAGTCGACCAAACGCTTGAATCCTAGACAGGTTTTCATTTTGTGGTCTCTTTTCTTCCGGGCACTAAGAATGTCAAGGCAGACGCCCTCTCTAGGAGATTCTTTGCTGATTCTCCTATTGTGACCAAGCCTGCTACCATCTTAGATGAGGGGGTAGTTCTTTCTGCCATCTCGCCCGATTTGAGACGTGTTCTGGAAGAGTTTCAGGAGGACAAACCTCAGCGTTGTCCCATTGGAAAATTGTATGTTCCTGACCAGTGGAGGAAGCGAGTGATGTCTGAGGTTCATTGCTCTGCATTGGCTGGTCATCCAGGTATTTTTGGTACTAGAGATTTGGTGAGTCGGCCTTTTTGGTGGCCCGCCTTGTCTCGTGATGTCAGGAATTTTGTGCAGTCCTGTGGGACTTGCTCCCGGTCTAAACCTTGTTCTTGCTCTAGTGGGTTGTTGATGCCTTTGCCGGTGCCCCGGAGGCCATGGACCCATATTTCAATGGATTTTATCTCTGACATGCCTGTCTCTCAGAGAATGACTGTTATTTGGGTGATTTGTGATAGATTCTCTAAGATGGTCCATCTTGTACCACTCCCTAAGTTGCCATCTTCCTCAGAGTTGGTGCCCTTGCACGGGATTCCTGAGAACATTGTATCTGACAGAGGAGTTCAGTTTGTTTCTAGATTTTGGAGGACTTTCTGTTTCAAGCTGGGAATTCAGTTGTCCTTCTCCTCTGTGTTTCACCCTCAGACCAATGGGCAGATGGAGAGAACAAACCAGACTTTGGAGTCGTATTTGAGATGTTTTATTTCTGCTGATCAGGATGATTGGGTTTCATTTTTGGCCTTGGCCGAATTTGCTTTAAATAATAGAGCTAGTTCTGCCACTTTGATGTCACCTTTTTTTGTAACCTTGGGTTTCATCCTCGATTCTCTTCAGGGCAGGTGGAGTCTTCTGCCTGCTCAGGTGTTGACACTGTGGTGGAGAGAATGCACCAGATCTGGGACCAAGTGGTGGATAAGTTGTCTCTCTCCCAGGAAAAGGCCCAGCGGTTTTCCAACCGGCATAGGACCATAGGCCCCCGGTTTAAGATGGGTGATATGGTTTGGTTGTCATCAAAGAATATCTCTATGAAGGTGGCTTCTCCAAAGTTTAAACCTAGATTTATTGGACCTTACAAGATTTTGGAGATTCTTAATCCGGTCTCTTTTCGATTGGCTCTTCCTGTTACATTCAAGATCCATAACGTGTTTCAGAAGTCTCTGTTAAAGAGGTTTGTTGAGCCAGTAGTTCCTGTGGTGGCACCTCCTGTCCCTGTATTGGTTGAATGTAATGTGGAATATGAGGTTGAGAAGATACTGGATTCTCGTCTGGCTAGACGGAGACTCCAGTATTTGGTTAAATGGAAGGGTTATGGCCAGGAGGATAATTCTTGGGTCCCTGCATCCGATATTCATGCCAAAAGATTGGTTCGTGCTTTTCATCGGGCCCATCCTGATCGCCCTGGTGGCGTGGATGAGGGTTCGGTGACACCTCCTCAAGGGGGAGGTACTGTTGTGAGTTCATTCTCCCCATCAGCTTTAATGTCTGATGAACTCCCTCTGCTGGTGAAGAGAGGTAGTGAAATTGATTGGGATGGGAAGAACCTGTCATCTGAACAGGCGGAGTGTGATTGGACATCTGGAATTTCTGAGTGGATATAAGGCAGCTGACGCCCTGCAGGGCTGCTGGTGATCCTTTCTGCTCTGAGCTCTTGCATCCAGTTTAGTTCCTGTCTACTAAAAGCTAAGTTTTTGCCCAGCTATTATTCCATGAGATTTTGTCTGGTTTCCTTAGTGTCTGTATTCAGCCAGTCCTGGTTGGGACTGGCTGAATTCCATTTTTGCTTCTGATCAGTCGATCTCTTTGCTCTGTTTTCAGAATATACCTGAGTGCTGATATAGTGATTTTGAAGTCTAGCGACTTCAGGGCCTTTTTCCCTATCAGACGGTTGGGACTTTTTTGGTAGGGTTTTTTGCGGATTGCAGCCAGCATCTTTTCTGTCCTGTCCTATCTAGTTAGTTGGGCCCCATCGTTTGCTCAGCCTGTCTTTCTGTCTGTGTTTGTGTTTTCATCTGTATTTCACCGAAAATACATGTTGGGGGCTGTCTATTGCTTTGGGGTCTGCTCTGGGGCAGTTTAGATTTCCCCTTTCCTTCTTTAGGCTTATATAGTTCTCCGGCTGTGACGAGGGGTCTAGGGCACCATAGGAACCCCCCACGGCTACTGTTAGTTGTGGTGTATAGGATCAGGGGTCTGCAATCCGATAGCTACCAACCTCTCCGGTTTTCTGGACTTAGCTTGTATTTTTGCTTTCTCCTCCTCCGGTGATTCATTCATAACACAGTTTGCATGCAGACATGGAGTTGTCTGGTGTGCAGTGGTTGAAGCTGAAAGACCTCTGTAAAGTCCTTCAGTGTTTTGAGGAATGCACATGGCTGGTAAGCGCAGACGACGCCATCATAAGCATGAGGATCCCACTTATGTGTCTGCTCATGCAAACTTTAAGGAGCAGGCATCTGCAGCCAAGGAGGAAGAGGAGGAGGGAAGCCTTGATGACAGTCAGCCATTTTCTGGTCAGGGAAGTCTTGTGGACGAGGTGGAGGAAGAAGAGGAAGAGGAGGAGGAGGATGATGATGGGGATGATTATTTTGGGGAGAAGGATGCTTCTCAGGGGGCAAGAAAAAATGTTGGCGTGGCAAGGTCAGGTACAGGGTTTGTGCGTGACTGTAGGGATGTGGATTTGCCAGAAAGCGTTCCTCCACCCAGCATTCGCAGTGCATCATTGACACCTGGAACATTGGCCCACATGTCTGATTATGCCTTGCAGATCCTAAAAAGGGACCCCCGCATTGCCAAAATGATGAACGATGACGACTACTGGTTGGCCAGCATCCTGGATCCACGCTATAAAGGCTAATTCCAAAACATTATGCCACAGGAGAACCTAGAGCTAATATTGGCTAACAAACAATCAACTCTGGTAAACCGTTTGTTTGAGGCATTCCCAGCACACAGCGGCAGTGATGTTTTTCCAACAAGCCGTAGGTGGCAACATGAAAGAGGTGTTAATGGTGCACTCAGCCGAAGTGGTGTTGGACACAGGGGTTTCATGACCATGTTGTGGACTGATTTTTCAAGTACCACTCACACGACTGGTAATACTGCATCGATTGAAAGTGACAGGAGACAACAGTTGTCAACTATGGTAACAAACTACTTCTCCTCCCATATCAATGTTCTCCCTCACCGGTCATTCCCCTTTGACTATTGGGCCACTAAACTTGACACCTGGCCTGAATTTGCACAATATGCCTTACAGGAGCTCGCTTGCCCTGCTGCTAGTGTGTTATCTGAACAAGTCTTCAGTGCTGCTGGATCAATTCTGACAGAAAAAAGGACCCATCTGTCTACCCAAAATGTTGATGATCTAACCTTCATTAAAATGAACCATGCATGGGTTTCAAAGGATTTTGTCCCACCCTCCCCTGCTGACACGTAGGTTGCCAGAAAAATGCCTTGCTTTTGTCCTCTTCCACGGACTTCTCCAATTACTCCATTTGCAGCTGTTGAATGTCCAATATCAACATATGCCAATTGTTCCACCTCCCTAACTGGGCTGCCTCCCCCCACAGGGCCGGGGTCACCACCTTGCGCATGCACCCGTGCGAGTGCCGTTGCCCTGGACAGGTGGGTGGGCACACTGTTTGGCAACGGCACTGGCACAAGGCCCCTCATAGTAGAATCAAGTATCTCTGACGACCGTCAGGCAACTCGGCGTACTATGATGGGCCCTGTGCCAGTGCCGTTGCCAAACAGTGTGCCGTGACGTCTTCCGCGTTTCCTGACAGTGACATTCTGGTCAGAGAGTGCGATGGCATCACGTCTGTACGCTCTCTGCGTAAACAGTCCAAGTGCATTGAGATGGAAGATGGGGACGACGAGGAGTCCAGACTAGTACAGGGATTCCCTAGCGAGGAGACTTATTTAATTGTTTTCAATGTTGGGACAGCTATTTTTGGGGAGCACTATACTCTGGAGAATGATAGATGGGGCCTACCATACACTGGAGCATTCCAAAGGTGGACATCAGACACTGGAGCAGCATTTACAGGGCCCATTATGCACTGGAGCATTAGAAATGGGGCCCATTATATATGGAGCATTACTTGGGCCCATAACACAGTGGAGCTTCATCCATGGGGACCAACATATACTGTAGCATTATGTGGAGCTCATCATATACTGTTTCAAACATTATATGGGACCAATGATTCTGTATGGAGAAATATATGGGCCTCATTACTCTGTATAGTGCACTATGCGGTGGCCATAATACTGTATGGAGTAAGATACTGTTCGTTTTTTGAGCTATTGGAGAATTTAAAATGGATATCAGTCATGAGATTTAACAAGTGAAGTATTTTTCATTGTACTATACTGCTATTTCTCTGCCGTATCAGAGGATCACGAATTGTGGCATGTGTTAAAGGAGCCCATTGACACTCTTTGGCCCTGGGCCCACGAAAATTTGGAGCCAGCCCTACCCCTCCAAAACTTTAGCCAAATAACCCCCAGTTTTCAATGCCTAACTATTATTATAAAGTAAATTAAGATTGACAAGCTAAGTAATAAGAATTGATGTTTTTGGCATTAAAATGGGCACTGTAGGTGGGTTCCTGTCCTCCACTCACTGCCGACTTTTTCTCCCTATTGACTTGCATTGGGTTTCGTGTTTCAGTCGGCCTTCAACATTTCACGATAATCGGCCGATTTCGTTCGACCCGACTTCATGAAACCCGACTCGACCCGAAAAAAGGCAAAGTCGCTCATCTCTATCCTAGATAGTACTTACCAACTATGCTTAGAGCAGGCTGTTTAAGAAGCATGAAGAACACGAATGATGTAGTTTCTCCTAAGACACATGGAGGAATAATGGCTGCTGTTCCCCTCACAGTGTCATAAACAAGACTATGATGTAACAGGAACAATCCCACAAAACATTGCAAATTAAACTAGAATCTATGCGTTAAACGTCCAGCAGGTGGTGCTGTTACCTTACAGTATGAAATATATGAAGATTTACTACACGCAAAAATACAATGTCTGTAATAATCAAAAACATAAAAAATGACTAGACCTTCTAGACAGCAATTATATGGCTGGACAGAACACTCCCCGCTTGACGTCAGCCGATGTCACTATTGTGTTTATTGGACGAGAACAGCAGAACGAGTTCCCCTACTGGCCTGAGGAACAATTTGGTCTCGCCTTGTTTTCCTATTTTTACTTCCACCTTACGTACGATTCCATCCTTACTTGGGAATGTCTGGGTAATGAGACGTAATGGCCATTCATTTCTTCGAGACTGACAGTCTTTCATTAGTACTATATCGCCAGGCTGGAGGTTAGGCTTGCTGGTTTGCCACTTTCTCCTCTGTTGCAGAGTAGGCAGGTACTGTTTTTTCCACTTGTCCCAAAAGTCATTGGAGAGACTCTGTACTTGTCACTATCGACTCCTGTAACGGTTTTTAACATTAAATTCTCCAGGTGGAGAGCAATTTGGGTTGGTCTTCTGCGTAAGCAGCAGGGCTGGGGTGAGAACAGTTGGGTCATCAGGATCACTGGAAATTGGAGTCAACGGTCTGACATTTATGATGGCTGACACTTCGGCCATGAATGTTGTCAAGCTTTTGTGTGTCAGTCTTGCAGATCCTTCCTGTAAGAAGATTGAATCGAGGATTCTCCTTGTGACACCTATCATTCTCTCCCATACACCTCCCATATGTGAAGAATGTGGTGGGTTAAAAGTCCAAGTACACCCATGTACACTTAGGTATTTTTCTACGTCCTTCATATCCAAGTTGAAAGAGAGATGCAGTTCTCTTGCTGCTCTGACAAAGTTCGTGCCTCGGTCTGAACGAATGTGTTTGACGGGTCCTCTGATGGCAATGAAACGCCGGAGAGCATTTATGAAGCACGAAGTGTCCATAGATTCAATTACCTCTATGTGGAATGCTCTAATGGATAGACAAGTGAATATAATCGCCCATCGTTTCCCGTTTGCGTGGCTTCCTCTGGTTTGCTGGACAACCACAGACCAAGGACCAAACACATCTAGACCGATGATGGTGAAAGGTGGATCTGTGCTAAATCGGTCATATGGAAGATCTGCCATCTTCGGAATCTGTGACATACCACGAAGTTTCTTGCAAGTAACACAGTTAAAGATGAATCTGCACACACTAGAGTTGAGCGACTTTTGGTTTTTTAGGGTCGAGTTTCGTTTCGTGAAACCCGACTTTTCCAAAAGTCGGGTCGAGCAAGATCGGCCGATTATAGGGAAAAGTCGGGGTCGTCCCGAAACACGAAACCCAATGTAAATCAATGGGGAATAAAAGTCGGCAGTGAGAGGAGGACAGGAAACACACCAACAGTGCCCATTTGAATGCCAAAAGCATCAATTCTTCTTACTTAAGCTTGTCAACCTTAATTAACTTCATAATACAAGTTACGCACTGAAAAATGGGGGTTATTTGGCTAAAGTTGTGGGGGGGTAGGGCTGGCTCCAGGTTTTCATGTGCCCTGGACAAAAGAGCGCCCCTTTAACACATACCACAACTCATCATGCTCCGATACGGCAGAGAAATAGCGGTATAGTACAATGAAAAATACTTCACTTTTTACATTTCATGACGAGGCCCATCTATTTCTCCATACAGAATCATTGGTCCCATATAATGTTTGAAACAGTATATGATGAGCTCCACATAATGCTACAGTATATGTTGGTCCCCATGGATGAAGCTCCACTGTCTTATGAGCCCAAATAATGCTCCAAACATAATGGGCCCCATTTCTAATGCTCTAGTGTATAATGGGCCCTGTAAATGCTGCTCCAGTGTCTGATGTCCACCTTTGGAATGTTCCAGTGTATGGTGAGCCCCATCTATCATTCTCCAGAGTATAGTGCTCCCCAAAAATTGCTGTCCCAACATTGAAAACAATCAAATAAGTCTCCTCGCTAAGGAATCCCTGTACATGTCTGGTCTCCTCGTCGTTCCCATCTTCCATCTCACTGCACAGTATTTCAACTTTGCAAGTGCTGTGATCCTGAGCAAGCAGGGGGGGCCCACTCGTTGGTGACGGCACTGGCACAGGGCCCCTGATAGTACGGTGGTGTGTCTGATGGCGGGTGGGCCGAACCTGCACTTTCATCTGCAGCTTCCTCTTTGTCACCGTGTAAGATGGAACTGTATATGGGAAGGGTAACCTGAGTTTCATCAGGGTCAGATTAAGGTCGTGTAGCGTGCGAGGGGAATGTAGTGGTCTGGGTCAATGTACCAGCAGATTCATCGAGCAGTGGCTGGGCATCAGTGCACTTGTGTCGCCCCAGGAGTACGGTCGCCACAGTGGCATTACCTTCCTCCTAGGGAGTGTGATGTCATGCTTGGGAGCAACGAAGGATCTCTCTAGCAGGTTAACTGATTGGGCGGCGTTATTCCCACGAGTCATGACCATCCAAACAGCGTTCATGAAGGCAAAGTGTTTGTTTTACGTGGGCAGTATGGTTGCAAAGCTGAACCTTAAAGGAATGTCCAGAAGGGCACCACCAGGAGTGGAGCCTACGGTTAAATTCGACTCCACCTGGGAAACCTCAACCATGCCAGCTACAGAACAGATGCACACATTGCAAGCTTAATTCCGTTAACGAACGAGACTCCGTCATGCCCCGCGGTCCGAGTCCGGCTTACTAGAGGGACACGTGAGGCTCTGGCACATGAGATTGGCCAATAACTGGTGTGTCATGCCCTTACATGTCCGTGGCTGCATGTGCGCTACACTGAAAAGGCCAGCGTTTGTCGCTTACAGGTGCAGATAACCCGCTGAACAACGTTAGTGATGGGGATCACTGATTACAATTATTACCCGCGAACGATGATTTCCCAGTAAGTGCAGGTCAACCGCAGTTCCGGAATTAGGCCTAAACGTCATTCCTGAAAAAATGAAAAACTTATGTGTGCAAACCACAGGTGCTGTAGCTTGCTTAACAGCTCGCCAGCCGTTCTCACGCCCAGTATGGATTACACGTGATTGCACAAAGGTGAGAAAGGGTACCGTATCCCAGGATAACATGTATGGATAGCGTACACATTCAAAATATATGTCTATACATCAGGAGGCAGGCTCAGACGGTGTTAGGCCCAGTATGGCTTGCACGTGATTGCACAAAGGTGAGAAAGGGTACCGTATCCCCGGATAACATGTATGGATAGCGTACACATTCAAAATATATGTCTATACATCAGGAGGCAGGCTCAGATGGTGTTAGGCCCAGTATGGCTTGCACGTGATTGCACAAAGGTGAGAAAGGGTACGGTATCCCCGGATAACATGTATGGTTGGCGTACACATTCAAAATATATGTCTATACATCAGGAGGCAGGCTCAGACGGTGTTAGGCCCAGTATGGCTTGCACGTGATTGCACAAAGGTGAGAAAGGGTACCGTATCCCCAGATAACATGTATGGATAGCGTACACATTCAAAATATATGTCTATACATCAGGAGGCAGGCTCAGACGGTGTTAGGCCCAGTATGGCTTGCACGTGATTGCACAAAGGTGAGAAAGGGTACCGTATCCCCGGATAACATGTATGGATAGCGTACACTTTCAAAATACAGTGGGGAAAAAAAGTATTTAGTCAGCCAGCAATAGTGCAAGCTCCACCACTTAAAAAGATGAGAGGCGTCTGTAATTTACATCATAGGTAGACCTCAACTATGGGAGACAAACTGAGAAAAAAAAATCCAGAAAATCACATTGTCTGTTTTTTTTTCATTTTATTTGCATATTATGGTGGAAAATAAGTATTTGGTCAGAAACAAGCAATCAAGATTTCTGGCTCTCACAGACCTGTAACTTCTTCTTTAAGAGTCTCCTCTTTCCTCCACTCATTACCTGTAGTAATGGCACCTGTTTAAACTTGTTATCAGTATAAAAAGACACCTGTGCACACCCTCAAACAGTCTGACTCCAAACTCCACTATGGTGAAGACCAAAGAGCTGTCAAAGGACACCAGAAACAAAATTGTAGCCCTGCACCAGGCTGGGAAGGCTGAATCTGCAATAGCCAACCAGCTTGGAGTGAAGAAATCAACTGTGGGAGCAATAATTAGAAAATGGAAGACATACAAGACCACTGATAATCTCCCTCGATCTGGTGCTCCACACAAAATCCCACCCCGTGGGGTCAGAATGATCACAAGAACGGTGAGCAAAAATCCCAAAACCACACGGGGGGACCTAGTGAATGAACTGCAGAGAGCTGGGAGCAATGTAACAAGGCCTACCATAAGTAACACACTACGCCACCATGGACTCAGATCCTGCAGTGCCAGACGTGTCCCACTGCTTAAGCCTGTACATGTCTGGGCCCATCTGAAGTTTGCTAGAGAGCATTTGGATGATCCAGAGGAGTTTTGGGAGAATGTCCTATGGTCTGATGAAACCAAACTGGAACTGTTTGGTAGAAACACAACTTGTCGTGTTTGGAGGAAAAAGAATACTGAGTTGCATCCATCAAACACCATACCTACTGTAAAGCATGGTGGTGGAAACATCATGCTTTGTGGCTGTTTCTCTGCAAAGGGGCCAGGACGACTGATCCGGGTACATGAAAGAATGAATGGGGCCATGTATCGTGAGATTTTGAGTGCAAACCTCCTTCCATCAGCAAGGGCATTGAAGATGAAACGTGGCTGGGTCTTTCAACATGACAATGAACCAAAGCACACCACCAGGGCAACGAAGGAGTGGCTTCGTAAGAAGCATTTCAAGGTCCTGGAGTGGCCTAGCCAGTCTCCAGATCTCAACCCTATAGAAAACCTTTGGAGGGAGTTGAAAGTCCGTGTTGCCAAGCGAAAAGCCAAAAACATCACTGCTTTAGAGGAGATCTGCATGGAGGAATGGGCCAACATACCAACAACAGTGTGTGGCAACCTTGTGAAGACTTACAGAAAACGTTTGACCTCTGTCATTGCCAACAAAGGATATATCACAAAGTATTGAGATGAAATTTTGTTTCTGACCAAATACTTATTTTCCACCATAATATGCAAATAAAATGAAAAAAAAAAGACAATGTGATTTTCTGGATTTTTTTTTCTCAGTTTGTCTCCCATAGTTGAGGTCTACCTATGATGTAAATTACAGACGCCTCTCATCTTTTTAAGTGGTGGAACTTGCACTATTGCTGACTGACTAAATACTTTTATTCCCCACTATATATGTCTATACATCAGGAGGCAGGCTCAGACGGTGTTAGGCCCAGTATGGCTTGCACGTGATTGCACAAAGGTGAGAAAGGGTACCGTATCCCCGGATAACATGTATGGATAGCGTACAAATTCAAAATATATGTCTATACATCAGGAGGCAGGCTCAGACGGTGTTAGGCCCAGTATGGCTTGCACGTGATTGCACAAAGGTGAGAAAGGGTACCGTATCCCCGGATAACATGTATGGATAGCGTACACATTCAAAATAAATGTCTATACATCAGGAGGCAGGCTCAGACGGTGTTAGGCCCAGTATGGCTTGCACGTGATTGCACAAAGGTGAGAAAGGGTACGGTATCCCCGGATAACATGTATGGACAGCGTACACATTCAAAATATATGTCTATACATCAGGAGGCAGGCTCAGACGGTGTTAGGCCCAGTATGGCTTGCACGTGATTGCACAAAGGTGAGAAAGGGTACCGTATCCCCAGATAACATGTATGGATAGCGTACACATTCAAAATATATGTCTATACATCAGGAGGCAGGCTCAGACGGTAGGCACAGGAGGCAGGCACAGTATGGATTTGACGGCCCAGACTACACAGCGGAGGAGCAGGGAGAGGTAAAGATTGCAAATGCTGGGGCCCTGCCCAAGCAAGGGGGGCCCACTCGTGGGCGTCGGTACTGGCACTGGGCTCCTCATAGTACGGCGGTGTGTCTGACGGCGGGTGTGCACCACCACCGTCAGAGACACTTGATTGCACTATGAGGGACCCTGTGCCAGTGCCCGAGCCCAAGAGTCGGCCTACCCACCTGTCCAGGGCAACGGCACTCGCACGGTGTCGTGCGCTAGGTGGTGACCCCGGCCATGGGGGGGGGCAGCACAGTTAGGGAGTTTTAGAAAGTGGCATATGTTGATTTTGGACATTCAGCTGATGCAAAAGGCGAAATAGGTCAAGTCCCAGGAAGAGGTGGACCAAAGCAAGCCATTGTTCTGTCACCCTATGTGTCATCAGGGGAAGGTGGGACAAAATCCTTGGAAACCCATGCATGGTTCATTTTAATGAAGGTTAGATCATCCACATTTTGGGTTGACAGACGGGTCCTTTTTTCTGTCAGGATTGATCCAGCTGCACTGAAGACTCTTTCCGATAGCACACTTGCAGCTGGGCAAGCGAGCTCCTGTAAGGCATATTGTGCCAATTCAGGCCAGGTGTCCAGTTTAGGGGCCCAATAGTCAAAGGGGAATGACCTGTGTGGGAGAACATCGATATGGGAGGAAAAGTAGTTTGTAACCATAGTTGACAACTGCTGTCTCCTGTCACTTTCCATCGATGCAGTATTACCAGTTGTGTGAGCGGTCCGTGAAAAATCAGTCCACAACATTGTCATGAAACCCCTGTCTCCAACGCCACTTTTTCTGTGTGCACCATGAACACCTCTGCCAAGCTGCCCCCGGCCCATACGGCTCGTGTGAGAACCATCACTGCTGCTGTGTGCTGGGAATGCCTCAAGCAACCGATTTACCAGAATTGCTTGTTTATTAGCCAATATTAGGTCAAGGTTCTCCTGTGGCATGATGCTATGTAATTTGCCTTTATAGCGTGGATCCAGGATGCTGGCCAACCGGTAGTCGTCATCGTTCATCATTTTGGCAATGCAGGGGTCCCTTTTTAGGATCTGCAAGGCATAATCTGACATGTGGGCCAATGTTCCCGGTGTCAATGATGCACTGCGAGTGCTGGTTGGAGGAGCACTTTCTGGCAAATCCACATCCCTCCAGTCATGCACAAACCCTGTACCAGACCTTGCCACGCCAACATTTTCACTTGCCCCACGAGATGCATCCTCCTCCCCTAAGTAATCATCCCCATCATCATCCTCCTCCTCCTCTTCTTCCTCTACCTCGTCCAGGAGAGGTCCCTGAGCAGACAATGGCTGAATGTCATCAAGGATTCCCTCCTCCTCTTCCTCTTCATCAACATTGGCTGCAGATGCCTGCTCCTTAAGGTGCCTCAAAGTTTGCATGAGCAGACGCATAAGTGGGATGCTCATGCTTAGGATGGCGTCGTCTGCGCTTACCAGCCGTGTGCATTCCTCAAAACACTGAAGGACTTTACAGAGGTCTTTCAGCTTCGACCACTGCACACCTGTCAACTCCATGTCTGCTCTCAAAGTGCCTGGCCGTGTATCCTCCCACAAATGCATTATGGCCTGCCTCTGCTCGCACAGCCGCTCCACCATGTGCAGGGTGGAGTTCCACCTTGTTGCAATGTCGATAATGAGGCGGTGGTTGGGAAGGTGGAGCAATCGCTGCAGCTTCTGCATACGAACGGAGTGTACAGGCGACCAGCGGATGTGCGCGCACAGTCTTCGCACCTTATGGAGCAGGGCTGTTAGCTCCGGATAATTTTTGAGGAAGCACTGCACCACCAGGTTCAAGGTGTGAGCCAAGCAAGGTATGTGGCTGAGTTTTGAAAGGGCTATGGCTGCCACAAAATTACGGCCGTTATCACTAACTACCTTGCCTGCCTCAAGATGTACACTGCCCAGCCATGACTCAGTTTGTCGCTTCATGTACTCGGCCAGCACCTCAGCGGTGTGTCTGTCGCCCAAACACATCATCTGCAACACAGCCTGCTGACGCTTTCCACTAGCTGCTCGATAGGGGACACCTCGTGTGCAACAGTGGCAGCTGCAGATGGAGTGCTCGTACGACTGCGCTCTGTGGACGAGCTTTCGCTTCTGGAGGAGGAGGAGGGTCAAACACCTACAGCCAACTGTTTCCTATACCATGGGATAGGCAGCACTGTCCCACCACCGCTGTCCCCTGTGGACCCTGCATCCACCACATTAACCCAGTGCGCAGTGATGGACACGTAACGGCCCTGGCCATGCCGACTGGACCATGCATCAGTTGTGAGGTGCACCTTTCCACTCACTGACTGCTTGAGTGCATGGACAATGCGGTCTTTTACATGATGGTGGAGGGCTGGGATGGCTTTGCGAGAGAAGAAGTGGCGACTGGGTAGGTCATAGCGTGGTACTGCATAGGCCATGAGTTCGCGGAAAGCTGCGCTTTCCACCAACCGATAAGGCATCATCTCAAACGAGATTAGTTTGGCAATGTGGGCATTCAAACCCAGTGTACGCGGATGAGAGACTGAGTACTTTCTTGACCTACTCATCGTGTCTGGGAGGGTGAGCTGGACTTGAGAGCTGCATTTGGTGGAAGTAGCGGTGGACAGGGTGGACTGAGAGAGGGTTGATGATGGTGATGGAGTTGGTGTTCTTTCTGATGGCCTAGATTCAGTATTTCATTGATATAACAGTGGGATTCCCTGACTGCTGTGGCCTTGCAACGACACCTCAACATTTGCTGCTGTGCTAACCGGTGGGCTTACAGTGGGGGAAACAATGTAGCGTTGTTGACTACCTTCTTTGTGATCAGTTGCACATGTGGCACTTGAGGTTTGGTGTTGTGTCCACGCTTGCAAGTGCATGCTGGTTAAATGTCTAAGCATGCAACTGGTATTCAAATTTTTCAGATTTTTCCCTCGGCTAAAGGTCTTTGCGCACTTCTTACAGATAACCTTGGCCTGATCATGAGGATTTTGTTCAACAAAGTGCCACACTGCACTCTTCCTACTTTGGCAGACATTTTGCGGCCTAGCACGTTGTGATCTTTTGACCGTCTGGACAAGCTGTCCAGCAACTCTTTTGATTTTTGGAACCTGTCTTTGGAGTGCTCCGGGCCTGCCAGATAACAGCTGTTGCAATGTCGATGTATGCTGTGGATGCTCCTCCTCATCTGAGCTATTGGAAGCAGCACCCTCTTCCCCCAATGGATGCCAATCTGGGTCAACAACTGGGTCATCCATCACCTCCTCTTCAATGTCATGTGCACCTTCCTCTGTGTCACCGTGTATGGTGGTATAGTGTGCGGGAAGGGGCACCTGAGTCTCATCAGGGTCAGAATCTGGCTCTGTACACTGCGAGGACAATGTAGTGCTCTGAGTGAATGTACCAGCAGAATCATCTATCAGCGGCTGTGCATCAGTGCACTCCATGTCAGATTCATCTTGGCCTGGGTAATTCACCATTTCACTTGATAATCCAGGCATGGTATGTGAAAACAGCTCCATGGAGTAATCATTAGTATGGCCTGCGTCATCCTTCAATCTTGGTTGGGGTGAAGGACACAAGGAAAGGTGTGGTTCATGAACATGAGCCTCCAATGACGACTCAGTGCTTTTATTTTTTACAACTTCAGAAGAGGAGGCGATAGAGCTGGAGGCTGAGTCAGCAATGTAAGACAAAACTTTTTCCTGAAGCTCTGGCTTTAAAAGCGGTTTGCCAACTCCTAGAAAACTAAGCCTTCGAGGCCTTGTGGAGCCAGACGATGACGCAGGCTCAACACCTCCTGCATTCGGTCCTATTTTGCTTTTGCCACTACCATCAGATCCACCACCAACACCATCATTACCAGCTGCCAACCCCTGCCCAATTCCACGGCCTCTTCCACCAGCCTTCCTCATTTTTGGTAGAAATGTAGACAAAATCCAACAAACTATATAGTAATGTAAAACAAGATACAAGGTGTCTATAGGACAGGGGAGATTTTGAATTTCTGCAGACACTAGTGGACACTGGACACTTTTGGATTGTGTGAGGCCCACTTAATTTCAGAGCGCTATGTCACAGGCTCAATGGCACAGGTGTGAAAAAAGTGACTACAGGATAAGGGAGATTTTGAATTTCTGCAGACACTAGTGGACACTGGACACTTTTGGATTGTGTGAGGCCCACTGAATATCAGAGCGCTATGTCACAGGCTCGATTGCACAGGTATGAAAAAAGTGACTACAGGATAAGGGAGATTTTGAATTTCTGCAGACACTAGTGGACACTGGACACTTTTGGATTGTGTGAGGCCCACTGAATGTCAGAGCGCTATGTCACAGGCTCGATGGCACAGGTGTGAAAAAAGTGACTACAGGATAAGGGAGATTTTGAATTTCTGCAGACACTAGTGGACACTGGACACTTTTGGATTGTGTGAGGACCACTGAATATCAGAGCGCTATGTCACAGGCTCGATGGCACAGGTGTGAAAAAAGAGACTACAGGATAAGGGAGATTTTGAATTTCTGCAGACACTAGTGGACACTGGACACTTTTGGATTGTGTGAGGCCCACTGAATATCAGAGCGCTATGTCACAGGCTCGATGGCACAGGTGTGAAAAAAGTGACTACAGGATAAGGGAGATTTTGAATTTCTGCAGACACTAGTGGACACTGGACACTTTTGGATTGTGTGAGGCCCACTGAATATCAGAGCGCTATGTCACAGGCTCGATGGCACAGGTGTGAAAAAAGTGACTACAGGATAAGGGAGATTTTGAAGTTCTGCAGACACTAGTGGACACTGGACACTTTTGGATTGTGTGAGGACCACTGAATATCAGAGCGCTATGTCACAGGCTCGATGGCACAGGTGTGAAAAAAGAGACTACAGGATAAGGGAGATTTTGAATTTCTGCAGACACTAGTGGACACTGGACACTTTTGGATTGTGTGAGGCCCACTGAATATCAGAGCGCTATGTCACAGGCTCGATGGCACAGGTGTGAAAAAAGTGACTACAGGATAAGGGAGATTTTGAATTTCTGCAGACACTAGTGGACACTGGACACTTTTGGATTGTGTGAGGCCCACTGAATATCAGAGCGCTACGTCACAGACTTGATGGCACAGGTGTGAAAAAAGTGAATTCAGGATAAGGGAGATTTTGAATTTCTGCAGACACTAGTGGACACTGGACACTTTTGGATTGTGTGAGGCCCACTGACGCTGTATGGTGTGAAAAAATGCATGCTCAGTACCTCAGCAGGACAAAAAAAAAAATTGGGATTGCTTTTAAAAAAGCAGTTTGCAGAGCAGTGGGTAAACAGCAATGCAGCTGTCAGGAAGCCTTAGAAGGCAGCCTAACAACCAACACCACTGATCCACCACAATATAGCCTCCCCTTGCACTGCACACACAGTGAATGGTGTGTTGTACAGGCAAAATCGCTAGCAGCAGAAGCAGTTTTTTTTCTTCTTCCCTGCCTAACGCTCTCCCTACAGAATCAGCAACCTCTCCCTATGCTAAGATCGGCAGAAGTAAGATGGCGGTCGGCGTGCACGCCCTTTTATAACCCCTGTGACGCCCACCAAAGCAAGCCAATCACTTGCATGCCCTTCTGAAAGATGGTGGTGACCCCTGTCTATGTCATCACGTTGCCCACAGTGTCCATGGATCCTGATTGGCTGAAAAAGAGCGCAAAACAAACTTTTGAAACGCGACTTTGGCGCGTAAGTCGCTGACCTTGTGGCCGACCTCATCCTAGGGTTGGGTTTCGTTTCATGAAACCCGACTTTGCCAAAAGTCGGCGACTTTTGAAATTTTTCGACCCGTTTCGCTCAACTCTAGCACACACATCTCTTAGCTCCAACTATCCACAGACCAGATGTTCTTAAGGCTCCCTCTGTGAACAGACTACCTTGGTGTTTTGTCCGCTCGTGATAATGTTGAACAAGCAGAGTAGCTATGAGATGTTGTCCAGGAACTATCACGGGATGTTTCTCTGCAGAACCTATTTTTGCCTCTTTAAGGCGTCCTCCTATTATTAAGAGACCGTCTCAATCCATGACTGGGTCGAATTTCCTCAGAACACTATCTTTTGGTATTGGTCTTTGATTGGTTACACAGTGGATTTCTTTGGCGTAGTTTTCCGGATGTACAGCTCGGATAATTATATTCTTTGACTGCTGTAGATCGAGAGCTGTGTGGACATGTTTACAATGATGTCAACCTGTGCAGCTCTCCTTTTTTGTTGGTGAGGTTGTCTTGTACGACTGAGCTATGTGGGTCAGGCAGGCAATGGCGCAAAATCGCTGGGATCCCAGGTGGCGTTTCAAAGTTTCCGTATGTAACGCAGACACTTGAGGGCGAATTTCAACGTCAGCATGTGGATTTACTAGTTCCAACAAGGCCGTTTCTGTCATGTCGGGCAATGGTCTATTCAAAAACTCAGGGCTTGTAAACCAAATCGTGTCTTTGAGGCAATTGGCAGCAACAAATCTGGTAGCCTGGTCCACAGGGTTGAGATGTGTAGGCACATATTTCCATTGTTCAGGTGAGGTAGACCTTCAAATTCTGAGCACTCTGTTGCTAACATAGACGTAGAAGCGTCTCACTTCATTATGGATGTACCCAAGTACTATCCTGCTGTCAGTGTAGAACTCAAAGTCTTTAATTTCTAGATTCATTTACATAGCAACGAGTTCTGCCAACTCGACTGCTAACACAGCGGCACAAAGTTTCCAGGCGTGTTACGGTGTGTTCACAGAGCGGTGTTAGTTTTGCTCTGCTCATGACAAACCCTACATGGCATTGTTGACTAGTGTCTATCGTCTTCAAATAAGCTACTGCAGCAATCGCTTTGATTGAAGCATCGGAGAACACACAAAGGGTTTGTGTCTCTATCTCGGTACTAGGTACAGACACATACGAGCGTGTTATATGAAGACTTGATAAGGCTGTGAGGGAATTTCTCCAGGCCATCCACTTGGTTTTCTCATTTGTGGGAAGAGGAGTATCCCAGTTCGTCACCTCTCTGGTGAACTCTCTTAACATAGCCTTGCCCTCGATGACTACAGAAGCTACAAACCCCAGTGGGTCATACAAACTGCTTATGGTAGACAGTACTCCTCTGTGAGTAAAGGGTTTATCTTCTCTGTTAACCTGGAAGGTGAAGGTATCAGCTTTTATGTCCCATAGTAGGCCGAGGCTCCGCTGCATCGGTAGGGAGTCTATGCCTAGATCTAAATTCTTCAAGTCATTTGAATGATCCTCAGGAGGGAAGGCTTCCATCACTTCCTTGCAGTTAGAAGCGATCTTGTGCAACCTCAGGTTAGATACAGCGAGCATGTCTTTGGCTCTTTTCAGAAAACTAATCGCGGTCTCATTTGTTAGCATCAATTTCAAACAGTCATATACATAGAAATCTTTCTCTATAAACAGTCTGGCATCTGTTCTGTACTCTGCTTCAACCTCTTGAGCCGTGCATCTCAGCCCGTAGATGGCTACTGCAGGAGAAGGACTATTACCAAAAATATGTACCTTCATACGATACTCCGTAGTCTCTTTGGAAAGATCGTTATCTTTGAACCACAAGAATCTCAAGAAGTTTCTGTGTTCCTCTTTAACAAAGAAGCAATGGAACATCTGTTGGATGTCTGCTGTGAATGCAATAGAGTCTCTACGAAAACGGATAAGCACTCCTAAAAGTTTGTTGTTCAGATCCGGGCCTGATAACAAGACATCATTCAATGAAACACCTTCATACTTAGCACTCGCATCAAATACTACTCTGATTTGACCTGGCTTTTTCGGGTGATACACTCCAAACAGAGGCAGGTACCAGCGTTCTCCAGAGTCTTGAAGTGTAGGTGCTAACGCTGCATGACCGGTTTTAAATATTTTCTCCATGAAGGTAAAGAAATGCTCTTTCATCTCTGGCTTATTATGGAAGCTGTGCCTGAGGGAGACAAATCGTTTGTAAATTTGTTCTCTGTTGTTAGGCAAGCGTTGTCTTTGAGGCTTGAAGGGTAGAGGTGCAATCCAGCTCTTCGTTTTGTCCTGCACCATTCCTTGCTCCATCATCTCTAGGAACAGTCTATCTTCAAATGACATTGCTATACGATTATCTTCTTTGGTCTTGTGGAAGACCGTACACCCAAGGTGATCTTGGTCGCAATTCTGAATGCAATCATCATTGGCACGACTCGCTAAGATACTTGGTGCTGAAGTGCTGTGTAGCAACTCCTTTATGAAGTAGTGATTTTCACATGGTTGAAGGAGAGATGGACGTCCATTCTCGAGAGTCCTGGTAAACATGTTGTTAACCTCTGTCGGTTTGTGTGCACCTCCTAAACAGACCTCTCCTACAATGACCCACCCAAGGTCAAGTCTCTGAGCATATGGAGCATTGTGCGAGCCATTGATCTGTTGTCTAACCTTGTGAACTTGTAGAATATCTTGCCCTAGGAGCAAGATTATTTGAGCCTCTGGGTCAAGGTTAGGAATCAGGTATTCTATACGCTTCAGATGAGGATGATACGATACCACTTCAGGCATAGGTATCTCTGACCTGTTGTCAGTAATCTGGTTACATTCCAATATGGTTGGTAAGGGCAGACGCATTTGGCCATCTATAGACTCGACTACATAGCCTGTTGCTCTCCTACCAGCTGTCTCTACTATACCAGCACAAGTTTTCAAAGAGTAGGGGGCACTGGGTCCTCTGACGTTAAAGCTATCAAAGGCAGACCTGGCTAATGACCTGTTACTCTGATCATCTAAAATCGAGTACACTTTGATGGCTTTGTCCCTTTCATTTGCCGGGTAGACTCTCACTAGGGAAATTTTAGAGCAGGACTTGCCTCCTATGAGATTTCCACAAACTTCTGTACACTTAGAAATAATGGCTGGAGTGTCAGTATTTGAGTCATTCAGCTCCCCGCTATGCTCTTGGGGCAAAGCATCCAATGGTGGTCCAGGGTGTAGAATTGAGTTATGTTCGGTGCTGTCACATTCGGTACACCTTGCACTAACCTCACAGTCCCTGGTGAAATGGGATGTTAAAGAGCAGCATTTGCAGCAGATGCGGTTCTCTTTAAGGAAGGCCTTCCTTTCTTCCAATGACTTTTCTCTGAAAGCTCGGCACTTAAGTAAGGAATGTGGCTTCTTGTGTAGGGGACACTGCCTGTTTGGGTCCTTGGATTTGTCTTCTCCTTGACCGGAGCTGAACTCTTTGCGAACTGAACCTGTGGAAGAAATGTTAGTTTTGTGGACCTCTCCAGTTGTTCTACGAGGTTTACTAACAGAGTTATTGGCACATGACAGCATGAAATCAAAGCTAGGATCATTTCTAATTTTTGCTTGTTCTGAGACAAAATCTACAAACACATTGAATGGAGGAAATGGTACATTGTAAGTCTGTTTATACCTAGAACCATATGTAACCCATTTATCTTGCAGGTTGTATGGGAGTTTTTGAACTATGGGGTTCACACCTCTAGCAGTGTTGAGATATGTCAACCCCACAAGATCTCCTTCTGCTTTTGCTACACACAACTCCATTAACAAGTCAGTTAATTCTCTGAGCTTTGAATAATCCTTGTTCGCTATTCTAGGAAAGTCCTCTATTCTTTTAAACAAGGCACTTTCTATAACCTCTACTGAGCCATAGCATTCATCAAGTCTATTCCAAATTCTTTTGAGGCCGACATCTGGATAATTTACATTAATGTCTCTGATTCTCTTTGCATGTTCGGCAGACTCACTTCCTAGCAATTTTACCAAGCGATCCACTTCTTCACTACATGATAGACCTATGTCTCTTATGGTATTTTTGAAGGAGGCTCACCAAGCCCTGTAGTTTTCAGCGCGATCACTGAACTTTACAAGTCCCTTAGTGACCAACTCATGTCAAGCAAGGAACTTGGCAAAGTCCATCGTGGCTTGATTGGCACTGATGCCAGCTGATGGAGTGTTGTCAGAGTACATGTGTGCTGTGCGATCATACCTGTTAGATGTCTCTGGTTTGGTCCAACTGCTATAGTACCTTTCTGAAGCGATGGGATTCTCTTTAAGCTGGGACAGATTCCGGATCTTCTGTCCTGGAGAAAGATTATTGTAGTCAGTATCATCCCAATGTGTATTTCCTTGCTTTTGAAAGGGAGACTGATAGTTGGCTTTCTAGGGGTCTGAATTATCTGGTTGGCTTGACTTGTTGACAAAATGCTCTGTCTTCGCCTGTGGGTCTGGATCGTCATTTGATTTGGAATGCTGATGGACGTACTCTGCAGTACGCTGCAATGGATCGTGAGTAACTTGCTGTAGGCCTAGCACACTGCTGCGTTCGTCGTCAGAATATACAGCAGCTAATAAGGCTTCTGCTTCTGCTATGGCAGCTGCTGTTTCTTTTTCAATAGCAAGTTTCTGTAATGTTGCTTCAAGGCACGCTTTCTCTTCATCCAGGCATGCTTGTTGGCGCGCTTTCTCTGCATCCAGGCATGCTTGTTGTAGTTTCAATTCTATCTCTTGCTCAGCAAAGGTGCTTCTTGCTTTTGCCGCTTCAGCTTTTGCGTGGGCAATAGCGGTGGCATTGCTGACGGATGATGTCTTGGAGGAACCAACTCGTGTCCTCGTCTTGAAAGAGGATGCCCATCCTTGAGACATGATTCAACAGTTAGGCGACCGCTGTGATATCCCTTTGTCTGCTCTGCGTGGATAATGGCGGACTCCATATGGTCCGATTATTCGGTCCGACTGTTAGGAGGTTGTTGCAATATACGTATGCAATAACCGTATGCTTGGATAATGGCGGGCTCTGTAACGTCAGATCTTCTGAGCTTGTTCTCAGCAGTTGTTTCACTATACTGTGCTCATACACGTTAGCAGGGTGTGCAATGAGACATGTAGCTAAGCCCCCTGTCTTCTTTAAGAAAAGAGGCTGTAAAATTGTAACCTTCTTTTATTGATTGCAGATGTGACAGGGAAGGGTGAAACTATAGGATGCAATAACAGGAGCATTTCAGAATATATAACTGCACAGAGCATAAAATACAGATAGTCTGCAATACACAGTAATATGAGGTAATACAGGTATCATGAGGTAATACATAGGTACCATGAGGTAATACATAGGTAACATGAGGTAATACATAGGTACCATAAGGTAATACATAGCTGATGATTACCTATTTAATACAACAAACGTTATAAACACAGGATTATAACACCTAGATAGTGCTTACCAACTACGCTTAGAGCAGGCTGTTTAAGAAGCATGAAGAACACGAATAATGTAGTTTCTCCTAAGACACATGGAGGAATAATGGCTGATGTTCCCCTCACAGTGTCATAAACAAGACTATGAAGTAACAGGAACAATCCCACAATACATTGCAAATTAAACTAGAATCTATGCATTAAATTGCCAGCAGGTGGTGCTGATACCTTACAGTATGAAGTATATGAAGGATTAATACACACAAAAATACAATGTCTGTAATAATCGAAGACATAAAAAATGACTAGACCTTCTAGACAGCAATTATATGGCTGGACAGAACAGGTATAATATATATTTTGGCCACGGTCAGCTATGTTTCCCGTTCAGTCTGCATGTATTCAGACTGGGCTGTCTTTTCCTATTGTGGTAGCAGTCCCTACTAGAGTTAAGTGACTTTTGGTTTTTTAGGGTCGCGTTTCGTTTCGTGAAACCCGACTTTTCCAAAAGTCGGGTCGAGCAAGATCGTCCGATTATAGGGAAAAGTCGGGGTCGTCCCGAAACACGAAACCCAATGTAAGTCAATGGGGAATAAAAGTCGGCAGTGAGAGGAGGACAGGAAACACACCAACAGTGCCCATTTGAATGCCAAAAGCACAATTCTTCTTACTTAAGCTTGTCAACCTTAATTAACTTCATAATACAAGTTACGCACTGAAAAATGGGGGTTATTTGGCTACAGACTGTGGGGGGGAGGGCTGGCTGCAGGTTTTCATGTGCCCTGGGCGAAAGAGCGCCCCTTTAACACATACCACAACTCATCATGCTCCGATACGGCAGAGAAATAGCGGTATAGTACAATGAAAAATACCTCACTTTTTACATCTCATGACGAGGCCCATCTATTTCTCCATACAGAATCATTGGTCCCATATAATGTTTGAAACAGTATATGATGAGCTCCACATAATGCTACAGTATATGTTGGTCCCCATGGATGAAGCTCTACTGTCTTATGGGCCCAAATAATGCTCCAAACATAATGGGCCCCATTTCTAATGCTCTAGTGTATAATGGGCCCTGTAAATGCTGCTCCAGTGTCTGATGTCCACCTTTGGAATGTTCCAGTGTATGGTGGGCCCCATCTATCATTCTCAGACGGTGTTAGGCCCAGTATGGATTGCACGTGATTGCACAAAGGTTAGAAAGGGTACCGTATCCCCAGATAACATGTATGGATAGCGTACACATTCAAAATATATGTCTCAGGAGGCAGGCTCAAACGGTGTTAGGCCCAGTATGGATTGCACGTGATTGCACAAAGGTTAGAAAGGGTACCGTATCCCCGGATAACATGTATGGATAGCATACACATTCAAAATATATGTCTCAGGAGGCAGGCTCAGACGGTGTTAGGCCCAGTATGGATTGCACGTGATTGCACAAAGGTTACAAAGGGTACCGTATCCCCAGATAACATGTATGGATAGCGTACACATTCAAAATATATGTCTCAGGATGCAGGCTCAGATGGTGTTAGGCCCAGTATGGATTGCACGTGATTGCACAAAGGTTAGAAAGGGTACCGTATCCCCGGATAACATGTATGGATAGCGTACACATTCAAAATATATGTCTCAGGAGGCAGGCTCAGATGGTGTTAGGCCCAGTATGGATTGCACGTGATTGCACAAAGGTTAGAAAGGGTACCGTATCCCCAGATAACATGTATGGATAGCGTACACATTCAAAATATATGTCTCAGGAGGCAGGCTCAGACGGTGTTAGGCCCAGTATGGATTGCACGTGATTGCACAAAGGTTAGAAAGGGTACCGTATCCCCAGATAACATGTATGGATAGCGTACACATCCAAAATATATGTCTCAGGAGGCAGGCTCAGACGGTGTTAGGCTCAGTATGGATTGCACGTGATTGCACAAAGGTTAGAAAGGGTACCGTATCCCCAGATAACATGTATGGATAGCGTACACATTCAAAATATATGTCTCAGGAGGCAGGCTCAGACGGTGTTAGGCCCAGTATGGATTGCACGTGATTGCACAAAGGTTAGAAAGGGTACCGTATCCCCGGATAACATGTATGGATAGCGTACACATTCAAAATATATGTCTATACATCAGGAGGCAGGCTCAGACGGTGTCAGGCACAGTATGGATTTGATGGCCCAGATTACACAGCGGAGGAGCAGGGAGAGGTAAAGATTGCAATTGCTGGGGCCCTGCCCAAGCAAGGGGGGCCCACTCGTGGGCGTCGGTACTGGCACTGGGCCCCTCATAGTACAGCGGTGTGTCTGACAGCGGGTGTGCACCACCACCATCAGAGACACTTGATTGCACTATGAGGGACCCTGTGCCAGTGCCCGCGCCCAAGAGTCGGCCTACCCACCTGTCCAGGGCAACGGCACTCGCACGGTGTTGTGCGCTAGGTGGTGACCCCGGCCATGGGGGGGGAGGCAGCACAGTTAGGGAGTTTTAGAAAGTGGCATATGTTGATGTTGGACATTCAGCTGATGCAAAAGGCGAAATAGGTGAAGTACCAGGAAGAGGTGGACCAAAGCAAGCCATTTTTCTGTCACCCTATGTGTCATCAGGGGAAGGTGGGACAAAATCCTTGGAAACCCATGCGTGGTTCATTTTAATGAAGGTTAGATCATCCACATTTTGGGTTGACAGACGGTCCTTTTTTCTGTCAGGATTGATCCAGCTGCACTGAAGACTCTTTCCGTTTGCACACTTGCAGCTGGGCAAGCGAGCTCCTGTAAGGCATATTGTGCCAATTCAGGCCAGGTGTCCAGTTTAGCGGCCCAATAGTCAAAGGGGAATGACCTGTGTGGGAGAACATCGATATCGGAGGAAAAGTAGTTTGTAACCATAGTTGACAACTGCTGTCTCCTGTCACTTTCCATCGATGCAGTATTACCAGTTGTGTGAGCGGTATTTGAAAAATCAGTCCACAACATTGTCATGAAACCCCTGTCTCCAACGCCACTTCTGCTGTGTGCACCACGAACACCTCTGCCAAGCTGCCCCCGGCCCGTACGGCTCGTGTGAGAACCATCACCGCTGCTGTGTGCTGGGAATGCCTCAAGCAACCGATTTACCAGACTTGCTTGTTTATTAGCCAATATTAGGTCAAGGTTCTCCTGTGGCATGATGTTTTGTAATTTGCCTTTATAGCGTGAATCCAGGATGCTGGCCAACCAGTAGTTGTCATCGTTCATCATTTTGGCAATGCGGGGGTCCCTTTTTTAGGATCCGCAAGGCATAATCTGACATGTGGGCCAATGTTCCCGGTGTCAATGATGCACTGCGAGTGCTGGTTGGAGGAGCACTTTCTGGCAAATCCACATCCCTCCAGTCACGCACAAACCCTGTACCAGACCTTGCCACGCCAACATTTTCACTTGCCCCACGAGATGCATCCTCCTCCCCTAAGTAATCATCCCCATCATCATCCTCCTCCTCCTCTTCTTCCTCCACCTCGTCCAGGAGAGGTCCCTGAGCAGACAATGGCTGAATGTCTTCAAGGATTCCCTCCTCCTCTTCCTCCTCATCAACATTGGCTGCAGACACCTGCTCCTTAAGGTGCGTCAAAGTTTGCATGAGCAGACGCATAAGTGGGATGCTCATGCTTAGGATGGCGTCGTCTGCGCTTACCAGCTGTGTGCATTCCTCAAAACACTGAAGGACTTTACAAAGGTCTTTCAGCTTCGACCACTGCACAACTGTCAACTCCATGTCTGCTCTCAAAGTGCCTGGCCGTGTATCCTCCCACAAATGCATTATGGCCTGCCTCTGCTCGCACAGCCGCTCCACCATGTGCAGGGTGGAGTTCCACCTTGTTGCAATGTCGATAATGAGGCGGTGGTTGGGAAGGTGGAGCAATCGCTGCAGCTTCTGCATACGAACGGAGTGTACAGGCGACCGGCGGATGTGCGCGCACAGTCTTCGCACCTTCTGGAGCAGGGCTGTTAACTCCGGATAATTTTTGAGGAAGCACTGCACCACCAGGTTCAAGGTGTGAGCCAAGCAAGGTATGTGGCTGAGTTTTGAAAGGGCTATGGCTGCCACAAAATTACGGCCGTTATCACTAACTACCTTGCCTGCCTCAAGATGTACACTGCCCAGCCATGACTCAGTTTGTCGCTTCAAGTACTCGGCCAGCACCTCGGCGGTGTGTCTGTCGCCCAAACACATCATCTGCAACACAGCCTGCTGACGCTTTCCACTAGCTGCTCGATAGGGGGACACATCGTGTGCAACAGTGGCAGCTGCAGATGGAGTGCTCGTACGACTGCGCTCTGTGGACGAGCTTTTGCTTCTGGAGGAGGAGGAGGAGGGTCGAACGCCTACAGCCAACTGTTTCCTATACCGTGGGCTAGGCAGCACTGTCCCACCACCACTGTCCCCTGTGGACCCTGCATCCACCACATTAACCCAGTGCGCAGTGATGGACACGTAACGGCCCTGGCCATGCCGACTGGACCATGCATCAGTTGTGAGGTGCACCTTTCCGCTCACTGACTGCTTGAGTGCATGGACAATGCGGTCTTTCACATGATGGTGGAGGGCTGGGATGGCTTTGCGAGAGAAGAAGTGGCGACTGGGTAGGTCATAGCGTGGTACTGCATAGGCCATGAGTTCGCGGAAAGCTGTGCTTTCCACCAACCGAAAGGGCATCATCTCAAACGAGATTAGTTTGGCAATGTGGGCGTTCAAACCCAGTGTACGCGGATGAGAGACTGAGTACTTTCTTGACCTACTCATAGTGTCTGGGAGGGTGAACTGGACTTGAGAGCTGCATATGGTGGAAGTAGCGGTGGACAGGGCGGACTGAGAGAGGGTTGATGATGGTGATGGAGTTGGTGTTCTTTCTGATGGCCTAGAATCAGTCTTTCGTTGATATAACAGTGGGATTCCCTGACTGCTGTGGTCTTGCAACGACACCTCAACATTTGCTGCTGTGCTAACCGGTGGGCTTACAGTGGGGGAAACAATGTAGCGTTGCTGACTACCTTCGTTTTGATCAGTTGCACATGTGGCACTTGAGGTTTGGTGTTGTGTCCACGCTTGCAAGTGCATGCTGGTTAAATGTCTAAGCATGCAACTGGTATTCAAATTTTTCAGATTTTTCCCTCGGTTAAAGGTCTTTGCGCACTTCTTACAGATAACCTTGGCCTGATCATGAGGATTTTGTTCAAAAAAGTGCCACACTGCACTCTTCCTACTTTGGCAGACATTTTGCGGCCTAGCACGCTGTGATCTTTTGACCCTCTGGACAAGCTGTCCAGCAACTCTTTTGATGTTTGGAACCTGTCTTTGGAGTGCTCCGGGCCTGCCAGATAACAGCTGTTGTGATGTCGATGTCTGCTGTGGATGCTCCTCATCTGAGCTATTGGAAGCAGCACCCTCTTCCCCCAATGGATGCCAATCTGGGTCAACAACTGGGTCATCCATCACCTCCTCTTCTATGTCATGTGCACCTTCCTCTGTGTCACCGTGTATGGTGGTATAGTGTGCGGGAAGGGGCACCTGAGTCTCATCAGGGTCAGAATCTGGCTCTGTACACTGCGAGGACAATGTAGTGCTCTGAGTGAATGTACCAGCAGAATCATCCATCAGCGGCTGTGCATCAGTGCACTCCATGTCAGATTCATCTTGGCCTGGGTAATTCACCATTTCACTTGATAATCCAGGCATGGTATGTGAAAACAGCTCCATGGAGTAATCAGTAGTATGGCCTGCGTCATCCTTCAATCTTGGTTGGGGTGAAGGACACAAGGATAGGTGTGGTTCATGAACATGAGCCTCCAATGACGACTCAGTGCTTTTACTTTTTACAACTGAAGAAGAGGAGGCGATAGAGCTGGAGGCTGAGTCAGCAATGTAAGACAAAACTTTTTCCTGATGCTCTGGCTTTAAAAGCGGTTTGCCAACTCCTAGAAAACTAAGCGTTCGAGGCCTTATGTAGCCAGACGATGACGCAGGGTCAGCACCTCCTGCATTCGGTCCTATTTTGCTCTTGCCACTACCATCAGATCCACCACCAACACCATCATTACCAGCTGCCAACCCCCGCCCAATTCCACGGCCTCTTCCACCAGCCTTCCTCATTTTTGGTAGAAATGTAGACAAAATCCAACAAACTATATAGTAATGTAAGACAAGGTACAAGGTGTCTATAGGACAGGGGAGATTTTGAATTTCTGCAGACACTTGTGGACACTGGACACTTTTGGATTGTGTGAGGCCCACTGATATCTGAGCGCTATGTGACAGGCTCGATGGCACAGCTGTGACCAAAGTGACTAGAGGATAAGGGAGATTTTGAATCTCTGCACACACTTTTGGACACTGGACACTTTTGGATTGTGTGAGGCCCAATGAATATCTGAGCGCTATGTGACAGGCTCGATGGCACAGCTGTGACAAAAGTGACTAGAGGATAAGGGAGATTTTGAATCTCTGCACACACTTTTGGACACTGGACACTTTTGGATTGTGTGAGGCCCACTGATATCTGAGCGCTATGTGACAGGCTCGATGGCACAACTGTGACCAAAGTGACTAGAGGATAAGGGAGATTTTGAATCTCTGCACACACTTTTGGACACTGGACACTTTTGGATTGTGTGAGGCCCAATGAATATCTGAGCGCTATGTGACAGGCTCGATGGCACAGCTGTGACAAAAGTGACTAGAGGATAAGGGAGATTTTGAATCTCTGCACACACTTTTGGACACTGGACACTTTTGGATTGTGTGAGGTCCACTGATATCTGAGCGCTATGTGACAGGCTCGATGGCACAGCTGTGACCAAAGTGACTAGAGGATAAGGGAGATTTTGAATCTCTGCACACACTTTTGGACACTGGACACTTTTGGATTGTGTGAGGCCCAATGAATATCTGAGCGCTATGTGACAGGCTCGATGGCACAGCTGTGACAAAAGTGACTAGAGGATAAGGGAGATTTTGAATCTCTGCACACACTTTTGGACACTGGATGGACACTTTTGGATTTTGTGAGGCCCACTGATATCTGAGCGCTATGTGACAGGCTCGATGGCACAGCTGTGACAAAAGTGACTAGAGGATAAGGGAGATTTTGAATCTCTGCACACACTTTTGGACACTGGATGGACACTTTTGGATTGTGTGAGGCCCACTGATATCTGAGCGCTATGTGACAGGCTCGATGGCACAGCTGTGACCAAAGTGACTAGAGGATAAGGGAGATTTTGAATCTCTGCACACACTTTTGGACACTGGACACTTCTGGATTGTGTGAGGCCCAATGAATATCTGAGCGCTATGTGACAGGCTCGATGGCACAGCTGTGACAAAAGTGACTAGAGGATAAGGGAGATTGGATTGCTTTTAAAAAAGCAGTTTGCGGAGCAGTGGGTAAACAGCAATGCAGGAATGTCAGGAAGCCTTAGAAAGCAGCCCAACAACCAACACCACTGATACACCACTATATAGCCTCCCCTTGCACTGCACACACAGTGACTGGTGTGTTGTGCAGGCCAAATTGCTAGCAGCAGAAGCAGTTTTTTTGTCTTCTCAGCAGGACAAAAAAAAAAATTGGGATTGCTTTTAAAAAAGCAGTTTGCGGAGCAGTGGGTAAACAGCAATGCAGGAATGTCAGGAAGCCTTAGAAGGCAGCCCAACAACCAACACCACTGATACACCACTATATAGCCTCCCCTTGCACTGCACACACAGTGACTGGTGTGTTGTGCAGGCCAAATCGCTAGCAGCAGAAGCAATTTTTTTGTCTTCTTCCCTGCCTAACGCTCTCCCTACAGAATCAGCAGCAACCTCTCCCTATACTAAGATCGGCAGAAGTAAGATGGCGGTCGGCGTGCACGCCCTTTTATACCCCCTGTGACGCCCACCAAAGCAAGCCAATCACTTGCATGTCCTTCTGAAAGATGGTGGTGACCCCTGCCTATGTCATCACGTTGCCCACAGTGTCCGTGGATCCTGATTGGCTGAAAAAGAGCGCAAAACAAACTTTTGAAACGCGACTTTGGCGCGTAAGTCGCCAACCTCGTGGCCGACCTCATCCTAGGGTCGGGTTTCGTTTCATGAAACCCGACTTTGCCAAAAGTTTTGAAATTTTTCGACCCGTTTCGCTCAACTCTAGTCCCTACCATTTATCTTCTAAACCTGGGGCACTAATATTGTTGTTGACTACATGCCCTATTGAATATTGGTGCAACCTTAGACATATAGACATTGCTTTAGCAGGACTTCCGTATCTATACCCATTTTTTAATCTTTATTTAGCTGCTATATTGTATACTTGATCATTATATTGCCTGATACTGATCTATTTGCCTCTTTTATTCTTCATCCTGTATGTAAAATTTTCCGGTCTGGAAATATACCTCTGACACACCTTCCACCACAGGCAATGAACCAGATGGAGACCAAGCTTGGAGTCTCCACATTTCAAAAAAATTCTTTGTAACATCAGCAGCAGTAGCAATAGCAGGCACAGAAGACACCACACAGGTGGTACAGACTGCAATAATGCAAGATCAGTGCATGACACAAAAAACTGCACTATCGCTTAGTCTGACAAGTCTGCAACTGGGGTGCAAAAATCATTATTATAGCTCCATGACTTGTTCATTTTTTTGAACGTTAGTCAGTCAACACTTTCAGAGGACAGCTGCATGCGCTTATCCATCAGGACACCACCAGCAGCCTCTGAAGACCTGTTCTGAGGGAATGCTGGCTGCCGGGCATGACAAACCGGGCATGGATCAACAGCCAGCATTAATTTGGCCCAATACTTTATCAGTGTCAGGCTTTCTTCAGAAACCTGTGGCATGAGAAGCAGTTAAACATTTTCCAACATCTTTTCCTCTGTTTAGCTCATAGCGCTGCAAAATTTGTAAATTTTTCTGACAGTCGAGCTCAGGCCACTTGTTCATTTTGGAAGACCAAAATGCAAAAGGGTCCAAAACCCCACTGATGGCATTAATATTGAGCTTCAGATACTCTTGCACCTTCTTCTCCAGTCGTTCACAAAGTTTCAGACTTGTACTGTGTTCTGCTGATGCACGGGTTGGTCTAAAAAATGTGTGAAACGATTCACAGAAATTGCTTATGACGCTTACACTGCTGCTGCTGCTAATTTTTTTGCGATGACGCCATGACATTTCCGGGTTGGACATCTAGAACTGGGATGCACACTGTGGGCCTCACTGCTGTCTAGGGGAAAACCACTCCTAAGACTGTTCTCAAGTGTGTTTTGATACTCCAGAATGAGCATGTCTCTTTCCAGGGGAGAAAGAATCTGGCTAAATTTACTCTTGTGCGGTGGATATAACAGAGTGGCAACCCAGTAGTCTGCACTATTTCTAACCCTAAGAATACGGGTATCATGTTCAAGATAGTGCAAGAAGGCGCTCATGTGTCAGGCGCTTCCAAGAGGTCCAAGTCCATGGTGTGTTGGTGGTGAGGTAAAACCTTGTTGCTGCTGCCACAGTCGCTGCAACATGTGCAGAGGGAATTCCACTATGTCTGAACATTTCAGATCAAATGGTTAACTGATAGGCTGAAAGACCTCTGTAGCAATGCAAGTTGGTAACCCGCACGGTGCGATCAGCTTAAGTGAGCACACAGCGACCATGATTTGTGCAGTAGTACATCCAGGACGGGATATTAGCAGAGAAATTGCTGTACCACCAGGTTGAGAACATGAGCCATGCAAAGCATGTGTGTCAGGTTGCCTCGGCGTAGGGTTGCCACCAGGTTTGCACTATTATTGCACATGGCCTTCCATGGCTCCAGGTTTAATAGAGACAGCCATTGCTCTAGCTCAACCTGGATAGCTGTCCACAACTCTTGAGCTGTTTGACTTATCTCAAAGGCATATTAATTTGAACACTGCCTGATTGAAGTGACTCATGGCTGTGCAGTACGTGTCTGATTAAAGGAGAGGTTGAGGGCATAGGTGGAAGCCCTAGAGGAGGTGGAGGAGCCAGAAGCAGTGAAGGAACTGTCCTTCAAGCCTTGGGGATTCACAGACTTGTGGAGCAGCCCCTTGATCGCCTTCCACCAGAGTCACCCATAACTCAGTCAGTGAGATGTAATGCCCCATGCCCATGTTTGCTCATCCAGGTGTCAGTGGTGAAATGCACCCTGGCAGACATAGATTTTTTTTCATTGTGCGGGTAATGTATGTGACATTCTGTTGTAACGCAGGCACAGCTTTCTTAAAGAAGTATGGTGACTGGACAACTGGTACTGGGGGTTTGAGACGGCCATCAACTTTCTAAAACTGTCTGTATCCATCAGGCAGAAAGGCAGCATTTCTGTGGTTAACAGATTGAAGATGGTGCAGTTCAAGCTTTAAGCTTTGGCATGTATGGGAGAAAACATTATTTTATGTGACCACAATTGCGGGACCGAGGGCTGACTGCTGTGCTGAGAGAGGGTGGAGTAAGGAGAACAGGATAAACTGCTGGACTGTTAGCAGGTGCAGGAAGAGATGTTATGGTGGATTTAGAAAGATGTGTTGTGCTAGGTGACAAAAAAACAGCAGCCATATCCACTTCCTTAACAGCTGATGGGCTTTCACTCACCCCAACTTTACGGGGTAAACAAGTGATTCTGTGGCTGGAGACCAGTGTGAGAAGACTTTGCAATGTAAAGTTGGAGAATAAATCATCAAAGGTAGCTGATGGGATGGTCGGTGGTTGGCGAGGCCCGCTAGTCCACATTTTTGCGCAGTGAGATTCCAACACTAAGGTATGTTGATTGCGCATGTACTGATTCATGCATGTAGTAGCCAAATTATTGCAATTTTTGCCTCTAGTGAGTTTTCTTCTTGCAAATTTGGCAGATAACGTGATTTAGGACATCCTTTGCAGACTCAAAAACGGCCCAAGCTAGGCAACTCTTGCCACCCATGCGAACTGTAGACTTGCAACCGATGCTTGCCACAGACAGAGTTGTGGCTGTGGATGCAGTGCTTGTCGTATTTGAATCACTCAGTATCTGTGTGGGAAGCCACAATGTAACCTACTTGTCTTCCTCCTCCTCCACCTCCTCTGATGAGCTACTCAGCTGGGTGCCTATAGGTTCTCACCAAGTGGGATCTACAACGTCATCATCATTTTCTCTGTTCTACCACTCCTCGCCCTGAGAATCACCCTCCTCCTCTTCTTGCCCTGACAGCACAGTACAGTCCACGTGCACCTCAGGTATCTGAGTCTCATCAGGATCACCTCCACCCCTGATGGTTAATGTTTAGTGATGAGGGTCTGGATTCTGCTTGACTCCACTTCGTCTGGCCCCAAATCCAAATGAAAAATATGTTGACCGTCGGTGCAGATGCTTTCCTCCTCTTGAGTCGGTGAATCTTTGGAGCATACCTCTAAACCATGGAATAGAATGTGCAAACAACATTGCAGACTTGCCCATATGTGGTTCCTCACAGTCGGTTGGGTGATTGGAGAGTTGTGACGTGGTGGTAAAGATGGGTAATTTGAGTGCCACTTCTGAGAAAAACCCAAAGATATGAAGACTGTCCTGTATGTAAGGGCCCTGTCACACATAGCAATCTCGCTAGCGAGATCGCTGCTGAGTCACAAGTTTTGTGACACAACAGCGATCTAACCAGCGAGATCGCTGTGTGTAACAGCGATCAGCGACCGGCCCCCCTGCCGGTATCACTGATCGCTCTTGGAAACCGCTGGACATTTCTTCCATCGCTGGTCTCCCGCTGGCCAGCACGCATCGCTGCATGTGACAGGTGGGAGACCAGCGATCAGCTGGTAACTAACGTACACATCAGGTATCCAAGGGACGTGCGTCCCTTGGATACTAGATGTGTACGTTAGTTACCAGCGCGCTGATGCAGGGAGCTGGTAACTAACGTACACATCAGGTATCTAAGGCATGCACGTCCCTTGGATACCTGATGTGTACTTTAGTTACCAGCTCCCTGCATCAGCGCGCTGGTAACTAACGTACACAGCGACGCCGCGCGCTCAGCGTCTCTGTGCTGATCGCTGGTGAAGCTGTCTGTTTGACAGCTCACCAGCGATCATGTAGTGACTCACCAGCGATCCTGACACGTTGATATCATTGTCGGGATTGCTGGTGAATCGCTATGTGTGACTCCAGCTTAATGTTAGGATGAAGGAAGAGGAGGAGAGATCACTTGAAGCAGAGCTTGTCATCCACTGGAGCACATGCTCCTTCTGGTCCTCATCTACAAGGCATACTGCTATTTGTCTACCAAAGAAAGGAATTTGAGTAACCCATCCAGAAGTTGTCAAAATGCTGCGCAATTACTCACTGCAACAATACAAACCTACTTTTCATCTCTCATATCATCCCTGTCTCACAAGCATAAACAGCTATTCAGTACTTTCAATTTTATCCTTCTTCCCCCAGCTCTCCCTCCCTTCTCCACTCATCTCAGCTGGAGAATACCTAATTTTTCAAGCAGAAGATTGACAACATAAGGCAAAGCTTTTGTCTAAAAGTACCCACAGCCGCTCCTCATAAATACTCAACTCTCCTCCTCCAAAAACAGCTTCTCCACCTACTGTGGTGAATTGATCAGTCAACTACCTTTGTTACTAAAAGAATGTAAAATGGATGTGTAGCAGCGCTAATGTAAACACATAGGGTCAGCTGCAAGTAAACCTAGAACTACCTAGGGAGATACAATACTATTAAAAAATAATAAATGTTATACCTGTGCTTTAAGACCAAATGCGTTAAAAAAAGAAAACAATAAAAATATACTACTAAAAGTGTGAATGAAGTACCTGCTCAATGAAGATGATGGCTAATGATGTTTTGATGGCAGAGAGGACTGAGTCAATGGTATATACTGTCAAACTGGAGTAAAAAACGATATATTCAATAAATATGCGATATGACAGGACACTATATTAACTTAATTTGGCATTTTAGTACTCTCATAAAAATGTATTAAAACTCAGGAGGTGCTACTCAGTGTGACTACTTGTATATATTACAAGAATATGTGCTGTACAAAATGTGAATTAAAAACAACTGGTAATCCCATTCAGTAGTGGATGGTCCACGTGGAATAATACTGTGAATAACAAAAAGCGTGGCACCTCTAGCAAAGTTGCAGGCATGTTTAGAAGCCTGATTAGGGCGATAACGTTAGAAAACAGTTCTACTAAGCTCAGTGTCTTTGTTAAGCAGCTTGCAGGAAGATATTGCTGGTGCTGTCCCGGCCGGTGACAAGCGCTGTCTCCAGTCTGTAGTGCAGAGATCCTTACACAGTGCTTGCTAGGACCTTCAGTTCACGTGACTCAGCTAGTCACGTGGTGCCCTTGTGAGATGTATGGATAGCAGTGGGAGCCAAAAAAGATCAACTAGTTTCAGAATATCTACGGATTCCTTCATCAGGGTTGGCTCCCCCTGCGTCTGTTGACTTTAAATACCTTTGGCCCACTTTGTGTAATTTAATCAAATGTAAACAGTTCAACCTCTTTATTTAACCCTCAGGGTGCCAGAATGTCCAGTTCAAAGATGCTGCGGGTTTCTTCTCGTGACATCTGCTTTATATAGTCCCCATTGCGCCAGTCTTTAAGGACCACCTTGATGCCTGTTGCTTTAATTCCTTACAGAGACCCCCCATGCTGAGTTGAAAAATGTTTGGACAAGGTGTGTTCATCATGTTTTTTCCTTATATTGTGTAAATGTTCATTAATCCTTATACAAAGGGGACATTTGGTGCGCCCAACATATAATTTTTTACATGGGCATTCTAAAGCATAGATGACCCCTTTTGTGGTGCATGTAATAAAGTCAGTTATTTCGATTTGTGGGATGTCACAAATTTCTGTTTTGTCAGATGTCCAAGAAGTATCGTTTCTCCTTGTGGAGAATGACATGCTAAGCATGCCGAGATGAGGAGACTTAAAGCCACAATGCTCCTCTGGGAAATATGCAAATTGTCTCTTCAGAGAGGAAGAGGACTAATAATAATAATAATAATAATCTTTATTTATATAGCGCCAACATATTCTGCAGCGCTTTACAGTTTAACAGTTTCAAAACACAAGTCATAAGTAACAACGTTAACAATACAGTAATTAAAGTAAAATAAGACGACCCTGCTCGTGAGAGCTTACAATCTACAATGAGGTGGGGGAGATACAAAGTACAGGTGTGTATTTACAATGATGTATTTACAATGATGGTCCAGCCATCTTGAGAAGGTGGGGGACAGAGATAGTGAATGAGCTACATACTCACACTTGCACATAAAATGACTTTGATTAGTGAGCGTGATAGGCTGCTCTGAATAGATGTGTTTTGAAAGAGCGCTTAAAATTATAGAAATTGTGGATAGTCCTAATTTCTTGGGGTAGAGCATTCCAGAGGATTGGCGCAGCGCGGGAGAAGTCTTGGAGTCGGGAGTGGGAGGTGCTGATTAGTGCAGAGGTTAGTCGAAAGTTTTTGCAGAGCGCACTGGTCGGCTAGGCCGATAGACAGAAATGAGGGAGGAGATGTAGGGGGGTGCCGCACTGTGGAGAGCTTTGTGGGTGAGAACAAGTACTTTGAATTGGACCCTATAATGAATGGGCAGCCAATGTAAGGACTGGCGAAGAGCGGACGCGTCCGAGTACCGATTAGCCAGATAGATGACCCTGGCTGCTGCATTAAGTATGGACTGGAGAGGGGAAAGGTGAGTAGCGGGGAGGCCAATTAATAGAGCATTGCAGTAGTCCAGGCGGGATTGGATCAAGCAAAGGTGAGGGTTTTTGTTGTTTTCATGGTGAGAAAAGGGCGAATTCTGGAGATGTTCTTTAGGTGTAGGCGGCAAAAGCGGGCAAGACATCGTATATGGGATGTGAAGGAGAGGCTGGTGTCAAACATAACACCCAGACAGCGTGCCTGCTGCCGGGGTATTATTATGGTGCCACCCACAGAGAGGGAAATGTCAGATTTAGGGAGGTTAGTAGATGGCGGGAGCAGAAGAAGTTCAGTTTTTGAGAGGTTAAGATTCAGATAGAGAGCGGACATGATGTTAGAGACTGCGGAAGGACAGTCACTGGCGTTCTGTAGTACAGCTGGTGTAAGGTCAGGGGATGACGTATATAGTTGTGTATCATCAGCATAAAGATGGTACCGAATGCCAAATCTGCTGATGGTCTGTCCAATTGGGGCCGTGTAGAGAGAGAAGAGAAGGGGGCCAAGGACTGAGCCCTGAGGCACCCCGACAGCGAGAGGAAGAGGAGATGACGTGGAGCCAGCAAACAAAACACTGAAGGAACGGTCAGAGAGATAGGAAGAGAACCGGGAGAGAGCGATGTCCTTAATGCCTAGTGACTGGAGCCTATGGAGTAGGAGACGGTGGTCAACTGTGTTGAAAGCTGCCGAAAGGTCGCGAAGAATGAGCAGAGAGTGTTCACCGTTACATTTTGCTGTCAGAAGGTCATTGGTCACTTTGATGAGTGCAGTTTCAGTCGAATGTAGGGGTCGGAAGCCAGACTGTGAAGGGTCTAGGAGGGAGTGAGTGGAGAGGTAACGGGTAAGGTGGCAGTAGACTAGGCGCTCCAGGAGTTTAGAAATGAAGGAGAGATTGGAGACAGGTCTGTAGTTGTTTGTGCAGGATGGGTCGAGAGCAGGATTCTTTAATAATGGAGTAATGATAGAGTGTTTGAAGGAGGATGGGAAAATGCCTGAGGAGAGGGAGAGATTAAAGATTGTAGTTAGGTGAGTTGTGATGACTGGAGAGAGAGACTGGAGGAGTTGTGAGGGAATGGGGTCGGTAGTGCATGTAGTCGGGTGAGAAGAAGAGAGGAATCTGGAGACTTCTTCAAATGTGGAAAGTGAGCCAAGGGAAATGCAGGTAGAGATAAGAGTCACAGCACTTGGTGGTTGGGAGCGGATTTCCTGACGGATATTATCTATTTTCTCTATAAAATGTGAGGCCACGTCATTTGCTCAAATGTCTGAGATAGGAGCTTGTGCTTTTGACCTGAGGAGGGAGTGAAAGGTGTCAAAAGTTGTTGGCTAGTGAGGAGATCAGGGTGGGGAAGTTGGTCTGTTTGGCGAGGTGAAGGGCAGAGTTGTAGGTTCTTAGCATAAATTTGAAGTGGATGAAGTCTTCTGGTGTGCAGGTTTTTCTCCATAGGTGTTCAGCACTCCTAGAGCATCGCTGGAGAAATTGAGTTTACGATGTGAGCCAGGGCTGTTTAACTCTGTGTTTGGAGGTTCTGAGGGTGAGGGGCGCTACCTGGTCAAGGGTAGTTGTAAGAGTGTTGTGAACAGCCAGATCAGGACAGGAAAAAGAAGAGATTGGGGACAGGGAAGATTGTAGGGAGTCTGAAAGTGTCTGACGGTTAATGCACGTCCCTTAGCTACCCGATGTGTACCTTAGTTACCAGCTGATCGCTGGTCTCCTACCTGTCACACGCAGCAATGCGTGCTGGCCAGCGGGAGACCAGCGACCAAAAAAATGTCCAGGGCTTTCCTACAGCGATCAGCGATACCGGCAGGGGAGCCGGTCGCTGATCGCTGTCACACACAGCGATCTTGCTGGTGAGATCGTTGTTGTGTCACAAAACTTGTGACTCAGCAGCGATCTCGCTAGCGAGATCGATTTGTGTGACGGGCCCTAAGTCCTGAGAACTATGTAACAGATGAATTATAGCAAAGAAGTTGAATAATATGGCTACCATTCACACAGCTTGCTAACATTGAATGGAGATACATGCAGGCTGGTGCAGATCAGAAGTTGAATAATATGGTTACCATTCACACTGCTTGCTAACATTGAATGGAGGACTAGAACTCTAGTGCCACCTATTGGAAGTAGCAATCCTAAAAGTCAATGTCGACTCTTTAACAAGCCTTGTTACATGACTTAGGATAAAAGCCAAAACCAGAATCTCAATTTGCAGACATTGTGTTTCGGGGTACTGCCCCTTGTCAGTGCAAAGTGTGAGATCTGGTTTGGCTGTGTGAGAGGCATCTGACCGATATCCAAGAAGTATCAGACACTGACATGGTGGGAGAAATCTAGCATCCCTGGGAACATAAGCTCCCAGCCATTGTCTGCCCCCCAAAAAGGAGCAGAGAGCACATGACAGAAATGAATCCCCCCTCCCATGCCCATATACACATCACACATCCTCCATCCCATAGGCACATCTTCCCTCTTAAAGGGATAATCGGTATGGAAGTCAGAGCAAATCCAACCAGCGCTTTGGTTTTGACCCCAGGCCTCTCTTAAAGGGATCCCCGGTATGGAAGTTAGGACTGTTCCACTCAACTCTGCAGTTCTGACCCCAGGCTCTCTTAAAGGGATCATTGGTATGGAAGTGAGGACAAATCCCTCAGCGCTTTGATTCTGACCCCAGGGTTCTTTTAAAGGGATCATTGGTATGCAAGTCAGGGCAAATCCACTCAGCGCTCTGGTTCTGACCCAAGGCTCCTCTTAAAGGGATCATTGGTATGGAAGTGAGGGCAAATCCACTCTGCGCTTTGGTATTGACCCCAGGCCTCTCTTAAAGGGATCTCCGGTATGGAAGTTAGGGTAAATCCACTCTGCGCTTTGGTACTGACCCAGGCTTCTATTACAGCAGGGTTCCCCAACTCCAGTCCTCAAGGCCCACCAACAGATCATGTTTTCAGGATTTCCTTTGTATTGCACAGGTAATGCAATTATCATCTGAGCAATGCTAAGGAAATCCTGAAAACATGATCTGTTGGTGGGCCTTGAGGACTGGAGTTGGGGAACCCTGTATTAAAGGGATCATTGGTATGGAAGTCAGGGCAAATCCACTCAGTGCTCTGGTTCTGACGCCAGGCCTCTCTTTAAGGGATCCCCGGTATGGAAGTTAGGACCGTTCCACTCAGCGTTCTGGTTCTGACCCTAGGCTGATGGGATGATGTGGGATATTAGGGGTAGTGGTCCGTTAGCTCTGGCTGATGGGATAATGTGGGATATTAGTGGTAGTTGTCCAGTGGCTCTGGCGGATGGGATGATGTGGGGTATTATAGTGAATGTGGCCATGCGGAGTGGGTGGGGCTCTACACTCAGCTTTATATATAGATATAATCATTATAATTTGTTATAACTAACCGTAGTTAGTTACTATGCCTGGGCAGTGCCGGGGCTCTTCAGCTAGTATTATATAAGTGCAACAAAAAAGAGTCCAGCTCACCATAATAGACATCTTGGAGAGTTCAAAGCACGGAGACACTGTGTCAAGGCATGAAACAGTCAAAAGAATTAAAGATCCAGCTCAATGAAGTAGTGAAAAAACCTTTTTTTTCCTTGAAGAATGTGCTCATGATTAAGGGTGCTTAGTCACCAGAAACATATCGATGTCATTCATCATGATGCTGATGTTTTTATCCTCTACTGAGCAATTTCTTCAATGACTAAAGAAGTTTTTTTCACTACTTCGTTGAGCTGGATCTTTCATTCTTTTGATTATATAAGTGCACCCCACATGGACCGACACCCCAGTACAACCAACCCACACTAAAAGGGCCATGCTGCATCTGTTAATTAAACTTGTAATAAAAAGATGAATACCGTATATACTCGAATATAAGCCGAGATTTTCAGCCCATTTTTTGGGGCTGAAAGTCCCCCTCTCGGCTTATATTCGAGTCATATACACCGGGGGGTCGGAGGGGGAGGGGGAGCGGGGGAGTCAGGTCATAACCCGTCCTGACGCTGTCTCTTGAGCCCCCAGCTTCTCCACGCTCTCTCTTCCTGCCTTCAGCGGTCATGTGGTACCGCTCATTAAAACTCATGAATATGCGCATATTCATGAGTTTTAATGAGCGGTATCACATGACCGCTGAACGCAGGAAGAGAGAGCGTGGAGAAGCTGGGGGCTCAAGAGACAGCGTCAGGATGAGTAAATAAAGCGATACTCACCTGTCCTGCGTCCATGGCTGCTTGCTGCTGTCTGTCATCGGTCAGTGACTTCAGACAGCAGAGGGTGCGGTGACGTGATTAGTGCACACCGCGCCCCCTGCAGTCTGAACGTCACTGACCTATGACGTGGCAGATAGCGGTGAGCAGCCATGGACGCAGGATGGGTGAGTACCTGACACCCAGCGACAGAGAGGTGAGTATGTCATTTTTTTTATTTTTACATGCAGCAGCGGCAGCACATGAGGGAATAATCTATGGAGCTTCTTATGGGGACAGCATATGGGGGAATAATCTAAGGAGCTTCTTATGGGGACAGCTTATGGGGGAATAATCTAAGGAGCTTCTTATGGGGTCAGTATATGGGGGAATAATCTAAGGAGCTTCTTATGGGGTCAGCATATGGGGGAATAATCTAAGGAGCTTCTTATGGAGGCAGTATATGGGGGAACAATCTATGGAGCTTCTTATGGGGGCAGCATATGGGGGAACAATCTATGGAGCTTCTTATGGGGGCAGCATATGGGGGAATAATCTATGGAGCTTCTTCTGGGGACACCATATGGGGGAATAATCTATGGAGCATTTCCCACCTTAGGCTTATACTCGAGTCAATAAGTTTTCCCAGTTTTTTGTGGCAAAATTAGGGGGGTCGGCTTATACTCGGGTCGGCTTATACTCGAGTATATACAGTAATTTATAACATAAATACATTACATGGGGTATTGGTCGATATTTTGGCCAAAATATGCAAGCTTGCAACCCACGTCAAGGGTCCTCATACTTGTCCTCACATAGGACAATATAAAAAAAATAAGTATAATACATGTATCACTTTAACCCCTTAACAAATTATTATCTACTATGTCCGTCATAAGTCATCATAAGTCATTCCGCTTATCTTTGATGCTGGCCCGCAAGCCAAACTCTCATCTTTCTTGGCAGAGAATGACTGAAGTATTAATGGTGTGAATGGCCTGGCAGGTTTCTCCTCTACCCTGCATTTATCAGACTCACTGACAGGGTGAAGGAGTGAGAACTCTGCCTCTGCATAGTTCTTACAGTGATCGGGATGGACACTGTGTCAATGTTTTCCTTGATCATAGTAAGTTGCCTCTAGACTATAAGATTCACACTTTATTAGCAAGATGTTTTCAAACTAAGAATTGTGTCTTATAGTTAAAAAAACATGGTACAAAAATTAATTACACCTTTTATGATTCAGCCAGGTATAGAGCCAATAAAAAGAAAACAATATATGTGTTGCTGTCATTGATGGATTAAGGTCTCATTTTAAATTTTATGTTATAGCTGGAAGAGTGCCAGTATGTCAAGAATAGGTTTAAAAAAGGTCAGTTATAATATATTTACCCACTTTGGAGACAGAATGGCTGTACAGGCAGTCAGTAATTGTTTCAGAATATTAATTATATACAAGTAATGATTTTCTATTGCATGTCTATTCAAGTGTTACTGACAGAGATTTATGCAATATTACATATAGTTTTTGTTAGACTTCAACATCAATACCTCCGACAGATGCTTCATCCAACAACATTGATTATGATTCATTCACATTGAAATTCTTTTCGGGTTTCAGTCACATAAATACTTTTTGGTGAGATGGAAGTGGCAAGAAATCTGTGAATTCATCAGTTAGCTTTTATCTACCTGCCTCAAATATATCCCATTAATATTATATGACTTACTCTACTACAGTAGGCTCCTTGAACAGAAAGAACATTTTTTCAGAATGGACTAATACACTAATAAGTATTGCAATAAATTAGGTAGTGCTGCTATTTTTCTAGATTTGTATATATAAAAATTAACTATATAATATAGCTATATTATTTTATATTTTTCTCTTTATTTTTGATTTACCATCAGTCTCATTACAATATGTAAGGTGACGTGATGAAAATTAAGGTCCCATGTGAGAAATGCAGATTACAAATATTTTTCGTTGTGAAAATCACGTAAAACAAATGTGCAGTGGCAGCAAATGTAACAGTTTTAAACTATTATATATAATATATGACAATAACATATTTAGCAAATTTGCAAAGAAACTTCTAAGGTTGTAGTACATACTTATTTTAAACTGAGCGAATCCAACAAGTTCTGCTGTGTTTGGGGATAGTTTCTTTATGCAGTGCCTCTCTTTTTATAACTACAATGCAGGGTCATAATGACCCCAGCCGCAGAGGCCGTGATGGTGGTCGGAAAGATCGTGATCAGGCCTGTGCTGGTGGGGGCCTGCTGATGCAAGCACAAGTTTCAAAGGGATGTGCATTCCACTGAAGTGTATTGCAACACAAAGACCTGTCAGGTCCATGAGCAGTAATACACGCTGCTGGCCAATCAGAGGCCAGCAGCTGATGTTAGCATGCATGTGACTGGAGATGCATGGCAGAGATGTCATGCACTCCGGTTGCTTGCATGCTGAAGTCAGCTTACAGCCTGAGAAGAGGCCGCTGCCTCTGGGGCAGCAGAGAGAAGATAATTATATTTTTTTTATTTTAATTCTATGCATTAAAGAACAGCGACATAATGGGAGATATTTATAGCAGGAAGTGGGATATGTACAGGCGGGAAAATAAGTATTTGGTACACTGACGATTTTGCAAGTTTTCCCACTTAGAAAGAATAGAGAGGTCTGTAATTTTTATTGTAAAGTACACTTCAGCTGTAAGAGACAGAATCTAAAAATAAAGAAAAGAAAATCTCATTGTATGATTTTTAAATAATTAAGGCCGGTTTCACATTTGCGTTTCTGGGCGCAGCGACGGCCTGCGCATGGCCGCCGCTAAGCCCCGCCCCCTGCCGCACCTCGCCGGTAGCTACGCCTCCGGGTGCATGACGCTGCATGCGTCATGCATCCCCTATCTTTATCACTGAAGATGCAGGCCGTGCGCAGTATGCGTTTTGGCGGCGCCTGAGTCCTTTTGACGGTGCGCCGACCAGTGCCAAACGCAATCTGTTGCAATTTGGTTGCGCTCGGCACACCGTCAAAAGGACGCAGGCACCGCCAAATGCATACTGCGCATGGCCTGTGTCCTCAGTGATAAAGATAGGGGGCGAATGACGCATGCAGCGTCATGCACCCGGAGGCGGAGCTACCGGCGGAGGCGCGGCAGGGAGCGGGGCTTAGCGGTGGCCGTGCGCAGGCCATCGCTGCGCCCTGAAACGCAAATGTGAAACCGACCTAAATTGCATTTTATTGCATGAAATAAGTATTTGATCACCTACCAACAAGCAAAAATTCTGGCTCTCACAGACGTGATAGGTTTTATTTAAGAATCCCTCTTACTCTTCACTTATCACCTGTATTAATTGCACCTGTTTAAACTTGTAACCTGTATAAGAGAAACCAGTCTATACACTCAATCAATCACACTCCATCCTCTTCACCATGGCCAAGACCAAAGAGCTGTCTAAGGACACCAGAGAGAAAAATGTAGTCCTGAAGAAGGCTGGGATGGGTTACATGACAATGGAAATGCAGCTTGGTGAGAAGACAACAACTGTTGACACTATTATTAGAAAATGGAAGAAACACAAGACAACTGTCCATCTTCCTTAGTGTGGGGCTCCATGCAAGATCTCGTCCCATGGGGTGATGATCTGAGAAAGGTCAGAAATCAGCCAAAAACTACACAGGAGGAATTGGACAAGGACCTGAAGAGAACTGGGACTACTGTCTCAAGTATTACCATTAATAATACACTACGCCATCATAGATTAAAATCCTGCAAGGCAAGCAAGGTCCCCCTGCTCATGCTAGCACATGGCCAGGCCTGTTTGAAGTTCACCAATGACCATCTGGATGATCCAAAGGAGGCATGGGAGAAGGTGAATTGGTCAGATGAGACCAAAGTAGAATTTTTTGGTATCAATTCCACTCACCATTTTGCATGAGTGCAACCCCAAGATCACCATCCCAACCACGGAGCACGGTGGGGGAGACATCATACTTTGGGGGTACTTTTCTGCTAATGGAGCAGGACAGCTGCACAATATTGAAGGGAAGATGGATGGGGTCATGTATCGTGAGATTTTGGCCAACAACCTCCTTCTCTCAGTAATAGCATTGAAGATGGGTTGTGGCTGGGTCTTCCAGCATGTCAAAGACCTGAAACACACAGCCAGGGAAACTAAAGATTAGCTCTGTAAGAAGCATTTCAAGGTCCTGGAGTGGCCTAGCCATTCTCCAGACCTGAAACCAATAGAAAATTTTTGGAGGGACTGAAGCTCAATGTTGCCCAGCAACAGCCCTGAAACTTGAAAGATGTGGATAATATCTGCATGGAGTAGTGGGCCAAAATCTATGATGGAGAGTGTGCAAACTTGGTCAATAATTACAGGAAATATCAGTGGCTAGGCCACTCCATGACCTTAATGTGCTTCTTTTTGAGCCACTCCTTTGTTGCCTTGGCTGTGTGTTTTGGGTCATTGTCTTGCTGGAAGAGTCAGCCACGACCCATTTTTAATGTCCTGGAGGAGGGAAGGAGGTTGTCATTAAGGATTTTATGGTACATGGCTACATCCATTCTCCCACTGATGTAGTGAAGCAGTCCTGTGCCTTTATCAGCAAAACACCCCCAAAACATAATGTTTCCACCTCCATGCTTGACAGTGGGAATGGTGCTCTTTGGGTCATAGGCAGCATTTCGCTTCCTCCAAACATGGCGAGTTGAGTTAATGCCAAATACCTCAATTTTTGTCTCATCTGACCACAGCACCTTCTCCCAAATACTCACAGAATCATCCAGGTGTTCATTGGCAAACTTCAGATGGGCCTGCACATGTGCCTTCTTGAGCAGGGGACCATGCGGGCACTGCAGGATTTTAAACGTTTACGGCGTAAAGTGTTACCAATGGTTTTCTTGGTGACTGTGGTCCCAGCTGCCTTGAGATCATTAACAAATTCCCCCTGTGTAGTTTTAGGCTGATCTCTCCCCTTCCTAATGATCAAGGCTATCTCATGAGGCGAGATTTTACATGGTGCCCCAAATCGATGTCGATTGACACTCATATTGTATTTCTTCCATTTTCTTACTATTTCACCAACAGTTGTCTCCTTCTCACCCAGCATCTTACTTATGGTTTTGTAGCCCATTCCAGGTTTGTAGAGAGTAAACACCTCATGAAATACATTACACCAACAAAATCTAAATAACTATCAAAGGTGTAATATTTGTACGGACATCATGTTGGAAAAATCGCGAAGCAACAAAGAACACAAAAACAAACTGAGACCAAAGATTCCAATACTATATAAATTTATGCAAAAATCAGTGCTTTATTAATTACAAGGGTATCTGGAGGGGAAGGGGTCCACCAAATGACACATGTTAAAAGGGAAGTTCTCCGGACATCTAGATGGTGATCATATTAATATATACATACATATATCCATTCTTAGGAAACCACAGATAGAATAATACTCATCTAATCAAAGGATATATTGCACATATTCCATATGGCCTAAGAGGAACTGAAAAAGCATGTAAAACCCACATAGATAATTAATCATCCTTATGTAATATTACCAGATTATTAGGCGGGAGTATGTCCAGGAGCATCCACCCCAATGCGCGTTTCGGCAGATTGTGCCTTTCTCAAAGGGTACAGGAAGTGAAGAAGGGGAAGGTATAAAAAGCCCCACCAACCAATGAACACAGCGATCGCTGATTACACACAGGTGCCCACAAATTCAGCACATTACAATGGAGGCCGCTATGAGGATGTATGTCAAATTACCTCATATGAAGCGCCGGTGCTGCTAGATGATACAAGCGCCGCCATGGAAACCAGGCGCTCAACGGCGTCAGTGTCACATGTCAGTGACGTCACTGCACGCGACCATCACTACACCCACCGCAGCCGCTCGATGACGCTGGCGATGCCACGATTACCAGACACCCAGCGGTGTCGGCGTCACGTGCCTGTGACGTCACACACCGTTACCGTCACTGCAGTAACGAAAGACGGTCCCGGTCCACCTGTCAGCTTTCGGCGTCTTTTGTTACTGCAGTGACGGACACGGTGTGTGACATCATGGGAACGTGACGCTGACGCCGCTGGGCATCTGGTTACCGTGGCATCGCCAGCGTCATCGAGCAGCTGCTGTGGGTGTAGTCATGGTTGCATGCAGTGACGTCACTGACATGTGACACTGACGCCGTTGAGCGCCTGGTTTCCATGGCGGCGCTTGTATCATCTAGCAGCGCCGGCACATCATATGAGGTAATTTGACATACATCCGCATAGCGGCCTCCATTATAATGTGCTGAATTTGTGGGCACCTGTGTGTAATCAGCGATCGCTGTGTTCATTGGTTGGTGGGGCTTTTTATACCTTCCCCTTCTTCACTTCCTGTACCCCTTGAGAAAGGCACAATCTGCCGAAACGCGCGTTGGGGGTGGATGCTCCTGGACATACTCCCGCCTAATAATCTGGTAATATTACATAAGGATGATTAATTATCTATGCGGGTTTTACATGCTTTTTCAGTTCCTCTTAGGCCTCTTTCACACATCAGGTTTTCGCCGTCAGGCGCGATCCGGCGCTTTTGACAAAAACCGGATCCGGCGAAATGCAATGCCGGATCCGGTTTCCCCCCCATTGACTTGCATTAGAGCCGGATCGAGCCGGATGGCCATGCGTTTCATCCGATTTTCGCCGGATCCGGCAATGTGACGCGATCCGGCGTCTGGAAAAAACGGCTACTGTAACGTTTTTTGTCTCCGGCGAAAAAGCCGGACACGCCGGATCCAGCGTGTCCGGCTTTTTCATACAATGAAAGCCTATGAGCGCCGCAATGCGCCTGATCCGGCGACAGCCGGATCCGGTGGCCGGATCCGGTTTTTTTGGTCTGAGCATGCTCAGTAGCTCTGCCCACAAGACATATATAAAAGCAAGACAGTGGGACCCTCAGCCACACCCAACATACCACCCAAGCCAAGAACCAGGAGCAGGAGAAGGCAGCAGACATCTGCAGCAGCACCATCAGCACCACCCCAAATGGAGCAGCATGCTGAACAACGGGAGGGGAGTCCAGCAGCAGATGAGAGACGGTAATTATCAAATCCCCCATTCCTCCAAACTAGGGCTATGGAATATCAAGATATTCATTGTCCCTTTGTTTCTCTTTATTCAACAGCCGCCCAATAGATGCAGCAGCAGCAGCAATGGCAGCAGAAGGAACACCACCTACAGCCATGGAGTCTGGCCATGAGGAAGACAGCACATCTTCTTCTGGGAGCCCTCCCTCGCATCGTCAGCGTTTGACGGTAAGTTTTTATTTCCAAAATCCATCATCTCTGTAATATATGTCTATTCATTGCCTTTTATTTCAAAACAGGAATCACAAGATGAAGAGGAGCTCCCAGAAGAAGAAGGAAGGGGTGGACAGACACTTGGAGTGGGCTCACAATTGGTAAGTTTTTTGCATCAAACGCAGAAACACAACATCACACTACACACAACACATAGAAAACAATGTTCTGCAGACCACACACAGCAAACAAATGCCTACATCCAAAGACATAACATTTTTTGTTTTCTTCTCTAGTCTTCCCAATCTGGTGCTCGGCCAAGAGGTCCTCGCAGTGCCTCCCAAGGTCGTCGGCGACAGCAACGCGGCGGTCACCAGCGTGTAAGTATAAATATTTTTGCTTTGTTTTTTTGCACTTTTTATTTCATTTCTTTTGTGGAGGCTAATTATGTTATTTTTGTCTTTTTCTTTAACAGCCTTCACAGCGTGCTCCCGACTCTGACGGTGAGGATGGAGGAATCGATGTGGACCACCTCATCGATCTCGTCAGAGAAAGGGAGCCGCTATGGAATATGGCTGACCGCCGCCACGCTGACCTTATCGTTACCCGACGACTCTGGGAGGAAATCTGTTCGCTCCTTGTGGACCGCTGGGAGGACCTCGAAGCTCGGGCCCAGATTAAAGAGCGTAAGTATATACAGTACCGGTTGCTTGATTTAAACCAGTGTTTCCCGAACTCCAGTCCTCGTGGTCCCCACGGATCATGTGTTCAGGATTTCTATTTACTTTGGAAATCCTGAAAACATGACCCCTGGGGACCATGAGGACTGGAGTTTGGGAAACACTGATGTTGTATACTAACCACTTTGTCCTTTCTCGTTTCAGGGGAGAGAATTGTGAAGCGGTGGCGGTCTGTGAGGGATCGTTTCAAGAAGGAGTTCAATAAAGAGATGCGGGCCCCGAGTGGATCTGGAGGACGCAGGAGCAAGTACAAGTACGCACGAGCCCTGTCGTTCCTCCGGGAGACAATGCTCACCAGAAGGTAAATATTACACACCACATGTAACAAAAAAATGTTTAGATGTAACTTTTTTTTTTCAGCCAGGGCCATACCATGTCACTATTTTAATTGTTTTTTTTTCTCTTTATTCCACAGCACGGTAAGCAGCACTCGGGAGCCTGCACGATTGGACCCTTCTGAGGCGATCCCTGAGGAGACCGGCACCGAGGGACACTTCGACCGCCCCGGTACATCTGCACCTTCCCAGCCTTCCCACACATTCGACCCATCTGTCCCATCCACCAGCACAGGAGCATCGTGGCCGCCTACATTACATGCAGCTGCTGGTGAGGAGATCGCTTTCCCTTTACCCCACCCTTCTGCCCCTGCCACCTCTAGTACACCTGCGGGTACTGGGCGGCAGCGGCAGAGGGGTCAGGAAAAGAGTTATGCGCCAGAGTTCTTGCATCTGAATGCATCTTTCCAGAACTGTCTAAAAGTCTTGTCAGAGCAAATCTCCGCAGGCTTTCAGCAGATCAACTCCAGCATTCTGGAGGTGAAGACACTTCTGCAAACCATGCATTCAGAAGCAAGATCTTCACCAAACCACACCTTTTTCAGGTGTGTTGTGGAGCGCATGGCAACACTATCTCCTACCCAGCAGATGCATGTAATACATTCGTGCCACGGTGCTCTACAGCAGGTTACCTCCCAACCTCCACCTCCCACCACTGTAGTTCCTCCACCTGCACCCCCTCCAGCCACTTTCCATCCTCCCCCTCCTATTACATCTGCACCCCCTCCAGCCACTTTCCATCCTCCCCCTCCTATTACATCTGCACCCCCTCCAGCCACTTTCCATCCTCCCCCTCCTATTACATACCAGCAACCTCCCCAGTACCAGCAACCTCCCCAGTACCAGCAACCTCCCCAGTACCAGACATCTCCCCACTTCCAGCAACCTTCCCTGTACCAAACTCCTTCCCCGTACCAAACTCCTTCCCCATACAACTTTCCATCAACATCATCTGCTCCTACAGTCCCTGCCCAATCCTCCACTCCACCGCCCACCACCTCTTCTGCCTCCCACATGTCCACCCATTCTGTAGCTTTTTCCACACCATCACCTCTAACTGTTCCTTCCCCACCACGATCCCAGTCCTCTCTCCACACTCCCATTGTCGAAGTGTCCCGCAGCCCCTCCAGCAGTATTTCCACCCCACACTACACAGATTTATGATATGTTTTGTAATAAAAATGCCCAGTTGGTTTCAAACCTTTATTAAAAAAGTTTTTTTAACTTTAAAAACAGTTTACAAAAAAAAATATTTTAAATAAAAGTTAAATTATTGTTTACACTGGTTGTCTGTCATTTCTTTCTGCGGCGAAATATGTTTAAAAAAAAGGTTAAATACAGGGTATTTAAAAGGTAAAAAGGTATTCAAAACCAGGTATATAACTGTGGGTAAATTTTAGCTTTTTGCCACAGTTGTGTTCCTGGTTGTGTTTGAAGCAAAGTATTTCACCTAAAAAGTTGTGTTTATTGTTGGTGATTTCCTAACAATGTACACAACTTTTGTTAAAAGGTGAAATACTTTGCATAAAACACAACCAGGTACACACCTGTGGCCTAAAGCTAAAAATAGAGACCATGACAAGATAGCCAACTTTGGTTGGCAAAGGTATATACTGTTGGTACAGAAGGTACACAAGTTTGGTTAGGGCACAAATCTTTCACACTCTGTCATTCTGCCAGTGTACTCTGCCTTGAGGTGACATAAAGTATAGTGCAAAATTGTCCCTCATTACTGAAACCGTCACAGAACTTCTAGTGGTAATGTCATGGTAATCTTGCAAGGTGGTTTCTTCAGAGGTGTCCTCAATGGAAATGGGTTCCTTGCAGATAACAAAATTGTGGAGTACCACGCAAGCTTTGATCACCTCGTCAACAGTTTCTGTCTTGAGGTTGATCGCAGTCAATAGGACCCGCCATTTGGCTGTCAGAATAACAAAGGTACATTCAACCATTCTTCTTGCTCTTGTGAGGCGGTAATTAAAAATGCGTTTTGGTCTTGTCAATCCTCTGCTAGAGTACGGTTTCAAAAGGTGTTCTGACAGCTGGAAGGCTTCATCCCCTACACAGACAAATGGCATAGGTGGACCAGATGTTTGCGGCAGCGGTCTAGGTGGTGGGAACTGGAAGGTGTTTCCATACAGTTTACGCCCCATGGCAGACAGTTTGAAAACTTGAGAGTCATTGGAGCGGCCATAGGCCCCAATATCAACAGCAATAAATTTGTATTCCGCGTCAGCGATGGCCATGAGGACAATTGAAAAATATTTCTTGTAATTGAAATATTCCGATCCCGATCCGGCTGGCTTTACAATGCGGATATGTTTCCCGTCCACAGCGCCCAAGCAGTTGGGAAACTGACATATCTGTTGAAACTTGTCAGCAATTTCAATCCACCTCTCTGTTGTGGGCTCTGGTAAAAACTCTTCAGCCAAGGAGTCCCACAGTGCACGGCATGTGTACTTCACTATTCCAGATATGGTGGAAATCCCGAGTCTGTACTGGAAATGCAGTGACGAAAGGGATTCTCCAGTTGCAAGAAATCTGTGGGGAATTAAAAAACAATAAATTAGTTTAGCATTGCATACCAAAACTCAGCTATAACACTTGGAGATACAAACTACCACCAACAAGATTGCAGTGAAAGTGTGCTCTGATGCGATCACATCCAATAAATGTGGCTTACCTTAAAGTCACCGTCAGAAGCTCTGCGGGTGAAACAGAGAAGCGGCAATAGGTGTCCGCTTTTCTTATGAGGTGTGCAATGCGCTCCACCAAGTAATCAAAATTCTCCATTTTCATCCAAACATATCCGAAAAATTTATCCGGGTTTCGTCGAAGGTCCATGCAGAGTGTAGAATAGACCCCACGCGTCATTCTCTTGGCTGTGATGGGGTGGATCCACAAATGTCGTCTACGACGCCTGATGCGCTGCTGTCTCGCTCTCTCCTTCTCCAGAACAATCACCCTCAAACGATTCGCCTCCGCTATAAAATCCGCCAAATTCTTCAAAATATTTCCAATCACAACATCCATCTTCGCCAGTAACTTGCTCTTCTCTCCAACCTGCACTTTCTCCTCTACAACCTGTCAAAGAAGGGCTGTAGGAACACGCTATATATAGTTTTCCAGTAGCCAATACCGTTCGGAAGGCCACAAGGGTCAATTTTAAAAACCGGATCCAGCGTAATCCGTCGAAAAACGGATAGAAAAATGGATGAACCGGATGAGACGGATCCCGTTTTGTCTGTCAAGAACAAGATGGATCCGGCAGAAAACCGAATCCGGCACATCAGGTTTTACGGATCGCGCCTGACGCCGAAAACCTGATGTGTGAAAGTAGCCTTAGGCCATATGGGATATGTGCAATATATCCTTTGATTAGATGAATATTATCCTATCTGTGGTTTCCTAAGAATGGATATATGTATGTATATATTAATATGATCACCATCTAGATGTCCAGTAAACTTCCCTTTTAACATGTGTCATTTGGTGGACCCCTTCCCCTCCAGATACACTTGTAATTAATAAAGCACTGATTTTTGCATAAATTTATATAGTATTGGAATCTTTGGTCGCAGTTCATTCCAGGTTTGTGCAGGTCTGTGGTCTTGTCCCTGACATCTTTATAAAGCTCTTTGTCTTGCCCACCCATGTTGTAGAGGTTAGAGTCTAACTGATTAACTGACTGTGTGGACTGGAGTCTTTTATAAAGGAGACTATGTAAGACAGCTGTCTGTAATGCAGGTAATGAGTTTATTAGGAGCATCTAACTGGTCTGTAGGAGCCAAAGCTCTTAATGGTTGGTAGAGGATCAAATACTTATTTCTCACTGCAAAATGCAAATAAATATGTATAATTCATACAATGTGATTTTCTGGATTTTATTTTTGATATTCTGTCTCTCAATGTTAAAATTAACCTACCTTTAAAATTACAGACTGTTCATGTCTTTTTCAGTGGACAAACTTACAAAATCAGCAAGGGATCAAATACTTATTTCCCCCACTGTATATATCAGGAATGGGCCCAGTATAATGGAAACATATAGCAGGATAAGGTATCTATACTAGGATGGGGCCCAGGATAATGGATATATATGGATAGATTTTATATACTGCATATATATATATATATATTAATGATTATATGTAACTAAAAAGTAAACTTCCTGTGTCTACCTCTGTGAGCAGCTGAGTGAGCTCGTCTACCACAGTTGGTGCTAGAAGAGTGGGCAAGATCCCCAAGAAGTGAGTGTGATGGCTGTGGACAAATTGCATGTCCTGAGTTAAGGCAGCTGTAGGGATGAAACAACGGACAGACAATATGGAGGAGCTCTTGAAGCACCTGATCCTAAGTCAGCAGCAGAACCAGCAGCATCTCCATTTGCAGCAGCAAGCCCAGCAGGAGACAACTATACTCCTGATGCAGCAAATCCAGCTCCAGAAACAGCAGATGGAACTCCTGGCATGGGATGTCCACAGCAGAGAAGTTGCCCCTCCCTCAAGTCCAGAAGATGGTAAGACGAGTGATGTAAAAGATGACCCCAGGCGATGATGTTGAGTCATTTTTGCCTGTGTTTGAAAGAGCAGAAGAGCGGGAGAAGCTGCCGCCAGAGCAGTGGATGAAGGTACTTGTCCCCTATCTAACTAGTGAGCCCCAAAAGGCTTATTATGACCTGGCCTTATAGGAAGCAGAAGAGTACGCCAAGCTAAAAATTGAAATATTGGCATGCTTAGGAGTGACTATGTCTGTCAGGGCACAAAGAGTCCATCACTCAATATATTGAGGTGACAAATCCCCTCGCTTCCAAAGTTTTACCTACTGCACCTTGTGCAGAAATGGTTGCAGCCGGAGTACTTCACCCCAGTCCAGATTGTTGAGCAGGTTGTTATCGACAGGTTTATCCACTCTTTTCATAGGTGGGTGCAAACTTGGGTTGCCCAGGTTGACCCCTGGAATGTGGATGACCTGGTTGACCTGGTGGAAAGGTACCAGGTGGTTGAGAAGTCCTTACAGCAACAGGCCTTTTTCACATTCCTATTCTGGAGTATTCAGAAGGAGTCTGAGTCTGAAAAAAGGGTAGTAGACCCACAACTGAGGGAAGTCGGACATCCCAAGGGTCCACTGGTAAGGACTTAATGTGTTGAAGGCGTCACAGTCCTGGACATATAGCCACTCTTTGTCATATGTCCATTGAACTGATAGACTGCAGCATAGGGAGGCACTGTTTATATTATGCTTATCCAGCCTACAGTGAGGACTATCAGCCCAGTGCATTGCCACATGCATGTCCCATTACAATAAATATGGGAGTCCGCTATATTCACAGCAATGCCAAGGAATACACTGTTGCCAGAGTGACTATAAATACGACATGTGGCACAGAGTCCCATGAGATCAGAGTAGTTAAAGACCTCCTACACCCTGTGATAATAGGGCAGGACTTTAGCTTGTTCTGGGACTTATGGCCAAAGATGGGGATTCCAAGTTACTCAGACAGGAGCTGGTTCGACCATGAAAAATCCCCATAGCAGTCAAAAGTGGATAAATTCCCCCTGTGTGTCCTTGCTGGCGATGACAATGAGATGGTGACCCATGAGGCTGAGATTCCTGAGTTGGGGGTTTTGGGGTGAACTTGCAGGAACTTACTTTTCAAGGGGTATTTGACAATGTGACTGTGATAAATGGGGTTGGTAAAGATCCAGGGGACAACACCAGGTTTCAATATTTTGTTGTAAATGAGGAGCTACTATATTGGGTCACTAAACTGAGAGGGGAAATAATAGAGCAGTTGTTAGTACAATGTAGCTATAAGCGTATGGTACTAGATCCAGCGCATTCTTATGTCTTGGGTGGGCAGAAATTCTACTGGTCGGAATATCACCTAGAGATTGTTAATTACTGCTGGTCTTGCTCTACCTGTCAGCTAACTGCTCAGATACCCCTCTTCCGAAGTCCCCTAGTGCCATTGTCCATTATAGAGGTTCCTTTTGCCATGAACCTTGTCGGGTCCTTAGTAAATCCATCAGGGGGTACCAATACATCCTTGTTTTGATGGACTATGTAACATGGTTCCCGGTAAATTTGAGTACATTTCTGGCCAAGTGGAAGGGGTCATATGAAGTGGTCAAAAAGTTGAGTAATGTCATCTACAAGGTACACCAGTCAAGGAGAAGAAAATACTACCAGGTGTACCAGATTAACCTGCTTAAACTGTGTGTGCATGATGACGACAGCACGATCCTTGTCACCGGGCTTAATGGTGATGTTACCATCGTGGACAAACACTTGCAGAGCTTCAAATTCCTCAGTAGTTAAATTGGGATATACAGTATATATGCACCACAATATCCCTGTTTGAGTTTCAAATTATCATTATTAACAGCTAGCAAAAACATCTCAATGACGAACATTACCATAGGCAGAAAGTCACTACCTTTAGATAAGAATAAATTATGTAGACACCATTCAGATTTACTAGGTTCCTTATTAGTTGCATTTTTGGAATACCAATATTTAGGTTTTATGAGCCTATAACATTTTTGGAGAGATATTTATGGCTCAAACCGGTTGATATGGGAACTAGAGCTAAAAGATAGACCCTTACTCAATACAATAAATTCTATCTGTCAAACATTTTTTAGAAAGGTTTACCATAAGGTTGGTACTTTTTATGCTCAAAAATGCAGAACCGCCATTGGTGCCAATATGGCACCTGCTTATGCGAATTCGATAATGGATTCTCTGCAGGAGGAAGTTTTCTATGTTTCCTACCACTTTACCAAGATTTTGGAGTGGTGAAGATACATAGATGATGTCTACTTCCTTTGGAAGAGTTCTCTCCTTGAAATAATTGAGTATTGTACTTTTTTGAATGAAATTGACAACAGTATAAAGTTTACACTTGTACATTCTGCTCATGAGATACAGTTCTTGGATGAGTCTGTTAAAAAGAATACTAATACATTATCTACTACATTGTATGCGAATCCTACAGATACAAATAATACCTTAAAATTTGAAAGTCATCATCTGAGGAAATTGGTTGATTCCCTTCGTTATAGTCAATATTAAAGATTGAAAAGGATAATTAGTGAATAGTGAGGAATCCCATGTACAGCCATCTTTAACAATTTAGTGAAGAAATTTAGGGATAGTAATTATCCACAATGTGTTTTGGATAAGTGAGAACAGAGGGTTAAAAAGATGGACAGATCAATCTTGTTAAACAAAGGAAAAGGAGTTGGGGAAAGTAACAATGAGAATTCCAATTAACATATTGTCAAGAGAGTAATGATATTGCAACTATAATTAAAAGACACTGGTCAATGTTTGGGAAATGTCTGTCGAATAATGAGGAGTTTATTAATCCACCTTTATTCTCCCTTAAAAGACCTATAACTTTAACGGATAGACAAGTGAAGTCTAATATAGATTCTCTAGAAAATATGAACATTCCACATTAATGGGACAACAATGTACAGGATGTTTTCCATGCCTTAGTTGCATAAATTGTCCACTTATGTTAAAAGGGGTATATTTCAAACATCAAAAATCTTTAATCGCCTTTATAATCAAATTCTATATGACGTGTGATACAGAATATGTGATACATGTTTTAATATATCCATGTAAGTTATTGTATGTAGGGAAGACTACCTGGGATTTTCAAGCAAGAATGAATCATCACTTATTCTATTAGGAAAAGAAACTTGATTTACCTGTACCAAAACATTTCACGAAATTATTGCATAACGAAAAGGATCTTAGGTTTTGTATTTTTGAACATGTTCCTCCACTTAGGAGGGGAGGGAATAGAGAAAAAGAAAATTGGAATGGATCTGTAGATTAAACTCTCTAAAACCTAATGGTCTTAATGTAGATTTTAAGTTGCATACTCTTGTATAAGATTGCCCTGCTTTAAACAGGATTTTTCTTCATGTAGTCTATTTTATAATAGTTAGAGATGAGCGAATATGTTCAGAAAACACTCGCCAAAGATAAATTTGGCACATATATAGCACATTCGGATTCGTGATCAAAAACGCGAACATATTTTCTTAAAATCAGAAATAGTAAAATTCGGTGAAAGTGCAGGAAAATAATTGTGTTACTACTAAAGTATTTTACAGTTGATGATAGATAGATAGATAGATAGATAGATAGATAGATAGATAAAAAGCTGGCAATTCATCTGTCGTAAAATCACGGCAGGACCCAACAGGAAAGAATAGATGGATTACATACAGTATATACACATATGAAAACATAGCTAGGACTCAAGATCAATGAAAAAAGCATGATTAAATAGTGAGATACTCTCCAAAGAACATAGATAACCAGCAAAAGAACTCAGAAGAGCTTATATCTCAAAAGGAATATGTATAGGTACAAGGCACAGTTCAAAGAGGTCATTAATAAAGCCAAGTTTTTGTTACCAAAGTACAAAGACACTTTATTATATAATATAGTTACACAAGGAAAAAAATAGACATACAGTAAACACCATATACAAAGTTCATAATAGACATACAGTAAACACCATATACAAAGTTCATAAATACTAAAAACCAGTGAACAATGATACAACTTATGGTGTGACATGACAAGCATCAATAATAATACCATCAGGGAAGAAATAAAAGATATAGTAACAAGATTTTATATATAAGTATTATTATATTCCATAGATGTGGGTAAAGAACTAAGAAAGCCCAAGTAAAGGAGGGAAGGGGAAGGTCAATAGCCACCAGTAGTCAGGGGGATTGTTGGACTAAATCCACCCATGTAAGCAGTAAGTTCCAGAGTCACAGGGCACAAGAGTACAGACCCCCATAGATAGCAATACCCAGCCAACCCCTCGTTGGTCCCAGAGAGATCCCCCTCAATTCCACCCATAAACCAAAACCGTGTAAAATAGAGATAACAGAAGATAAAACAGTTCTTACCCATATTGAGATGCCTGCATGTCACGCTGAAGCAGCGACGTGTGTTTCACTACCTGCTTCTTCGGGGGGGGCAATGTGTCAATACATCAAGCCAGTTGGTTTAAATAACCGGGTCCAAAGGAAAAGAGCCAATGGAATCCTCCCAGTTGTAAAAGATGCCGGGTGCCGTGCTTTGTCAGCGCATGGAGACATAACATCCAGCCATCCAATGTCACATCCGGCGTCAAGAGCGCTGCATGTCAGGAACAATAGTTCCAGTGACGTCAGAGGTATTCAGTGCTTGAACAGACACCGCAGGGGGCGGGGGCACAAAGGAGGAAATGCCGACATGCGCAGAATCTGCATCCAGCCCGTCAGGGAGTAAATAGAACTAAGCCAGCCCTGCTCTCATAAGGGATATATAACAAAATAGCAGTTATAAAGAAACAGGGAGAAACATTAAACTTCATTATAGCCAGAAGGCATATCAATGTTTGTATTAAAAAGAATATAAATAACATTCCCAATCAGAAAATGGAGGCGGGGAGAAAAGGGAGAGAAAAATCAGAAAAAAGAAGAAAAAATGGGTGAAAGGGCAAAAAGGAAAAGGAATGGGAACCAGAGAACTAGCATGGAACATACACTAGTATATACTGGATCATTGAGGAGTCACAACAGAAGGGCAAAAAAAGTTTTCTTGCATAATAAAATATCTTACATAATGTGCATACAAAGATATATGTTCCAATTATAAAAAACATCAAATCAGTCCATCTGGTCCATCTCCAATAATCTCCCAATAGGAGGGAAGATGTGTCTTTCTCCTACATGGCGTAAATTGCAGAGGAGAAGCAGGCCATACATCTGGAGGGGGAATTATATCATCCCGTAAGGGAGTCATTCACAGTCACTAAAAAATAAAAATCAAAATGACACACAATTAAAAACATAAATAAAATAAATCCCAGGGCTGTGAGAAAAGGCCGAAGACTATCCCGCAAGTGAAAGGGAACCCCATTATAAGAAAAGTGCAAAACTGAGCTTCTCATTTAGACCCGCCGGGGTCATTGTGCCCAAACTAAAGATCCAACTGCATTCTAGTTGGGAAAGTCTCTTTTCAAGATCATCACCCCTGATTCCCCCATGAATGCGGTCAATACCTCGCTCCTTCAATAGGTCAGGGTCACACCCATGTTTAATCCTGAAATGAGAAGGAATCGTCTTCAAGGATAATATATCATCAACGTTCAGGGCAGCCCTAATGTCCCTAACGTGTTCCCTTGTACGGACATGCAACTTACGAGATGTCAGGCCCACATAGATGAGGCCACATGGGCAAGTAGCATAGTAGATGACGACGTTGCTGGAGCAAGAAATATACTCCCTAATTTTAAATGATCGTTGGCGTCCAAGGAACAAAAGGAGGATGTTCTTTCAACATTATGACAGGCCAGGCATGACCCGCATGGGAAACAACCCTGCAGTGGATTGCCGGACAGGAAAGTGGAGGGTGGTTGGGCAACATAGTGGCTTTCAACCAATAGATCTTTTAAATTGCTACTCCTCCTAGCTGTTAGTAGGGCTCTATCAGGAAGCCACCTCCCCAAATTGGGGTCTGTTTTTAGCACTGACCAATGCTTATTCAAAATCTGTCAGATGTTGTTCCCCCTATTGTTATAGGTGGATATAAATCTGACACTGTGGGACTCGTCAGGCCTCCCCCAGAGGCAGACAGGAGGTGGCCATGGTCAGATGTCTTAGCATGTTGGTAACCTTTTTTAATGCAGCGTTTACTATATCCATGGCTCTGGAACCTGTCCTGCAGGTCAGCGGCCTGAAACTCAAATCGTTCATTCGTGGAACACTATTGTCGAACATGAAGAAACTGACACAGTGGGACGGTGCACGCCGTGGATGGAGTGTGGGCCGAGGAAGCATGTAGTAATGAATTTACTGAAATGTCCTTTCGGAAAACATCAGTCTGGATGAATCTATCAGAGGATACAGCAATCTGTATATCAAAAAATTCCATAACCTGATCATGAAATTTGTACGTAAATTTAATGTTATATGGATTCTCATTTAGTTGACCCATGAATCCATGTTGTTCCTCAACAGAACCCTGCCAAATGATAAGTAAATCATCAATATAGCAGTACCAACAAAGGGCTTGTGAGGCGGCCCATGCCCCATCCCCAAAAACCTCCCTGTCCCAAAAACCAAGAAAGAGGTTAGCATAGGATGGAACACAGGCTGCATCCATTGCGGTAGCGCTTGTCTGCAAATAAAAGCGATCGTTAAACGTGAAAAAATTATGATTTAAAATGTATTCTAATAATTTCAAAATTAAAGACTGCAGTAAAGGATCCAGATTGCTGCTACTCAGATAGAACTCCACCGCTCTCAGTCCACACTCATGTGTAATACAGGTGTACAAAGATTCGACATGCCCAACAACATGCCCTCCTCAAGGGAGAGGCCATCGAGCTTCCACAGGGCGTCGGTAGTGTCCCTGATGTAGGAGGGAAGCGCGCCTACCAAGGGTTGAAGATAATATTCAATAAATTTACAAGCTGGACAGCACAGCCCTCCCACACCAGAGACAATGGGATGCCCCGGCAGAGCACGAGGGTCCTTGTGGACCTTCGGCAGGAGGTAAAAGGTGGAGACAACATGATGTTAGACGTACAAACCCTCGAGGGCCTTTTTAGTAATAATTCCCCGAGAGAGTGCTTTATCCAAGATGAGTAAAATTTCATTTTGATAACTCATCAGGGGATTAGAGGAGAGAGACCGGTAAGCATCCTTATCCTTCAATTGCCTAAAGGCCTCGCTCTAGTACATCTTAGTAGGCCAGCCACCACATTCCCTCCTTTATCTGTGGGTTTAATTACCATGTCTTTAAGTGATTTCAATTCGCATAAAGCCTGTCTCTGTGCCCTGGTTAAGTTGTCATTTATCCTATTAGTAGGAATAGTCCTTAAATCGTCCGTGACTAATTTGCAAAAAATATCAACCTGAGGGCACAGAGAAAGGGGAGGGAATTTGGTGGATCTGGGCAAAAGAGATGCAGGAAAATTACCTGTAGGGCTACCAGTACTCTCTCTCTCTCTCTCTCCAGATCCTCAAGGATTTGTATCGCCTCCTGCTCCACCCTGCTGCCAAATTCCACATCATGGCGAGTCCCAGAGTGCAGTCATTTTAATATGAACTTCCTCAGAAACAGGTGTAAGTCCTTCACTGTGGTAAAAAGGTCAAAATTATTATTCGGAACAAATGTTAACCCCAGCTGTAACACCTCTTTTTGGCTATCTGTCAAAACATTGGAAGATAGATTAAGTACCTCTAGTTTATTGGACTTGCATCTCTTTTCCACAGATTGGGGTGGAGTATTTTTCCGTTTGTTTGAAGATTTGCCCTTTTGTCAACCAGAGGATTTATTAGAGCCCAATCGCTTCATCAGATTCGTCGAGGATCCAGGGAGGTATATAGTCTCCTCATCTATCGATGAGACTGATGAAAAAGGGTTTGATCGATTAGAAAATGGGCGTTTAAAGCCCCTATTTTTTGGATTACGCCATCTATAAACTTTTTGATTCTTGTAATCATCACAGTCTCTCTGATATTTTTTTGTCTTAACTGAGACAATGTCCTTCTCCCATTTAGCAAAGTCCAAATCAAGTTCCTCATTCAATTTTTGTAAGGCCTCAGTAGAAAGTTGTTTTGTCAGAATTTCACGAACTTCCTTAATTTCGGTCTCAATCTGTTTAATTGATCTGTCATTTGAATCAATCAGTAGGCCCATAATTCTCTTAGAACAAGAGGAGGCTATATCTTCCCTTTTTTGTTTAAACATGTCATCTTCTACATAGAAGGAGGGAAAGACTTGTATACGTAAACCTCTGGGAATTAAACATAATGTTCCAAAAAGGACTTATTCCACCACCATTTAGTTCGCTTGTGAAATAGATTCTTCAGCCTAGTAATCTGATCTGTCACAGCCCCAGATTCGGGATTAATAACCACAGGTGCATCCTCATTAAAAACCTGGTTCAATTTTGTCAGCCAAGTTTTGTCCTGTGCCTGAAAATCCATCTGTCTGAACAAGCTGTGAAAATACACAGTAAGCAACTTATGAAAGCATAGCTAGGATTCAAGATCAATGAAAAAAGCATGATTAAATAGTGAGATACTCTCTATAGAACATAGATAACCAGCAAAAGAACTCAGAAGAGCTTATATCTCAAAAGGAATATGTATTGGTACAAGGCACAGTTGAGAGAGGTCATTAATAAAGCAAAGTTTTTGTTACCAAAGTACAAAGACACTTTATTATATAATATAGCTACAACAAGGAAAAAATAGATATACAGTAAACACCATATACAAAGTTCATAAATACTAAAAACCAGTGAACAATGATGCAACTTATGGTGTGACACAACAAGCATCAATAATACCATCAGGGAAGAAATATAAGATATAGTAACGAGATTTTATATATAGTATTATTATATTCCACCGATGTAGGTAAAGAAATAAGAAATCCCAAGTAAAGGAGGGAAGGGGGAGGTCAATAACTACCAGTAGTCAGGGGGACTAGTCATTTAGTGGCGGTGAAATTAAGCTGTCAGCTTAGCTCAAGCAGAGGAAAAAAATGTATTTCTGTTACAAATATGAAACAGCAAGCTAGATCTGAGTTTGAAGTTGTTTTGAGCATATATTCAATTTTATACAGGCCTCATTCACATTTAAAAAATCCTTCTGTTAGTAACATTATACAGCAGGCTAGATGTCACTTTAAAATTATTGGGTGCTGATATTGTTCTCCAAACAGGGGTACACATGATAGAATAAAAATTGATTTTCTTACTACTGTGCTACCAAAGGCAGGCTACTAGTGATGAGCAAGCATGCTCGCCACTACTCGGTACTCGCCCGAGCATCTCACTGCTCGACATGCCAGGAGCGCGCCGAGTATTTCTGGGGTTGCTTGGCGGGAGCTCGGGTCCCCTTCCTGCAGAAATTTCCGCGGCAATTTCGCAACGTGTGCACATAGCCTGAAGGATGGTCAAGCAATAACTGCCCAACAAAAGAAGTACTGTATACTTCCTAATTCCTCTGTTACCTTCAGCTATTGTGTCTGAAAGCTGGACACCTGGCATGAGCTGTCCCTCTATTTATTGGAGGTGTTGTGCTGTTGTGCTGATAGCATCTTGTCTGAGCAGATTTTTACTGCCCCTAGGGGATCATAGCAGACAAAAGTGCTGAAAGGCTCACTTTGATAACAATGAACACAGCCTAGATTAGACAAGACTTTTCCACACCACTAGATGACAGCAGCACAGAAAGTGCTTTTAATGTTCAATATTTGAATGAGGCCTGCCAGTGATTGCCTTCTAGGGTCTAGGGATGACTGAATGACCCTAATTATATTTTTTGGGAGGGCTTTGGACTTTGTGAAAAGTCTTTATGAGTGTAGAAGTACCACCACTACACTGTTAATTTTTAAATAGTCACTCCAGTTGGTGCATTCAAGGTTGTACGGATGAAACTGCTTGCAATTTTTGGCAGGCTTTGCACTGTATGCAGAGCTTGTATGAGCTTCTTTTGAACAGAATGTGTATTTTGAATATATACAAGTCCTTATACAGGAAAAAATGTTTCTTAATTTTTTTTCCTGTAAACTCCTATTTCTCGTTGAATTTGAATGTTTTAATGTCAATCCTTAATGTGAAGTATAAGTGTGACACCATGGTTCTCAGCAACAACCTGGGAGTCAGAGATGCTTCCATCTAGCACTTTCTCCATCCAGTTCAATGTTTTCACTGCAACAAGCCCTCCTTGTAAGGTCTGCTGAAAAAATCCTTGGATTTCTCAATGATTCCCATTATACTCGTTATATGAAATTAGCACCAGAGCAATAAAAATTGCTTAGTTTGAGTAACAAGCAACCAAACATTTTAGTGCTCGCTCATCTCCAAAAGTAACTTTATACCTGTCATTCTTGTATACTTAGCACTAATATTCAATGCATTTAAAGCTTTTACCCTCTGTAGTACATGCTTAATATAGAAAAGAATTGCAGCAATATTTGGAAGCCTCTTTTTATATCTGCAAGTGATGGAATAAGATCACCACATAACCTCTTTAAAGAAGAGCAACTGGGAATGATGAAAATCTCTATGGCTGAGGGAAAATTGATCTTGTCACACAGTCAAAAGCAATTATTAAATGAAATGACATAGAAAATTGGTGATAGAATTGCTGCCAAATACAGCATATATTCTGTTTTGTCATCAAAATATGAATAAGATGTTTTCCTCAAGTCGTGGGATATGATGCACCGAGTTTGCTTTCTTCTTATTTTGATATAACATCATTAAAACAAATAAAAGCAAAAGAATTGATGACACATTCTTGAATGGGTAAGTATCTGAGCATATCAAGTTTATGGCCTAAATTTATCACATATGCTTTATATTCAACTGAAGCCCCTGATGGTTGCCATACAAGTTGATCCATAAACCATAGGTTCTTATTGAAAAAATACAGACAGGTACTTGCCATTTTTACTGGATAACTTTAAATGGATAACTTAGTCTACCACATTATTCAGTATACCTTTTTTCATGATATACTAATACAAACCAGGCAGACAGAGGTCAAAATTTAGTCCAGTTAAGCCTTCATGACCTAACAATTTTCCATTTTTGCGTTTTTGTTTTTTTCTCCTCTTCTTTGCAAAGCCAAACATTTTTTATTTGTCAATCAATATAGCCTTATAAATGCTTATTTTTTGTGTGAAGAGTTGTACTTTTGAATAACAAATTCTGAGTCCCAGTTCTGTCTGACCATGGTTTGGCTCCATAATTATGGCTCTTTATGTGTACAGCAGAAATGTGCTAGAAAAATAACCAGAAGTGAACAGAAGGTACAACTAACCATTGTTATTAAATGTACTACATTTCTTTCTCTTTCATCCACACTTACTCTCATCATGCTGACATACACCCTAACAGTATTAGCTCCATTACTCCTCACTCTCCTTCGCTATCCACATACCCCAGCACCATCAAATCAAATCATAGTCTCTCCTTTCCTCTTGCCACCCCACCTGACCTCCTCATGTGACCTCCTTCTCAAAATCACATCTCTCCTACTAAAACATAAAACAAGCGACCCACTCTCATTCTCCCACTAGCTCTTCCTCTCTCTGCTTCTCCTCACTGCTGGTGACATATTGCACAATCCTAGACCACCACAGCTCATACCTCCCATTACTACCCCCTCCTATCACTCCCAAAACAATATAAACACACAAAATCTTGCCCACTTCAAATCTGTGCCCTTGACGCCCACCACCCTGCTCCCTCTCTCTGGATCACTCTGGAGTGCCCGCTCCATCTGCAATAGACTCCATGTGATTCACAACCTCTTTACCTCTCGTACTTTTTTCTTCCTGGGCCTCACCAAAACATGGCTGACACCCTCCGACACAGCCTCCTCTGATGAACTATGTTACAGCGGCCTCCACTTCATCCACATTCCTCGCTCTGACAACAGACATGGTGGAGGAGTTGGCCTTCTCCTTTCTTCCAACTGTACCTTTAACCCAATCCCACCTCTTCCCTCCCTTGTCCTCCCCTCTTTTGAAGTCCATTCTGTCCGCATCTATTCTCCCTGCAACCTCCAAGTGGATGTCATATACCGATCTCCAGGCCCGACCACTGCCTTTATTGACCAGTTCTCCATCTGGCTTCTTCACTTTCTCTCTGTTGACATTCCCACCATCATCATGGGTAACATCAACATCCCTATTGACACCCACCAGTCAGCAGCCTCCAAACTCCTGTCGCTTACTTCATATTTTCGACTTACGCAGTGGTCCTCCTCAGCCACCCACACAGGCGGACACACATTAAACCTAGTCTTCACCCGTCTCTGCTCCCTATCTAACTTCACACCCTCTCCTCTCTCTCTGACTACCATCTATTCAGGTTCTCATCACTGTCCTCCTCACCTGTCACCCATGTCCATCAACTTGTGCACTCCCGCAGTAACCTTGCTCATCTAGACACTCGCACAATCTCTGACTCTATTCTACCACTGTCCTCCATATCTTCACCCCACAACACAGACACAGCCACTAGTTTCTACAATGCCACTCTTGCATCAGCCATTGACTCAGTGGTCCCTGTCTTGCATAGCAGAGTGCGACAAATAGATAACTGGCACAATAACTTCACTAAAAAGCTTCGGCAAGTATCCAGAATTGCAGAGAGGCATTGGAAGAAAACGCATTCGCAAGATGACTTCACCACATTCAAACAAGCAACATTCAAATCAGCTCTCACCTCTGCTAAATAGGCCTACTTTACATCCCTCATATCTTCCTTATCCCACAACCACAAACAGTTGTTCAACACTTTTAACTCCCTCCTCCACCCACCACTGCCCCCTCTGACTTCCATAATCTCTGCCGAGGACTTTTCCATGCCCTTCAAAAATAAGATAGACTAAACAAGGCAAGTATTTGTTGTCCGACCACCACACCCCATTTGTATACCAGACCAATTGTTAGAGCTGGCGGAATGCACCAAATAATAAGAAGGTAGTAATAAGGTGTGTTCACAGCCTGTGGTGCACCCTGCAGATATGTTACCTGCGGCCCGGTAATGGCGGATGCTATGTGGCGGTAAAATAGATGAACACACATGGGTTAACGTCACCTGGTGTGTACAGAGGCAGACTCTGTTGCTTCACAGAACCGCACTACTGCGGAATATAAATGCCTTAGCCTGTTAAAGCTCACAGAGCTGGGCAAAGTGAGCGCCAGTGTACAGTCACAGGACTCTGCTCCAAAGACACAGGGTTAGAGTCCCTCTAGACCCACTAGCGCTCGGCGCTGCAACTGCGGTGCCTGGGAGAGACTACGCTAATAGATTTATTGATTTAGTGCACTACATGTGCACAGCACCTCTCTGCTAATTTGACGCAGTATGCTCGTGCCTAGTGCTGGATGGCACAGTCTGGCGCTAGTTAGCTCAAACACCCAACTACATGCAACAATAACGCTAGGTAGGGAAATGTTTAAGAGCTTTCACCAGATATCAAACATACATACACACATGAGTGCAGTTTTATACTTGCACATGGCTGGGCGGCCATGCGAACCTTTTATAGTTGGAGCCTTCCGGGACCTTCTCAGTGGTTCAATCAGAACCGCAACAGAACCTGAGCATGTGACCTCCGCCCTTCATTGAGATGTCATCCCACGGGCATGCTCAGTAGACGAAAAGCAGTACTTCCTGTAGATGAAAAGCAGACTCAGTAGGTGAAAAGCAGTTCCTGGAGCATCTGCTCGCCGCTGAATAATGCTAGTTATAATAGCTGGACCTGGAATGGCAGCAGTAGCCAAACACACAGCAGGAGCTTGAGCAAGACGCTGGGACCAACGTCTCTGCTGAGCAGGCTCCTCTGCCGCTGGAGAAAAATGGGAGACAGCAGAGGACATTGTTGGAGATTCCCCCTTTGCAGTGGTGGAAACTCGACACCTAACACCAATGCCCTAACCCCATAACTTCCCTCTCCAAAATCACTGAAGGAGAGCTTGCTCATCTTCTTTCCAAATCACACCTCACCACTTGTGCACTTGACCCCATCCCATCCCACCTCCTCCCCAACCTCACCACTACACTTATCCCATCCTTATCCTATCACTAACTTCTAGTTCCTTCCCCTCTGCTTTCAAACATGCCAAAATCACACCTATCCTCAAAAAAGTATCTCTTGATCCAAGAGCTACATCCAGCTATCACCACATATATTTGCTTCCAAACTCTTTGAGCAGCACGTCCATGCTGAACTTTCACTTTGCATCTAATTCGCTCTTCAACAACCTACAATCTGGATTCTGTCCCCACCATTCCACTGCGACTGCCCTGACTAAACTCAACACTTTCAGCCAAAACTAACAGACAACTCTCTATACTCCTTCTTCTAGACCTCTCCTCTGAAATCGACACAGTTGACCACTGCCTCCTACTACAGATCCTCTCTTCTTTTGGTGTCAAAGACCTTGCCCTATCATGGATCTCCTCATACCTTACCAACTGCACATTTATCATTTCCTACTCCCACACTACCTCCTCATCTCGCCCTTTCTCTGTTGGTGTCCCTCTAGGCTCTGTCCTGGGACACCTTCTATTCTCTCAATTCTCACACTTTCCCCTGTCCCGCAAATCCGCTGCCTCGGAGTAACCCTTGACTCTGTCCTGTCTTTCAAACCATGCATCCAAGCTCTCGCCACCTCCAGCTCAAAAATATTTCTAAAATCTCTCCTTTCCTCAACCCTCACTCTACTAAAATGCTTGTGCATGCCCTAATCATCTCCCACCTCGACTACTGCAACATCCTCTTCTGTGGCCTACCTTCTAACACTGCCGCACCCCTCCAGTCCATCCTTAACTCTGTTGCTCGACTAATTAATCTTTCTCCTCTCTACACTCCTGCTTCCCCTCTTTACAAATCCCTTCACTAGCTCAAAATTTCCCAGCATATCCAGTTTAAACTACTAACACTGATCTACAAAGTCATCCATAACACTTCTCCTCCATATATTTCCAAACTAATCTTTCAATATCTTCCCTCACGCAATCTCCAGTCCTCCCAAGACCTCCTTCTCTCCTCCATGCTAATTCGCTCCTCACCCAAACGCCTCCAAGATTTCACTCGAATATTCCCCATCCTCTGGAATTCTGTGCCCAACACATCCGGTTATTCACGACATTTGGATCCTTCAGACAGAACCTGAAAAACCATCTCTCCTAAAAAGCTTACAACCTGTAATGTCCATGCGGCCACCTCAACACCATCGGATCTACTGCAACCCCGACCTACTGTCCACCTCCCCATAATTCTGTAGAATGTAAGCCCGCAAGGGCAGGGTTCTGTTCCCTCTGTACCAGTCTGTCATTGTTAATTTGTTTACTGTAAGTGATATTTGTATTTTGATGTAACCCCTTCTCATGTACAGCACCATGGAATCAATAGTGCTATATAAATAAAGAATAATAATAATAACACCTTTGATTTTAAAATATAGTGTACTGGAAAACTGGAAAACAAATTCCAAGTGGGGTGAAATTCTACAATTGTATTGGGTTTTTCATTTACCATGTTCACCAAATGCTAAAATTGACCTGCCAATAGGTCAGTACAAATACACAGATACCAAACATGTATTGATTTTTTTAATTAAGAGGTGAAAAGAAATCAAGAGCATGTAAGAAACATTTGTCTTTCCATTTTCTCAGGCCCATACTGTCTCTTTTTTTTGTGACCTGGGGCTGAGTGAAAGCTTATTTTTTGTGCACTGAGCTGACATTTTTATTGATACAATTTTGGGGTGGATACAATGTTTTGATCGCCTGTTGTTACATTTTATTGCAATGTTACGGCGAACAAAAAAGTCATTCTGGAGTTTTGATTTTTTTCTCTCTTTATGCCGTTTACTGATCAAAATAATTTACTTTATATTTTTGATAGATCAGACATTTCTGAATGCAGAAATACCAAATATGTCTATTTTTTATGATTATTTATTTTTATTGTTTTATTTTGAATTGGACAAAAGAGAAGTGACTTGAATTTTCAGTTTTATAAAAAAATATTTAAAAAATTTGTTAACCTATTACTTGCTTTAATAGTTTCCTTAAGAGACTTGAAGCTGCGATTGTCTGATTGCCTATACTACACATAGCAGGGCATCTTTTACAATGACAGGAATGGGGGTCAACTGCAGACCCCCGGCTGTCAACATAACCTATTGGCACCCTGTGACGACATGATAAGGACGCCAATGGGTATGTCTTATGACACACTTCCGGCTTGCGAGAGTTAAATGCCGCTGGCATAGCTTGACAGACATTTAACTTGTACACAGCCTCAGTTGGATAGTGGATTAACTTGTGACTGTTACAGGCACATATAAGCAAAAATAACGTGGTCTTTAGGAGCACTAAGGCAGATGGAGATGTATTAAAAATGGTTGAAGGCACAAACCTTTATTAATAATTCTTTGCACTCCACAACATGTTTCAATAAAATAAATTCTCCTTTTTCTGATTTATTTCATTTATTATTTATTTTATAAAGCCATGTTGTTGTGTATGCAAAGATACTGTCACAGGAAATACTAAAGAAGTAATTTGCACAGATTCAAAAGCATTTTAGAAAAGGTAACACTGAAGCATAAACAAAGTAAAATTGTTTACTACCAAATACAATATGCCAGGACTTTTGAATGACTCCATCTATTTATCATGTGTATTACTAGTAAAAAAATGTGGTGAGTTATCAAAAATTGGAAAATTCTGCACAAGTTATTTTTGTATTTATAGCATGTGAAAAATAACCTAACAATTTGATTCTCCAGTCTAGACTGTAGTCACACTACTGTAGAATACTGTCGAATCATACTACTGTAGTGTCTCTGCTGAATGGCAGGCAGTATGGTCGTATAATGCAACCATGCAGCCTACCATCTAGATGAAGTAGAGCTAGACTCATCATGGAACAAATGGATTAAAAGCATCTCTGCGGAAAAGTGAGGAATATGGTTATTTTTTTAAACTCTTTTGCAGATGACAAAGGCATCAGTGGAATGGGTGCAGTAGTAAGTAAGTTTTAATTAGGATTCATTAAAAGAGTCTGTGTCATTCTTTCAATTAAAGGACTTTTTTCTGTGTGTGTGTTTTTATACAACATGACTATGGGATTAGTAATGGGGGCATCTTATAGATGCCTCTCCATTACTAAGCTTGGGGATTGATGTCACCTGACAATAGAAAGGTGACATCAATCCTCCAACTATCAACCCACTTGCCACCTCTACAGGGCAAGCGGAAAGAGCAAGGCTAAGTGCCAGAATTGGCGCATCTTAGAGATGTGCCTTTACGGGGGTTGCTGAAAGCTGATATTTTAGCCTGGGTGGCCAGTATCCATGGCCCCTTCCTAGGCTATTAATATCAGCCTACAGCTGTCTGCATAGCCTCTGAAGGTTATTAATTATAGGGGGACCCCAAGTCATTTTTTTGGGTCCCCCATTTTAATAGGCAGTAAAGGCTAAGTATACAGCTGTGAACTGATATTAGTAGCCTGGGAAACTCCATGGGTATTACCGCTTCCCAGGCTGGGCAGCACGGTGGCTCAGTGGATAGCACTGCAGCGTTGCAGGGCTGGAGTCCTGGGTTTGAATCCCACCAAGGACAACATCGGCAAAGAGTTGGTATGTTCTCCCCGTGTTTGTGTGTTTCCTCCGGGTACTCTAGTTTCCTCCCACATTCCAAAGACATACTGATAGGGAATTTAGTTTGTGAGCCCCATTATCAGCCCCAGTGATGATAATGTGTGCAAACTGTAAAGCGCTGCGGAATATGTTAGCGCTATATAAAGATTATTATTATTAAAATCAGCCCTCAACCATGGGCTTTCCCTCTGCTGGTTAAGAAAATTATGCGGGAGCCTACTCTTTTATTAATTAAATTCATGTACAGTAAGCTGCACAGACACTGTACTAATTGTATTTGTCACTGACATCTGTTTATCTACTTATTCTATGTGTATTTACTGTATGTAATACATCTATTCTATCCTGTCTGTTCCTGCTGTGGTTTTACAGTATATGGCTGCTGATTTGCTGGCTTTTCTTCTATCTAGCTATGTAATATGTGCTCAATAGTTTACATACTCCAGCAGAAATTTAGCTTTCTTGGCCTTTTTTCAGAGAATATGAATGATAACACAAAGACTGTTCTCCACTCAGTGTTTGAGTGAAGCCATTTATTGTCAAACTACTGTGTTTTCTCTTTTTAAATCATAATGACAACCCAAAACACCCAAATGACCCTGATCAAAAGTTCAAATACCCTGGTGATTTTAGCCTGATAACAAGCACAGAAGTTGACATAAATGGGTTTGAATGGCTACTAAAGGTACAGTAATATTCTTACCTGTGACCTGCTTGCTTGTAATCAGTGTGGGCATAAAATCTGAGTGCGTTTCTGGGATCCTGACAGACTCTTGCATCTTTCATCCAGCCACTGACATTTCTGGATTGTAAGTCATGGGGAAAGCAAAAAAATTGTCAACGAATCTATGGGAAAAGGTAGTTGAACTGTATAAAACAGAAAAAGGATACAAAAAGATATCTAAAGAATTGATAATGCCAGTCGGCAGCATTCAAACTGTGATTAACAAATGGAAAATCTGAGGCTCTGTAAAAACAAAACTACAGTCAGGTAGACCAACTAAAATTTAATCCACAACTGATAGGAAAATTGTGTGGAATGCAAAGAAAAACCCACAATTAACATCAGCTGAAATACTGGAATCTCTGAAAACTAGTGTGTGGCTGTTTCAAGATGCACATGAAGGAGGCACTTGAAGAAAAATGGGCTGCATGGTTGAGTTGCCATAAGAAAGCCACTACTGTGCAAAGGCCACAAAGTATCTTGCCTACAATGCGCAAAAGAGCACAGAGATAAGCCTAAAAACTTCTGGAACAAGATAATTTTGAGTGATGAGACCAAAATTGATCTTTTTGGCCACAACCATAAACATTACATTTGGAGAAAGGTCAACAAGGCCTATGATGAAAGGAACACCATTCATACTGTAAAACACTGAGGTGGATCGCTGATGTTTTGAGGATGTGTGAGCTACAAAGGAACAGGAAACATGGCAAAAGTTGAAGGAAAGATGAATGCAGCCTGGAACCTGCGCATGGGATGTACTTGGCCGTTCTAACATGAGAACGATTCAAAACACAAGGCCAAGTCGACCTGTCATTGGCTACATCAGAACAAAGTGATGATTCTCAAGTGGCCATCTCAGTCTCCTGACCTTAATATCATTGAGCCACTCTGGGGAGATCTCAAGCACGCAGTTCATGCTAGACAGCCCATGAATTTACAGTAACTGGTGGCTTTTTGCCAAGAAGAGTGGGCAGCTTTACAATCTGAGAAAATAAAGAACCTCATCCACAACTACCACAAAAGACTTCAAACTGTCATTGATGTTAGAGGGGGCAATACACGGTATTAAGAAATGGGGTATGTGAACTTTTGATCAGGGTCATTTGGATGTTTTGGGTTGTCATTATGATTTAAAAGAGAAAGCACAGTAGTTTGACATTAAATGGCTTCACCCAACCACTAACCATGGGTGGAGAAAAAGTTTTGGTGTTATCATTCATATTCTTTGAAAAAAGGCCAAGAAAGCAAAAATTCTGTCGATGTATGTAAACTTTTGAGCACAGCTGTATATGTGTTTTGAAGAATATTTTGCTTGAAAACGATGTGTAAATGATAGAGAATTTCTCTATGTAAAAGCTCATGTTAAAATCGCATTGCAGTTGCATAGCAATAGCACTGCATTCAGATGTAAATTGGATGCTAGGTGTGAAAAATCAAATTGTTCTTGCATGACACTCACATGACACTTGCTTTACACTTGTGCGACTCTCGGCAGGAAGATTCGGACCAATTTTTTATACCTTTAGGCCGGGGTCAGACTTGCGAGAATCTCGCACGAGTCTTGCATGTTAATACCTGGCACTGCGGCCAGCACATGTATTTCTATGCAGCCACACACTCTGGTCCCGAGTGCCGGGTATTGACATGAGAGACTCATGCGAATTTCTTGCAAGTCTGACCCCGGCCTTAGTGTGACTTTGGCTTTAATACAATCATGTCATTAACAAGAATGCAAATTTTTTTAATTTAAATAGTGAAAAAACAGCAATTTTTCTTCTGTCTCAATCTTTTGGGACCCATAACAGAGCTGGATGGTGGCTTGTTTTTAGTACCCCTGAGCCAATTATTTTTTTGCGCTATTATGGTAGCCAAAAATCTGAAAATCAGGCTTTTTGATTTGCTTTCTTATTGTACCCTTTACTGATCGAAAGTTGCTGTGGGGGGAAAAATGCTCACACAATCGGGTTATCCTATTAGATGAGGAAATAAGAAAAGAAAAAATGGTATTGCTCACCTATGAGGTTTATGCGTTAAGCATGAAAAAAATCACAGTCGCTATTGCCTTGTGGCCAAGATAAAAATTAACAGTAGGGATAAAAACACTTTAAAAATAGGCTGCATGGCTAAAAAGAAACATTTCTTGCTGTGGCTAAGGAAACAGGTTGTTATTAAACAACAGGATTCCACCGCTTAGCTGGTGTCTTTTTCAAGTAAAAAAAAAAAATTTACTTTTTGGGTTAGCTAATTTTACATTTTGACAGATACGAATTTTAAGAATCTGACAATGTCACATATTTGTATTTTTTATTATTTTTATGCCTTAGTTTTTAACAGAAAACAGGGAGTGATTCAAACTTTTACATATTTTATATTTTTTAAAACTATTTTAATTTTTTCTGTTAGTCCACTTGGAGGGCTTGAACCTGAAATTGTCTAATCTTTTATGCTATATACAGCAATTCTACATATTGCTGTATACAGCAAAAACACAATCTCCTATGAACTCGAACTATGAGCTGGCTTTCACAGAAGTGCTATCATGACAAGCATGGGGTCTTCATCAGACCCCAGCTGTCTTGGCAACCCTTAAGTGCCTCATAATCTTAGTTAAAACAGCATGATTCTTGGGACACACTCATGATGTTGGTGTCACAGATTAACAACAGAATTAACATGTTAAGAGCCATGCAAGGAGCAGATGATTGCTAAATAATACAGCCATCATCTGCTGGCAAAAATGTGAAATTGTACAAACATTTCTGGTTTAATTAGCACTTTTGACCTTTTGTGCATGTAGACATAAACAAAATTAGCTTCCAAGAACTCTTCACATTCCAAACTTGTATCTTTAGTAGCTAATGTGGATCCCTTGATAAGCTATGGTCAGACATTTAGCTACTTAATTTTTTTATATATTTTTTTACAATATGATTTCTTTTTCTGCATTCTAGAAGAATATTTTATTATTGTGACTTATTGGATGTCATTTTTCACAATATGGTTGAAACAAAAAGAAAAAGACTACCCAACGGACGTGAACACTCCAATGTAGAAAAATCTCACTTTTTATTAGTACTGACACTACACACAAGTAGATTAAAAACAGTTAAAAGGGACAAAAAACATAATGGAGTCCAGAGACGGAAGACCAACTAACATAATAAGGCAATAGCATGTTACAAGCAAACAGTACCAAACATAGTGTACAGCAATCTTAACCCCTTCACGACCCATGACGCCTACGTAGGTGTCATGAAAAGTCGTGCCCAAACGACCTATGACGCCTACGTAGGCGTCATGCTATAAATAGCCCCCCTGCGGGTCGGGTGACCTAGGTGACTGAAAGGTCACCCGACCCGCAGACACAGGGGGCTTTGTACTTCACCACGGGGGGTGTGGCTTCGCCCCCACATGGCTACGATCGCTCTGATTGGCTGTTAAAAGTGAAACAGCCAATCAGAGCGATAGTAATATTTCATCAATGAAAATTGATGAAATATTACAATCCAGCCATGGCCGATGCTGCAGTAGCATCGGACATGGCTGGAGACACTGATTCCACACCCCCCACCGGCGATCGCCCCCCCTGCAACTGAATGACAGCGGTGATCTGCCGCCGCTGTCATCATCTGCCCCCCCTCCCATTCCCTCCGCTCCCCGCCAGCCTCCGATCCCCTCCTCACCCCCCGATACCTCCTGAGTCCCCCCGTCGCTCCCGGTGTCCCGCGGGTCCGGATGATGGGCGCCGCCATCTTGGAAAATGGCGGGCGCATGCGCAATGCGCCCGCCCGAATCTGCCGGCTGCAGATTCCATTCTTTCATTTTGATCACTCTCACAGTGATCAAAATGAAATAAAAAGTAAATAAACCCCCCGATTATCACCCCCATAGGTAGGCACAACTAATAAAATAAAGAAAATATTTTTATTTTTATTTTTCCATTAGGGTTAGGGTTAGGGTTGAAAAGAAGGTTAGGGTTAGGGTTGGAAAGAGGGTTAGGGTTTGAAAGAGGGTTAGGGTTGGAAAGAGGGTTAGGGTTAGGGTTGGAAAGAGGATTAGGGTTGGAAAGAGGGTTAGGGTTGGAAAGAGGGTAAGGGTTGGAAAGAGGGTTAGGGTTAGGGTTGGAATTAGGGTTAGGGTTGGAATTAGGGTTAGGGTTGGAAAGAGGGTTAGGGTTGGAATTAGGGTTAGGCTTGTGGTTAGGGTTATGGTTAGGGTTGGGATTAGGGGTGTGTTGGGGTTAGGGTTGGAGTTAGAATTGAGGGGTTTCCACTGTTTAGGCACATCAGGGGTCTCCAAACGCGACATGGTGCAACCATTGATACCGGCCAATTTTGCGTTCAAAAAGTCAAACGGTGCTCCCTCCCTTCCAAGCCCCGACGTGTGCCCAAACAGTGGTTTACCCCAACATATGGGGTATCAGCGTACTCAGGACAAATTGCACAACAACTTTTGGGGACTAATTTCTCCTGTTACCCTTGGGAAAATAAAAAATTGGGGGCTAAAAAATTATTTTTGTGGAAAAAAAATGATTTTTTCATTTTCACGTCTCTGCATTATAAACTTCTGTGAAGCACTTGGGGGTTCAAAGTGCTCACAACACATCTAGATACATTCCGTGGAAGGTCTCGTTTCCAAAATGGGGTCACTTGTAGGGGGTTTCCACTGTTTAGGCACATCAGGGGCTCTGCAAGCGTAATGACAACCGCAAACTATTCCATCAATGTCTGCATTTCAAAACGTCACTACTTCCATTCCGAGCCCTGACGTGTGCCCAAACAATGGTCCCCCCCACATATGGGGTACCATCGTACTCAGGACAAACTGGACAACAACTTTTGGGGTCCAATTTCTCCTGGTACCCTTGTGAAAATAAAAAATTGCGAGCTAAAAAATCATTTTTTGAGGAAAAAAAATATTTTTTATTTTCATGGCTCTGCGTTATAATCTTCTGTGAAGCACTTGGGGGTTCAATGTGCTCACCACACATCTAGGCAACTTCCTTATGGGGTCTAGTTTCCAAAATGGGGTCACTTGTCGGGGGTTTACACAGTTTAGGTACATCAAGGGCTCTGCAAATGTAACATGATGCCTGCAGACCATGCCATCAAAGTCAGCATTTCAAAATGTCACTACTTCCCTTCCGAGCCCTGACGTGTGCCCATACAGTGGTCCCCCCCCACATATGGGGCATCGGCATACTCAGGCCATCTGGACAACTTTTGTGGTCCAATTTATCCTGTTACCCTTGTGGAAAAAAAAAATTGCGAGCTAAAAAATCTTTTTTTGAGGAAAAAGAAATTAATTTTTATTTTCATCGCTCTGCGTTATAATCTTCTGTGAAGCACTTGTGGGTTCAAGGTGCTTGCCACACATCTAGATAAGTTCCTTGGGGGGTCTAGTTTCCAAAATGGGGTCACTTGTGGGGGGTTTCTACTGTTTAGGTACACAGGGGCTCTGCAAATGTAACATGATGCCAGCAGACCATGCCATCAAAGTCAGCATTTCAAAATGTCACTACTTCCCTTCCGAGTCCCGACGTGTACCCAAACAATGGTTCCCCCCACATATGGGGTACCAGCGTGCTCAGGACAAATTGTACAACAACTTTTGGGGTCCAATTTATCTTGTTACCCTTGTGAAAGAAAAATTGCGGGCTGAAAATCTTTTTTTTTGAGGAAAAAAAATGATTTTTTATTTTCACGGCTCTGCGTTATAAACTTCTGTAAAGCACTTGGGGTGTTCAAGGTGCTCACCACACATCTAGATAAGTTCCTTGGGGGGTCTAGTTTCCAAAATGAGGTCACATGCGGGGGGGTTTCTACTGTTTAGGTACACAGGGGCTCTACAAATGTAACATGACGCCCGCAGACCATTCCATCAAAGTCAGCATTTCAAAATGTCACTACTTCCCTTCCGAGCCCCGACGTGTACCCAAACAGTGGTCCCCACCCACATATGGGGTACCACCATACTCAGGACAAACTGGATAACAACTTTTGTGGTCCAATTTATCCTGCTACCCTTGTAAAAATAAAAAATTGCACACTAAAAAATAATTTTTTGAGGAAAAAAAATTATTTTTTATTTTCACGGCTCTGCGTTAAAAACTTTTGTGAAGCACTTGGGGGTTCAAAGTGCTCTCTATGCATCTAGATACATTCCTTAGGGGGTCTAGTTTCCAAAATGGGGTCATTTGTGGGGGAGCTCCAATGTTTAGGTACACAGGGGCTCTCCAAACACGACATGGTGTCCGCTAACGATTAGAAGTAATTTGCATTTCAAAAAGTCAAATGGCGCTCCTTCCCTTCTGAGTCCTGCCGTGCGCCCAAACAGTGGTTCCCCCCACATATGAGGTATCGGTGTACTCAGGAAAAACTGGACAACAACTTTTGTGGTACAATTTCTTCTGTTAGCCTTGTGAAAATTAAAAATAGCGTGCTAAAAAATCATTTTTGAGGAAAAAAAAATATTTTTTATTTTCACTGCTCTGTGTTATAAACTTTTGTGAAGCACTTGGGGGTTCAAAGTGCTCACCACACATCTAGATAAGTTCCATAAGGGGTCTAGTTTCCAAAAAGGGGTCAATTGTGGGGGAGCTCCAATGTTTAGGTGCACAGGGGTTCTCGAAACGCGACATGGTGTCCGATAACGATTGGAGATAATTTTCCATTCAAAAAGTCAAATGATGCTCCTTCCCTTCCGGACCCTGCCGTGCGCCCAAACAGTGGTTTATGACCACATATGAGGTATCGGTGTACTCAGGAGAAATTGCCCAACAAATTTTAGGATCCATTTTATCCTGTTGCCCATGTGAAAATGAAAAAACTGAGGCTAAAAGAAAATTTTTGTGAAAAAAAAGTACTTTTTTTTTTACGGATCAATTTGTGAAGCACCTGGGGGTTCAAAGTGATCATTATGCATCTTGATAAGTTCCGTGGGGGGTCTAGTTTCCAAAATGGGGTCACTTGTGGGGGAGCTCCAATGTTTATGCACACAGGGGCTCTCCAAACGCGACATGGCAACCGCTAAATATTCCAACATATTTTCCATTCAAAAAGTCAAATGGCGCTCCTTCCCTTCCGGACCCTGCCGTGCGCCCAAACAGTGGTTTATGACCACATATGAGGTATTGGTGTACTCAGGAGAAATTGCCAAACAAATTTTAGGATCCATTTTATCCTATTACCCATGTGAAAATGAAAAAATTGATGCTAAAAGAAAATTTTTGTTGTAAAAATTAAAATGTCCATTTTTTCTTTCCACGTTGCTTTAGTTCCTGCGAAACACCTGAAGGGTTAATAATCTTCTTGAATGTAGTTTTGAGTAGCTTGAGGGGTGCAGTTTTTAGAATGGTGTCACTTTTGGGTATTTTCTGCCATATAGACCCCTCAAAGTGACTTCAAATGTGAGGTGGTCCCTAAAAAAAATGGTTTTGTAAATTTTGTTGTTAAAATGAGAAATCGCTGGTCAACTTTTAACCCTTATAACTTCCTAACAAAAAAAAATGTTGTTTCCAAAATTGTGCTGATGTAAAGTAGACATGTGGGAAATGTTATTTATTAACTATTTTGTGTCACATAACTCTCTGGTTTAACGGACTAAAAATTCAAAATGTGAAAATTGCAAAATTTTCGCCAAATTTCCATTTTTTTCACAAATAAATGCAAACATTATCGACTTAAGTTTACCATTATCACGAAGCCCAATATGTCACGAAAAAACAATCTCAGAATAGCTAGGATCCGTTGAAGCGTTCCTGAGTTATTACCTCATAAAGGGACACTGGTCAATATTGCCAAAAATGCCCAGGTCATTAAGGTCAAAATAGGCTGGGTCATGAAGGGGTTAAGATAAGACACACAATTTGAAGTCAGACAAGGTAATAAAAGGTACCGGAATCCTGCTTCTAAGGGTACCGTTACACTAAGCGATGCACCAGCGATCCCGACAACGATATGGATCGGTGGTGCATCGCTAAGTGGTCGCTAGTGAGCTGCCACACAGCTAGATCTCACCAGCGACATAGCAGCGGTCAGGGGTCGCTACTTATCTGTCAGATGCGGCGATCCTGATGCCCTCCACCCGCATCCACGCGTCGCTCGTCGGCGACACAGGAAGCCCAGCAGGAAGCGCCCGACGAGAAATGGTCTGGGACGTTCTCGCACGATCAGCGACAGACAGCGGGGGAGCCTGTCAGAGGTAAGTATCACATGTATCGATATCGCTAGCAATATCGCTGCTACGTCACAAAACCAGTGACGTTTGTCATGGTAAGGACATGGTTAATGTCCTGTTCTCAAAGGGTTATCTTTTGCCGGCCTCTCTTTGGATCTGGGAGGGGTATTTATACTCACTCCAAACTAGCATTCTCTGTCAGTTATACTGCTGTTCTGCTGTTCATGACCTGAAGGGGTTGCAGCGATTTCTGGGCTTCGCTAATTACAGTATTATAGGAAGTTCATTAAAGGGTTCTCACAGGTGGTAAAACCCTTGAAGGACCTCACTCTTAAAGGGGCAGATGTAAAAAATTGGTCCTTGGCCGCAAAAAATTCCTTCCTGGCATTAAAGAAGTGTTTTACTACAGCCCCTGTGTTGGTACAACCCGATTCGTCAAGACCTTTTATCGTCGAGGTCGACGCTTCGGAGGTGGGGATGGGGACACTATTGTCACAGGGCCCCTCTACCCTGACTAACCTCAAACCCTGTGCCTTTTTCTCTAAGAAGTTCTCTTCAGCCGATAGAATCTATGATGTCGGTAACAAGGAATTGTTAGCAGTTAAATTGGCCTTTGAAGAATGGAGGCATTTTTTGGAAGGGGCCGCTCATCCCATTACGGTCATCACTAATCATAAAAACCTGGCCTATATCGAGTCTGCTAAGAGATTGACCCCCAGACAGGCTTGGTGGGCACTTTTTTTTCTCGATTTCATTTTACCATCACGTTCCGACCAGGGTCTAAAAATGTAAAGGCAGATGCCTTATCCCGAAGTTTTAATTCTGCGTCCCCTCCAGAACCTCCTTCCTCCATTCTTCAACTGGGAGTGGTTGTAGCCGAAATCTCCAGAGAGAGTTACAGAGAGAGATTCTGGAAGCACAAGCACAAGCTCCCATGAATAAACCCCCAGGTAAATTGTTTGTACCCGAACAATTCCGTCCCACACTCCTTCAAGAATTTCATGACTCTGTGTTAAGTGCACACCCTGGTATTGCAGCTACCCGGGGGGCAGTAGCTAGGGGTTTTTGGTGGCCCTCTATGGGTACTGATATAAAAAGGTTTGTGAATTCTTGTGGGGTGTGCGTGCGCTCTAAAAGCTCTCAGGTCTGGCCGGCCGGGGAATTGGTGCCTTTGCCAATTCTGGATAAACCATGGACACACCTGTCCATGGACTTTATCACTAACCTTCCACCTTCCAAGGGCAACTCAGTGATATGGGTAGTGGTTGATTTTCTAAGCAAGCCCACTTTGTGCCATTACCTGCATTACCATTCGCTGAAACCTTGGTCCGCTTGTTTATACAGCACATTGTTCGACTGCATGGAGTGCCTGTGAACATGGTGTCGGACAGGGGTGTGCAATTTGTGGCCAGGTTTTGGAGAGCATTTTGTATGAAGTTGAGGGTCACGTTGTCATTCTCCTCTGCCTATCACCCGGAATCCAACGGACAAATGGAACGTACCAGCCAGTCATTGCAGCAGATTCTGAGATGCCTGGCCTCCTCCAGACAGGAAGACTGGTGTGAGGTATTACCCATGGCAGAATTTGCATTCAACTGTCGGATAAATCAGTCTACCGGAAAGTCTCCCTTTCTCATCAATTATGGGTTTGTTCCACAGTTTGGGGAATTTTCCCGTATGGATTCGGATTGCCCTGGTGCTGAGGGGATGGCACAACAATTAAAAATCCTCTGGAAGGAGGTACAGGGGAACATCTCCAAAGCCCAGAAGAAGTTCAAACATTTTGCAGACAGGAGGAGGGGGGTGGTTCCTGCGCTGACAGTGGGGGAAAAAGTCTGGTTGTCCACCCGTAACATCAAACTTAAAATACCCTCTATGAAGTTGGGCCCCAAATTTATTGGCCCATACAAGATTGTAGAGTTGATCAACCCGGTGGCATACAGATTACAGTTGCCCACCTCCTTCAAAATCTCTAATGTCTTCCACAGGTCCCTATTAAAACCTGTGGGGACAGATAGAGAAGATCCCTCATCTGTGGCTCCACCAGTGTTGGTAGAGGGTCAACTGGAGTACGAGGTAGGGCGCATCATTGATTCGCAGAGGGTTCGCCGGAGACTTCAGTACTTTATCCATTGGAAGGGATATTCCGTTCAGGATCGGTCGTGGGTTCTGGCCAGTTCGGTGCACGCTGATCGACTGGTGTGGGCTTTTCATGCCAGGTACCCTGAGAAACCTGGGGGTCCAGTTGCCCCCCATTAAGAGTGGGGTACTGTCATGGTTAGGACATGGTTAATGTCCTGTTCTCACAGGGTTAACTTTTGCCGGCCTCTCTTTGGATCTGGGAGGGGTATTTATACTCACTCCAAACTAGCATTCTCTGTCAGTTATACTGCTGTTCTGGTGTGTCTGACCCCCCTGGTGTGTGTGTACTCTGCGTTGCTTGTTTGCTTCCCGTGTATGACCCAGCTTGTTCCTTCACTCTGTACTCCATCTCTTGTTTTGGTACCATTGTCTTTTCTGGCTCTGACCTCCTGGCTTGGCTATCGTTACTCCGTTACAGTTTACCCCTATTGTACCGTGTAATGCCCATTCTGGTTTTCTGATCTGTTGCTACGTCCTGACTATCCATTCTGTCTAATCCTTTGGTATTGTATTGCTATCTCGTGCTTTGACCTCGGCTTGATCTGGTTTCTGTCTCTGTCTATGCCCCTTGGTAACATTGTCCTGTAGTTACCTTTCTAGGAGTTTCCCTGCAGCTCCTAGCTCCGTGGAGCTTAGGCCACGCCCCCAGCAGTCACGTGCTTCAGGTCCTGGAGCATGCATTGTCACCACTGCTGCCCGCTCCGCAGGTATCTTTGTGCACAGTCTTTGTACTCAGGACACGCGCTCTGGTTCAGTGAGCAATGCAGTGCGGTGTTCCTGACACGTTATAGCGATATTGCTAGCGATATCGCTATGTGTAACGGGCCCTTAAGGTTATATAGGTCAAGGCTGTATAATATAGGTAAGGCAATTATAAACAAACTAACAAATGTCTTGATAGTAACAAGAAGGGATAATACAATGATCACCCAAAAAGAACACGGTATCTGTTAAAGAGAGATAACTAAACTCCTCACCCTGAATAGAGTTTATAGCATGGATGCAGAGCTACCACCTGGAAGAAAAACATGCAAGTGCGTGAGAGTTGCCACTAACAAAGTTCCCCTGTCCAGGTCTATGGCTTTTCATTGTCCCATACTTGTGCCCTGCACTTTCTAGGTGCATTCATCTTGGTAACATGCATCCATCTGGACTGGTATACCAATCTTTGTGACCTTTATTTTACACTATGTTTGGGGCAGCTTGCTTATAACATACCATTACCTTATTATATTAGTTGGTCATCCAGCTCTGGACCCCAGTGTGTTTTTTGTCATAATTTTAACTGTTTTTTATATACTAGTGTGTAGTTTCAGTACTAATAAAAAATTTGATTTTTCTACATTGGAGTGTGCATGTCCATTGGGTAGTCTTTTTCTTTTTGTTTCCACAGTATCACTGTAACTACCCTCGTAGCACCTCCTCCTCCTATTTTACCTTTTCTATGTGAATGCTCTTTTTTGGTAGTGCACCCTTATACTCTGCATATTCACATTTTTCACAATGTGCAAACTGTCTACTTTCAAGAAAATACAGCTCTGCCAAAAATTAAGAGACCACTTCCAAATGTCCAGGTGGCCTGATTTTTCTCTTTATAGGCATATTTTTGAGTAAAATGTTCTTTTAGTCTACTAACTTCTGACAACATGTCACCGGATTTCCAAGCAATAAATTTTGCTTTTTTTATGAATAGAAGAAATGGTCAAAATAAAACAAAACAAAACAGTGCTTTCAGACCTCAAATAGTGCAAAGAAAACAAGTTCATAATCATTTAGAAACAGCAGTACTAATGTTTTAACTCGGGAAGAGTTCAGAAATCAATATCTTGTGGAATAATTATGATTTTTAAAAACCGCTTTCATGCATCTTGGCATGCTTGCCACCAATCTTTCACACTGCTTCTGGTGCAAAAATTTAAGCAGTTCTTTGTTTGATGGCTTATGACTATCCATCATCCTCATGATTACATTCCAGAGGTTTTCAATGGGGTTTAGGTCTGAAGAATGGGTTGCCCATGACAGGGTTTCGATGTGGTGGTCTCTTAATTTTTGCCAGAGCTGTATATTCTGTGTATTGGTTTAATATAACTTTAAATTGTTATAAATTTTTTAATTCATCTGTTTGTGTTTGTGTAAAGTGTAAAAATAATTTTATTTGTGAAAATGTTAAAGAAATTATCAATATTTAACTTGTGACCCACCCTTATTAACTATCACAGTATTTCTCAATCTATTCAAACGATGTACTCCATGGTAACAGAAAGTTCCTTCTATACACCCACAAGGAAGCATTCAGATGTAAGGCTCATATTATTGAGTGTAAGGTAATATGAAAGGTGGCTAAGCGTTGGAACATGTTTTCATTGGAACTAAATTGTGTCTATTGGCCACTAATGATGAGCAAGTATGCTCGTCACTACTTGGTACTCGCCCGAGCATCTCACTGCTTGAGATGCTCGGAGCTCTCCAAGTATTTCCGAGGTTGCTCGGCGGGAGAACGGGTCCCCGCCCTGCATGTATGGCACTCTTTAGAGAGTTAATGAACATACAGGGATTGTCTGCCACACACTGTAATGCCGCAGCCATGTTGGTTGTGGCATGACAGTGATTGGCTGGCCGCACAGCGTCATCAGGTCTATATCAGACCTGGCACCGCCATGCTTGTCACAGTCTACTCTGGAATCAGGCAGTGTAGGGAGAATTGCTGCTGAGCTAGGGAGAGATTTGCATGGTTCTTACTTATTGTAGGTATATCATATATTATACACATATCTATCTCAAGTAACAGTCCTTCTGAGGACTAATAAAGCTGCATAGATATCAGTGCTAGGCAGGCAGTCAGTGAATGTGGCATATAGCAAGAGGGTCCATTCCAGTTCTGTCTGCTGCTGCTGCTATTACAGATATTTGTAAACATGACACCAGGTATCAGGGGCCAGGAATATTTTTTTTTTTACAAGCCAGCTATTTAAAACTATGGTTTGTCCGTCACACGGATCAGAAATAAAAAGTGCGCTCAAAATTCTGCTACTTCTAGCCTCCCTTTAAATTTTGCTGCAGTGTGTTAGCGAAGTTATTGAGACCAGTTTGCTGGTAAAAATAGTTACCTACAGGCCAGCTATTTCAAACTGTGGTTTGTCCATCACATGGATCGCATATAAGTTCGCTCCAAATTCAGTAATTTGTAGTGAACGTGGAATATATTGTCCTCCATTTAAAATGGGCAAGTGTGTGGCAAGGGACAGTGAACTGGACATGATGCTGATGGTGCATGCAGAGGCCGAGGCTGTGGAAAAGCTGAAATTGTGCCACAACAAACATCCACGTCTTCTCACCTGACCTTCCTGTCCCAATTACTAGGGGACCGCGGCACACCACTATTGAACCCAGAGCAGTGTCAAAATCTTGTTGGTTGGATAGCGGATAATGCTTCCAGTCAGTTTACCACCACCACTCTGTCTTCCACACGGTCAAGTCTCAGTAGCCGTGAGTCTGGACTGCATATTCCGCACCCTGATCCTTCTTCCTCCCACCATGCCGAGTGCCCAGACACATCTGACCCAAAAATTGAACACTCCGAGGAGCTGTTCACTTTTCCATTTATAGCTTCAGGCCTCTTGCCCGGTCCACTTGAAGCGGAGCAAGAGGAGATCTCATGTAGAGATGCCCAAATATATATTTTTTTTAAATTCGTTTATTAACCATAAAACATATATACACATGAATACAGCCAAAGTGATACATATGCATTTGTCCAAACAACTATAAAGGAACAGCAATCTTACATGTTAGATCGCTAGTACAGTTATTGAGTTCATAAGTCCAAGTATTGTTGCAGTGTTAATAAACCAAATCAACAAGTAAGCAAAACATTTTGTTTATATCCATTTGGTGATATACATCTCAAAATGACACTACATATCTAATTATCCTACAACTACTACTAACACACTGCTAAACATATTTATGCAGTATTAATAGCAATTTGATGCCATAAGGTAACCTAAAATATTTTAACCATAGTATTTACAATGGTACTGAACCACTACGCACTAGAATGGTGAGAGGAGAGGAGTTCCCCCTATCCCAAATTTTATTAAATTTCCCTGTACAGCCCCGGTTCTGATATAGCATTCGTTCAAATGGTATAACTGAATTTAGCAATTCAATCCATGCTCTGAGAGAAGGATTTGCACCACCCATCCACCATAGCGCCAGCATCTTTCTAGCCAGAAAGAGTGTCTCCCGCAAGAAAATTCTAACATAGTGTCCTCACATCTCCCCATCCAACACCCCAAATAGACAGACCAACATGTTAAGGGGAACCGGGATTTGTGCTAGTGAAGTAACGATGACACCTCACTCCAGTAGGAGAGGATAATAGGATAATTTCACACCATATGAGCAATGTCTGCCTCTGCTGAGTGGCATCTCAAACAATCTGAGGACTGGAGTCGACCCATTTTGAAGAGATGTGACGGGGTTAAATATGACTGGTGTATCATATACAATTGAATCATTTTATTATTGATTGATGGAGACACCCCAATCGAAGACTCAAGAACCTCCTCCCAGTTCTCGTCCTGAGCATCAGAAATAAGACCCCCCCCACCTCCTCCTGCCGCTACCAGGGCAGGGCCAGTTCCCACAGACAGCATATAAGTGTATAGAGCAGAAATGAGACCCCGGGGCCCCTGTGACTTAAGGATTCCTATTAAAGGAAAATATGAGATAGTCTGGATCCCGCCCACAGATCATAAATGTGACTGAATAGCTGATCTAAGCTGAAGGTAGCAGATTAATTGGGACTTCGGGATATTGTTTTTAGATTGAATTTGTTCAAAGGACATTAGGACACCATTTACATATAAATCTCTGATTAAGGAAACACCATGCGCAATCGAGAAGTCAGTGGATGGGTGGTTCAGAAGCATTGGGAAATATGCATTATTACATAATGGCAGTTCAGCTACAATATCCCCAAAGTGGCCCACCTTTTTAATCTGCCTCCAAACTGACCTTGCCAATTGGAGTAAAGGCAATAATCGGGGGATCCCAAGTTTATTCATTTCCAAAAAACCCAGTGGGCAGTCAATTCTTGCAGCGTGGGCCAGGTGACTCTGAATTAGGCAGTAGACTATCAGGTATCCATTTACTCAAGGCTTTAACCTGCCCGGCAAGATAATATAAACAGAAATCCGGCAGAGCCGCCCCGCCCATCTGTTTAGGTCTCTGTAAAGTAGATAATTTAAGCTTGACTCTGGTTTTCCCCCATATAAAAGATGTAGTTAAAGAATTTAAACCGGCATAAAAAGGGCTTAGGGATCAGCACCGCACTTTGTTGGAGGGAATAGCTAAGCTTAGGGAGTAGAATCATCTTAATGAGATTTATACGACCAGCAACAGATAGCAGGAGTTTACTCCAGGATGCAAACTTAATCTTAACTAGGTCCAATAATGGAAGGATATTAAGTTGTAGGTCAAGTTCACTATGTTTTGGGATATTAATTCCTAGATATTTAAATTGTGACACTATAGGCAATGAAGATAAAGTATCAAGGTGGGCTCCCGTGTTTTGAGAAAGGGGCAACAAGGCAGACTTCTTCCAGTTAATGTATAAACCCGAATATTTACTGAATTTATCAAGGGTATCAATCACATATGACAGGGTCTCCTTCATGTCATCCATAAATATCACCATATCATCGGCATAGAGGCCGATAGTATCTAGACGATCTGCTATGTTTATGCCTTTAATATTCGGAGAGGACCTTACGTGTATTGCCAATGCCTCGATCACAAGGGCAAAGAGGGCAGGGGAGAGGTGGCACCCCTGCCGAGTCCCTCTAGACAGGTAAAGTAGTTCGGATATGGAGTTGTTTATAATTATACGGGCCTTAGGACTTGCGTAAATTGCGCCAATCCATTTTTGCGCTGCCCAAATATTTGAGCAGCCACAGCCACACGAAGGCGACGGTGGTAAAGTAATTTAAACAACATCCCCAAACATGAACGGGGATATAGAGGCATTGACACAGTATTAATTAAAATAATTTTATTCAAACATGTTGAAATAATGACACCTAAACAAGGAATCCACATAGGTAAAAAAACGGAGGTATAGAGAAACCAGGAAAGCTATAATGTCATGAGATATATAATTACACACATAGCAAAAAAGAAGTATATATGAACATATATTTGTAAATAACAGAACGATAAAAAGTGCACTGTGCAGTTGTGCCACATAATAATCAGTACAAAAACTATAAAAAAAATAAAAATTTAAAAAGTTTTTTTGCAATCAAAATAAGCAATATAAAGTGCACCGTGCAACTGCGCTATATGAGGGCCAGTTAAAGAAATGCAGTGTATAGTACACCATTCCTTGTAATTTCCTGACCAGAATGTATCATACTGCATATAACAAAAATGGCATGATAAAAATTAAGGTGCTTCGTGCACTGCTCCAAAAAGCTACCAGCCAAAAATGTTTGATCCAGCAATCATTATATATCACAAACTGATCCAAATGTTTTACTCACATTGAAAAGTTCCTGGTTAACCAGACCACCCGGGCGTACCCCTTTACGACGGTGGTAAAGTGTCACAAAAGGTGGACGATGATGAGACACAACTGCCAGCAAGTCAGGAGGAGGACCATGGTGCGGAAGTGGAAGAAGAGGTGATGGATGATATAGTAACTTATCCAAACTGGCACGAGGACATGCAAAGTCAGAATAGCAGCACACAGGAGTAGGGAGGTGTAGCACCTCAACAGGCAGGAAGAAGCAGTGTGATGGCCACAGACAGATGGTGGGCAACTGTTCCCCGTAACACCAACACGATGGAAGTTGCCAGTGCAACTGTTAGGTCTTCCCGAGTCAGGTTGTTTTTTAAAGTCTGTGCTGATAACCCCAAAAAGGCCATTTGCACCACCTGCCAGACCAGCATCAGCAGGGTAGCAAAACTACCAGCCTAATCACCTCAAGCATGATCAGGCACATGGCAGCAAAGCACCTGACTTTGTGGGTCAAACCCTAGGGTCCAGGAACAGTGTTTGCGATTGACATCATTGCTTCTTCTGCTGTTGTGCATGCATGTCAATCCCCTGTCCATGGTGCATGCGAAGATGCCTCCTGCCCTGGATCTGTCATTGCACACACTCAACTAGCACCTTCAGCAAGCACATCCACCTCCTTGTCCCAGCATAGAATTCAGTTGCCCATACCCCAGTACTTAGAACGCACGTACAAATATGCAGCCAACGTCCCACAGACCACACTTCTAAATTCCCACATTTCGCGACTGCTTGCACTCGAAATGTTGACTTTTAGGCTCGTAGAGACAAAAGCTCTCCGCAATCTGATTGCAGTGGCCATCCCTCCTTACTCGGTCCCCAGCCACCACTATTTCTCCCGATGTGCCATCCCCGCATTAAACAAGCACGTATCCCACAACATTAGCCGTGCCCTCAACAATGCAGTTACTGGGAAAATCCACATAAGCATGGACATGTGAACAAGTGCTAGTGGGCAGGGATGGTACATCTCGCTGACGGAACACTGGGTTAACATAGTGGAAGCCTGGACCCAGTTGACCTTGGGATGGAACATGTCCTACTGACACCGAGGATTGCGGGCCCTAGGTCAGTCATGGTTGCTCCCACAGTCTACAGCTACTGCACCTCCTCCTCCTCCTCTTAAGCCTCCATCTCCGAAATGACCACATCAGTCACAAGCTGAAAGCACTGCAGCACTGCCTCATCACATCCCATCATGGATTGGGTGACAATGTGGAAGAGGAGGAGGAGGAAGAAAAGGAGCTAGTTTCATGTGCTATAGACAGTACTACCTGCACAACTGTCATACCATCTGTTTAGCGTGGATGGCCTGAGGACAGAGAGGAGTTGGAGGAGGAAAGCATGGTAAGTCATCCTCTTGGTGAGGACACAGAAGTCTTGCCTGTTAGCCATCTGGCATGCATGACTGAGTTTATTTTACACTGCCTTTCCCAAGACTCTCGCATTTTCAAAATTTTGGGTGACAGTCATTACTGGTTGGTGACACTTCTAGACCCACACTACAAGGAGAACAATCTATCTCTTATTCCCGAGGCAGACAGGTCTACTAAAATGGGTACCAGAATGCCCTTGCTCCATTATTACAAAAATTTCTCATCTGAAAACGCTGGCGGCAAAGGTCACAGTTCATTGGACAACTAAGTAGTACAAGCAAGAGAGACACAACTCCAATCCAGCAGAGGCAGAGGAACAATGGCAAAGTTCTGGGGGAATTTTCTCAGACCCTCCCAGGCCCTGAGGTATAGTGACTCTTATAAGGAGTGCAAAGTTTGGGAAGATGCTGAGGGAGTATCTTGCTGACCGTACCAATGTCCTCCGTGCTTTATTATTATTGGGTATCAAAGCTGGACACGTGACATGAACTGGTTCTCTAAGCCTTGGAGGTCCTGGCCTGCCCTGCCGCCAGTGTTTTGTCAGAGTGAGGCTTTAGTGCTGCTGGTGGAATTATAACTGAGAAGCGCATCCACCTGTCAACTGAAAATGCTGACAGGCTGACTCTAATAAAAATGAACAAGGCCTGGATTGGGCCAGACTTTTCAACACCACTGAATGATAGCAGCATAACATAAACTCAAATCCAGTGTTTTTTTTGTGGGGAGGTCTATTCCCATGCACCTCTTCACACCCAGACATGGGTATACGCTTCCTGATTTTGGCTATTTAATATTGTCCTCCTCCTTATCCTCATCCTCCACCACCATATCCCTAGGGTGTACATGGCCTGAGATGCAACACCCACATAATTTTATTAAATGGTGTTTATGATGCTCGTAAAAACAGTTTGTTACACAGTATGTTCATGTATATCCCCCAGGGGTAAATGCTTGTTAGCCCATACACTTAGTGCATGGACATTACAAGTATAGGAGACCCAATTCTTTTCTAATGGTAAAATTTTTTTATGATCCCCTCCTCCACATCTCTTCCAAGGAGCATTGGAGTGCCTCTAAATTTTTTTACAGCCCTTCCATTCACTGCATAGGCAAAAACTATGTAACACCCACTTCCTAATAATGGGAACAATTTTTCATGAGGCCCTCCTTTACGTCTCACCAAAGGGGTATTGGGGTGCTTCCAAATTTTTGGCAGCCCTTGCTTTCACTGCATAGGCAATAGCAGTATTGGAGACCCACTTTTTAATAATGGGAACAACAAAGCATAGCCAACTGATGGCTCTCTAAGAATAGTGAGGACTGAATCCTGGCCCTTTAAGTATAGTAAAGGCCACCTGATGGCCCTATAACAAGGGTGGGGAATCTTTTTTCTGCCAATGGCCATTTCGATATATAGACCTTCCTTCGGGGGCCATACAAACTCCCCCCACAAAGTACATCCTGACTCTGGCACTGGTGTTAGGATGTAATCTTTCATTGCATGCCCTTCAGTGTTCATTAGTGAACACTGTGTGTGTGCTAACAGAGCAAGAAGAAATTAATGTGTTTGTTGCAATTAAAATACAGCTCCTTGTCCAAGAATGCGATCCCTGAGAATCTGCCCGAGGGCCTGATAAAAGGTCATCAAGGGCTGAAAATGGCCATCGGGCCTGAGGTTCCCCACACCTGCCCTATCAAAATAGGCTTGTGATTTTCAGAGTCCCTACTTCATAAATGAAGCAGGTTGTGTCTGATGATGTATCACATACCACATGACCAGATAAGGTTGCAAAATGTTAAAAAGACATTTCCCAGTGAATACATTTGTCTTGGTTGAAAGCAATGCTAAAGTTCAAAAACGCTACGCGTGAACATAACCCAAGGTGTGGAGGAGCATTTTTGTTTTTGGTTATTTATTTTGCCTTACTTACAAGTCATTTCCCTGGAAAGGATGTTCCTTAGCATAATTCCCAGGAAAATCTATTTTGGTTTAGTTTTTGTATGTGTTATTGTCAGTCTGTAAAAGTGGCATAAGACTTTGACAGCATTGTTCACAGCAGTGACCTGGGAGTCAGAAATGCTTCCAGGGGTCTTCCGCAAGCTGTTCCCATGTCATTTGAGCACTGTTCCCATCAATTTCTGCAATTTCTAGTCCCTCTGCAGTCGGCCAGAAAAATGGTCGAGTTTCCTATAGACTTACATTGGGCTCGTTGCTCGGGTCGAGCACCCGAGCATTCGAATTTGCTTGACCCGAACAATGAGCACCCGAGCAATTTAGTGCTCACCCATCACTATTGGCCACTACTGCTTTATCTCTACTGTGTATATAAAACTGAATGTATGTATGTATGTGTGTGTGTGTGTGTGTGTGTGTGTGTGTGTGTGTGTGAAACAAACCAAGAAAAAGTATATGCAACAACTATAGGGATCACCACCAATATTTATAATACAAAAATATATTTTATTTAATTTCAGCAAACACTATATACAAACACATAGTTAAAAACAATTAAAAAAGTCTGTACAAAAGCAGACATTAGAAAATGAACAAAGAAAATTGGGTCATAATCACATACAATTCGATATTTAAGGTTCCAAAACCCCAGACAAAAGTGCAAATGCTCATTAATTAATGAAGTCCCACTACATAGAGATATATATTACTATATTTTAAAATTTCAAGTACTGATATCTGTATGCATGCTGTTTACAAATAAATACTGTCATAGACATACAAAATGTGCTAGGCGCACGCTTACACAGGGAACCATCAGCAAATATTATTAATGGTACTCCAAGATCTATTAACATACACCCTGGGACATTCAGATTGCTGCGACAAATATTAACTCACAGCAGATAGTCAGAGCATATTACCAACACAGGAGCCCTGGAGGCATAGACAAAAATCTCCCCTGCATCCAACCATGAAACCAGGCGGACCCGAAGTGGAAGCACCCAGCCGGGTTTTGTGGAACCTAGGACCCACGCGTATCGACACAAAGATGTGTCTTTCTCAAGGTCAGTGTGTTACTGAAATGTTGCAACGCTTGATATATATATCTAAAGGTAACTTAAGCCTTAAGGGCATGTCACACTAAGAGATATCGCTAGCAATATCGCTATAACTAGTGACGTTATAGCGATATTGCTAGCGATATCGCTGTGTCTGATACTTACCTACAACCCGCTCCCCCGCTGCTTATCGCTGATCGCGCGAGAACAGGCTGGACTGTTTCTCGTCATCAGCTTCATGCGGCGCTTCCTGCTGTGACGACGAGCGACGCGTGGAGCCGGGCGGGAGGACGCAGGATCGCCTGGTCTGACAGGTAAGTAGCGACCCCCGACCCCTGCGATGTCGCTGGTGAGATCTGCCTGTGTGGCAGCTCACTAGCGACCACTTAGCGATGCACCAGCGATCCTGATCCTGAGATCGATTAACTTCTTGTGTTTCTGTTAGTTCAGTGAACTTTTTGGATTTGAAGATTATGATTCATGGAAGCAAGATTAGTACCACGCTACACCGGAAGAGTACAGCAACGTATAACTTCCTACACTATACGAGTTTTCACCCAGCCCATCTGCAAAAAAGGCATCCCAAAAGGACAATTCTTATGGCTTAGGAGGAATTGCAGCCACATCGAGGACTTTCGGAAATAATCACGCTTACTTACTGATCGTTTTTTGGAACGCGGTTATCCATGCAGTATCATATCAAAAGCATATGAATATTCCAAGAATTGTACGAGGGAGGATGCCCTGAAACCCCGGGTGAGATCAAAATCTAGTTCATTGAGTTTGATCACTAAATTCAATAACCAATGGGGGGACATCTATCGGGTCCTGAAAAACAACTGGGGTATTCTCATGAGTGAGAGCAAACTGAGACCATTTATTATGGAGAGACCCAAACTAGTGGCAAGGAGAGCTGCAAATCTCAAGGACTGCCTTACTAACAGTCATTTTAGACGGCCAAGGTCCAAAATGCGGTATGGAAGCCCCAATAAGGGGTCTTTTCGCTGTGGCAGTTGCTCTGTGTGTCCTCTGATGATATCAAGTGGTGGTCTTTCGTTGCCTTGTTCATCCACTCCAATTTCATCCAAGGCGTTCTTTAATTGCCGATCACGCAATTTAGTATACGCGCTAATCTGTGGATGTAACAAGGTATACGTAGGGCAGACTACACAAGAACTGCGGAGGCAGGTACAAAAACATCTTTCTAATATAGCCACTGCCAGGAGTGACAGATCCAAGAATAAACAAATTATGTCTGTTGCAGTGCATTTATTGGATCACCATAATGGTAGTTCTAGAAGCCTTCGAGTCATGGGACTCGAAGAGGTGCAAACTAGCATTAGGGGAGGGAGGGTAACAGAGGATCTTTTGAGATGTGAGGCCAGCTGGATTTTTGACCTCAAGAGCTTGGCCACTGGGGGTCTAAATGAAGAACTCCCGTACACGGGGTTTTACAAAGTGGCTTAAATATCATTGTCCTCTTGTTAAGCTGTGTGCAGAGGTCTGACCATAGATTAATAGTGCCTTTTTCATTTTTCCTCCCTTTTTCTTCCCTCCCAGGTCCTCGGTACAAATTCTGGCGTTAGAAGATTAAGCTGAACCCGACTTATGGATTTTACAACAAGAACTTATTTTTGAAATCATCTACTGTTTAAATCCAGTGAACAATAATGATGAATGACAGTGAAAGGATCCCTTTATACATGATTCATATCTATATCTGTGATGTAATAGGAATGTTCAAATATCTGACCAACGAATCCTCTATATGTTTACATGTGTATAGGGTGGTGAATACATGTACAGGCGTTTATTTGTGTATCCCCCACTGTCCTGATATGCATGTTGTCTACAAATTCATGTTTGAATAAGGTGATTAACCATATGGTATATGATGTTCATAATATCTTTGATACGTTGTATTCTTGAGACATATGGTTCGCCTTATAACTGATGTGCGTTTTGCTTACTATGATCATCATTGTTTCTGATTATTTCTTGATGAATGTATGATTGGGGTCTAATATTGGTGCCTAACCTTGTGTTACCCTTTAAGTAAATTATTATGGACACTTTTATCTATTTTTCATACTGGTCAGCACATGATTCATATTTGCGCCATTGTGTAGACTTCATGCTATGTATGCACTTGAGTTTAATTCAACGTATGTAGATATTGGTATAAATGTAAATCAAAGATGGTTTTTTAGGCTTATGGCCTTTGATGGCTAGTTTATTATAAAGATTCTAAATGGCAATCTAATGTATGCAGGTATATATGTTGATTCTGAGCTATAAATACTGAGTTTCAATCTGTCTTGTATTAAGCATGAAATCTGCATCTGCACGTTGTTGAAAATACTACCGTAGTGCCTCGTGAGGTGAAACTAGGGAATGCGCTCTATGATCTGTGCAAAGACATCCAACTGCCATACACAGGCTGAAGATGGGAATTTTCTTAAACTCCCACAAAACCGTGTCCTGAATGATGATTCATACTTTATTATTCCCATGGACTTTATTGTATGTTAGCACAGCAATTTTGATAAGGATCTGTTCTTTTTTAAAAAAAATATTAATTCATGTGCATTTAAACAGCGCCCTCTTGTGCTTGGAATTTAAAGTACATGTTAAGGGATACTTTGCAGCTGTGCAGTAGCAGTTGCTATTCTTAGAACTCTCACACAGGCGCGTTTATTCTATCAGTGTGCCTGTGAAACTGAAGCTAAAGCACTTCCGTTTATACTTACTCGGCGCCTGCGTAGTGGCTCTGACAGGACGCCGTCTTATCATGAATTATACTTCCTCCCGGCCGTCGCTCAGCTGATAAGGCTTACTAGTTACCTTTAGATATATATATCAAGCGTTGCTACATTTCAGTAACACACTGACCTTGAGAAAGACACATCTTTGTGTCGATACGCGTGGGTCCTAGGTTCCACAAAACCCAGCTGGGTGCTTCCACTTGGGGTCCGCCTGGTTTCATGGTTGGAGGCAGGGGAGATTTTTGTCTATGCCTCCAGGGCTCCTGTGTTGGTAATATGCTCTGACTATCTGCTGTGAGTTAATATTGGTCGCAGCAATTTGAATGTCCCAGGGTGTATGTTAACCCCTTCCTGACATCAGACGTACTATCCCGTCCATGGGACCCGGGCCCCTATGCCATGGACGGGATAGTACGTCTAGCGCGATCAGCGGCGCCCACGTGGTGAGCGCCGCTGATCGCGGCCGGGTGTCAGCTGATTATCACAGCTGACACCCGGCACAATGTGTCAGGGGCGGTCACGGACCGCCCCGACACGTTAACCCCTTGTACACTGCGATCAAACACGATCGCGGTGTACCGGGGTTTAAAGGGAAGCATCGGCAGGGAGGGGGCTCCCTCGTGCTTCCCTGAGCCCCCCACCGCAGCACAATGTGCAGCGCTGCTGCGGGGGGCTCCTTCCCTACAAGAGGATCCAAGATGGCGACGGGGCCTGTAGGGAGCTGACTTCCTCACTGCCTGCAAAGCGCAGGCATGAGGAAGTCTGCAGAACTGCCTGTGACAGATCGCTGATCTGTCACAGTGATCTGTGATGTGACAGATCAGCGATCTGTCACAGGACAGTGATGTACCACCTGGGACTATGTAATAAAGTGAAAAAAAAAAAAAGTGTAAAAATAATTTTTAAAAAATCGCTAAATAAATTAGTAAACAAAAATAAAAATATTCCCCAAAAAATTCATTTTTTGAAAATAAAAAAAAAAAACAATAAAAGTACACATATTTGGTATCGCCGCGTCCGTAGCGACCCACCCTATAAAACTGTCCCATTAGTTAACCCCTTTAGCGAACCCCTTAAAAAATAAAAATAAAAAACGAAGCAAAAAATAATGATTTATTATCATACCACCGAACAAAAAGTGCAATAACGCGATCAAAACGACGCATATAAATATCCATGGTACCGCTGAAAACGTCATCTTGTCCCGCAAAAAACGAGCCACCATGCAGCATCATCCACAAAAAAATAAAAAAGTTATAGCTCGCAGAATAAAGCGATGCAAAAATAATTATTTTTTATATAAAATTGTTTTCATTGCAAAAACCGACAAAACATAAAAAAACGACCTAAATGAGGTATCACTGTAACCATACCGACCCGAAGAATAAAACCGCTTTATCAATTTTACCGCACGCGGAATGGTGTAAACGCACCCCCCCAAAAGAAATTCATGAAACGCTGGTTTTTGTTCATTCTGCGTCCCAAAAATCGGAATAAAAAGCGATCAAAAAATGTCACGTGCCCGAAAATGGTACCAATAAAAGTGTCAACTCATCCTGCAAAGAATAAGACCTCACATGACTCGGTGGGTCAAAATACGGAAAAATTATAGCTCTCAATATGTGGTGATGCAAAAACTATTTTTACAATAAAAAGCGTCTTTTAGCGTGCGACAGCCGCCAAACATAAAAACCGCCATAAATAGTAAATCAAACCCCCCGTTATCACCCCCTTAGTTAGGGAAAAATAATAAAATAAAAAAAATATTTATTTCCATTTTCCCATTAGGGTTAGGGCTAGGGTTAGGGCTAGGGCTAGGGTTAGGCTAGGGTTAGGGTTAGGGCTAGGGCTAGGGTTAGGGCTAGGGTTAGGTCTAGGGTTAGGGCTAGGGTTATGGGCCCAGATTAGGGTTATGGGTGTGTTGGGGTTAGGGTTGGAGATATAATTGGGGGGTTTCCACTGTTTGGGCACATCCGGTGCTCTCCAAATGCAACATGGCGTCTGATCTCAATTCCAGCCAATTCTGCGTTGAAAAAGTCAAATGGTGCTCCTTCCCTTCCAAGCTCTGCCATGCGCCCAAACAGTGTTTTACCCCCACATGTAGGGTATCAGCATACTCAGGACAAATTGCAAAACAAATTTTGGGGTCCAATTTCTCCTGTTACCCTTAGGAAAATAAAAAATTGGGGGCAAAAATATCATTTTTATGGAAAAAAATGATTTTTTATTTTCACGCCCAGGCGTTATAAACTTCTGTGAAGCCCTTGGGGGTTCAAAGTGCTCACCACACATCTAGATAAGTTCCGTGGGGGGTCTAGTTTCCAAAATGGGGTCACTTGTGGGGAGTTTCAATAGTTTAGGTACATCAGGGGCTCTCCAAACGCACATGACACCCGCTGACCAATCCATCAAAGTCTGCATTCCAAAACGTCACTAGTTCCCTTCCGAGCCCCAACATGTGCCCATACAGTAGTTTTCTCCCACATATGGGGTGTCAGCGTACTCAGGACAAATTGGACAACAACTTTTGGGGTCCAATTTCTCCTTTTACCCTTGGGAAAATAAAAAAATGGGGACTAAAAGATGATGTTTGTTGAAAAAATACGAAATTTTTATTTTCACGCCCGGTCGTTATAAACTTCTGTGAAGCACTGGGGGGTTCAAAGTGCTCACCACACATCTAGATAAGTTCCTTAGGGGGTCTAGTTTCCAAAATGGGGTCACTTGTGGGGGGTTTCCACTGTTTAGGTACATCAGGGGATCTCCAAAAGCAACATGACACCCGCAGACCATTCCATCAAAGTCTGCATTCCAAAACGTCACTACTTCCCTTCCAAGCCCCGACGTGTGCCCATACAGTAGTTTTCTCCCACATATGAGATATCAGCGTACTCAGGACAAATTGGAGAACAACTTTTGGGGTCCAATTTCTCCTGTTACCCTTGGGAAAATAAAAAAAATGGGGACTAAAAGATGATGTTTGTTGAAAAAATACGATATTTTTATTTTCACGCCCGGTCGTTATAAACTTCTGTGAAGCACTGGGGGGTCCAAAGTTCTCACCACACATCTAGATAAGTTCCTTAGGGGGTTTAATTTCCAAAATGGGGTCACTTGTGGGGGGTTTCCACTGTTTAGGTACATCAGGGGCTCTCCAAAAGCAACATGACACCCGCAGACCATTCCATCAAAGTCTGCATTCCAAAACATCACTACTTCCCTTCCGAGCCCCGATGTGTGCCCATACAGTAGTTTTCTCCCACATATGAGGTATCAGCATACTCAGGACAAATTGCACAACAACTTTTGAGGTCCAATTTCTCCTGTTACCCTTGGGAAAATGAAAAAATTGGTGACTAAAAGATGATGTTTGTGGAAAAAAATATACGATTTTTTTATTTTCACGCCCGGGCGTTATAAACTTCTGTGAAGCACTGGGGGGTTCAAGGTGCTCACCACACATCTAGATAAGTTCCTTGGGGGGTCTAGTTTCCAAAATGGTGTCATTTGTGGGGGGTTTCTACTGTTTTGGTACATCAGGGGCTTTCCAAACGCGACATGGTGTCCGATCTCAATTCCAGCCAAAAACGTCAAATGGTGCTGCTTCCCTTCCGAGCTCTGCCATGCGCCCAAATAGTGGTTTACCCCCACATGTGGGGTATCAGCACACTCAGGACAAATTGCACAATATCTTTTATGGTCCTGTTACCCTTGGAAAAATAAGAATTGAGGGTGAAAAGATCATTTTTGTGAAAAAAATATACGATTTTTTTATTTTCACGCCCGGGCGTTATAAACTTCTGTGAAGCACTGGGGGGTTCAAAGTGCTCACCACACATCTAGATAAGTTCCTTGGGGGGTCTAGTTTCCAAAATGGTGTCATTTGTGGGGGTTTCTACTGTTTTGGTACATCAGGGGCTTTCCAAACGCGACATGGTGTCCGATCTCAATTCCAGCCAAAAATGTCAAATGGCGCTGCTTCCCTTCTGAGCTCTGCCATGCGCCCAAATAGTCATTTACACCCACACTTGGGGTATCAGCGTACTCAGGACAAATTGCACAATAATATTTGGGGTCCTGTTACCCTTGGAAAAATAAAAATTGGGGGTGAAAAGATCATTTTTTTGGAAAAAATATGATTTTTTAATTGTACCACTGTACGTTATAAACTTCTGTGAAGCCCTTGTGGGTTCAAAGTTCTCACCACATATCTAGATAAGTTCCTTGGGGGGTCTAGTTTCCAAAATGGGGTCACTTGGGGGGGTTTTCACTGTTTAGGTACATCCGGGGCTCTCCTAATGCGACACGGCGTCCGATCTGAATTCCAGCCAATTTTGCACTGAAAAAGTCAAACGGCGCTCCTTCCCTGCTGAGGTCTGCCATGCGCCGAAACAGTGGTTCCCCCCCACATATCAGGTATCAGCGTACTCAGGACAAATTGCACAATAACTTTTGCAGTCCAATTTCTCCTGTTACCCTTGGTAAAATAAAAAAAATTGAACTTGAAGTATTTTTTTAGCGAAAAAAAGTTAAATGTTCATTTTTTTTTAAATATTCAAAAAATTCCTGTGAAGCACCTGAAGGGTTAATAAACTTCTTGAATGTGGTTTTGAGCACCTTAAGGGGTGCAGTTTTTAGAATGGTGTCACTTTTGGGTATTTTCTATCATATAGACCCCTCAAAGTGGCTTCAAATGTGATGTGGTCCATAAAAATAAAATGGTGTTGCAAAAATGAGAAATCGCTGGTCAATTTTTAACCCTTATAACTTCCTAACAAAAAAAAATTTTGGTTTCAATATTGTGCTGATGTAAAGTAAACATGTGGGAAATGATACTTATCAAGTTTTTTGTGTGCCGTATCTCTGTAATTTTCAACATTTTCGCCAAATCTCCGTTTTTTTCACAAATAAATGCAAGTTATTTGAATGAAATTTTACCACTAACATGAAGTACAATATGTCACGAGAAAACAGTGTCAGAATCACCGGGATCCATGGAAGCGTTCCAGAGTTATGACCTCATAAAGGGACAGTGGTCAGAATTGTAAAAATTGGCCCGGTCATGAACGTGCAAACCACCCTTGGGGGTGAAGGGGTTAATAGAGTTTGGAGTACCATTAATAATATTTGCTGATGGTTCCCTGTGTAAGCATGCGCCTAGCACATTTTGTATGTCTATGACAGTATTTATTTGTAAGAAGCATGCATACAGATATCAGTACTTGAAATTTTGAAATATAGTAATATATATACAGTGGGGCAAAAAAGTATTTAGTCAGTCAGCAATAGTGCAAGTTTCACCACTTAAAAAGATGAGAGGCATCTGTAATTTACATCATAGGTAGACCTCAACTATGGGAGACAAACTGAGAAAAAAAAATCCAGAAAATCACATTGTCTGTTTTTTTTCCTTTTATTTGCATATTATGGTGGAAAATAAGTATTTGGTCAGAAACAAGCAATCAAGATTTCTGGCTCTCACAGACCTGTAACTTCTTCTTTAAGAGTCTCCTCTTTCCTCCACTCATTACCTGTAGTAATGGCACCTGTTTAAACTTGTTATCAGTATAAAAAGACACCTGTGCACACCCTCAAACAGTCTGACTCCAAACTCCACTATGGTGAAGACCAAAGAGCTGTCAAAGGACACCAGAAACAAAATTGTAGCCCTGCACCAGGCTGGGAAGACTGAATCTGCAATAGTCAACCAGCTTGGAGTGAAGAAATCAACTGTGGGAGCAATAATTAGAAAATGGAAGACATACAAGACCACTGATAATCTCCCTCGATCTGGTGCTCCACGCAAAATCCCACCCCGTGGGGTCAGAATGATCACAAGAACGGTGAGCAAAAATCCCAGAACCACGCGGGGGGACCTAGTGAATGAACTGCAGAGAGCTGGGACCAATGTAACAAGGCCTACCATAAGTAACACACTACGCCACCATGGACTCAGATCCTGCAGTGCCAGACGTGTCCCACTGCTTAAGCCTGTACATGTCCGGGCCCGTCTGAAGTTTGCTAGAGAGCATTTGGATGATCCAGAGGAGTTTTGGGAGAATGTCCTATGGTCTGATGAAACCAAACTGGAACTGTTTGGTAGAAACACAACTTGTCGTATTTGGAGGAAAAAGAATACTGAGTTGCATCCATCAAACACCATACCTACTGTAAAGCATGGTGGTGGAAACATCATGCTTTGGGGCTGTTTCTCTGCAAAGGGGCCAGGACGACTGATCCGGGTATATGAAAGAATGAATGGGGCCATGTATCGTGAGATTTTGAGTGCAAACCTCCTTCCATCAGCAAGGGCATTGAAGATGAAACGTGGCTGGGTCTTTCAACATGACAATGATCCAAAGCACACCGCCAGGGCAACGAAGGAGTGGCTTCGTAAGAAGCATTTCAAGGTCCTGGAGTGGCCTAGCCAGTCTCCAGATCTCAACCCTATAGAAAACCTTTGGAGGGAGTTGAAAGTCCGTGTTGCCAAGCAAAAAGCCAAAAACATCACTGCTCTAGAGGAGATCTGCATGGAGGAATGGGCCAACATACCAACAACAGTGTGTGGCAACCTTGTGAAGACTTACAGAAAACGTTTGACCTCTGTCATTGCCAACAAAGGATATATCACAAAGTATTGAGATGAAATTTTGTTTCTGACCAAATACTTATTTTCCACCATAATATGCAAATAAAATGAAAAAAAAAACAGACAATGTGATTTTCTGGATTTTTTTTTCTCAGTTTGTCTCCCATAGTTGAGGTCTACCTATGATGTAAATTACAGACGCCTCTCATCTTTTTAAGTGGTGGAACTTGCACTATTGCTGACTGACTAAATACTTTTTTGCCCCACTGTATCTCTATGTAGTGGGACTTCATTAATTAATGAGCATTTGCACTTTTGTCTGGGGTTTTGGAACCTTAAATATCGAATTGTATGTGATTATGACCCAATTTTCTTTGTTCATTTTCTAATGTCTGCTTTTGTACAGACTTTTTTAATTGTTTTTAACTATGTGTTTGTATGTAGTGTTTGCTGAAATTAAATACAATATATTTTTGTATTATAAATATTGGTGGTGATCCCTATAGTTGTTGCATATACTTTTTCTTGGTTTGTTTCTATATAGTCTTATATGCATTGGGAGATCCCACATACGATATTATTTGAGATGGTGCCCGTTTACCCCATTGTGTTCTAGTATGTGTGTGTATCACCAACCAATCACGAAGCATCTTTCATTTCACCAGAGCTGTTCAAAAGAAGCTGAGCTGTGATTGGTTGCTATGAGCAACAGTTTTTCTTGCAACCAATCACTAAACATCTCTCATTTCACCAGAGCTGGTTAAAAGAAGCTGAGCTGTGATTGGTTGCTATGAGCAAGTTTTCCCACTTGACAACACCTCAGCAGACACTGACATGGTTGGAGAATTCTAGCATCCCTGGGAACGTAAGCTCCCAGCCATAGTCTGCCCCCCAGAAAGGAGCACAGAGCACATGACAGAAATGAATCCCCCCCGTGCCCATATACACAGGCACATCTTCCCTCTTAAAGGGATCTCCGGTATGGAAGTCAGGGCAAATCCATCCAGCCCCTTGGTTTTGACCCCAGGTCTCTCTTAAAGGGATCCCTGGTATGGAAGTTAGGACTGTTCCACTCAGCTCTGTGGTTCTGACCCCAGGGTCTCTTAAAGGGATCATTGGTATGCAAGTTAGGGCAAATCCACTCAGCATTTTGGTACTGACCCCAGACCTTTCTTAAAGGGATCTCTGGTATGGAAGGCAAGGCAAATCCATCCAGTGCTTTGGTTCTGACCCCATGCCTCCCTTAAAGGAATCCCCAGTATGAAAGTCAGGGCAATTGCCTTCAAATGCTCTAGTACTGACCCCAGGTTCTCTTAAAGGGATCTCCTGTACGGAAGTTAGGGCAAATGCCTCAGTGCTCTGATTCTCACCCCAGGCTTCTATTAAAAGGATCATTGGTATGCAAGTCAGGGGAAATCCATCCAGCGCTCTGATTCTGATCCCAGGCTTTCTTAAAGGGATCCACGGTATGGAAGTTAGGGCAAATCCACTCAGCGCTCTTGTTCTGACCCAAGGTCCCTCTTAAAGGGATCCCCAGTATGGAAGTGAGGGCAAATCCACTCTGCACTTTGGTACTGACCCCATGCCTCTCTTAAAGGGATCCCCGGTATGGAAGTCAGGGCAATTGACTTCAAATGCTCTGGTACTGATCCCAGGCTTTCTTAAAGGGATCCCCGGTATGGAAGTTAGGGCAAATCCACTCAGCGCTCTGGTTCTGACCCAAGGTCCCTCTTAAAGGGATCCCCAGTATGGAAGTGAGGGCAAATCCACTCTGCACTTTGGTACTGACCCCATGCCTCTCTTAAAGGGATCCCCGGTATGGAAGTCAGGGCAATTGACTTCAAATGCTCTGGTACTGATCCCAGGCTTTCTTAAAGGGATCACGGGTATGGAAGTTAGGGTAAATCCCTCAGTGCTCTGATTCTCACCCCAGGCTTCTATAAAAGGGATCATTGGTATGGAAGTCAGGGCAAATCCACTAAGCGCTCTGGTTCTGATGCCAGGCCTCTCTTAAAGGGATCCTCGGTATGGAAGTTAGCACCGTTCCACTCAACTCTATGGTTCTGACCCCAGGCTGACAGGATGATCCGGGATATTAGGGGGAGTAGTCTGGTGGTTCTGGCTGATGGGATGATGTGGGATATTAGGGGTAGTAGTCCGGTGGCTCTGATGGGATGATGTGGGATATTAGGGGTAGTATTCCGGTGACTGTGTCGGTATGATGTGGGATAATAGTAGTAGTTGTCCAGTGGCTCTGGGTGATGGGATGATGTGGAATATTAGTGGTAGATGTCCGGTGGCTCTGGCTGACGGAATGAAGTGGGATATTAGTGGTAGATGTCTGGTGGCTCTGGCTGACAGGATGATGTGGGATATTAGGGGTAGTATTTGGGTGGCTTTGACAGGATGATGGGGGATATTAGGGGTAGTAGTCCGGTGGCTCTGGGTGACAGGATGATGTGGGATATTAGGGGTAATAGTCCGGTAGCTCTGGCTGATGGGATTGTGTGAGATATTATCGTGAATGTGGCTATGCGGAGTGGGCGGGGCTCTGCACTCAGCTTTATATGTATAGATATAATCATTATAATTTGTTATAACTAACCGTAGTTAGTTACTATGCCTGGGCAGCGCCGGGCTCTTCAGCTAGTGCTTTATAAAACCTACCTTAATAGACACTATTAATGTTGAGAAATAATTGACCTAAACCTATTTTCCATGATTTTTTTTATATTTAATACCTATATATACTATGCATAGTGACCGTTAGATACTGAGAAATATTCCCCACTGTACCTATCCAGTTCTTGAGTCTAAATTTTTAAATGAATCTATGATGGACTTTAATTCCTCTAGCGTGATTAAACTGCTGTTGATAGTATTTAAATAATATTTAAACTAAGTGGGGCATAGGTGGGGTACCATGTAATTCGAGGTCCTGCTGAAGGCCCCTCTTGCTGCCATCTTTGTGCTTCTGGGAAGCTCACTTCTAATACTCTGGAATTACAGTATATTAAATAAGCAATCAGACAATCTGAGGTTTTAATCCCAAAAGGGACTAAAAGATCAAGTAAAAAATTTGAAAAATAAAAATACAAAAATTTATGCAAAACAGTTTTTTTCCCATTAGTAATAAAGAAATAAAAAGAATAAACATATTTATTATCACCACTTCGAAAAAGTCCGGTCTATCAAAATATATTAACCAATATATTAAATGCTTAACAAAGAAAATAAATTATATTGCCAAAATTGTGCTTTTTTAATTACCACACCTCCCTAAAAAATGCAATAAAACTGACCTGAAGAGTGTATGTACCACAAATTGATATCAATAACATCATCTCACCAAACAAAAAAAGGCTTAACACTGCTCTGTCAACAGAAAAACAAATGCATATTGGTTCCCAGAAAAATGACGACATAAGGCTAGTTTCACACTAGCGTTTATTCCATGCAGCGCTTGGCGCCGCTAAGCCCCGCCCCCTGCCAGCTCACTGCCCGCCCCATCCGGTCATCGCCGCCTACTTTCGCACACGGCTGCATGCGATCTGCGCACCCTATCTTTAGCATAGGGTGCGCAGATCGTGCGCTGGCCGTGCGCTAGTAGGATTTTGAAGGTGCGCCGGTGTGCACCGAACGCAGCATGTTGCATTTTGGCGCGCTCGGCGCACCTTCAAAAGTGCGCAGCACACACTAAAATCCTACTAGCGCACGGCCAGCGAATGATCTGTGCACCCTATGCTAAAAATAGGGTGCGCAGATCGCATGCAGCCATGTACGATTGTAGGTGGCGATGACCGGATGGGGTGGGCAGGGAGCCGGCAGGGGGCGTGGCTTAGCAGTGCCATGCACTGCATGGAATAAACCCTAGTGTGAAACTAGCCTAAGTCAACATTTTTTTTACCAACTTCTGAATTTTTTTCCACCAGTTAAATAAAATAGTATTCTATGCAAGTTTGGTATTACATGAACAGTCATGTTTTAGGGTATTTTTTACCATAAAATGAATACTGCAAAAAACAAACAAAAAAGTTATTATTTACCATTTCAACAGATATGGGTTTACCCATTTTTCAGCACTTTGTGGAGTAAAATGGATGGAGTCTTTGAAAACTATAACTTGTCCCTCACAAAGCAAGCTCTCATATAATTATGTATAAAAAAAGTTTTGGCTCTTGGAAGAAGGGGAAGAGAAAGGCAAACATGTTAGGGAACACGAAATGCGTGTGTTCTCATCTTAATTGTCTGCTGCTAAGTTGTATGTGAGAGGTTTACGGATGGTGAAATCACAGGACACAATGAGTCGTGTCTCAAATGAATTCTGGTTTTATTGGTTGAAATGCAGAGCATTTATAGAGCGAAACAAAGTGTTTGTCTGCATATTACCTCATTACCTTATCTAAAACTTATTGCTAATGGTACTGATTCCTGTGGGAAATGACAGGTGTGGAGACTGATAACTCCCTAGTACAGGTGCATTTTCCATTGTTTCTTAACAAGATCAATAGATTAATCATGTCAGAGTTTATTGAAGGTTAGCTTATTGGCAGGCATAAATTAAAGAAAACAAAAGCACTTCATTTAATACAGATTTAGCATAAGCGTCCATTTTGGAATTAAGTGTCCATATTTTGTTGTATATTTTTGCTTCCTTTCTTTCAAAAGTCATAACTTTTGTATGTGTCCATCAATATAGCCAGATAAGGGATACTTTTTTTGTGTGGAATAACCTGTAGTTTTGAAGTACATAACTTATTTTACTGTGTAATGTACTGAAAAACGAGGGAAAAAAATGCCAAGATGGAAAAAAACAATGTAATTTATTCATTATGCCATGAAAATGACAAGGTGGTATGTTTCTTCAGGCTAATATGACTGCAGTTTTTTTTAATATTTGTGAAGGGGATGTCCGGGACTTTAACCCCTTTCTGACATCAGATGTAATAATCCGTCTATGTGACCTGGGCCTATTTGATCATGGACGGATTATGTCTGCGCGATTGCCCGTGCACATGAGTGATGTGCGGGCGATCACCACCAGGTGTTTGATTCTGAAAGCTGACACCGAGCACAGACCACTTCCGGCACTTTAACCCCCAAAATGCTGTGTTCTGGGTACCAGCAGAGGGCTGAAAGCCCCTCTGACTATGGGTCAGAGACCCCGCGGCATGACGCATGTCCAGATTGTTGCCATTGTAACTGGATGTCTTCGTGATGACATCCGGGTCACCAGAGCTAGGAAACATGCTGATCATGTGCAGTGCATGATCATCAAGTCTGTCAGTACTGAGTTGACTGTTTCTACAGCATGACGATGCAGCTGCATCTCCATGCTGTGCACTTCTGAAAAGAAGGACACCGTTAAATAGAGGTCAGCGGAGTCCAGAGTAACTCTGCTGCCTTATCATAGTGAATGGATCCTTTGGGGGGTTTCATCTGAATCACGTCACTCAGAGATTTAGATGGAAACCCCAAAGTAAGTGCTCAGTATAGACCACAAGATAAATGGGATCTCAAACATTATGTAAAATGTTCCCAATAAAAGCTTCAACTCAATCAAAAAAAAAGCAAGTCATCACTCAGGTCTGTCAGTTGTTAATTGAAATATAGGGGGCTTCCTCGTTACTGGTAGTACAAAGATTCAGAGCAAAATGGCTACTAAGCAAATTCTGTGCTCCCAAATCCAAATACCACCCTACCTTCTGAGCCGCACACTGTGCCTAAACCACAAATAGCGTCCATGTTTGGCATTTCTGAAGCAATGGGAGCCCGCCTAACTTAACGGGTGCATGTCTCCAGAAGCTCCAGCTGGGTATACATACTGGTGACTGCAGCATACTGGTCACTACAGCATTCAGGTCACTACAGCAGCAGTTTGCAATTTTCACTTATTCATTGCCCTTCATTGTTTCTGGAAAATACCCATGGAGTAAAATCAGCACTACAACTGTAGATAAATTCCGAAAGGGGTATAATTTCCAAAATGGGGTCACTTGCGGGGGATTCTGCTCTTCTAGCAGCTAGGGACTCTGTATATGGAATCCACTAACTCTTCTAAGAAAATCTTTGCTCCAGGAGTAAAATAGTGCTCTGTTCCTCTCAAGTCTCTCCGTATGGCTAAGTAGCACTGCACAGCCACATAAGCGGTATTATCCTGTTCAGTAGAAATTGTGGGACAAATTTTGAGCCATTTTTACCCACTTCTTGTGTGAAAATGTACTTTGTAAAATGGGGTCACTTATGGGGGGGTTCTGATGTTCTGGCACCTCATGGGCTCTCTAAGTGTGTCACGGTACCTGCAAAACAAAACAGTAAAATCTGGAGCTGTTTGCCTTCTGAGCTTTGCACTGTTCCTGAAAAATATTTCCTGATAATAAGTAGGGTATTGGTGCACTCAGGAAAAAATAGACCTCAGTTTGCTGTAAAAAAAAATTCCAATTAGCCCTTAGAAAAATTAAAAACTTGGGGCTAAAACAACATATTTGTGAGGAAAATGTGATTTTATGGTTTTCACAGCTCAACGTTATAAACTTCTGGGGGTTCAAGATACTCACTGCGCATATAAATACATTCCTTGAGGGGTCTAGTTTCCAAAATGGGTCACTTGTGAGGGGATTCCACTGTTTAGGCACATCAGGGGTCTCCAAATGGGACATGACATCCACTAATAATTCCAGCAAATTTTACATTCAAAAAGTCAAATGATGCTCCTTCTCTTCCGAGCCCTGCCATGCTCCCAAACAGTAGTTATTGCCCTCACATGGGGTATGGGCGTACTCAGGAGAAATTTCACAATAAATTGTATGGTGCAATTTCTCCTGTTGCCAATATGAAAATGCAAAATTTGGTGCTAAAATAGCATTTTTGTGAGGAAAAATATGATTTTATCATTTTCACGGCTCAACATTATAAACTTCTGTGAAGCACCTGGGGGTTCAAGGTGCTCACCACATATCTAAATACATTTCTTGAGGGGTCTAGTTTCCAAAATTGGGTCACTTGTGGGGGGTTTCCTCTGTTTAGCCACATCAGGGGCTCTCCAAATGGGACATCACATCCACTAACGATTCCAGCAAATTTTGCATTCAAAAAGTCAAATGGTGTTCATTCTCTTCTGAGCTCTGTAGTGCACCCAAATAGTGGTTTACTTCCTCATGAAAATGCAATATTTTGTGCTGAAAACATACTTATGGGGAATTTTTTTTATTTTTACAGCTTAACGTTAAAAACTTCTGTAAAGCACCTGAGGGCTCTGTGTGCTCACCACTCATCTAGATCAGTTCCCTGAGGGGCCTAGTTTCCAAAATGGTGTCACTTGTGGAGGATTTTCATTGTTTAGGCACATCAGAGGCTCTCCAAACATGACATGACCTCCGCCAATTGTTCCAGCAAATTTTGCATTCCAAAAAGTCAAATGGCGCTCCTTCCCTTACGAGCTCTGCCGTGCGCCCAAACAGTGGTTTTCTCCTTCATATGGGGTATCGGCATGCTCAGGAGAAATTACACAACAAATTTTGAGGTCTATTTTTTTCTGTTACCCTTTTCAAAATAAAAAAGTGATCTGAATTAAATTTTTTTGTGAAAAATGTTAAATGTTAATTTTTTAAAAAAAAATTCCTGTGAAGCACCTGAACATAGTAACATAGTAACATAGTTATTAAGGTTGAAGGGAGACTCAAAGTCCATTTAGTTCAACCCATATCCTATCCTAACTTGCCCTAACATGTTGATCCAGATAAGGCAAAAAAAAAACCCATGTGGCAAACAGTAAGCTTCACATTGGGGAAAAAAATTCCTTCCCGACTCCACATATGGCAATCAGACTAGCTCCCTGGGTCAACGCAATATTAAGGAAACTAGTGTATATACCCTGTAATATTATACTTTTCAAGAAAGGCATCCAGTCCCTTCTTAAATTTTAGTAGGGAATCACTCATTACAACATCATATGGCAGAGAGTTCCATAGTCTCACTGCTCTTCCAGTAAAGAATCCGCGTCTGTGAGTATGCTTAAACCTTCTTTCCTCCAGACGTAGAGGATGCCCCCTTGTCCCTGTCACAGGTCTATGAGTAAAAAAATCATTAGAAAGGTCTTGGTATTGTCCCCGCATATATTTATACCTTGTAATAAGATCACCCCTATAACCTGTCTTGGTAACCTGAAGGGTTAATAAACTTTTTGAATGTGGTTTTGAGCACCTTGAAGGGTGCAGTTTTTAGAATGGTGTTACTTTTGGGTATCTTCTTTCATATAGACCCCTCAAAGTGACTTTAAGTGTGATGTGGTCCCTAAAAAAAATGGTTTTGTAAATATTTGTTGGAAAAATTAAAAGTAACTGGTCAACTTCTAACCCTAATAACTTCCTAACAAAAAAATGTTAGTTTTAAAATTGTGCTGATGTAAAGTAGACATGTGGGAATTGTTATTTATTAACTATTTTGTATGACATATCTCTGTGATTTAAGGACATGAAAATTCAAAGTTTGAAAATTGTGAAATTTTCCAATTTTCCCAAATTTCCATTTTTTCACAAATAAACGCAAGCCATACCAAATAAATGTTACTACTATCATGAAGTACAATATGTCACAAAAAAATATTCTCAGAATCACCGGGATCCGTTGAAGCATTCCAGAGTTATAATGTCATAAAGTGCAAGGGTTCAGAATTGCAAAAATTGGCCCTGTCATAAACGTGTAAACAACTCTCGGGGGTAAAGGGGTTAACAGTGATTGCCTATCCTAAGGCTAGGTCATCAATGTCTGATTGGTGGTGGATCGCCACCTTGTACCCACACTGATCAGCTATTCCCAATTTCAACAGTGGCCAAGAGTGCTCAGTTATGGAGCTGCACAACACAGCTCCATCGAAGAAATAGTGGCCACTGCCGAGTACTGCAAATCCACCCCCTATTGATTTGAATAGGTGGTGGATGTGCAGTACTTGGCCATGGCCACTATACAGTCGACGGACAGCTGATTGTAGGGGTGCTGGTTGTTGCACTCCCACCAATAAAGCATTGATGACTACAGTTGAGTGGCTTTGGTTGGATTGGGTTTCATGAAACAAAATTTGTTTCAGATGAAACTGGTCCGACTAGGGCAAAAAAAGTCGGAGTTTCGTCCGAAACCCGACCCCAATGCAAGTCAATGGGGAATAAAAGTCGGCATTGAGTGGATGAATGTCCGTCGACTGTATAGTGGCCATGGCCAAGTACTGCACATCCACCACCTATTCAAATCAATAGGGGGTGAAACCCGATCCGACCAAAGTCGCTCAACTCTATTGATGACCTATCCTAAGGATAAAACATCAATGTTATTGTCCCAGAAATCCCCTTATATCGTCAAAAAAAATCACAACTTTGTAAAAAAAGTTAGGTTTGTTTCACTTAGCGTTGTTTCTTACATTCAGTGGCCCTGTTGGACCTTACATCAGAACTCCTCGCAAAATGGGATTTGGGCATATACACTGACCGGGTGATAGACTATGTGCCAAGTGTGCTCTGTTGTACATCATTTTTATTTGTATAGGCCTAGTTGAGGTGATCGTCAAAACGTAGTAGACTTCCTGCCTGTCTCAAATAAGCAAACACTACCAGTTTAGGATCACTTAGAAATTTCCTTATTTTTGAAAGAAAATCACAGTTTTTTCCAATGACGCTAACATTAAATGATTCCGAAATACACTCTATACATTGTTAATGTGGTAAGTGACAATTCTAGCTGCAAATGTCTGGTTTGTAATGCAATATCTTCATAGGTGAATAGAAGCCCATTTCTAATAACCATCACTCCAGTGTCCTTATGGTACTTTGTGTTTGCTGTGTAAGAAGGCTAATGGATGGTTAGAATACCCTTGAAAACCCTAGTGCAAGTATGTTAACACAGCTGAAAACAGTTTGGCTAATTAGAGAAGCTATAATCCTGACCATCTTTTGAGCTAGATGAGAATCTGGAGCAATACATTTGTTTGATCCTTTAAACTCTCAAAATGGCCAGAAAAAAAAGAACTTTCATGTGAAACTTGACAGTCTATTCTTGTTCTTAGAAATGAAGGCTATTCCTTGTGAGAAATTGTCAAGAAACTGAAAATTTCCTACATCGATGTACACTACTCCCTTCAGAGGAGAGTACAAACAGGCTCTAACCAGAGTAGAAAGGGAAGTGAGAGGCCCCGCTGCACAACTAAGCAACAAGACAAGTACATTAGAGTCTGTAGTTTGAGAAATTGACGCCTCACAGGTCGTTAACTTACAGCTTCATTAACTAGTACACACAAAATGCCAGTGTTAACATCTAAAGTGAAGAGGTGACTCAAGGATGCTGGCCTTCAGGGTAGAGTGGCAAAGAAAAAGCCATATCTGAGACTGGCTAATAAAAGGAAAAGATTAATATCTGCAAAAGAGCACAGACATTGGACAGAGGAAGATTGGAAAAATGTGTTATGGATGGACAAATCCAAGTTTGAGGTGTTTGGATCACACAGAAGAACATTTGTGAGACGCAGAACAACTGAAAAGATGATGGAACAGTGCTTGACACCATCTGTCAAGCTTGGTGGAGGTAATGTGATGGTCTGGTAATATGGGAGATTTGTACAAGGTAAAAGGGATTTTGAATAAGGAAGGCTATCACTCCAATTTTGCAACACCATGCCATACCCTGTGGACAGCGCTTGATTGGAGCCATTTTCATCCTACAACAGGACAATTACCCGAAGCACACCTCCAAATTATGCAAGAACTATTTAGGGAAGAAGCAGGCAGCTGGTATTCTATCTGTAATGGAGTGACCAGCACAGTCACCAGATCTCAACCCCATTGAGCTGTTGTGGGAGCAGCTTGACTGTATGGTAAGCAAAAAATGCCCATCAAGCCAAACCAACTTGTGGGAAGGGCTTCTGGAAGCATGGGGTGAAATTTCTCCAGAGTACCTCAGCAAATTAACTGCTTGAATGCCAAAGGTCTGCCATGCTGTAATTGCTACAAAGGAAGCATTCTTTAACGAAAGCAAAGTTTGAAGGAGAAAATTATTATTTCAAATAAAAATCTTTTCTTTAGAACCTTGTCAATGTCTGGACTATATTTTAAATTCTTTGGGCAACTCAATTGATTAATAAAAGTATGAGTTTTCATGGAAAACACAAAATTGTCTGGTTGACCACAACTTTTGAACGGTAGTGCATATGGATCAAAATTATGCAGGGGAAATTTGGACTGAATGTAGGATCAAATACTATGTGAGCCTAGTCATAGTGTCACTGTAACTATTAAATAGTTCTATCAATAGAGCTTTCTGAGGGCTTGTTTTTTGCATGATGAGCTTACATTTTTATTAATACCATTTTAATGAACATATGGTACATTTTGATCTAATTTAATTTTATTTCTTATGTGGAGTCAGTGATCAAATAGAGATTTTTTTTGCATTTTGATTCTTTATTACATTTTAGAACTTAACATAAGATTAAAATAATTTTAATAGTTATACTGACCCACAGATAAATGGTATCAAACTTTACCAAATAGTGCATGACTTGCAAAAACAATCCTGGAATTACAGGGTTTTTTAAGATAAGTTTTTGGTACCCCAAAAGAAACCAGTAAAAACTACATCTTGACCCATAAAAAACAGACCCTCATAAAGTATTGTCAATTGAAAATAAAAGTGCTTATGGCATATAGAATACATTAATGAAAAAAATGAAAAAAATTGCTAAACTCTGAAGGCCCAAATAGGCCAGTGCATAAGGAGTAATTAATCAAAGCAAAAAATATGTTAACAAGCAACTGTGGGAATGCTCATATATGCATCTTAAAATATGATTTACTATACTTTAATTAATGAATAGGGACTAAAATTGTCCCATATATATCCTAGCAAATATATGAAAGGCTCTAGAGTTTCATTATATTGGCTAGATACTAAAGGTAATTTAAAAGACAGGAAACCTCTTGACTTACCCTGGACATTGATCATCTGCAACAGTAATACCTAATAGGATCCTTCATCCAGATATTTTAATTATATTCTAAATATAAAGTAATACTGGGAACAAAGGCAAATCGTAAAACATTTTAGATGACCTTGACTGTAGCCTACAATTACAAATATACAAAATTTTGATCATGAAGTCTTCAAACTTTTCTATGTAGTGAAGTCTAATAATATAGTATGCATGAATTCTCGTGCATAATTCAAAGATGTGAATGTGTACCCCAGAAAATGACATTGAGTTACGTGTGGGCTTTGAGGTCAACTACTTCTAGATTATCTAAATCAGTGTTTCCCAAAATCCAGTTGTTAAAACCTCTAACAGATCACATTTATAGGATTTCCTAAGTATTGCACAGGTAATGAAATTATTATCAAGGCATCAGAAACTGCCACAGGTTCTCTCACCTGTGCAATGCTAAGAAAATCCTGAAAACCTGATCTGTCGGGGGCTATGAGGACTGGAGTTTAGGTAACACTGATTTAAATGCTATTATGTCCTCAGTTTAGTATTTTCCAGTGTAATACATGAATTTGTGAAAATTACAAAAATGTCTAACTCTATACTAGTCTTTATATGCAATCAACTTAACAATGTGCCCCTAACAGCAGAATTATATTACCATACATAAAATTGGCAAGTTAAGGGCTATTTATTCACAGATCCTAATTTCTTGTACATACTGATAAAACAATGAATAGCGATATGCCAAAAATAACGGATTTCGTCTACATTGATTCCATGGTGCTGTACATGAGAAGGGGTTACATTCAAATTACAGATATCAGTTACAGTAAACAAACTAACAATAATAGACTGATACACAGGGGAGAGGACCCTACCCGTTCGGGCTTTCATTCTACAGGATGGTGGGGAAGGAGACAGTAGGTTGTGGGTTGCAGCAGTTCCTTTTTTGGTTGAGGCGATATCTTCGGTAGTGGTGAGGAGGTAGCGGGGTTATTGCAGGCTGTAAGCTATCCTGAAAAGGTGGTTTTCAAGTTCCATCTGAAGGATTCGAATGTGGTTGATAGTCAGACGTTTTGGGGCAAGAATTCCAGAGAATGGGGGATATTCAGGAAAAGTCTTGGAGGTGGCTGGGTGAGGAGCGAATAAATGTGGAGGAGAGAAGGAGGTCTTGGGAGGACCGGAGATTACATGAGGGAAGGTATAGGGAGATTAGTTCAGAGACATATGGGGGAGACAGGTTATAGATGGCCTTGTAGGTCAGTATTAGTAATTTGAACTGGATACACCGAGGGAATGGGAGCCAGTGAAGAGATTTGCAGAAGGGAGAAGCAGAGGAGTAGCGAGGAGAGAGATGACTTAGTCGGGCAGCAGAGATAAGGATGGACTGGAGAGGAGTGAGGGTGTTAGCAGGGAGGCCACAGAAAAGGATGTTGCAGCAGTCAAGGCGGGAGATGAGGGCATGCACAATCATTTTAGCAGATTGAGGGTTTACAAAAGGATGGATTCTGGAGATATTTTTGAAGTGGAGGTGACAGGAGGTGGCGAGAACTTGGATTTGCGGTTTGAAGGACAGGGCAGAGTCAAGGGTTACTCTGTGGCAGCGGACTTCTGGCATGGGGGAAAGCGTGATGTCATTAATTGTGATAGATAGGTCTGGTAAGGAAGATCTGTGAGATGGGGAAAGATGATAAGTTCATTTGTCCACATTGAGTTTGAGGAAGTGAGAGGAGAAGAAGTAGGATATGGCTGATAGACACTCTGGGACTCTGGACAGCAGAGAGGTGACGTCTTGGCCAGAAAGGTAGATCATAGTGTCATCAGCATAAAGGTGGTATTGGAATCCATGGGACTTTATGAGTTGCGCCAGGCCAAGTGTATAGATTGAGAAGAGTAGGGGTCCTAGAACAGAGCCTTGGGGAACTCCAACATGGAGAGGGTGGGATGAGGAGGTAGTGTCGGAGTGGGAGACTCTGAATGTGTGGTTGGAAAGGTATGAGGAGATCCTGGATGGGGTGAGGTCTTTGATGCAAAAGGAGGAGAGGATCTGTAGTAGGAGGCAGTGGTCAACTGTGTCGAAAGCAGAGGACAGGTCTAGAAGCAGGAGTATAGAGTATTGTCCATTCCCTTTGTCTGTAAGTAGGTCGTTAGTAATTTTGGTCAGGGCTGTCTCAGTGGAGTGATGGAGAAGGAAACCAGATTATAGATTGAGCAAGTTAGATGAGAGGTGGGAGGAAAGTTCAGAGTGGAGGTGCAGCTCCAGGAGTTTGGAAGAGAATGGGAGAAGCAATATTTAGCGATAGCCGATGTGTCGAGGGTTGGCTTTTTAAGGATAGGCATTATTGTGGCATGTTTGAAAGTAGAAGGGAAGGTACCAGAAGTTAGTGATAGGTTGAAGAGGTGGGTTAGGGATGGGATAATAGTGGTGGTGAGGTTGTCGAGTGCACAGGTTGTGAGGTGAGATTTGGAGAGGAAACAATTAAGCTCCCCTTAAGTGATGTTAGAGAGGGAGGTTAAGGGGTTTGGGCATTGGTCTGGTATTCAAAGGGGTTGTAGTGGTTGAACAATGAAGACTTGCTTTGTTTGGTCGATCTTTGGCCGATCTTATTTTTGAAGTGTGTGGCAAAGTCCTCAGATGAGGGAGGTTGGAGGGGGCAGTGGTGGGCGGAGGAGGGAGTGAAAAGTTTTGAATAACTGTTTGGAGTTGTAGGATAGGGAAGATATGAGGGTTGTGAAGTAGGACTGTTTAGCAGAGGTGAAGGCAGATTTGAAAGTGAGTGTTGCCTGTTTGAATGCAGTGAAGTCATCTTGCGAATTTGTTTTCTTCCAATGCCGCTCTGCAACCCTGGACAATTGCCAGAGCTTTTTAGTGGTGTTATTGTGCCAGGGTTGTCTGTTGGAGCGTTGCACTCTGCCATGAATGAGAGGGGCGATCGTGTCAATAGCTGATGCGATAGTGGCACTGTAGAAAGCAGTGGCACTGTCTGTGTCGTAGAGTGAGGATATAGTTGTCAGTGGCAGAATAGAGTCAGAGAGCGTGTGGGTGTTTAGGTGTTCAAGGTTTCTGCAAGGGTACGCATGTTGCTGGACATGGGCGACAGGAGAGGAGGACAAGGATGAGAAAGTGAGTAAATGGTGGTCGGATAGAGGGAGAGGGGAGGTGGTGAAGTTAGATAGAGAGCAGAGGCGAGTGAAGAACAGATCTAATGTATGTCTGTCTTTGTGCATATTGCGCATATTCATTACTTTAATGAGTGGTACCATGTGACCGCTGGACACAGGAAGAGCTGCGGTGCCAGAGACCATCTGAGAAGCAGGGACTGCAGAGACCGTGCCAGGAGGGTGTGAGTATGATCTGACAGCAGCGCTCCCCCTCCACCGCCGACCCCCGGGACAATGACTCGAGTATAAGCCGAGAGTGGCACTTTCAGCCTAAAAAAAGGCTGAAAATCTCGGCTTATACTCAAGTATATACGGAATCTATTCTATTATAACGTATTACGATGTGATTTTACAGAACATGGCACATGAATTCCCGGCTTTTATTCTATCTTTTACTGAATATTACTGACTTTTTACGATTTTGAGAAAAATGCTTGTTTTACTGATCACAAATCCGAATGTACCATAATCATGCCGAATTTATATTTGGGGATCATTTTTCCGAACATATTCGCTCATCTCTAGGAATGAGGGATTTGTTTAGTTGATACAGGTATACATTTTTTTTAATGTTTCTGAAACCCCATGGATTGCAAATGGAGCGTAATACAATTGAATTTAAAAATTTGTCACATTTCACATAATGAAGAAAGATATTTGTGTAACTAAGTGTGAATGAGTGTGAAATCCCACTCATTTATTTGCCGATGATTTTTGCTTTGTTTTAATTAGGTGAACAGAGTGAGGAGCAATTTAAGTCTTTCAACTCTTGAGTGACAACAGTTGCTTAATTCATAGATCTGTTTAATTATAGCCTTTTTGCTGTGTGAAATTAATGTATCATAAATCAATGCTATTTGGTATTCAGATTTATTCGACTAGTTTACATTTGTGTTTGTTGCTTAAGATGCCTGATTAAACTGTTTTCCTACACTGTTCCTTTTTATAGCTTGACTTATATTGAAATGCTTTGTAATCACTTGTCAGGCTCTACTAATGCATAAATGTTTATTTTATACAAACTATGGCTATGCTTTGCATGGAATAGGAATTATCTACATTATGTACATGATACTACAAGAATTTTTATTCCCGATTAAAAGAACTCTTATTAAATAACTGCCTTTATATGGGTAGGTTGAGACTTTATCCTGAGTTTTATGGCAAAGCATCACAAATATTTCTGTTCTTGTATTTCTGTTTTATTATGATCTATATTTGATAAGACATTTTAGTGATTATGTGATCACCACATCATCACATCTGTGCCCCCGAGAGGCCAGGCGACAAGTATATCCTGGCAGTGACTGGAGAAGTGGCTGCATGTATGACACTTTTTGTATTTTAATCATGCTGAATAGTAAGTGCACTTTCAGACAACTTGACCTCTCTTAATAGATAATGTGCTGAAAAGGAAATATGAACATTGTTTAATTTAGGAAAAGATTGTCTTACCCAAAAAAATATGTCCAAAATGCAAGTAATTATGTGTCCTCTCCTGTTCTATCTTGTTATCTGCTGCCTGTTTTCAAGAGCAGTCAATCTGTAACAGTGAAAATGCCAAGAAGGATTACAAATCTTTAAGAGAGGGTCTCTGTCTAGTTCTACTCTTTAGTCACATAAACTACATGCAAACAATAGAGACATGGACTGTTTGTTTTGGGAAGGCAGTCCATTGGAAAAGTGCAGCATTGATGCATGCAGATATCTGAGGGAAAGGATTTCCATACCTTCAATGCTGGCTGAGTCCTTCTAAAAAACTAAAGAAGAGATCGCAGGTAAGAGAGATTGAAAATCAGAATTGGAAATCAACATTTCAGTCTAGTTAATACTCCATTAAAATTTTTTACCTTGTGGGGATGATGGAAGTAAGACTTTTCTACAGTTTTTGTGTAAAATAACAGGAATACTTTAAATGATCCGCTATGCAAGCTTGCTTTATTTGAAGAAAGCAAAATTCAAGATCTTTGTTAAAACAGTTTGACCCCTTAATGACCAGAGGTATTTTTGGTTTTGCTCCCCTTCTTCCCAGAGCCATAACTTTTTTAATTTCAGTCAATATGGCCATGTGAGGGCTTGTTTTTCGCAGGGTGAGCTGTACTTTTGAACTACACCATTGGTTTTACCATATTCTGTACTCGAAAACGGGAAAAAAATTCCAAGTGCGATGAAATTGCAAAAGAAGTGCAATGCCACACTTGTTTTTTGCTTTGCTTTTTCACTAGGTTCACTAAATGCTAAAACAGACCTGCCATTATGAATCTTCAGGACATTTCAAGTTCACAGACTCCAAACATGCCTAGGTTCTTTTTTATTTAAGGGGTGAAAAAAATTCCAAACTTTGTTAAAAAAAAATGTGTCATTTTCTGATACCCGCAGCATCTCCATTTTTCGTAATCTCAGGTTGGGTGAGGGCTTATTTTTTGCACGTCGAGCTGATGTTTTTAATGATACCATTTTGGTGCAGATAAGATCTTTTGATCGCCCATTATTGCATTTTTCAAAAAAACATAATTCTTGCATTTTGACTTTTTTCTCACTACACCCTTTAGCAATCAGGTTAATCCTTTTCTTATTGATAGATGATTCTGAATGCAGCAATACCAAATATGTGGGTTTTTTTTTTATTGTTTTATTTTGAATAGGGTGAAAGGGGATGATTTGAACTTTTATATTTTTTTATTTTTTTATATTTTTAAAAACTTTTTTTTCATTTTTGGCATGCTTTAACAGTCTCCATGGGAGACCAGAAGCTGCCATAACCCAATCGGCTCTGCTACATACAGGCGATGATCAGATCACCTGTATGTAGCAGATTTGCTCATTTGCTATGAGCACCACCAGACAGTGCTCATAGCAATCCAGCACTGACAACCATAGAGGTCTCCAGAAGATCTCTGGTTGTCATGCCAGCCCATTATTGACCCGCGGTCATGTAACGGGAATCAGCAATGGGCAGATTTCCGGCACAATTGCAGGAAGCGCATATCAACATTTTCCAGTGGCATTTAAAGGGTTAATAGCTGTGGGTGGATCATGATTCCACCTGCTCATTTCACCATTTTACCCAGTTAATTCATCTCTTTTCCATTTTGTTCTATGACATCAGGTGAATTAAAGTTGGCTGACCAACAGCTACACTGATCTCCTTGCCAAGGATTTGGCAATGATGTAGAATCATAGTTCTAATGACTCAAGCAGGGAAAACAAACTTTGTGTTTCTACATAGTTGAAAATAGAATTAACTGAGTAGAAAAGTAAAATGAGCAATAATAAATATACTTTGCTATAAAATATGATATTAATATATTAAGAGGATAACTACTTTGATGGGATTACTTCTTTAAGCATAAAACTGCTCGAAGTTGCTGATTCACATAAAGCTAGAGACTGCTAAAACTTTTTGCAAGTCTGTTTTTCAAAAATGTATTATATCTATATAGCATCTACTTTCAGGCACTTTGTAGTCCCTGATCACTATGGTTTATAATTAGTAATTCATATATAATAATACCCATGAGACATGAAAGCTAAAGTTCAGAAAATGTTAGCAATCTTTTTTTTTTTCGAGCATAATCTATTGTGTTCTTTGTTCAAATTAATATATGGCTTGTGCACGTTCAAGCAGTCCTTTAACATTTCACGTCTTGGCTAATTAGTATTCAGCTTTGCCTAATAAGGTCTAAAGTAATAAATGCCCTGTGGTTAGCAACCTGGAGCAATGTACTTACTGTTTTTTATAATAATCTTGCTTCAGAGTTCCTGTCTTAGAGCGCAGAAAATGTAACTCATTGATCTGGCCTTAATTCCAATGCTCAGTGACTCCACTGAACACTACAATTAATCAAGGACTGAAAAAATATGTGCTGCATAATAAGGTCATTCTACATACCAGTGATGACTTGGAAAGTGCTCATTTAAAATTTGATGTTGTACAAGAGATTATAGCTTAAAACTACTTGTAACAGACTGACCGTTGAAGGCAAAAACATCATATGTTTGGTGCTTTGTTTACCTAAAATGAAGTTTATAGCCATCAAAAGAAATATATCAGGCTTTTTTCTATAACTATTGATGATATTAGGTGACACCATGGAGGTTTAAGTTCTGATTAACAAAGTCATTTATGGTGGCAGACAATATCCATAGGAATTCAAAAATAGAGCTCACCGTATATAGTCATATGGTGCCTTTTTTTCCATGAAATTAATGTTCATAGTACAAAAAAAATTACAGAATCGGATAGGGAATGTCTTGAGTTTTTTTTGTCTACAATGGCTTTTGTAAGTGTGTGGATGCATGCTTATATCTAATAATTGTATTTATATTTATCTTCTCAATTGCATGAGGCTATGTATTCAAGTAATAAGTGTCTTCTGAAATTTCAGTGAAAATTTAAAAACATTAATCATGTGATGAATATTGTTACTGTTTTAGCTTTTGCACTCAAAGGAAAAAAACACATGAAAACAAATAATAAAATGTGCATGTAAAGAATCCAAATTTTAACAAATATTTCAGATAATTTTAGCAATAGAAATATCTCATTGAAGTTATGGCTGAACTATTTATTCTGTTTAAAGGTCTTCTGATGGGCGCAAATGCTCAGCTTCATAGAGTAAAATTGTTTAAACAGGACCTGTCTGTTACTCTGGCATGATTGTTTTCTTCATGAAAGTAAAATTAGGGAGAATCTTTCCTTAGACCTCTATACTGCACTTTATTTCTTTTATGTTTATTAGAAATGTATGAATAAATTGTCATCTGGGTGTTGCCAGTTAAAGGTGTATCTGTACTATAATATTATAGCATTTATGCCCAAATTGCATCACTCGTTTGTCAATTTATTGGTAAAAATTAAAGGATTTGTCCATTACTCTGACAACCTCTTCTTAATCCCTATGTTTGCCTCCAGTAAAATAATAACACTTAGGGTACCATTACACTTAGCGATGCACCAGCGATCCCGACACCGATATGGATCGTTGGTGCATCGCTAAATGGTCGCTAGTGAGCTGCCACACAGGCAGATCTCACCAGCGACATAACAGGGGTCGGGGGTCACTACTTACCTGTCAGACGCGGCGATCCTGACGTCCTCCCGCCCGCGTCCACGAGTCGCTCGTCGGCGCCACAGGAAGCCCAGCAGGAAGCGCCCGACGAGAAATGGTCCAGGACGTTCTCGCGCGACCAGCGATGAGCAGTGGGGGAGCTGGTCGGAGGTAAGTATCAGACATAGCAATATCGCTAGCAGTATCGCTGCTGCGTCACAAAATCGGTGACGTTACAGCGATATTGCTAGCGATATCGCTATGTGTAACAGGGGCTTTATGCTCACCTCTGGTGCTAGCGCCGTTACAATGGTCTTGGCATTGACTCTTTCAGGGATTGCATGACATTGCTATGTCTTGTAACCCCTGCTGCCAATCAGTGCTGTCTTCACTCTCCCCAGTTTTGGAAAAATCACCTACATCCAGAGGAAGTGAGAGCTGCTGCTCTCTCACGTCTGATGAATGTATATGATACTAATTATATAATTGTTATCTTTATTTCTTGAAATATGAATACTTGAATTTTTCTTATTGGTAGTGTTTTATATTTTGGGTTTTCTACTTTTTGAGATATACACTGATATGAGTCTAAATCCTACATAAAAAATGGTCAAGGGGGAGAGGGCAGAAACCAGGGGGGTATCCATGGATATTAAGTTACAGGTAATCTAAGATAAATTAACACTTGCGATCAGAGAAGTACGCCCCTTGATGAAGGTGTTTCTCCAAAACAATCGTTGGGGCAGGCGTGCGGACCATTCGAACCTCTTTGCTGGTGTACTGCTTCAGGGAAAAAAACATCTAATGTGTACTTCTCTGATTATAAGTGTTAATTTATCTTAGATTCCCTGTCTAAAGCTATATATACTGCTCAAAAAAATAAAGGGAACACTAAACAATTCAATGTATTGTTTAGTGTTCACTTTGTTTTTTTGAGCAGTATATTTAGATCAGCATGTTTCACCTGACACCTATAGCAAGCTATCCATCATGTTGTTGCCTCCAGGATTGTACCTATGAATAGTTAAGTATACTGTGTGCTAAGTTAGCTTTATGGGATCTCTAATGGTCTTGTACACCCCTAGCACACAGACTGTATGTTGACCTATATGTGCTTTGTTCACACCCAACCTTGCCTGTATAAAATATATTTAATAAAGCAATTTTATATGCACTTCACTATAGACCTGAGATTGTATGTTTCTGGCTTTCCCCTTCCCCTTGACTATTACAGTTTGATAATCGGTCCACATTGCGTCCTGCACATATGCCAAAATGTGTATATTAATTTCTGGATTGTTTTTTCCTCCTTTGGATATTGAGATATATATTTGTGCACTGAACACCTCTAGCATATCAATGCCTGCCACTAATCTCTTGTGGTGTTAAAAAAATGATGTGTAAAATTGTGTTTCAGCTAAATGAATGAAATGTTTAAGGATGCATTAATTTATAAGACACGGCATATAATTTAATTTATTAATTAAGAGATAGAACATAAAAAATAATTTCACTTTAACATACATATTATCTGTGAGCTAGTCTCCAAACTTGCTGTCAGGCATCAAGCACAACAGCAGTAAACATCTCTAGATGGTTGCAATGTGTATTGACAGTTGTTTAAGATGACGGCAAGTGAAGAGTTAAGCCCAAGTTACACATAGCGATATCGTTAGCAATATCGCTGTAACGTCACTGATTTTGTGACGCAGCAGCGATATTGCTAGCTATATCGCTACATGTGATACTTACCTCCGACCGGCTCCCCCTCTGGTTATCGCTGATCGCGCGAGAAGGTTCTGGACCATTTCTTGTCAGGCACTTCCTGCTGGGCTTTCTGTGGCGCCGACGAGCGACGTGTGGACGCGGGCAGGAGGACATCAGGATCGCCGCGTCTGACAGGTAAGTAGCTACCCCCAACCCCTGCTATGTCGCTGGTGAGATCTGCCTGTGTGGCAGCTCACTAGCGACCACTTGGCGATGCACCAGCGATCCATATCGTTGTCGGGATCGCTGGTGCATCGCTAAGTGTAACAGTACCCTTAGAAGGAGAAATATTCTATCTTAGTATTTTTCTAACTCAAAATGATATTGCTTCAGTGACAGATAAACCTGTTAACATGTTGTAGGCCTGACTTATCCAACTACAGGTTTCTAGAGCCCACACAATGCTATCAGTTACAAAGCCTTTGACAATGAATATACAGAATACCTATTTACTACAGCAATGCTTGTAAGTTTCTTCAGCACAAGTGCTCTGAATTGTTAGTGAGATGTCAAATCCCTCCTGGTATTTGAATGCACTGAATTGCAGCTATGGTACAATACCAATTACTCTGAATAAATGTCCAGATATGCTCTAGTAAGCCGAATGCTTTACTGAGGACACTGGGAGAGCATGTAACTTGCCTTCTACACAAAGTAAAAGATAAGGAAAGCTAAAAGGGAAAATGAATGTTATATAAAAAACACTTTCTTTTGGAAAAGTTAATGTTTTTGATCCTATAATTAAAAAAAATTGCATTGCGACCAAAATGGGGATTTAAAGATAATCTGTCCCTTATGAAGAAAACATAGAGATCCTCTTTTGAATGAAAGCAGTCCCATTTTCTTACAACTGATGTTTAATTGGATGAATGTCACTCTAAAATCCCTGCTGTTCATTCTTAAGACTTTTTTTATGGTAGGGAATCAATTGAGGCATCTCAATATAAATAAATGATGTTCCAACAACTTTAAAAAAGAAATTATTTTAATATACTATACCAAATAGATGGAACTAGTCATAACACATCAGTAACAAGCTCGTTACAAAAAGTAAAATACTGTATATCTTTATACCAAAAAGGAAAATGAATACCAAAGAAAACAAAATTAAAACAAAACGATGACTAAACTAGCAATATATGTATGGTAAAAGTAATACATTACCAAACCTTGTCTGCAACCATCAGTCAGCATGATGAATGAAAACTAGAATTTGGGAAGCGCAATAACAAGTGAAGCTATTTTTTATGAAGTCAAGGTAAGTTGACAAGTTAAAACATAATTTAAGAAATCATTCGACACCCTCTGAAAAATGTGTTACTGAGAAAAAATAACCATAAAGCAAGAAAACATCCACCAAACACACTTCTGTGAAGATGAAGATAGATGCTTCTTGTATGTCAGAACAATTGATACTGATCCCAGAGGCCAAATTCACTTTAATTGTAAAAGTAAAATAAAGGATCCCAACTTTTAAAACAAAACATTCAAGGTGTTAAAAAGGTATGAAAAAATCATTCATGTAATTACTTAAAAATTTTGAAGGATTTATTTTTAAAGATAATCCCTAGGTGTACTCTACATCATAAAAACAACAGAAAACTGGCTGGCACATCAAAACTAGTCTGAACAGGTGCATACCTAAAAACAGCTAGTTACATGTACAATATACGAAGATGGTTGCACTCAATCGTGTTAAAGCATGTCAATGTGAAATATATGAAATGTGAATAACAAAAATGACTTTTGAATATTAGGAAAAATACATGAAAAATACATGACATGCTTTGCACAAACGTTGGCCAAATAATGTCTGCCCATCAACCAACGTCAAGGTGGCCTCATGAGTCTGATGACAAGTCAGGGACCCATCACACTGATGAGGCCACCTTGATGTTGGTTGATGGGCAGACATTATTTGGACAAATTTTGTACAAAGCATGTTATGTAATTTTCATGTATTTTTCCTAATATTCAAAAGATATTGTCGACATATTTATAGTGCTTTGAAGAAAGCACTATCTTGTAATCCGTTTCAATGGGGAAATGTTGCCACAGAGAAAATGTGCCCTGAGGCGATTCAAATGGCAGTTAAGCTCATTGATATGCGCAGGCACACCCAGTTACTATGCCAACGCCTACGAACTTCACATGACATCTCCAGGACAGAGCTTCTGCCGCATAATATCAGCTCTTAAAGCGAAACTCACAGCACAAATGCAAATCTAGCTTCATCACATGACGCATGCCCCTGAGAGAGAATGTGCGCCAAAGTGGATTTAGAAGCCCAGTGAGCCAAACTGGCTCTTAAAGGGCTGACGTGCCTAAGTGATTCTCAAAGGGCCGGCGCACTGAAATGAGTCTTAAAGGGCCGGCGCACAAAATCGAAAGCTGAGTGACCCAAGGCTCAAAATTGGAGGCTGAGCCACCCCGGCCTCCAAATCGGAGGCTGATCGACCCTGGCCTACAAATCGGAGGCTGAGCCACCCTGGCTTCCAAATCGGACCCAGAGTGGCCCCGCCCACCAAATCGGACCCAGAGTGGCCCCGCCCACCAAATCGGACCCAGAGTGGCCCCGCCCACCAAATCGGACCCTGAGGGGCCCCGCCCACCAAATCAGAGCCAGAGTGACCACGCCCACCAAATCGGACCCAGAGTGGCCCGCCCACCAAATCAGACACTGAGGGGCCCCGCCCACCAAATAAGACTCAGAGTGGCCCCGCCCACCAAATAAGACCCTGAAGGGCCCCGCTCACCAAATTAGACCCAGAGTGGCCCCGCCCACCAGATCGGACCCTGAGGGGCCCCACCCACCAAATTGGACCCTGAGAGGCCCCTCCCACCAAATCGGACCCTTAGGGGACCCGCCCACCAAATCAAACCCAGAGTGGCCTCGCCCACCAAATCGGACCCTGAGGTGCCTTGCCCAACAAAATCGGACCCAGAGTGGCCCCATCCACCAAATCGGACCCTGAGTGGTCCCGCCCACCAAATCGGACCCAGAGTGACCCCGCCCACCAAATTGGACCCAGAGGGGCTCCGCCCTCAAAATCAGACCCTAAGGGACCCCACCCACAAAATTGAACCCTGAGGGGCCCCGGCCACAAAATCAGACCCTGAGGGGCCCCAACCACAAAATCGGACCCTGAGGGGCCCCGGCCACAAAATCAGACCCTGAGGGGCTCCACCCACAAAATCAGACCCTGAGGGGCCCCGGCCACAAAATCAGACCATGAAGGGCTCCACCCACAAAATCGGACCCTGAGGGACCCCAATCACAAAATCAGACCCTAAGGGGCCCCAACCACAAAATCAGACCCTGAGGGGCCCCGGCCACAAAATCAGACCCTGAGGGGCTCCACCCACAAAATCGGACCCTGAGGGACCCCACCCACAAAATCAGACCCTAAGGGGCCCCAACCACAAAATCAGACCTGAGGGGCCCCGGCCACAAAATCGGACCCTGAGGGGCCCACCCACAAAATCGGACCTTGAGGGGCCCTACAACAAAATCAGACCCTGAGGGGCCCCACCCACTAAATCGGACCCTGAGGGGCCCCGGCCGCAAAATCAGACCCTGAGGGGCCCCGGCCACAAAATCAGACCTGAGGGGCCCCGGCCACAAAATCGGAGTCTGAGGGGACCACCCACAAAATCGGACCCTGAGGGGCCCTACAACAAAATCAGACCCTGAGGGGCCCCACCCACCAAATCGGACCCTAAGGGGCCCCTCCAACAAAATCAGACCCTGAGGGGCCACACCCACAAAATCAGACCCTGAAGGGCCACACTCACAAAATCAGACCCTGAGGGATCCCGGACACCAATTCAAGCCCTGAGGAGCCCAGGCCACTGAGTCGCATCCTGAGGGGCCCCACCCACCAAATCAGACCCTGAGGCCAAAGTGGCCCCTGAGAGGCACCCACAGTTAAAGCAGATCCTGAGTTGAAAGTCTTGCAAGGGCAGCAGGCAAGTATCTCTTAAAGGGGCAGCCCGGGCACCTTTTCAAAGCACTATCTGTACTTTCTTCAGGAAATACACATCTAGTTTTTGTTGTGATCTCATCTTTACATAGACATTCATACAAAGAGAACAATCACAAGGACAACATGGTCGAAAGAATAGAAGGAACCGGTGAAGAGTAAAACCAGCAACCTGATGGCTTGATACAATAAAAATGACACAAGGAATACCCTAAGGGACCAACTAGGTTTGCACAAGATCGATCTTCCTACAGATCATTCTTCTATAAATTTGAGATCAATACAAAGGCAGGCTGTTAAAGCATGTTTTGTAATAAAATGTTCATGAAACATTGCAGCTCTAAAATACCAAATATGTGTACTTTTATTGTTTGGATTTTTTTCCATTCAAATATTTATTTAGTGATAGAATATACTGTATATTGATATTTTTTTTTATACTTTCACAATTAATTAAAAAATGTTTTTACTTTTTTATGATTTTTTTACTTTGTTCCACTATGTGACAATCATGTTTTGCAGGCTGATCTCTTCTGTAGCATGCAGATGAAGCAGCATCTGCATGCTATAGAAGCTGTCAGCACTGCACTTAGTGCACTGACACTGAGAGACTTCCTGATCATGCACTGCGCATGACAGGAAATTTCTTAGCTCTGGTGACCTGGATGTCATTATGATGACATTGGGTTACCATGACAGCGATTGGGACCCTGCGTCACACTGCGGGGTCTCTGATCCAAAGGCAGAGGGGCTGTCAGCCCTCTGCCTGCTCCCGGAATGCGGTCTGTGAATGCTTCTGGCACCTAGTGCCAGGTGTCATCTGTGAGCCATGCACCCCCCCATGATCGCGGCCAATCACTTAGATGTACTATTCCGTCCATGGTCAAATAGGCCCAGGTCACATGGACAGAATAGTATGTCTGATGGCAGAAAGGGGTTAAGAAGAATGTAGGAAAGAGAGTGGAAGTGAAAGAGACCCCCTATACGGAGCTTAAAAATAATAATTAATAATTAAGGAGCAAGTGCATAAAAACTGATATTGCTCAAAAAATATTAGCAATGGGAAAAGGTGCAGAATGGATAGAAATTTCCTCACCCTACTAATAATATATATACATATATATATACTAGCTGAAGAGCCTGGCGCTGCCTGGGCATAGTAACTAACTGTGGTTAGTTATAGCAAATTACAATTATCCTCCATCCCATAGTCCCGTGCCCATATACCCATAATACATATCCACGATCCCATAGGCCCGTGCCCATATACCCATCATACATATCCTCCATCCCATAGTCGAGTGCCCATATACCCATCACACATCCTCCATCCCATAGTCCCATGCCCATATACCCATCACACATTCTCCATCCCAAAGTCCCATGCCCATAGACCCATCATACATATTCGCCAGCCCATAGTCGAGTGCCCATATACCCATCACACATCCTTCATCTCATAGTCCCATGCTCATATACCCATCATACATATGCTCCATCCCATAGTCCCGTGGCTATATACGAGTGCCCATATACCCATCACACATGCTTCATCTCATAGTCCCATGCTCATATACGGTTCATACATATGCTCCATCCCATAGTCCTGTGCCCATATACCCATCATACATATCCGCCATCCCATAGTCCTGTGCCCATATACCCATCATACATATCCTCCATCCCATAGTCCAGTGCCCATATACCCATCACACATCCTCCATCCCATAGTCAACCATTATGACATCATAATGAGCGGCGGGGCTTGCAACCTATGATGACATCAGCGTCGCCATGACAGCCATTATGATATCATAATGAGGGGTGGGGCTTGATACACACACATTTTTTCCCCATTTTGTAGATAGGGGCAAAATTGTTTGGTGAATTGGAACGCACAGGGTTAAAATTTTGCCTCACAACATAGCCTAGGACACTCTCGGGGTCCAGATGTGTGACTGTGCCAAATTTTGTGGCTGTAGCTGTGACGGTGTGGATGCCAATCCCGGACATGCACACATACATACATACACACACTTGAGCTTTATATATTAGATATATATTGTGGTACAGTAAAGGGTGTTTTACTGGATGGGAGATATGTTTCTCCCAGCAGATTAATGCTTGGCCGGGTTTTTACCTAAAGACAGGACCTGCGATGATGTCAGGGTCACGTGATCAGCCCATGTGATGTCTATCTCAATGGTGGGAGGGGTTGGGCCCTATGTAATGGAGGTTGGTAATTGCCACAAGGAGAGTGTGTTTCTGGAAGCTACAGGAACTTGGCTGGACTCAGCCTGAAACTTGTATACAGGATCCCCATGCTGCAGGACTGTAGCAGCAAGACTCGGAAGAACCCCAGGAATGGAACCTGGCGGATGCCGCAGGACCTGGCAGCTGCTTAGTTAAACCCGTCCTTTGCAAGGGGTGAGTCTGGGACCAGTGGTGCTCTAAGCTGGCATATGTGTATGGTTTTTTTCCTTATGTTCTGTTAACCAGCTGGTTACTTCGTGATATTAAACCACTGAAACTGGACTTTATGCCTGTGGGTTGCCTCGTTATTGCCGCCCTGCCACTACCTACCAGAGCAAATCCCTACAATTGGTGGACTGAGCAGTGAGGCCAGGCTGTTTTTATTATTTTTTGATTTGTACCCCAGCCTATGTCCTGGGTGAAATGAGTGGCAGAGACCCAGGCGGGGAACTTTCCAGAAATGGAGGCCATGGTAAAAACACTCATAGAGGCCATGCAACAACAGCAGCAGGCTATGCAGCAGCAGACTACACAGCAGCAGGCTATGCAGCAGCAACAGGAGGTCATGCGGCAGCAGCAACAGGAGGCCATGTGGCAGCAGGCTATGCAGCAGCAGGCTATGCAGCAGCAGGAAACCAATCAGCTGTTGATACAGCATATCACAACAGCGTAGACAAAAGAGCTGACCGGGGAATCCATGAGGTCGGGAAAGTGGTTCGTATAGCAATTCACAAGATGGAGAAATCGGATGATGTGGAGGCGTACCTGGAGATGTTCGAAGGAGTCGCTGAGAGAGAGAAGCTACCCTGGGACAATTGGGCGGATATCCTCACTCCGTTTCTGACTCAAGGACCTTTGAAAGCGTATCAGGACCTACCCACAGAGCAAAGGGCGGACTACACGGTCGTCAAGGGTGAGATACTGGCACGTCTTGGGGTAAATGTGTTAGTGCGGGCCCAGTGGGTACACCAGTTTACCCCCTCCAAGCTGGCCCGGTCCCAGTATTACGACCTGTTGCACCTGTTACAAAAGTGGTTGCAGCCTGAGGTGTTGTCCCCCACGGCCATGCTGGACCGCATAGTGACTGATAAATTTTGGAGCGCATTGCCCCACTCCCTCCAGACATGGGTCGGACAGGCATCCCCTACTAATGCCATGCAGATGATAGACATCATAGAAAGGTATGGGGCTACCAAAGAGCTACAGGGAGGGACCCCGGAAGGTAACAGGAAGGTTCCCTAAGTCCCCTCCTCTGGTTCAGCAAGCGGAGCCCAGGAAGGCCGCTCAGGACTGATCTGGGTAAGTAAGGAGCCCCATAATCTGCTGGCAGTGCCAGGAACCAGGTCATAGGAGAGCTGATTGCCCTCACCTGACTGAGCCCATGGACACAAATTTTGGGTACCGCCAGTCCCACTATGCCAAACCGATGTGTGCAATGGGTACCCCGAAAGGTCCCAAAATGAAACATTTATGTCAAGTTGAAGTGGAGGGGACCCCGGCTGTGGCCCTATTGGACTCAGGGAGTCTTGTAACCCTGCTACGAGCCAGCTGGATACACACCAGCGAGTATACGGGTCGGAAAATTGGGGTGTTGTGTATACATGGAGACTTAAAAGACTATCCCACTGCACTAGTGGTAATCAGCACCCCAGCGGGGAGGCGGTGCCACAAGGTGGGGGTTGTGACTAATTTACATTATCAAGTGATAATTGGACCAGACTTTCCATTGTTTTCTGTGCTGTGGCTGTCTGTTGTCCCACCCACTGAGCAACTGCCGGCACCAGAGGCAACCAAGTTACATTCTCCAGAATTGGGGCATGAACCTGGTGGCCGGGAGGAAGAAGTGCTGGCTGTAGGAATAACCTTCCCTTTGGTGGAGGAGGGGGAGAATTCTCCCAGGGAAGTATTGGCTGGAGAGATGGAAGACTTGCCGCCGGGACCTGAGTTGTCAGACTTGAATGTGTCAGGTGACAATTTTGGTACAGCACAACTCCGAGACCTTACTTTAGCCCGGGCCAGAGAAAATGTACTGTTTGTCAATGGGGAACCCCAACAACCTGGGGCAGATACAGTGTTGCCACGCTTTGAGCTGAACCAGGATTTGTTGTACCGAATGGAGAAAACACAGGGGGAAATGGTAGAACAATTACTGGTACTGCAGATGTATCAGAGGCTGGTAATGGATTTAGCGCATGCGCATATACTTGGGGGGCATTTGGGCCAAAAGAAAACACTTGACCGAATTCTGCAGCAATTTTACTGACCAGGGGTCCACGAAGAAGTTAAACAGTACTGTAGCTCCTGTCCAGAGTGCCAGGTAACCAGTCCCCAGCCTCACTTTCGGAGCCCTTTGGTGCCTTTGCCAATTATAGAGGTGCCCTTCGAGAGAGTGGCCATGGACCTGGTGGGGCCTCTCAATAAGTCGGCAAGGGGACACCAACGCATTCTTGTAGTTCTAGATTATGGTATCCGATATCCTGAGGCCATTCCTCTGTGCCACACATCAGCTAAACTTATAGCGAAGGAACTCATGGGTATGTTTTCACGGGTGGGAATTCCGTAAGAGATTTTAACAGACCAGGGAACCCCTTTATGTCAAAAATTATGAAGGAACTCTGCCGGTTGTTAAATGTTAAGCAGTTGCGCACATCGGTCTATCATCCCCAAACAGATGGTCTGGTAGAAAGGTTCAATAAGATGCTGAAGAGCATGTTAAAAAAGGCAGTTTCCAAAGATGGGAAGGACTGGGATCTCTTATTGCCATATTTGTTGTTTGCAGTATGGGAGGTGCCTCAGGCATCTACGGGGTTCTCGCCCTTTGAACTATTGTACGGTAGACATCCATGGGGCTTACTCGATATATCCAAAGAGGCCTGGGAGAACCAACCTACCCCCCCACAAAAGTGTGATAGAACATGTTGCAAAAATGCAAGATAGAATGTAGACAGTCATACCCTTGGTCCGGGAACATCTGGAGGCAGCACACCGGTCACAGAGTCGGGTCTATAACCGGGAGGCTCGGGTAAGAACCTTTAGCCCTGGGGATCAGGTGTTGGTGCTTGTGCCTACCGTAGATAGCAAATTTCTCGCAAGGTGGCAGGGACCTTGGAGAAGGTGGGGCCAGTAGACTACAAGGTACACCAGCCAGGACGGAGAAAGCCAGAACAGGTTTACGATATTAATTTGCTTAAACCCTGGAAAGATAGAGACCACCTTGGTGGGGATAGTCCGCTGCCAGCGTTTCAGATGGAAAAGGCTCCGTTACCTCAGGGCGAGGCAGGAGAAGCCCAACCCATGGTCAAAATTGCAGATACTTTGTCTCCTAGACAGGTTCAGGAGGTCCGGGAGTTCATTAGCCGGAATACAGATGTTCTTTCGGAGCTCCCTGGACGCACCTCCTTTATCCAACATGACATTGTCACAGAGCCACAGGCCAAGGTCCGACTAAAGCCATATCGGGTGCCTGAGGCCCAACGACAAGCCATCTTGGAAGAGGTAAAAGCTATGCTACAGTTAGGGGTCATAGAAGAGTCTCAAAGTGAGTGGGCCAGCCCCATAGTCCTAATACCCAAGCCTGATGGGTCTCTAAGAATCTGTAATGATTTTAGAAAACTCAATGATATTTCAAAGTTTGACGCCTACCCCATGCCCCGGGTTAACGAGTTGATAGAGCGCTTTGGGCAAGCACGGTATTTTACAACTCTGGATCTCACAAAAGGATACTGGCAGGTACCCCTAACAGAGGCGGCGAAGGAAAAAATGGCTTTTGTAACACCTGAGGGGCTGTTCCAGTATAAGGTGTTACCCTTTGGGTTGCATGGCGCTCCAGCAATGTTACAGCGGTTAATGGATATTGTGCTCTGTCCCCATCGCCGCTATGCCTCAGCCTATCTAGACGATATCATTGTGTACAGCACCGACTGGGAAAGCCACTTAGCAAAAGTACAGGCAGTGATAGACTCTCTGCGACAAGCAGGGCTAACTGCTAACCCAAAGAAGTGTTCCATAGGGTTGGAAGAAGCCCGGTACTTGGGTTATGTCATTGGGAGAGGAGTTCTCAAGCCCCAAGTAAACAAAGTAGAGGCAATCCAGAACTGGCCCCGTCCCCTCACAACAAAACAGGTAAAAGCCTTTTTAGGCTTGGTGGGATATTATAGGCGGTTCATTCCCAACTTTGCAACCCTGTTCGCGCCTTTAACAGATTGCTTAAAAGGGAAAAAATCTGTGATGGTCGACTGGAATGATCAGTTAGAAGAGGCCTTTACAAAGTTAAAATGGGCACTGTGTGGTACTCCAATCCTGATCACTCCAAATTTCAAAAAAGAGTTTGTTGTGTAGACTGATGCCTCTGAGATAGGGCTCGGTGCCGTGCTGTCTCAGGAAGTTAACGGGGAAGAGCATCCCATTAGTTTCCTAAGCCGGAAGCTTACCCCAGCTGAAACCTGATTCAGTATTGTGGAGAGAGAGTGCCTGGCCATCAAGTGGGCACTGGAGTCATTGCGCTACTATTTGCTGGGGAGAACATTTCGGTTGGTGACAGATCATTCCCCTCTTATGTGGATGAGTCAAGCTAAGGAGCGGAATGCCCGAGTCACCAGGTGGTTCCTGTCCCTGCAAAATTTTAAGTTTTCAGTGGAACATCGTGCAGGCAGACTACAGGGGAATGCAGATGCCCTGTCCAGAGTTCACTGTATGTCATGTGTCCACCCCCTTAGCGTTGAACATAGGGGGAGGTATGTGGTACAGTAAAGGGTGTTTTACTGGATGGGAGATATGTTTCTCCCAGCAGATTAATGTTTGGCCGGGTTTTTCCCTAAAGACAGGACCTGCGATAATGTCAGGGTCACGTGATCAGCCCATGTGATGTCTATCTCACTGGTGGGAGGGGTTGGACCCTATGTAATGGTGGTTGGTAATTGCCACAAGGAGAGTGTGTTTCTGGAAGCTACAGGAACTTGGCTGGACTCAGCCTGAAACTTGTATACAGGATCCCCATGCTGCAGGACTGTAGCAGCAAGACTCGGAAGAACCCCGGGAATGGCACCTGGCGGATGCCGCAGGACCTGGCAGCCGCATAGTTAAGCCCGTCCTGTGCAAGCTGAGTCTGGGACCAGTGGTGCTCCAAGCTGGAGTATGTGTATGGTTTTTTCCTTATGTTCTGTTAACTGGCTGGTTACTACATGATATTAAACCACTGAAACTGGACTTTATGCCTGTGTGTTGCCTCGTTACTGCCGCCCTGCCACTACCTACCAGATCAAATCCCTACAATATATAGTCTATAGCCTAACCACCACACTGATATAGTAAGGCACATAAATAAGTCAGGATTAATGTATAAATAACTCCAGATGTACAATTAAAGGTCCAGACAGAATATATCCAAGAAACATAGTAACATAGTTTTGAAGGCTGAAGGAAGACCTTATGTCCATCTAGTTCAGCCTATTTTTAGTGCAGCTGTTCTGCATTGTTGATCCTGGGGAAGGCAAAAAACCCACAGAGTAGAAGTCAATTTTCTCCATAGGGAAAAAATTCCTTTCCCAAAGCTGGGTCAACCATCTACCTATAATATTATGTTATTCGTAACCTTCTATACTGTTACAAGAAAAGCATCCATTCCTTTCTTAAATTCTATCAGTGAGTTGGCCATCACCACTTCCTCAGGAAGAGAATTCCAGAGCCTCACTGCTCTTACCGTGAAGAACCCTCTTCTATGCTGGTGCAGAAATTGTCTTTCCTCCAAACAAAGAGAATGCCCCCTTGTTCTTGTCACAGTCCTTGGTACAAACAGTTGATCATTTGATATCAAATCTTTAATGCTCTTGAATCTCAGAGCAAATTTTTGGTTGCAAGATCCAGTCAACCAAAGGCAAAAATTATCCATTCATGGAAGAAAATATACACTGGTAAGTCAATAATAGATGAGATGTCTACTTCATTAAAGCTGTCTGTAGATGAGAAGACGAGATCATATGTAATACATTTACACATGTGAAAATTTGATCACAGGATCAATTTTGTTTCTTGGATATATTCTGTCTGGACCTTTAATTGTACATCTGGAGTTATTTATGCATTAATCCTAACTTATTTATGTGCCTTAATATATCAGTGTGGTAGTTAGGCTATAGACCTTATATATATATATATATATATATATATATATATACTGTATATATATATTGTATATTATTGATTGACAGTAATTATGCTTAATGTATGTAATGTCTTATAGTTTGTATTTTATTTTATGTATATTTATACTTCATTAGAGGATTTATAATTCTGTTTCTGACCCCAATTCTTTTCTGTGACCACATTGTCTATTGGAAGGGAGAGGAAATTCCTATCCATTCTGCACTACTACCCATTGCCAATATTTTTTGAGCAATATCAATTTTTATGCACTTGCTCTTTAATTATTTCCATTTTGACACTTTCACTTCCACCCTCTCGTTCCTAGATTATACTAGTGTTTATTCCCCTAATTCAAATCAACCTCTTAGCACCATTTGCCACTTCTCTATGTTGTATAGTCTAAGTTAGGAGAATTTTCAGTATCCATTTGTCAGTATGCCTCAGTGCCCATCTAATCATTATTTTTTTTTGCTTTTTTCCTTTTTTGCTTTGGCACACTCTTCCAGTACTTCCTGCGGTTCTTAAAGAATTACATTCTTGTCCTGACATTTTCATTACTGCACTCAATGGCCATTTAAGTATTACATTGTCCTGACATTTTATTCATTCATTCATTCATTCATTTCACATTTACTAATGTCACCAGGTGCGTATGTGATTCTTCTCCCTGCTCAGAGCTTTGGCAGTTTCGGGCATCCTGCATGAACACACCCACCAGTTGCTGGGGAACTAGCTTCCTTAGCTACGGTGGGCGTGTTTATCCGCTGTCATTGATGGCTGACGCTCTCTTTGAGCAGTGATGTTGACTGCGCATGCGCCACCCACATGGTGTTAGCCAGTACACACCTCCCTCCCTATGATTGCTTTGTTGTCCAGGTCCTGCCGTTTTTAAGTAAAATTCAAAGGTCCTTTTCGTTTTAACGTATATAAGAGGGTGGAAGCTCCCTATGAGAATGGTTATAATAACGATGCATGAGCTACCCATGTGGCAGCATCCCACACCTTCCCCCTATATTTCATTGGCTTTTCCTGCAGGCTCTGTTGGTGTTTTGTTTATAATTCAAAAGGTCCTGTTTACCCCTTTGTCTGTTCATTGGATGTACAACCACTTATTTTTCACTTGTGCCATCTTGCACCTTATTAGTTCCTTTTTCTAGTGTTCCTTTGCACATTATCTATTGGCTCACTTCACCTATGACAGTTTGTACCTACTGGTTAATAAAATAAATCCCTCCTATAAAAACTCACACTAAACTCACTGTTAGATATGCCCACTGACAAAGCCGTGGATGAAATGTGCGTTGGGGCTTGTGATCCAGAACACATGCACCTTACCCCCTTCCATTTTGACACATCATATTTATGTAAGTACTTTATGAATTTTCTCTTACTTAGGCCGGGGTCACACTTGCGAGTGTGATGCGAGTCTCTCGCATCAATACCCAGCACTGCCGCCGGCACTCAGACCGGAGTGTGAGGCTGCATGCATTTCTATGCAGCTGCATACTCCGGTCTCGAATAGCAAGTCTGATCCCGGCCTAAGACTTAGTCCTAGCATCATGCTTGTATGACTTAGGGTATTTTTTGGTAGGGATTTTTTTAGTTTAATTTTGTTTGCACATATCTTCCACTTTGTCTTTAGAAATTTGTATATGATATATACTGTTATGGTACCACTCGATAGGAGTATTCTGTTTTTTGTATGAATCCTTGTGTGACGCCCAGGAAGGTTACATCCGAGAGTGGACCCTCAGGATCGTGGCACTGGAGCTCCCAGGGGCGAGCGTGCCAGGTGGTGCCAACCCCTATACAGGGGCCGTTAGGGGCAGGCCCTCGGAAGACAGATGCCACGACTGCTAGAACCAAGAGGGGCGGCTCAAAGGACTGAGTGAGGGGTACAGGACTGAGAATGGAATACCTAACGGAGTAGACAGTGTGTTAGGATGCAATGCTCCATAGACGCCACCCTCTTTTTTCTAAGATACCATACTTATTTCCACAAACTTTGCATTACTCACTCATAAAACAAGCTAAATTAACAATTTTGATGAATAAAAAGAGAAAATACTAATTTTCAAATGTGAGACAAGTTCAGGTGCAGTGAGCCCGAGAAGCAACAAAGGTCTGATCTGCTCTCCAGACAGTCTACTGTAAGGCTATGTGCACTCGCTGTGGATTGGTCTGCGGATTTTTTATCTGCGGAACCGCAGGTAAAACCGCAGGTAAAATGACCTGTGATTTTACCTGCGGATTGGCCTGCGGTTTATCATCTCTACAGTGGAGGAGATGGTAATCCGCAGCAGAATCCGCAGAAAAGAATTGACATGTCATTTCTTTCTGCGGATTCAAAACCGCAGATTTTCCGCAGTTAAAAATCCGCAGCATGTGCACAGAAAATAGTTAATTCCATAGGATAACATGCTACTGTACACTGTCTGCAGAACTGCTGCAGTTCTGCTGCAACCAAAACCGCAGCGGAACCGCAGCAAAAACCGCAGCGTGTGCACATAGCCTAACACTGTGAGATCCGGTTTCAAAGAGCATGTAAATACAGGAAATAATTGGGGTGGGGTTCTGATAATTTGGAGAGTGCAACAAAACATATTGAGCTGTGGCTGTCAAATCAGCTGCGCCTGACAGAGGGTTAAAATGTACTTTGCTCATGGGAAACCCCCTTTAAGGCAAGAAAAAAGAACAAAAGTACTCATTTGTATATCAGTGTATTTACTTGTGAAATGGGTAACTACATCGCAATATGATATTGTTTTTCTTGTACCTGAAAAAGAAATAAAGATTGTAAAATATCTTGGGCATTGCCAGCATAGATTCCTTGTTTTCTTCAATACTTAGCCTTCAATAATAACAAGACTTTTGTTTAGCTGTGCCAAACAACAGCACATCGCCCATAAGTAAGTGCATGTACTTCCGAGAATCTCTTTCTTGCTTGAGTTACCCAAAGCGCAAGATATTTTCCACACAAGCATATTTGCTATGCCGATAATACAAATCCACAATATGGACATATAATGATACAGTGTTGCTTTTGTATTGCATTATGTTTTGATTAGTTTTCACATTTGGATTTTCATTCTATACTATTTTGTACATAAGACAAAAATAGATCCATTTTTACCCAATAAAAAAAGAGCAGAAAATGCAAATACATATACAAAAACTGATCAAATACTTACAAAATCCTGTTTAATCTGTATTTTTAAACACTCTCCATACAATTTAATAGGCAAATTTTGTCCACGATTAAAATAGTCTATGGTGCGTTTTGAAAATAATGGACATAAAAAACATCAATATGAATAAACATATTAGTTTACTTTAGTACTTTATTTCAATCTATATAAGTAGTAAAAAATACAGATGAGAAGTATGCTAGTGTGAAAGAAGTAATTATGTTAGGGGAATAGTTCAGTAGATCAACAAAACCAATATTTTTAGGGACCACATCACATTTGAAGAAGCTTTGAGGGCCTATGTAACAGAAAATACACAAAAGTGATACTATTTTAAAAACTGCACCCTTCAGAGTGCTCAAAACCAAATTCAATATATTCATTAGCCCTTCAGGTATTTCACAGGAATTAAAGCAATTTGGAAGTAAAAAAAAATGAAAATTTTACTTTTTCCCTCTCAAGATGTTGCTTTAGTTCCCCATTTAGCATTTTATAAGGGTAACAAGTGAAAATGGACCACACAGTTTGATATGCAATTAATCTTGCGTACAAGGATACTCCATATGTGGTGAAAAACTACTGTTTGGCCATATGGCAGGACTCGCAGGGGAAGGAGTGCTATTTAACTTTTGGAGTGCAAAATGGGCTGGAGTAGAAAGCGGATGCCATGTTGTGTTTGCAGAGCCCCTAAGCTACCTAAATAGTGGAAACCCCCCACAAGTGAACCTATTTTGGAAGTTACATCCCCCTAGGAATTTATTTAGGGGGTTCAGCCATAATCCCCTAGCAGCATGCCCGCTGTCTTGGCGATATATTTGACAGAGAAATTTCCTTTGTTCCTTGTATCCAATTGCTCACTCGCTCATGTCACCTTCATCTTAAAAAACATCTACAGAATTTGCCCTTTTCTTACCTTTGAAACTGCTCAAACTCCTATGGTTGCTCTTTTTCATTCTCGTCTGGACTACTGCAACTCACTAGTGATCGATCTCCCTCTAACTAAACTTTTTCCCTTCCAATCCATCCTGAATGTGACAGCCAGGGTCGTATTTCTGTCTATTTGCTTCACCTTGTGCCAGTCATTACACTGGTGCGCTTTTGCTACAGAATAAAATATAATTTCAAATCTCTCACCCACAAAGCCCTCCACTGTTCTGCACCACCTTATATCTCCTCCATCTTCTCTGTATATCAACCTACATGTTCCCTCTGTTCTGAAACTGATCTAACCCTAACATCCTCCATAATCTGAACCTCGCACTTCCATCTCCAAGGTTTCTCTGGCCAGGTGTCTGAAATGCATGACCCCAGACAATCAGACTGATACCTAGCCCTAACATTTTTAAGAGTGTTTTAAAAACACATGTCTTTAAACATGCCTATCATCTGAACTCACTGACTTAACTTTCCCCTGTTCTTTCCTTCTAAATATTGCTCAAAAGCTGCTCCCTCCTATTGATCTGTCTCCACACCCTCTAAGCACATGAGAAATGCACTTGATTATTGCACTTAAACTTACTGACTGATGACTGGATCATGAAGCATTATATGAAAATCCCTATTTTATATAATTGATGGACCTGAAATAACAAGCACTTTTCCCTTACTGTATCCGTCTATTTCCTTGTTGATTGTAAGCTTGTGAGCAGAGCTATATACTATAACTGTATAAACTGTCTTACCTTGTACAGAATTTACTGTCTTTATATCTCAACACTTAATAGTAAAGTGCTGTAGAATATTCTGGTGGTTTATAAATAAAAAAAAATATGATTTAGAGGTGTGGTGAGCACCTTGATCCACTGGTGCTTCAAAAAACTTTATAGCACTGAGACATGAAAATGAAACTATGCATTTTTTTCACAAAAATTTAGTTTTTTCCTACAAATATTGTTTTTGATTTACATTTTTCATTTCCACATGAGTAAAAAGAGAAAATGGACTCAGGAATTTGATGAGAAAATTCTCCTGAGTACACTGATACCCCACATGAAAAGTAAAACTACTGTTTGGGTGCACAGAAGGGCTAGGAAGGGAAGGAGCATGATTTGAAATTTGGAGCTCCATTTTGACTGGAATAGATTACAAGTTACCCCATTTGAGGAAATTACACCTTCTGAGGCATTTATCTAGGTGTGTAGTGAGCATTTTTAAACCTCAGACGATTCACAAAATTGTATAACATTCGGCTGAGTCAATGGAAAATTACCATTTCTTCCACTAAAATGTTGTTTTGGTTCCAACTTTTTAGCTTTTAGAAGAGGTAATAAGAGAAAATGAACTTTATAATGTGTTACACAATTTCTCCTGAGTATGCCAACACCCTATATGTGGTCAAAAACTACTTTCGAGGCTTAGTGCAAAGATCAGAAGGTAAAGAGCGCCATATTGGAGTGCAGATTTTGCTGGAATGGTTTGCGGGTTTCATATAACATTGACAGAGCCCAACCTCCAGAAAGCAAACCCCTCAATAATTGACCCCACATTACAAACTACACTCCTCAATGAATTTATCTAGGGGCACTCAGCTTATTGGCACCATGTGTGCCTCACAGAATTTTATACCATTGGGTGAGGAAGAAAGAATAATTGCATTTTTACCACTAAAATGTAGTTTTAGCCCCAAGTTTTTAATTTTTATAAGGGCTAATAGGAAAACAAGGACCTCACAGTTTGTTGTGCAAATTCTCAGTGCATCATTACCTAACATGTAAATGGGCAATGCCTTTCAGGCACAGTGGAAAGCTCAGAAGGAAAGACGCTCCATATTATAGTGTTGCTATGGTTTTCGGGTGCCATTTCACATTAGCAGAGGCTCTGAGATGCCACAACAGCATAACCCCCTGTAAGTCACCCCATTTTACAAACTAAACCTGTCAATGAGTTTATGTAAGAGCCCAATGATCATATTAACTCCATGAGTGTGTCTTAGAATTTTATACCATTGGGAGATGAAAAAGTAACTACATTTTTAACACAAAAAAAATTGTTTTAGCACCAGATTTTACATTTTCACACTGGTAAATTTGCAAAAATAACACCAAAATTTGTCACACAATTTCTGTTGAATGTGGCAATACCCCAAATGTGGCTCTACGGTACTGCTTAGCCACATGGTAGGAAGGGAAGGAGAACCATTTGACTTTTGATGAACACATTTTTGTAGAATAGTTTGAGGGTTCCATGTACAGAGTCTCTAAGAGAACAATTTCCTCCTCAAGTGTCAACAGTTTGGAAATTATCCTCTGGGAATTTATCAATAGATATAGTAAAAATTTTGACTCCATGGGTGTTTTTCAAAAACAGGCAGCAATGCATGTTCCTGACTGAAAATTGCCATTGTAATGCTTGTACATTGTAATGCCCATACATTGTGCCTAGCTTGTTCTTCTGGAGACATGGACTACATGAATTAATAGGGTGCTGTTCACTACATAAATGCCAAATGTGGATTTTAACTGCAGTTTGGCACACTGAGGCTCAGAAGGGAGGGGGTACTAGGATTTGAGAGTGACAAATTTGCTGTGTTTCATTTAGGGGTTGAGGAGCCATTTTGCTTTTACAGAGCTTTTGTGCTACCAGTAACGTGGAAGCCCCTTTATTTCCATTGATTGCTGATGGACATGAGTGGGGACTTGCTTTTTTGTGGATTGAGTTGAAGTTTTTACTTTTATTGGGAACATTTTACATAACATTTTGGATACAGGTCCTCAGCCACCTCAGAATTGGCATTTCATATTAGATGGGCCAATTCTGAGGCTTTCCCTGGCTTTTCCCAATTGTGCTGGTGCAGTGGAAATTGGGGTAATGGAAGTTGGGCTTGATAACAGCTGTTATTTGCCAAAAATCACAGCTGCCACCAACCCCTGGGGTTAGTAAAGGAGAGGTGTGTGTGAGACACCCCATTACCTACCCAGTACTAATAAATAAAACACACACAGTGGAAATTTTTTTTTTAATAAAGTCTTCAAAATTGTTCACAATTTTATTTAAAAAATCCAAGTAGTCCAGAAAGGGATATATTAAAGACAGAAAAAGACAGAAATAAAGACAATAGACACTCCCTCGTTGACCAATTTATTACCCAAAATGTTGCCACTCAAGTCCGATGTAGTCCATATTCCTCCTATCTGTCTCAAGCATCTGTGAACAGCAGTAAAGTGACTGCTATTCAAAGGCGCCAGGTAGTGACTTTGACGCTCATCAGAGCTGCCGAGTGTCGTTGCACTAATTTCCTGATGGTTCCAAGCTTTCGAAATGGAGCTGATTGCATAAAAAGGTTAGATTTGATCATTTATTGCACAGTGAGCGATTTATTTACTCTTTTCAAGATGGCAGCCATTGACCGTCATGTGTCTGAATTATATGTTGCCATGAAAATGTAAGAAAAAAATCCATATATTCACTTTTTTGACTCCTCAACATCACAGGACTAGTGTTGAGCATTCCGATACTGCAAATATCGGGTATCGGACGATATTCGCTGTATCGAAAATCAGATACCGAGTACCGATATTTTTACAATATTGGATACCGGAATCGGAAGTTCCCATAATGCAATGAGCCACTGTTGTGGCTGTGATTGGCTGCTGAAATGATGTCATCATGACGCGCGGTCTGTGCACATCATGATGCGCGGTCTGTGTTGGCCTGCCGGGGGTCTGTGCGGGCCTGCCGGGGGTCTGCACGGGCCTGCCGGGGGTCTGTGCCAGCTGCTGGGGTTCTGTGTGGACTGCCGGGGGTCTGTACGGGCCTGCCAGGGGTCTGTGCTGGCTGCCGGGTGTCTGTGCGGACTGCTGGGGGTGTGTGCTGGCTGCCGGGGGTCTGTGTGGACTGCTGGGGGTCTGTACGGGCCTGCTGGGGGTCTGTGCTGGCTGCTGGGGGTCTGTGCGGACTGCCGGTGGTCTGTGCGGGCCTGCCGGGGGTCTGTGCCGGCTGCCGGGGGTCTGTGCGGACTGCCGGGGGTCTGTACGGGCCTGCCGGGGGTGTGTGCGGGCTGCCGGGGATCTGTGCGGACTGCCGGGGGTCTGTGCGGGCCTGCCGGGGGTTGTGTGTGTGTGCAGGCATTGTCCGATGGGACTACAAGTCCCATCGGGCTATGCCTGCTACAATGACAGTGATAGACACATTAGCCAATGATGGGACAGTAGTAGTCCCATCATCCGGCTAATGTGTTGAATGTAAAAAAATATATATATACACATACTACATACATAATACATACATACTACATATATACTACATTCATACAACATACATACATACTACATATATACTACATTCATACAGCATACATACATACTACATATATACTACATATATATTACATTCATACAACATACATACATACTACATACATACTACATATATACTACATATATACTACATTCATACATCATTCATACAACATACATGCATACATGCATACTACATAATACATGCATACTATATATATACAACATTCATACAACATACATACTACATACATACTTCATATATGCTATATTCATATAACATACATACATACTACATACATACTACATATATACTACATTCATACAGCATACATACATACTACATATATACAACATTCATAAAACATACATACATACTACATACATACTACACATATACTACATTCATACAACATACATACATACTACATACATACTTCATATATACTACATTCATACAACATACATACATACTACATACATACTACATATATACTACATTCATACAACATTCATACAACATACATACGTACTACATAATACATGCATACTACATATATACAACATTCATACAACATACATACATACATACTACGTACTACATGCATACTTCATATATACTACATTCATACAACATACATACTACATACATACTACATATACTACATTCATGCAGCATACATACATACATACTACATAATACATGCATACTACATATATACAACATTCCTACAACATACATGCATACTACATACTACATATATACTACATTCATACAACATACATACATAGTACATACTACATAAATACAACATGCATACAACATGCATACTACATACATACTACATACATTACATTCATACAATACATACATATAGACATACAGTACATATAACATAGAGTACATACTCAACATCACTTGTCACTTTGATCCCCGAAGCCAGTGTCATCTCACTGTGAAAAATATGAAAAAAACAAGCAAGCAATATACTCTCTGATCCACAGAAATCCACGAGTGTCCCACGACGATCTCCTACACTGCATCACTGAGAGGTTACTATAGTTCACTGGTCTCACTTTATGGCAAAAGCTGCGTGGGAAATTTCTCACACAGCAATGCCAAAAGTGAGACTAGGGACTATTTTTTTACAGTGGGGGAGGAATACAGTGCGGAAGGATACCTACCTCCCGTCATTGTATTCCTGGGGCCCCTAGAGAGCGGCCGCATCAGCTGATGCTGCTGTTCTCCACGGGAGATCGTCGTGGGACACTCGTGGATTTCTGCGGATCAGGGAGTATATCGCTTGTTTGTTGTTTTCATATTTTTTATAGATGACACTTGCTTCGGGGAACAAAGTGGCAAGTGATGGTGCGTATGTACTCTATGTACTGTATGTCTATATGTATGTATTGTATGAATGTATGAATGTATTGTATGTAGTATGTATGTAATATGTATTTTGTATGTCTGTAGCATTTTGTATGTATGTTGTATGTATGTAGTATGTACTATGTATGTATGTATGAATGTAATATATATGTAGTATGCATGTATATATGTTGTATGAATGTAGTATATATGAAGTATGTATGTAGTATGTATGTATGTTGTATGAATGTAGTATATATGTATTATGTACTATGTATGTATGTTGTATGAATGTAGTATATATAGTATGTATGTAGTATGCATGTATGTATGTTGTATGAATGTACTGTAGTATATATGATGTATGTATGTAGTATGTATGTATGTTGTATAAATGTAGTGTGAAGGGTTAAAACTAAAATCAGAGCTGACGTTTCGTTTTGTCCATTCTCTGAAGGTTTCGTGTCTTCATTTTTGTTGCTGTAAGTTAAATTTTTGTAATTGGCATGGGCTGTCATGAAACCAGATTGTTTTCATCAGGTGCAAAGATAAGGGGCTGGGGGGTGTATTGCTCTGAATATGCCATTATACTACTTTCTACGCTATCTAGGTACGGACATATATGTAGTTTCCGGTTTCCTTGCAATATTATTGGCTTACAAAGTGAAATGAAGCTATTGGTAGTTGAGAACTTTGCATAATTAAGCAAAATATTATAAAAGAAGTGACTACAATAAACGGGTTACCGATCTCTTTGGATCGTCCCATACAGAGACACATCTCTGTTTGGTCATTTGAGTTGCTAGCAACACTCTGTGGAATAATTTGGACATCACTGGCTCAACCATGAAGGGTTAATTTAACTCTCTCCCTATCAGCTGGCGCCCAACGTGGGGCCCCCAAACAGGGACGCCTCTGCCCCCGGAGGACAACAACACAAAGGACCCTCGGAGCGGACACAGGTGCTGGAAAATTGGGACTGATCACCCCCCACGGCAACCACGGTAAATTGGCAGTTATACTGTTCAGACTGACCATTGGTGTGGTTTTCCTGTGCTTGTTGCTGCAAAGAGGATCTGAGGTTTGTCCCCTGGTGGGGTGATTCATGGGTGGAATCATATAGAGGTGTAGTCCCGTTGGGGGCCCAGTGCTCGAACCGTACCTCATATGGGACGGACACCCCGGATTGACCAGTGATTGTGGCTCTCTTTATAGTCAAAATATCCTGAAATTCCCGATCATTATTAGTAATTGGGCGTGGTGAAGTGATCGAAGATGGGTAGGATGAGTAAATCAGGTATACAGTCATATGTTAAAGTTTGGGCACCCCTATTAATGTTAACCTTTTTTCTTTATAACAATTTTGTTTTTTGCAACAGCTATTTCAGTTTCATATATCTAATAACTGATGGACTCAGTTATATTTCTGGATTCAAATGAGGTTTATTGTACTAACAGAAAATGTGCAATCTGCATTTAAACAAAATTTGACAGGTGCAAAAGTATGGGCACCCTTATCATTTTCTTGATTTGAACACTCCTAACTACTTTTTACTGACTTCCTGAAGCACTAGATTTTGGTTTTGTAACCTCATTGAGCTTTGAACTTCATAGCCAGGTGTATCAAATCATGAGAAACGGTATTTAAGGTGGCCACTTGCAAGTAGTTCTCCTATTTGATTCTCCTATGAAGAGTGGCATCATGCGCTCCTCAAAACAACTCTCAAATGATCTGAAAACAAAGATTATTCAACATAGCTTTTCAGGGGAAGGATACAAAAAGTTGTCTCAGAGATTTAACCTGTCAGTTTCCACTGTGAGGAACATAGTAAGGAAATGGAAGAACACAGGTACAGTTCTTGTTAAGCCCAGAAGTGGCAGGCCAAGAAAAATATCAGAAAGGCAGAGAAGAATGGTGAGAACAGTCAAGGACAATCCACAGACCACCTCCAAAGACCTGCAGCATCATCTTGCTGCAGATGGTGTCACTGTGCATCAGTCAACAATACAGCGCACTTTGCACAAGGAGAAGCTGTATGGGAGAGTGATGCGAAAGAAGCCGTTTCTGCAAGCACGCCACAAACAGAGTCGCCTGAGGTATGCAAAAGCACTTTTGGACAAGCCAGTTACATTTTGGAAGCAGGTCCTGTGGACTGATGAAACAAAGATTGAGTTGTTTGGTCATACAAAAAGGCGTTATGCATGGAGGCTAAAAAACACAGCATTCCAAGAAAAACACTTGCTACCCACAGTAAAATTTGGTGGAGGTTCCATCATGCTTTGGGGCTGTGTGGCCAATGCCGGCACCGGGAATCTTGTTAAAGTTGATGGTCGCATGGATTCAACTCAGTATCAGCAGATTCTTGACAATAATGTGCAAGAATCAGTGACAAAGTTGAAGTTACGCAGGGGATGGATATTTCAGCAAGACAATGATCCAAAACACCACTCCAAATCTACTCAGGCATTCATGCAGAGGAACAATTACAATGTTCTGGAATGGCCATCCTAGTCCCCAGACCAGAATATCATTGAACATCTGTGGGATGATTTGAAGCGGACTGTCCATGCTCGGCGAGCATCAAACTTAACTGAATTGGAATTGTTTTGTAAACAGGAATGGTCCCAAATACCTTCATCCATGATCCAGTAACTCATTAATAGCTACAGGAAGAGACTAGAGGCTGTTATTTTTGCAAAAGGAGGATCTACAAAATATTAATGTCACTTTTATGTTGAGGTGCCCATATTTTTGCACCGGTCAAATTTTGTTTAAATGCAGATTGCACATTTTCTGTTAGTACAATAAACCTCATTTGAAGCCAGAAATATAAGTGAGTCCATCAGTTATTAGATATCTCAAACTGAAATAGCTGTTGCAAAAACCAAAATTGTTATAAAGAAAAAAGGTTAACATTAATAGGGGTGCCCAAACTTTAACATATGACTGTATATAGATAGATATATATAACCAGAGGTGTCCGGAGGGATAGTCTGAGACGCCCTCCTCCTTTCACTGAGTACCGCGAATTTTGGGCTTCCCAGAGGGGGTTGACCACGTGGAACAGACTAATACGGCCGCTCCAGATCTGTGCACAATTTGTCAGGATATTTAGCTCTAAAGGAGAGAATTATGTTTCTGTGGAAGAAAAAGAAAAGTTTGGAACTGTGTGAAGGATCAGATACTGTTAGTCTTATGATTCAAAGATGAGGAAAAAATTCTGTCAGGAGTGCAGGAAAAATATTTTCGATTCTGGGATTTCCTAAGGGCGGCAGGTTGCTATGGGATGAAGGAGTTAAAAAGAATAAAGGAAGGTTGACTGATGATGGATTACTTAAAGGCGCTGAGGAATTCCGTGGCTTGGCACATGAATTGTATATTGAAGGTTATGTGGACATTGAACAGCAAGTGAATTCTGATTGTTTCTGTTACTGCTATGTTGAAGAAGGAAAATTGTCTAACACTGTGAAAAAGACTGAAAGTGTTGTGGTACAGGAAAGAATTGAGAATATGATTAACGCAGACACTGAGATCGAGGTTAATGTGTCAGGCAGACAGATGGTTAAGAATGATTTGAAACAAGAAGTTTCCCTGCTAGATGATAAGGTCCCTCCCCAGGAAATCAAGCCTCTCCTCCCAACTGTAAGCACTGTGCCCCATAACCCTAAGGCACCGATGTATCCTGGACTACGAAAACTCAGTATGCCCCCACCCTATGATCCTGCCGAGTGGCTCTGTGCTGTATGCGCAGTTACTAATCCTCAGTGGAGAGAGGTCTGTTATAATTGTGGCACAAGAAGACCGGGTGTTGCAGCCCCCACCTTTCCTTTGTTAAACTCTGACGGTACCTATTATCATCCGCAGCCAGCCTCAATCCCCATTATTGCTAGTGGTTGAGTATCCACCCCTTCCATTTACCAGCTCCAGAGGAAAAAAAAAGTTTTGAGAAGACTTTAACCTGCTCTGTTCAGCAGAGAGAGAGAAAAAAAAGAAAGAGCAAACAGCAGCCTCTAGCCCCCACTGCAGCTGCGAGCACACAGTGTGCCCTTCAGCCCACACAGCAAACTCTCGCCCCCCCTCAGACTTCAGCTACTGGGAACCCTGCTCCTCAGCCCCTCCCTGCTAATGCTGGCGCTGCGGGCGACTTGGTCACTTTCAGAGAGACTGTCACACTCCCACTGATAGATGCTACCCTCAAGTTCCCTCTTCCAATCGTAATCTAAATACTGGGAACCCCAGAGGATACCCCAGTTATGGACAGCCCCAAAATCCTGATAATAGTCCATACTGAAGGGGTGGCCAACCAGGGTCTGCCATCACAATGTCCTCCACCAAACCTGGTGCATGCTCATCCGTCATGCTCCCTGTAGGGGACACCCTTGTTAAGTTCATGGTAGACACTGGGGCGGCCAATTCTATAATCATGTCATCAGATGTACCTACGGATATCCCTATTCAATTCTCAGATCAAGAGCTTGTTTTAATCAGAGTAGATGGTAGACCCAATTAATATACTTTTATAAACCCCATAAAACCCTTCCCCGAGGTTACTGCTCAATTCGTAATCTCTCCCACATGTCCAGTAAATTTACTAGGGGTAGATTTATTATCACGGTTCCGCTCCAGAATACAATTCCAAGATGATGGTCAGATGGCTCTTACGTTATATAATCCCTATGTAGATGAAGACAGTGAAGATAAATCTGTATTTTGCATGCCCTTTCCACAGATATGATGGCCCTGATAGGCCCAGATCCACCCCCAATATTGCCTGAGGATCAATGACTCACCCCATACCATCTAAACTCTGGTCAAAAGGGCCAAATGATATAGGGAAAATGCCTGTAGAACCAGTAAAAGTGTTTCTCAAACCTGGTGCCTAATCCACATACTCTTTTGTCCCAAGTACCCCAGGAGGCTGCTTGGTTTACAGTTATTGATCTTGCCAATGCCTTCTTTAGCATTCCGTTACACCCAGATTGCCAGTTTCTATTTGCATTCACTTATCAGGGACGACAGTTAACATGGACAGTTTTGCCACAAGGGGTCCAAAACAGTCCCAGCCAGTTTGCAAAAAAAATGAGCAGGTGTCTTTTGCCATTGTTAGCCTCCTTAAGTATCTGGCAGCACTGAACTGTCGGGTTTCGGCCTCGGGACTTCAGTTCTGCCTTGGTCAAGTGATATTCTTGGGTCACTGTCTCCTTCAGGGTGTCAGACACCTCGCAGAAGAAAGAAAAATAGCTGTCAGCTCCCTTCATTTCCCGAAAGATGAAACTGAACTCCAGCGTTTTCTTGGACTATGCACTTATTGTTGTCAGTGGATACCGGATGCATCCCGCATAATGCAACCCCTTTACAATGCCTTGAAAGACGGTATAATGAACTATAAGGGAAGATGTCAGTGATGAGGATTACCTCCAATATGATTGTTCCCAACTTCTGACTGAAGAAACAGCTACTCCACCAAATGTCAGTGAGAATCCACTCCCAAATCCTGACCTGGTGTTATACACGGATGGTTCAAGATATGCTGATGGATTTGATAGATTCCACACCGGATACGCTGTTACCACAGAGGACACTGTAGTGCACTCAGCTGCGCTCCCGCCTTCACAGTCAGCACAAGAAGCAGAACTCCAGGCTCTGTCTACTGCATGTACTTTGGCCAAGAACAGATGGGCTAATATATACACGGACTCACGGTATGCATTTGGTATTGCTCACGATTTTGGGGCTCTATGGGCCAATCGAGGGTTTATTACTACTGCCGGAACCCCAGTGAAAAATGCTGAAGCTGTTAAAACCCTCATGGACTCGATCAAATTACCTACTCAGGTGGCTATTATCAAAGTTAAGGCGCACGGTCCTAGGAACAGTCCACAGACTGTTGGCAACGCATTTGTGGATATGCAAGCAAAAGCCACCACACTCTTATCCGTTGAACCAACCATACCAACTATGGTGACCACACGCTCTCAGCGTAAACAGTTACAAGAAGCACTGACCCTACAAGAACCTGAGGATCTACAACAGACTGAAGTTTTCTGTCGGACCCTGCAAGACCGCTTAATGGCAATGCAGAGAATGTCTCCAAAGGAAGAGGTGAAGCAATGGAAGACTGATGGGGCACGAATGGATAATGGTCTCTGGAAAAAGGACCAACTTGTATGTCTCCCTAAGCGGATGTACCCTGCTATTGCCACATGGGCACATGGACCTACACATCGAGGAAAGAATGAGGCCCTCGCACTGGTGCAAAAATTCTACTGGGCCCCGGGAATTTCCACAGTTTTGTCAGCGCTCAACCGTGCCTGTAATATCTGTCAGACTTGTAATCCCGGTCACCTTCAACGTGTGCCCCCGAAGCATGTTGCTAAGCCCGACTATCCTTTCCAAAGGCTCCAGGTGGACCATATCACGTTGCCTAAGTCAGGAAGGTATGAATACTGTTTGGTTGTTGTTGACATGTTCTCCAGTTGGCCGGAAGCATTCCCCGTTACCAACATGACTGCAAAAACCACAGCGAAGAAACTGGTGATGGAAGTTATATGCAGATATGGGGTTCCAGAAGTTGTTGAAAGTGATCAAGGTCCGGCCATTTCTTCTCATGTGTACCAAGAAGTTCTGACAATGCTTGGATCCACTGTAGCCCTCCATACTCTGTACCACCCACAATCCAGTGGGGAAGTTGAGAGGCTGAACGGCACACTGAAGGGACAACTGACCAAAATGATGCAGGAGACTACGGCTCCATGGCCAGAGCTCCTACCCATTGTACTATACCACATTCGTACTACCCCTATTGAAAAACATGGCCTGTCCCCATATGAGATATTATTTGGTACTAGGCCCCCAGTTGCGAATTTCCAGCCCCAGCAGTTATCAGAAGAGACTGACCGTGTTGTTCAATATGTTATTCAGCTTAGTAAAAATCTTGCTAACACCCATGCTCTAGTTTCTTCTTCTCTTCCAGATTCAGCAGAAACCGACACTTGTCATAACCTGAAGCCTGGTGATTTGGTTGTCGTGAAAAGGCTTGTCAGGAAGCACGGACTAGAACCCTTGTATGACGGTCCCTATCAAGTCCTCCTCATCACCCAACAAGCCAATAGCAAATAAAGGGGACATAATGTTTTGGTTTTTCGCATTTTCCATATATTATTGGTAAAAGTTGAAGTTAAAGTTAGAAGATATTCAAAGACTCAGAGATCAATACAATAAAGACAATGATCATAATAAAGACAGATGGTGGTCAGACACCTTCTCCTTTCTCAATCCAGCCAATTGGTTTAAGGGAATTGGGGGCTGGATAGCTGGGATCTTACAAAGCTTGTTACACATTGCTGCCTGTATCCTTGTTGTATATGTGATACTAAAACTTGTTCTTTGGTGTATTTCTGTATGCATTAGGAAAGTCTGCACAAACACAGCTAATGATGATACCAAAGGTGTTGTTGCCCCTGCTCTTCTCTGCACCGATCTCAAAAGGCTATCTGATGAAGATGTTGAAGCCAAGCACATGGCTACCTACAAAAGATCCCCACCACCGTCATCAAAAATTGTTATTCGTGAACTGCAGTATACAGGGGGGACGGGTGCCCTGTGACAGCCATGACTGGTAACACAGCATCAGTCATGTGAAGACCAGTACCCCTCAAGCTGTTAGCTTGGGATAGCACCTCTGATGCTGCATATGTGTTAACAAAATTTATCAAGGGGGATTGTGAAGGGTTAAAACTAAAATCAGAGCTGACGTCTCGTTTTGTCCATTCTCTGAAGGTTTAGTTTCTTCATTTTTGTTGCTGTAAGATAAATTTTTGTAATTGGCATGGCCTGTCATGAAACCAGATTGTTTTCATCAGGTGAAAAGATAAGGGGCTGGGCGGTGTATTGCTCTGAATATGCCATTATACTACTTTCTACGCTATCTAGGTACGGACATATATGTAGTTTAAAGTTTCCTTGCAATATTATTGGCTTACAAAGTGAAATGAAGTTATTGGTAGTTGAGAACTTTGCATAATTAAGCAAAATATAATAAAAGAAGTGACTACAATAAACGGGTTACCGATCTCTTTGGATCCTCCCATACAGAGACATGTCTCCGTTTGGTCATTTGAGTTGCTAGCAACACTCTGTGGAATAATTTGGACATCACTGGCTCACCCGTGAAGGGTTAATTTAACTCTCTCCCTATCAGTAGTATATATGAAGTATGTATGTAGTATGTAGTATGTATATATGTTGTATGAATGCAGTATATGTGTAGTATGCACTATGTATGTATGTAAGTTGTATGAATGTAGTATGTATGTAGTATGTATGTATGTTGTATGAATGTTGTATATATCTAGTATGTATGTAGTATGTATGTATGTTGTATGAAGGTTGTATATATGTAGTATGTATGTATGCTGTATGAATGTAGTATATATGTAGTATGTATGTAGCATGTATGTATGTTGTATGAATGTAGTATATATGAAGTATGTATTTAGTATGTATGTATGTTGTATGAATGTTGTATGTATGTAGTATGTATGTAGTATGTATATATATATATATATATTTTTTTACATTCAACACATTAGCCGGATGATGGGACTACTACTGTCCCATCAATGGCTAATGTGTCAATCACTGTCATTGTAGCAGGCATAGCCCGATGGGACTTGTAGTCCCATCGGACGATGCCTGCACAAACACACAACCCCTGGCAGGCCCTCACAGACCCCCGGCAGTCCGCACAGACCCCAGGCAGGCCCGTACAGACCCCCCGGCAGGCCCGTACAGACCCCCGGAAGGCCCGCACAGACCCCTGGCAGTTCGCACAGACCACCGGCAGCCGGCACAGACCCCTGGCAGGCCCGTACAGACCCCCGGCAGTCCGCACAGACCCCCGGCAGCCGGCACAGAGCACCGGCAGTCTGCACAGACCCCCGGCAGGCCCGCACAGACCCCCGAGAGGCCTGTACAAACCCCGCCCACACACACAGACACGCACAGTGTACGCCCACGCACCGCCAACACTCTTCTCCCCTCCTGAACTGGATGTACAAGTAAAGAAAAGGGTTTTTTTAATTCCGATATTTCTGTCCCATTCACTTGAATGGGACTTCTGGTATCGGAATCGGCGATACCCGATACTTTTTGGGTATCGGCCGATCCAATCCGATCCGATATTTCTCAATATCGAATGGTATCACTCAACACTACACAGAACCCATCATCCTTTCTGTCATTGCCACATCTTTATATCACTTTCGCTTGTAGTGAAATCCCTGGGCCTCCCGTGTTTCTATGCAAATCAATTTCTAGGAAAAAAATCACACAAATCACTTCTAATAACTTCAAATAACTTCTCCGCAAATCGCAAGATAGGTTTTTTCATGAGGATGGTATATTCTGTGTATAAATATACAAAGCTTAGTAAAGGATGCTCAAGCATTTCAAAGCTTTGAGTGTAATGGAAAATTAAATCTTTGGATAAATTATTCAAATGCAAATGAATAGTTTAGAAAATGTCCAATTAGCTGAACACCTAAAATAAGTACCAGTTAATTGTCCAGAATATGTTTAATTATATAATTTAGATTAGGGACAATTAAAATGCCAATTAGCAATGGATAATTTAACAGTAGTGGCTACCATATGCAACATATCACATTATGTATATACTGAGTATGAAATGTTAATGCTCAGAATTGACTCTTTCCTTTTCTGCATCTATATTTGTAATTATTGCTAAAAAGGCTTCATTTTGAAAATGTCCCTTAGCAGTTCTGCAGCTTCAATCAAACTATCTGGAGCAGCATTACTGTAATAAGAAAGTCTTGTTTAAAAGCACAATATTCATGCTGTTATAACTGTGGCACAGCTTGCACAGATATATACTGTATTTCTTAGAGCAATTTGAAAATCTGGCACTTGCATTGTCAATACCATTCAAAAAAAAGTCTATTAGCTGAAATAGTCTGTATTGTATAAAATACCAAGTTCCATCCAGAATATTAAAATGAATCAAATATCTATTAGAAAGATCACAAAGCAGTCAAACACAGTTCCTCAAATTCCAAGTCAATCTATTGATTGCCTAAATTGCATGTAAACTCTATAAGAGCTCATCCATACAGCTGTATTATTTCAAATGCACTCAGAGTGTTTTTCTCTGAAGTTTTATAAGACCATAAGAGAAGAATACTAAAAAAATTACTTTTTTAGAAACTCCTGTCCTTGTCTGATTGGCAATAATTCTTCATGGTAATTAAACATTTGAACCTGAAGTTCAGTATAATAACAAGCAAGTTTTTTGAACATCGGTTTCAGTAAAAATCCACACTAGAATGGAAAAATCAAACAAAATTAGTGACTTCGAAATGGACATGGTCATTAGTGCAAGAATAATTGGGGCAAGTTTTTCAAAAGCTGCCAACCTCATAGGGCTTCTTGTACAATGATAGCAAGAATATACTAGTCTGATAGACAACAAACATCCAGCAAAAGATGATTTTGTGGATCTAAAGAAATCATCAGTGGAAGGGGTTAGAGAAGAATTTCAAGAATTGTTCTTAAGAACAGGTGAGGTGCCAAGAAACATGTTTCTACATACTGATGGGTTATAAAAGCCACCAACCAGTTTGGGTGCGATTGTTGTTTAGTGGAAGCAGAAAGTGAAAGGGTGGCATAAAATGCATCAGTGAGCAGTGTAAAAACATTGCCTTCTGAAATTAATCCAGATTTGTGTTGCACCATGGGATAGGTTGTTAAAATTTGCAAGCAGACTGACTCAAAAAATGCTTTCTATGAGGAGTAAAAAGTTAACTTTTTAACATAGATTTAAGGTGTAACTGTTGTTTCAGCTGAATTTACAGCAGAATATCTGTGTTTATCTCCTCCCATCTCCATAGAATGTAATGAGTAGCAACTGTCATCTATCTTTGAAATAGGAAATTCTGTCTTCATTGAATACAGATTTTACCACTTTTATCCTTCAAGAAATATTGAAATATTTATACAGGAGGAGAAAAAAAATCATTTCTCTGAAGAAAAATATGTTACAGATTTGCTTATTTCCATCTTTACCATCGGTTTTCAAAATAAAAATTGAATCATGATTTTTAATCTAGTGAAGGTGGAGTATTTTCAAAATTAAATAAATAAAACAAAAAATGGCGTGGAGTCCCCAGAATTTTTTGTATATATTAAACCAGCTAAGGGAAAGCAGACAGCTGAGAGCTGGTCTTAATAGTCCCCTTACTTACTTTTTGGCAGTGACATGGACAGTCACTCTGCTAGATGAGGCACCCAGTCACTGCAGGGCCCTTATTTTTCATATGGACAAATTCATCTTATTAATCCCCCCTTCATTCATCTATTCAACTCCTCTGATGAATCCCCATTATTGGGGAGGAAACACGTAGGGAGCCAATACCCCTTAACACAACTGGGGGCGACAATATAGGGTCCACTTGGGGCCTGTCCTTGTGAGGACAGGAGCAAAACTTGGGCACAACAGGGAGGATAGGGAAAATTGCATACCTATATCCCTCTATCCGTATGCTGTCCTGCTTTACCATGTGGATCCGAATACCGGGCAGGATACATCTGAAAATATACCGGGGCGTTTATGTCCATGACTAATGGTGAGACCGAACCATTTCTTAATGAGCACTGATTTGCACAGGCACTATTATGTCTGTTTATGTGTTTTTTATGTGTTGTCTCAGTTTTTAATGAATGATTAAAGGTTATGCTATATTTAATGGGGAATCCTCCTAGCTATTGACACATGCCACACTAGAGCATCATAGAGCATGTCACCCAGCTGCTGGAGAGAATGGCGAAAGTGATGCCTATCATGAAGGATCATCTTCTCCAGGCACAGGCAAGGATGTAAAACCGATCAGCAAAGCAGAGGCAGTTGCATCCCGGGGACCGTGTGCTATTGCTTATAACCACAGTGGAGCGCAAGTTCCTAGCCAATTGGCTAGGCCCATATGAGGTGATGGAAAAAATGAGTGAAACAAATTACAAGGTACACCAGCCAGGTCGAAGGAGGCCACACCAAATCTATCATGAGAACTTGCTCAAACCCCGGTGAGACCAAGAATCGCTAAACACAGTGGATGATGTCACCATTGCAAATACTCTTATGCCAGCCCAGAGATAACAGTGTCGGGAGATGTTGCAGCAGAATCGTGACCTGTTATCAGAGTTGTCGGGGGCATACACAGGTGGTGGAGCATGACATGTTGACAGAACCGCAAGTAATGGTGAACCTCAAGCCCTATAGAATTCCAGAAGCATGGAGAGAGTTGTTATCAAATGAGGTGAAGAGGATGCTAGTCCTCGGGGTGATAGAGGAGTCAAAACCTGGATGGTCAAGTCCTATCGTCCTAGTGCCGAAGCCCAACGGTGGGTGGTGGTTTTGTAACAACTACCGCAGGCTGAATGAAGTCTCAAGTTTTGATGATTACCCGATGCCTCATGTAGATAAACTCATTGAGAGACTTGGACCTGAGAGGAACATAATAACCCTCAACCTGACAAAGGGCTATTAGCAGATTACCCATGTCCCAGAGTGCCAAGGAGAAGACAGCCTTATCGACACTTGATGGGTGTTTTAAATACACCAGGATGCCCTTCATTCTGCAGGAGACCCCAGCTACCTTCCAGAGGGCGATGGATTGGACCCTGGCTCCGCATAAGAAATATTCTGTAGCGTACCTCAATGACATTTTGGACTTTAGCCCTTACTGGGCTAGTCATCTGACAAAGGTACAGTTGGTTCTGGATGCTTTAAGAAATGTGGGGTTCACCATAAATCTGAAAAAATGTGCCATAGAGAAAGCAGAGACCAAGATCCCAGGCTATGTTGTTCGGAGGGGTGAAATTAAGCAAAAATGTTCAGGAAGGATGGGAAATCTTGAAAAATGAAATTCTCAAAGCACATTTGTTAACAATTCTGAAAAGAGGGAAGAATAGGAAGCATTTAAGGATACCAGGATGGATGAACACAGAACTTAAGCACATGCTTAAAAGGAAGAAAGAAATGTTTATAAAATGGAAAGAGGGAGGCATATCTAAAGAAGAATATACGTAATGCTGTCTGCAGAACTTGCAGGGCACAAATCAGATTACTAAAGCTGACAATGAATTGAGGCTTGCAAGAGACATCAAAAGCAAAAATAAAGGATTTTGGGAATATGTCAAAAGTAGAAGAAAAGTCAAAGATGCTATAGGATTTTTACAGGATGAAAATGATGAAATGGTAAGACAGGATGCTGAGAAGGCCGAACTTTTAAATTCCTATTTTGCATCTGTTTTCTCTCAGAAAGGAAATGTAACATCAACTTTTCTTCACTGTCCTATTAAGGTAATAGTAGAATCCAGTATATCTATAAACAGAAAGATAGTGAGGAAACACTTAGCTAACCTAAATGAATTCAAATCTCCAGGTAAAGATGAATTACACCCCAGAGTACTGAAGGAGATAGCTGAAGAAATTTTTGAACCCCTCTCCATAATCTTTAAAATTCTTGGAGAACAGGAGAAGTCCCAGAAGACTGGAGAAGAGCAAATGTTGTTCTTATCTTCAAAAAGGGGAAGAAGGTGGACCTAGGCAACTATAGGCCAGTGAAGTCTGACTTCTATACCAGGAAAGATCTTTGAACAAATTATTAAACAACATGTATGTCAGTACCTGGATAAGAATGAAGTGATTAAAAAGAGTCAGCATGGGTTTGTAACTAATAAGTCATGTCAGATTAACTTAATTTCCTTCTATGACAGAACCACTGATTGGGTGGATCAGGGAAATGCTGTAGCATATCTTGACTTCAGCAAAGCATTTGAAAAAGCATCTCACACAATCCTTATTGAAAAAATGGCTAAGTATGGAATGGACAAGGCAACTGTTAGGTGGATTCATAACTGGCTTAGTGATCGGACCCAAAGAGTGGTCGTAAATGGCAGCACATCCCGTTGGAAGAATGTCTCAAGTGGGGTACCACAGGACTCTGTCCTGGGCCCTGTATTGTTCAACATCTTTATCAATGATTAGATGAAGGAATTGAGGGTAAACTTATTAAATTTGGTGATGACACAAAGCTTGGAGGGATAGCTAATACTAGAGAAGAGAGGATTCAAAAAGATATAAATAAACTGGGGCAGTTGGCAGCAACTAACAGAATGGTTTTTAACAGGGAAAAATGCAAAGTACTACATCTGGGCAATAAAGATGAAAAAAGCATATACAGAATAGGGCGAATAGGGCTAAGCAACAGCACATGTGAAAAAGACTTGGGTATACTAACAGATCACAGACTGAATATGAGTCAACAGTGTGATGCAGCAGCAAAAAAGGCAAATGCAATTCTAGGATGTATTAACAGAAGTGTACAGTCTAGATCATGTGAAGTCATTATTGCCCTCTACTCCTCTTTGGTCAGACCTCATATGGAATACTGTGACGCTTCAGGGGTTTAGTCAGCATCCTAGAATGGACCCTTTGGGTCGCGGAACTGAGGCCCCCGGGGCAAGCACACCAGGTGGAACCGACCCCTATACAGGGACCATTGGGGCAGGCCCACGAGGGATCAGACACCGCGACAGCTGGAACCAAGAGGGGCGGCTCGAAGGACCGGGGAGATCACAGGCAGGACTGAGAGACCACACCAGAACCAAGGTACAAGGCTCCATGTGGAGTGGCGAGGGGAAATACAGAGCAGTAGTGCCAGAGGCAATGAGGAAGACAGACAGACAGCCGGAAAAAGGACAGGACAGGGAAACGGCCAGACACTACGAAGTGGAACAGAAGCGAAGGCTACGGAACACGGACCAGACAGGACGGAGGGCAGGCAAGGAGACAGGGAGACAAGGAGTGGCAGAGACAGCCAGACAGGGACAAGGAACAAGCACCGAACAGAGGGAGAACCTATAGGGAACCTATAGGCGGCCAAATTAGTGCAAAGGACTTCACACAAGAACCAGGCATCCTCCCCTTATGGGAGATGCCTGATAAATCCCCTGCTGGCGGGTGATTGGCTGACTGCTAATCGGCCACCGCAGGGTTAAACATCCCGACGGGTGCGCGCCCGCACCCTAGTGCGCATGTGTGGGCAGGGAGCTGCCCGAGAGAAAGGAGGAGAGGGCGCTGGTGAGCAGGAGGGAGGAGGGAGCGCACGAGCCGCCGGGTAAGTGACTGCCGCGGGGGAACCCCGTGCCCGTGGGACGGCGGCGGCCACGGCCGCTGCTGTTACAAATACTGTGTCCAGCAAGTGAGGGTATTTCTTGGTATTTTGGGCCTTTAATTGCTGTTCATCCCAAGTTTTGCAACAATCAACGCACGCACCATTGATGGATCTTCTTAAAGGTACCAAGTTGACAATAGTTAAATGGATACAATTGGTAGCGAATATTCTTTTTGCAATATTCGCCGAACACAGCCGAACGTCGTTTAGAGTCAATGGGAGTAGACATTACCGAATATGGTTGGAAAAGAACATCAAACCAACATTCGGCATGAATAGGGAATGAATATGGTAAATTCAGATTTGGTGACCAAATCCGAACAAATTCGCTGAACTCTATTTATGATGTAATAAGCCACCCAGAGAATTTAAACAAAATTGTTCCTATGTCTAACTAGAGTAGCAGCTAAGTGAACTGACCTCCACAATTCATATATTTTCTGTACGTTTAACCCCTTACTGCCATCCGACGTACTATCCCGTCCATGGGACCTGGGCCCCTATGCCCATGGACGGGATAGTACGTCTCAGCGATCAGCGACGCCCACGTGGTGAGCGCCGCTGATCGTGGCCGGGTGTCAGCTGATTATCACAGCTGACACCCGGCACAATGTGTCAGGGACGGTCACGGACCACCCCGACACGTTAACCCCTTGCACACCGCGATCAAACATGATCGCGGTGTACCGGGAGTTAAAGGGAAGCATCGGCAGGGAGGGGGCTCCCTCCGTGCTTCCCTGAGCCCCCCACGGCAGCGCAATGTGCAGCGCTGCTGCATGGGGCTCCTTTCCTGCAGGCCCCCGAATCCAAGATGGAGACGGGGGCCTTCGGGGGCCTGCAGGAAGCTGGCTTCCTCAGTGCCTGCAAAGCGCAGGCATGAGGAAGCCTTCGGCACTGCCTGTGACAGATCGCTGATCTGTCACAGTGATCTGTGATGTGACAGGTCAGCGATCTGTCACAGGACAGTGATGTCCCACCTGGGACTATGTAATAAAGTAAAAAAAAAATAAAAAAAAAGTGTAAAAATAATTTTAAAAAAATCGCCAAATAAATTAGTAAAAAAAAAAAAAATATTCCCCAATAAATTCATTTTTTGAAAATAAAAAAAAAACAATAAAAGTACACATATTAGGTATTGCCGCGTCCATAACGACCTGCCCTATAAAACTGTCCCATTAGTTAACCCCTTTAGCGAACTGCTTGAAAAATAAAAATAAAAAACGAAGCAAACAATAATGATTTATTATCATACCGCCAAACAAAAAGTGTAATAACGCGCGATCAAAAAGACGCATATAAATATCCATGGTACCGCTGAAAACGTCATCTTGTCCCGCAAAAAACGAGCCGCCACACATCATCATCAGTGGAAAAATAAAAAAGTTATAGCTCGCAGAATAAAGCGGTGCAAAAATAATTATTTTTTATATAAAATAGTTTTCATTGCATAAAACCGACAAAACATAAAAAAATGACCTAAATGAGGTATCGCTGTAACCATACTGACCCGAAGAATAAAACCGCTTTATCAATTTTACCGCACGCGGAACGGTGTAAACGCACTCCCCCAAAAGAAATTCATGAAACGCTGGTTTTTGTTCATTCTGTGTCCCAAAAATCGGAATAAAAAGCGATCAAAAAATGTCACGTGCCCGAAAATGGTACCAATAAAAACGTCAACTCGTCCCGCAAAAAATAAGACCTCACATGACTCGGTGGGTCAAAATACGGAAAAATTATAGCTCTCAATATGTGGTGATGCAAAAACTATTTTTACAATAAAAAGCGTCTTTTAGCGTGCGACAGCTGCCAAACATAAAAACCGCCATAAATAGTAAATCAAACCCCCCCGTTATCACCCCCTTAGTTAGGGAAAAATAATAAAATAAAAAAAAATGTATTTATTTCCATTTTTCCATTAGGGTTAGGGTTAGGGCTAGGGTTAGGGCTAGGGTTAGGGTTACGGTTAGGGCTAGGGTTAGGGTTAGGGTTAGGGCTAGGGTTAGGGCTAGGGTTAGGGCTTGGGTTAGGGCTAGGGTTAGGGTTAGGGCTGAGATTAGGGTTAGGGGTGTGTTGGGGTTCGGGTTGGAGTTAGAATTGGGGGTTTCCACTGTTTGGGCACATCAGGGGCTCTCCAAATGCAACATTGCATCTGATCTCAATTCCAGCCAATTCTGAGTTGAAAAAGTCATATGGTGCTCTTTCCCTTCCAAGCTCTGCCATGCGCCCAAACAGTGTTTTACCCCCACATGTAGGGTATCAGCCTACTCAGGACAAATTGCAAAACAATTTTTGGGGTCCAATTTCTCCTGTTACCCTTAGGAAAATAAAAAATTGGGGGCAAAAATATCATTTTTGTGGAAAAAATTGATTTTTTTATTTTCACGTCCGAGCGTTATAAACTTCTGTGAAGCACTTAGGGGTTCAAAGTGCTCACCACACATCTAGATAAGTTCCGTGGGGGGTCTAGTGTTCAAAATGGGGTCACTTGTGGGGAGTTTCAATAGTTTAGGTACATCAGGGGCTCTCCAAACGCACATGACACCCGCAGACCATTCCATCAAAGTCTGCATTCCAAAACGTCACTGCTTCCCTTCCGAGCCCCGACGTGTGTCCATACAGTAGTTTTCTCCCACATATGGGGTGTCAGCCTACTCATTACAAATTGGACAACAACTTTTGGGGTCCAATTTCTCCTGTTACCCTTGGGAAAATGAAAAAATTGGGGACTAATTGATCATGTTTGTGGAAAAAATACGATTTTTTTATTTTCATGCCTGGGCATTATAAACTTCTGTGAAGCCCTTGGGGGTTCAAAGTGCTCACCACACATCTAGATAAGTTCCTTAGGGGTTCTCGTTTCCAAAATGGGGTCATTTGTGGGTGTTTCCACTGTTTAGGTACATTAGGGGCTCTCCAAAGGCAACATGACACCCGCAGACCATTCCATCAAAGTCTGCATTCCAAAACGTCACTACTTCCCTTCCGAGCCCTGACGTGTGTCCATACAGTAGTTTTCTCCCACATATGGGGTGTCAGCGTACTCAGGACAAATTGGACAACAACTTTTGGGGTCCAATTTCTCCTGTTACCCTTGGGAAAATAAAAAAATGGTGACTAAAAGATCATGTTTGTGGAAAAAATACGAATTTTTTATTTTCACGCCCGGGCGTTATAAACTTCTGTGAAGCACTGGGGGGTTCAAAGTGCTCACCACACATCTAGATAAGTTCCTTGGGGGGTCTAGTTTACAAAATGGTGTCATTTGTGGGGGGTTTCCACTGTTTAGGTACATCAGGGGTTTTCCAATCGCGACATGGTGTCCGATCTCAATTCCAGCCAAAATCGTCAAATGGTGCTGCTTCCCTTCCGAGCTCTGCCATGCGCCCAAATAGAGGTTTACCCCCACATGTGGGGTATCAGCGTACTCAGAACAAATTGCACAATAACTTTTAGGGTGCTGTTTCCCTTGGAAAAGTAAGAATTGAGGGTGAAAAGATCATTTTTGTGGAAAAAATATGATTTTTTAATTGTACGGCTTTATGTTATAAACTTCTGTGAAGCCCTTTGGGGTTCAAAGTTCTCACCACACATCTAGATAAGTTCCTTAGGGGGTCTAGTTTCCAAAATGGTGTCATTTGTGGGGGGTTTCCACTGTTTTGGTACATCAGGGGTTTTCCAATCGCGACATGATGTCCGATCTCAATTCCAGCCAAAAACATCAAATGGCGCTGCTTCCCTTCCGAGCTCTGCCATGCACCCAAATAGTTGTTTACCCCCACATGTGGGGTATCAGCATACTCAGGACAAATTGCACAATAACTTTATGGTCCTGTTACCCTTGGGAAAATACCACATATCTAGATAAGTTCCTTGGAGGGTCTAGTTTCCAAAATGGGGTCACTTGTAGGGGGTTTCCACTGTTTAGGTACATCAGGGATTCTCCAAATGTGACATGGCGTCTGATCTGAATTCCAGCCAATTTTGCATTGAAAAAGTCAAACAGCGCTCCTTCCATTTTGAGCTCTGCCATGCGCCGAAACAGTCGTTCCCCCCACAAATCAGGTATCAGCGTACTCAGGACAAATTGCACAATAACTTTTGCAGTCCAATTTCTCCTGTTACCCTTGGTAAAATAAAAAAAATTGAACCTGAAGTATTTTTTTTGTGAAAAAAAGTTAGATGTTCATTTCTTTTAAATATTCAAAAAAATTCCTGTGACACACCTAATGGGTTAATAAACTTCTTGAATGTGGTTTTGAGCACCTTAAGGGGTGCAGTTTTTAGAATGGTGTCACTTTTGGGTATTTTCTATCATATAGACCCCTCAAAGTGGCTTCAAATGTGATGTGGTCCTAAAAATAAAATGGTGTTGTAAAAATGAGAAATCGCTGGTCAACTTTTAACCCTTATAACTTCCTAACAAAAAAAAATTTTGGTTCCAAAATTGTGCTGATGTAAAGTAACATGTGGGAAATGTTAGTTATCAAGTTTTTTGTGTGCCGTATCTCTGTGATTTAAGGGCATAAAATTTCAAAGTTGGAAAATTGCGAAATTTTCAAAATTTTTGCCAAATTTCCGTTTTTTTCACAAATAAACGCAAGTTATTTGAATGAAAATTTACCACTATCATGAAGTACAATATGTCACGAGAAAACAGTGTCAGAATCACTGGGATCCATGGAAGCGTTCCAGAGTTATGACCTCATAAAGGTACAGTGGTCAGAATTGTAAAAATTGGCCCGGTCATGAACGTGCAAACCACCCTTGGGGGTGAAGGGGTTTAATATATGTTCATTTTTAATTCATTCCAATCCTATTACATCGCTATTGTTGAAGTTCCAACCCTTGTGAGTATAGATTATGCTATATAAAGTAATTTCGCAATATAGTTCACGCTATAAATGGGAGTTTGAATAGGAAAAGAATTTGTGAAAATGGAGGCACAAGAGTTTCATACATTCATTGCAACACCATGTAGTAGTCTTGTAGTGAAACCAAGAGAGTATAGTAAAAGAAATAGACAAATTAAAATAAAAATACAGTAAGTAATATAATAATAAAACACAAGTAATAAAACAAGAGGACCAATTTAATAGAGCCACAAGCATATGAGAACCAATCAATCCAGAAGAATTCATTAATTCAGTGCCTTATGCATTTTTTTATTAAGATACTATTTTTTTAATTGAATTTATTTTTTTATATTTTGTATAGTGTTATTGCATTATTATATGCAATATAATATGCAATATATATCTGACAGATATATTTTAGTAATTTAATCTCTCCTTGTGATAGAAAAGTGTAAAACAGGATCAGGGTTAGGGTGTCACAGTGTGAATATGGTTCTAAACAAAAGTATAGAGCAAGGGTTTAATATGCATGAGTTCCTTCACTGCCCTCTTTCCTGCCCCCTCACACCTCCATTTTCCATTCTTCCCACTTCCTGGTGGTGTAGGATATAAAGTTGAATAAGTATTGTTGAATAAGCTGTTGCTCGATCTCACCTGCGATCTCGCTACGTGTGAGACATAGTGGTGAGTGGGCCCTTGCTGCAATGTCGCTAATTGTGCTCAAATGTCCTGGGCCATTTTTTGATCACTGGTGTCCTGCTGGACAGCATGCATCGCTGTGTTTGACAGGGTCAACGACGAACTACCTCAATACTACAGTTCTGAGACAGGGTCCCAATGACCATTGTATCATTCCCTATCATTGCTGCATCGCTGTTGAGATGTGACTGTTTGACATCTCACTAGCGACCTCGTAGCGACGCACCAGCGATCCCTACCAGGTTGCATCGTTGTCGGGATCGCTGGTGTGTCGCCAAGTGTGACGGTACCCTTAGATAGCACCTCATGTTTTTTCTCTTTTAGGACATTCCATACAAACACTGTTGTTAGATATTGACAGTGGTATTTAAGGCGCTAGCAGCCACCAATCGCTAGGCAATAATGCAAGCTAAGCTTCTGAGCCTGTTTCAACTCTAGGTTCAACTCCTGCTTCAACCCAACATCTGATGCATTAGCATGCCATATGTCAAAAAGGGGTTAAAGAATAATATTTCAATACAGTACATACAAAAATGAACTTGAGACAGAGATAGCAGAAAAATAGGGTTTTCTTTCAGATTGTCACACATTAAACAAACTTAAACTACAGCTTACTGTAACCATCTATTTCTACATCTTTCAATACCTTATCAAATCTAAAGCTTATAGCTTGGCACTGTCTATAAAGTGTTCTGTATGAGATATGGTCAAACATATGTGTAAGAAAGTGACCTGAGTATATTTTAAGTCTTTTTTAACTTTACTGCATTCAAGGAGGATTCAGATGATTGGAATTCTCAATACGGTTCTCTTCTTCTAAAGAAGAAAAAAATGATAGAGGAAAGATTTATTTCCCCTGAAGCCAAGATGATAAATCTAGGGAATTGTAAAAGATGAAGTATGTCTAACATTAATGTGTCTTTTCTCTAGGAAAAGCCATAGGCAGGATTTTAAATTGGGGGTAATCCCATCAGCCTTGTGATGCTTATGCTCTTATTAAAGAATACAATCAAATGATGTCTCCCTGGACTACTGGTGTTGTTATGAAACTTCACCAAGGCAAGGAACATATTAATTTCGTCATTGGCATGCTACTTTTTGTGGATATTTCCAACTGATTCACTATATTGATCAATTAGAAACACAGAATTTTTTTTATTTCTTTTTAACTTTTACCTAGTATTTATTGGAGCAAAAAACTGTTCACTTAGAATTCTAAACATCAAAACCACAAAAAGAGGATTTAAAAATTCTCCTAAAAATTCAAAAAACAGAAGAAAAAAGGCAAATATGTTTACCTGCCCAGGCCTCTAAACAAATGAACTCTACTTGTCTTTACAAAGTGCTTTCTTGTTCTTTATTGTCCTGTTCTTTGATGGAATCGGCTATTGTAACGCTATATGTGTTAATACGGTGAAGTGCTTATTGATGGTTCAAACCTTCAGGGATCGGCAGGGTAAAGGATTATTTGATTTTCTAGCATAGTTATATGCAAACTTTGTTGTCTTTACTTCTAACATTGAGCTACATCATTAAGTATTCTGAATCCTGGTCTTAGTAACATGAAAACCTAAAAAATTGTGAATGAAAGAAAGTTATCAAGTGCACCCTTATATTACTATTATTTACATTTTTATGTTTCCATAGACACAGATGTGCCAGCCAACCACATGATGGCTATTACCAACTTTAATAAGTTTGAGCTACAGGCGATGCTATGGTCTGGATTCATTTGGGAAGTTGCTGCACTCACTATTGATCTTAAAATCACAATTTCTAATATTTGTATCAAGCATTCACTACTCTCAAAACTAAACATTGCTTCTGATCTTCCCCATCTAAATACAGATTGTGCTCTTTGATTTTGCATTTACTTTCTATTAATAATGTCACTTCTGAGCTTATTTAAACCTTTTACATATTTAAATGTTTCAATCATGCCCTTTGTATTAAGGGAATTATTAAGCACAGAAAGACAGAAATATTATTAGAAAATCAAATGTTACGGTGCACCCCTGATTTGGGAAAGATCTGTAACTTTTTTTTATTTTGCACTCTAAAACCTTGTGGTGCTTAGAAGTGGGCCATGGCCTTAGTAACCATCAAAATTAAAATAAAGGACACATATGCCAGATCATATCTGGGGTTTTCTTGATTTTCTTGTACATGGACCAAATCTATTAGGAACCTTACATTTCCAATTAAATTAGTTGAATCATATGTCAACTTACCTTACATTTCACATGCCAGTCTTATTGTAAACCAGACAGCTGATACATGCCGCCCAAAACCACAAACAGCATGTATCAGACACTGGATGTATAATCTCAGCCTTGTATGTTTGACTCTAAAATGCTGCAGCGCTTCAGAGAAACCATACTTTTAAGTACCACTTCAACATGTTTGTTTTATTTCAGCTCTGGAGTGGTGCCAATAAACTAAGTTCTCTGACCCTAGTCTTATACTTACCAGCTGCTGTCTTCAGGTCTTCCCGGTGCAGCTGTGACGATATCTTGTGACCAAAATGTCTGACTGACCAGAAAACAGAGGTAATGGTCCAAAGCTCTCAGTGTCTATGAGAGCCTCATTCTGGCCATGTTCTGACTCTCATAGAGTTACATTGAGTTGTGACTTCTGCATGACTCCAGCAAACAGTGGAGCGATCTGGCAGTTCACAATCTGCTAGAGACCGACATGACACTGATAGAAGTTGAAGATGGCAGCTGGTGAGTATAAGACTAAGGGCAGGGAACTTAGAATTGTATCACTAATCCAGCTCTGAAATAAATAAAAATGCTTGAGTGGTGCTTTAATAGCCACAGTGGACCACTGTAAACTAGTCAGAGAGGAGGGTCCCCGGCGGCTGCCCCACCTGATGATCTGGAGAGACATATCTCTGCCTATACACTTACAGTATGTAGGCACTGTCACTTTAGCACAGCGGCTGGGAGAAGCTGCCAGTAACCCCCTTTTCATACTAGTCTACAGCTTTGCTTTTTGTCTCCTGCAGCCATTAAGCTTTTTTTTCTCCGAAACATGCAACGTTTCAGAGTCAAACATACCAGTGTGAGTTCATACAGCAAATGTCTGATATATGCTGCCGGTGCACTCTCATGCTCAGTTTATTATATTTTTTCCTATAGTCTCTCTTGACAACTTTTGTTAGGAGATCTTTAATTTGCAGCTAAACTCATTAAGTTTTTTAAATGTCTTTTGCAGAAGAAATCACCAAAAACTGTTGCAGGAAATGTGCTCTTACCAGAGCTGTATGCAGCAGGGTCAATATCTGACACTTTCTGGTCGTACTACCTCTAGCTATGCATTCAAAAATTTTACTTTCTTTCCCTAATGCCATAATATACTGTTAACTTATTATGAGACTCAGGTAGAGGATTCCTAAGTGCATTATTTTACTTTAAGCTACAGTTTGCATTTTTTGACTATTTTTCCATTAAAAGTAAGCTTTTCATTTTACAAATTCCTTGAGGCTTGATTGATTGGGGAACAAACAACCTATATTGTTAGGAATTTAATGTAGCTTTTTCAGTTCTCTGTGATTTGCTAAAAGGAGGTGTTTTATAATCTCACAAATAGTACAATTATACAGTGCACTATATATGTATAACAAAATAATGGTCTATAAACTCAAAAATGAAGACTATTGAAGCATGAAAAAAGTAAAAAAAGTTTTAAAAATGTAAAAAAATAAAAGTTTAAATCACCCCCCATCGCCCCATTCAAAATAAAACAATTAAGAAAAATTCAAACACACACATATTTGGCCTCACCGTGTTCAGAATTGCCCAGTCTATCAATAAAAAATGGATTAACCTGATCGTTAAATGGCATAGCGAGAAAAAAAGTTAAAATGACAGAATTGTTTTTTTGGTTACCTCAATATTGCATTAAAATGCAATAATGGGCTATCAAAAGATCGCATCTTCACCATAATGATATCATTGAAAATGTCAGCTTGGCACGCAAAAAATAAGCCCTCACCCAACCCAAGACCGTGAAAAATGGAGACGCTATGGGCCTCTGAAAATGGCACAATTTTTTCTAAATCAAATTTTGGATTTTTTTCACCACTTAATTAAAAAAAGAACCTAGACATGTTTGGTGTCTATGAACTCGTAATTACCTGGAGATCTTAATGGCATGTCTGTTTTAGCATTTGGTGAACATGGTAAAAAAATTCCAAAAAAGTTGAGGATTTGCACTTTTTTGCAATTTTACCGCACTTGGAAGTTTTTTTCCCATTTTTGAGTACAAGATATGGTAACACCAATGGTGTTGTTCATAAGAACAACTTGTCCCACAAAAAACAAGCCCACACATGGCCATATTGATGGAAAAGTAAAAAAATTATGGCTCTGGGAAGAAGGGGAGGGAAAAACAGAAACGCAAAAACGAAAAAGGACAAGGTCTTGAAGGGGTTAAATACTTTAATGAGGAAAGGTTGCAGGATTTGGGAATGTTTAGTGTTGTGAGCTCATTTTCGGGTTTGCCTCTGGCTTCTGGTGAGGGTTATGGATCTGGCTGTGCTGACAGAGGAGTAGTGAGTTCTCTATCTGGACTCCCTCTGTTGGTGAAGGGAGGTAATGAAGCTGATCTAAATGGCAGAGACCAGCCACCTGGGGAAGAGGATTGCGATTGGACATCAGGAGTTTCTGATTGGATTTAAGGCAGTCAACTCCCTAGTTTCTTGCTGGTGATTTTTCCTGACTGTGGCTCCTGGTTTCCAGTTTGGTTCCTGCCTTCCTAAAGCTAAGTTTTCTCTGCTATTGTTCATATGAGTTTTTGTCTGGTTTACTTAGTTTTTGTGTTCAGCCAGCCCTGGCTGGGACTGGGCTGAATCCCCATTTTTGTCTCTGATCAGTTGATCTCTTTTGCTCTGTCTTCAGAATATACCTGAGTGCTGATATAGTGATTTGAAGTCTAGCGACTTCAGGGCCTTTTTCTATCAGACGTGTTGGACATTCTTTTTGGCAGGGTTTTTTGCGTGATTGCAGACAGCAGCTTTTCTTTCCTGTCCTTTCTAGTTAGCGAGGGCCCCATCGTTTGCTCAGCCTATCTTTCTACCTGTGCCTGTGTTTTCATCTTGTTTCACCGACAATACATGTTGGGGTGTGTCTATTGCTTTGGGGTCTGCTCTGGGGCAGTTTAGATTTTCCCTTTCTTTCTTTAGGCTTATTTAGTTCTTCGGCCATGACGAGGCATCTAGGACCACCGTAGGCACGCTCCACGGCTACTGCTAGTTGTTGTGGATAGGATCAGGGGTCTGCAATCCGCTAGTTACCAACCTCTCCGGTTTTCTGGGCTTAGCCTGCTTTTTGTTTTTTCCTCCTCCGTGACTCATTCATAACAGATCATATTGAAATGGAAGGAGTATCATACCACTGCAAATCTACCAAGACCCGGCTGTCCCTCTAAACTTTCATCTCAAACAAGGAGCAGACTGATCAGAGATGTAGCCAAGAGGCCCTTGATCACTCTGGATGAACTGCAGAGATCTACAGCTGAGGTGGGACAGTCTGTCCATAGGACAATAATCAGTCATACACTGGACAAATCTGGCCTTTATTGAAGTGTGGCAACAAGAAAGCCATTTCTCAAAGATTTCCATAAAAAGTGTCATTTGACGTTTGCAACAAGCCACCTGGGAGACACACCAGATATGTGGAAGAAAGTGCTTTGGTCAGATGAAACCAAAATAAAACTTTTTGGCAACAATGCCAAATGATATGCTTGGTGTAAAGGCAACACAGCTCATCACCCTGAACACACCATCCCCACTGTCAAACATGGTGGTGGCAGCATCATGGTTTGGGCCTGCTTTTCTTCAGCAGGGACAGGGAAGATGGTTAAAATTGATGGGAAGATGGATGGAGCCAAATACAGGACCATTCTTGAAGTAAACCTGTTGGAGCAAAAGACCTGAGACTGGGACGTAGATTTGTCTTCCAACAAGACAACGATGCCAAACATAAAGCAAAATCTTCAATGGAATGGTTCACAAATAAACGTATCCAGATGTTAGAATGGCCATGTAAAAGTCCAGACCTGAATTCAATCAAGAATCTGTGGAAAGAGCTGAAAACTGCTGTTCACAAACGATCTCCATCAAACATCACTGAGCTAGAGCTGTTTGCCAAGGAAGAATGGGCAAGAATTTCAGTCTCTCGATGTACAAAACTGACATACCCCAAGGGACTTGCAGCTGTAATCGCAGCAAAAGGTGGCATAACAAAATATTAAGTTAAAGGGGCCAAATAATATTGCACGCCCCACTTTTCAGTTTTTGACTTTCCACAAAAAATTTAAAATAACCAATACATTTTGCCCAACTTCACAATTGTGTTCCACTTGTTGTTGATTCTTCACCAAAAATTTACATTTGATATCTTTATGTTTGAAGCATGATATGTGGGAAAGGGTTGAAAAGTTCCAGGGGGCCGAACACTTTCACAAGGCACTGTAGTTATAATTATTGCTAGTGATAAGCAAGCACTAAAATGCTCAGGTGCTCGTTGCTAGGGTCGAGTAAATTGAAATACTCGTGTACTCGGACAGAACATCGAGCCCAATGTAATTCTATGGGAGACCCGAGCATTTTTACCACAATTCCCCTCTGGGGTCCGTTTAAGGTCTAAAAACGTCTGAAAATGATGGAAACACTGCTCAAATGACACGGGGACATTATGGGGATCAGCCCTGGAAACATGTCTTACTCCTAGTTCACAGCTTTAACCAATTTTTTCAGAGTTTCATGCCATTTTTACCCATGCACCAAAAAACATACCAAAACGCAACAAAAACGGATTTTGCTGGGGTATATGTTAAAGTAATCCTTTCCAGGTTAATGACTTGTATATAAGGCAAAATAAATAACCCCAGACCAAAATGTTCCTCCACCACTTGGCTATGTTCATATGCAGCGTTTTTGAAGCGTTTTTCAACTTTAACATTGCTTTCAACCAATACAAATGCATTCACTGGGAATATGGTGTGTGACGCATAAGCAGACACATCTTGTTTCATTTATGAAGGAGGGACTCTTAAAGACACAGAGTCTATTTTTACATCAGGTGGCATTAATCTTCTTAACCCCTTCACTACCAAGGGTGGTTTGCACGTTAACTCCCGGGCCAAATTTTACAATTCTGACCACTGTCCATTTATGAGGTAATAACTCTGGAACGCTTCCATGGATCCCGGTGATTCTGACATTGTTTTTTCGTGACATATTGTACTTAATGTTAGTGGTAAAATTTCATTCATATAGGGGGCGTGGCCTGGATCTCACACAGGGAGGACGTGTTTTATGGCAGCTCCCGCTCCTAGCCACAAAATTGCCTTATTTGGCCCAGATAAAAGCGGCATAAAAGCGACAAAAAAGATTTTTAGAGTGCCCCGGGCTTGGAGAAGAAGGTGAGGGGTGGTGTGGAGACGCGGCACCGGAGCGCTGAGCGGCCTCGTGGAGAGTGCTGCGGCGCTGGAGGAAGACGGGCGCCATCTTTATATATCCCCCTGAGTACAAGACCCGGAGATCCGGACCGCAGGAGGCCCTTGGTGGAGGTGTGAGACCGCAGAGCAGGGAGCGGTCTCGCCTGTTGGAGCACAAGGCGGTGAGAGGAAACCCCCGGTGTGCTGTCTGTGTGGCCTGCGGGGATTGCTGTCGCTGCATGAGCTGCATGAGGGGGAGGAGGGTGCTGGCTCTGGGCCAGACAGGTTGTTGACGGCCCCCGGCGTTGCTGAGACTTTCTGCAAGGCCTGAGCGGGGGATATCGCTCCCCCCACATAGAAGTGCTGCTGTCTGCTGATATAAACGCAGCAGTGGAGAGTTGGCGCTACCCTGTCTCTGCCGGCTCCAGCGGATCCCCGCGGATGTTTCCAATTTTTAACCCCTCACCCTCCAAGTTACATGGGGTTATTTTTATATAGCAAAATGCTGTACTAGACTTTTCTTGACGCACGGGTGGTAAATTTTAGGCACGCTTCAATTGAGCAAAATGGTCAAAACTAATAAAGAGCGTGCAAAACCGCTGATTGCGGAGGCGCATCGAAGCAAACAAGGTGAAATGGATAAATTTTTGAAAAACAAATCTGCTACGTCTAAGCCTAATGCTAAAAGGCTCCCTGTAGAAGTTGTGGAGGAGGAGCATGCCGAGGACTCAGATTCCAGTGACGATGCTTCTGGCAGCGATGTCACTCAATCAGACTCTGGGAAACTTTCTAGATCGTTTTTTAAAAAATTATTAGCACAGGCTATGAAACCATTGGTTAATGAAATATCTGGTATGAGAGCGGACTTGTTACACATTGGTAATAGAGTGGAGTCTTTGGAGTCCTCTCAGTCCTCTATCATTAGCCACTCCAATGCTATGAGAGAACATCTAGATTATCACAGAATACAGCTTAACAACTCTTTTCTGGCCCTTGAGGATCAGGAAAATCGGAGTCGCAGAAAGAACATACGGATAAAAGGCTTGCCTGAAAGTGTTTCCACAGAGATATTGGAAAAAGCTACTAAGGAGATCTTTGCCCTCTTAATTCCACAAGAAACATGTGACCGAATTGTAATAGAAAGGGTGCATAGATCTCTTAGACCAAAGCCGAAACCAACGGAACCTCCGAGGGATGTGATTTGTGGCCTACTGAGCTATTTGGATACCAATGCTATTTTGTCCGCTTCAAGAGACATTAAAAATCTTTCTTATGAGGGATCTGCTATTCATCTTTATCAGGATGTTGCGCCGTCGACCCTTGCAAAAAGAAGAGTCCTAAGGCCCCTCCTGGAGGTGTTACGCTCGCGTAAAATCTTATATAAATGGCTGTTTCCGTTTGGTATATCTATACAAGGAGATGGTAGGCAAATAATGGTTCGGACCCCTGAAGATTTACCCAAAATATGGGACGCTTTTGGCATTGCCCCTATGGACATTCCTTCCTGGCTTCCTCTAGACATGGATCATCGTACGCCTCCCCCTGTTCATGCTTTTACTGGAGGACAGGGGGACTGGGTCTTGGGAAAGAGACGCTCGACCCCCAAAAGAGGGAAATCTGGAACGGAAAAGGAGATACCCCCCTGAGCTTTCTTGTGCTTCTCCCGGTTGTATTTGTTTTTTCCACACTGGAGCCGGACCCCTCGGCCCGTTCGGACATGCTTTATCCTATTTTAGCTTGCTAAGTTTGACATTTATTCAGGGGTTGATATCATTCAATTGCCGTATAAGTTAACATATGCCACTCGTGTGTCAGAAATGTTTTTTCCTGTTCTGTTATGGGAGGTATTTTGACCCCCTGCCTCTGCCACAGACAGGTAGTTGGTTCTTGTTGTATTTCTCATGTTTTATCTTAATAATTTTTAGGTTTTTTGTTATTTTTCTTATCTCTTTGTTTTTTTCTTTTAATTTTGGTGGTTTGATGACGGAGGAATCCTTTTTATTACCTTCTTTAACAAATTATGGGTGATAAGGTGAACTTAGCCACTATAACTGTGGCCTCGTATAATGTAAAGGGCTTACGCTCTCCCAATAAGAGAAGCCAAGTGATGAATCTTTTGCACTCAAAGAAATCTAGTATAGTTTTCCTGCAGGAGACACATTTTAAAAAAGGGAGAGTCCCAGATATGTCTAGATCTCGCTACCCGACCTGGTATCACAGTACGGGCGGTTCAGCGTCAGGTGGAGTGAGTATTGCTATAAAGAAAAATGTTCCTTTTATTTTGAGCGATTGTTTATCTGATTCAGAAGGCAGGTACATTATAATTAAGGGCTTTTTGGCTAACACTAAGATTACCTTGTGTAACTTATATGCCCCAAATAGGAACCAGATAGGTTGGCTGTGCAAAACATTGAATGTTCCGGAACTTTTTACTGAGGGTCTGTTGTTGGTGGGAGGGGATTTTAATGTATCTTTGAACCCAGCCTTAGATACTTCAACGGGCAGATCGGCTCTTTCTCAGAGGGCGCTGAGACGATTACACCTTTCATTACAAAAATTGCATCTGATAGACCCTTGGAGAACGCTTTTTCCTTCGGGCAGAGATTACACTTTTTATTCCCATCCGAATAATAGCTATCACAGAATTGATTACCTACTGGTACAAACAGCTAATCTCCAATTAGTTAGAAAAGCTAATATAGATATCATTTCTCTCTCAGATCACGCTCCCATTTTTCTTGACATAGAGATAAAAACTCTACCACGGCCGGCTGGGTCGTGGTCACTGAATGAAACTCTTTTGGACTCGGATTCTCACATTGAAAAACTGACAAGTACTCTTGACTTCTTTTTTCAGAATAATTTGCACTCAGGCCCGCCCTTGCCTATGCTGTGGGAATCTCATAAAGCAGTAATGAGAGGGGAATTTATAGCCCTAGGCTCATATTTGAAAAAGGAGCGATCAAAAAAGGTTGTGTCTATTCTACATCAAATCAGTTCCTTCGAGAGGTTACATAAGAGATCTCAGGTAAATAAAATATTGTCAGAACTGACAGATCTGAGAACCTCATTAAAAAACCTTTTAAACATTAAATCAGCAAAAATTTATATGAGAAGTAGACAGAAGTTTTATCTCCATGGCAATAAGAGTAGTAAGCTTATGACATCCCTACTTAAGAAACAAAAGGAAAAGACATTTATTAGACAACTTAGAGCTTTAGATGGCTCTTCAATTCTCGGGACTGCAGATATTGCCAGGGAGTTTAAAGACTTTTATGAAAATTTATACAATTTAAATACACCTGATAGCATGCAGGAGCCAGTCACAGCCTTAGCAAAAATGAAAGAATTTTTGACCTCGTTACATCTCCCTAAAATAACTCTTGAAGGTCAGTCCTTATTGACTGCCCCAGTTACCCCTACAGAGATTTTAGACATTCTTTCTACTATTCCGAGCGGAAAGGCACCGGGCCCAGATGGTCTTCCCATTATCTATTATAAAAAGTTTATAAAACCACTGTTACCTCACCTAGTGTCTTTGTTTAATTCCTATTTAGCAGGCCAGCTCCCCCCTAGACAATCCTTGGAGGCATACATCACAGTCCTCCCTAAGGAGGGTAAAGATCCCAATCTGTGCACTAGCTACAGACCAATATCACTGCTTAATGCAGATATCAAGATGTGGGCTAAAATATTAGCGGGCAGATTAAGCAATTTCTTACCTAAGCTAATTTATGCAGACCAAGTAGGCTTTGTAAGAGGCAGGGAGGGGAAGGATAATTCTACTAAAGTCATTCAGTCTATAATGTTTGCTAAGACTCGGGGTATGCCCTTGATGCTCTTGTCGACGGATGCTGAGAAGGCTTTCGATAGAGTGAGCTGGAGGTTTATGGAACAAGTAATGATTAAGTTTGGCTTCCCTCCTCAATATATAACAGCAGTCCTCTCGCTTTATTCACAACCGACGGCCAAGGTCAGAGTCAACGGCACCCTGTCAGATAGTTTTGGGATTAGCAACGGGACTAGACAGGGTTGCCCCTTGTCGCCTTCTTTGTTCATTTTAGTTATAGAAACTTTGATACAAAGCATCAGACAAGATCAACGTATAGAGGGGTTGACGGTGGGTCAGAGGTCACTTAAGACTCTAGCTTTCGCAGACGATTTGCTTTTCCTTATCTCCAATCCATCCCAGGCCTTTCCAATTATTCTTCAAGCCTTTCATCATTTTGGTCTCCTTTCTAATTTCAAAATCAATTTGTCAAAATCTGAAGTGTTAAACATTGGTCTCCCTCACTCTCAGACCTCCACCATTCGTACGCAGATTCCATTCTCTTGGGCCACTAATTCTATTAGATATTTGGGAATAATGATAACTAGAGACCCCACTAACCTATTCCATGACAATTACACTCCTTTAATTCAAAAGGTCAAAAACCTGATGCAGAAGTATAGCTTACCCACTTTATCCTGGATGGGTCGTATTAATGTGTTTAAGGCATATATAATGCCCATTATACTATATACCATGAACATGGTTCCGATTCGGATTCCCCTGACATTTTTTGGAACATTAAAATCCCTTATTGGAAAATTTATATGGAAAAATAAAAGGGCTAGGTTACCTTATAAGTTTCTTTCTCGTCCTCTCTCTTTTGGAGGGTTAGGGGTTCCAGACCTTCTTTTATATTATAAGGCTATCCATCTCAGTAGATGGTTAAAGGTGGTGTCCTGTGCTGAAAGGGAGGAGGGGGATAGTGTTGACTGGGCTTTACTGGGCCCGAGAGGTTTGCCGTATCTCTGGACTAGGGCTAAGCCGCCGGCCTCTCTTAGGTTGGATGATGTAACTACAACTACGTTGCGTATTAAAAGATTGGTAATGGGAGAGTTCCCGGAAGATACTTTCCCCTCCACATTGACACCGATTGGCTCAATTCCCTATTTGTTAGAGCAAGACTTTCAGGATCCATACAATTTATGGTCCAACCTCCCTAGAGAAACGTTAAATAGTTTTTATAGTATTAACACTTTGCGGGAGGGATCTTGGCCACAGGGGGCATCGGTCCAACCAACAAATTTTCTCCAGAAACAACACATCAAACGCATACTTTTACAGTTTGGAAGGAGATTCCCGTCTAAATCTAATTGGTCCTGGCTAGATATTATGATTAAACTTCCATCCCCACGGCAGAAAATTATATCCCGCATTTACTCACATCTCATCTCTCCGAATGTACATTCTAAACCCTCATTTATACACTCGTGGGAAATTGAACTTAATATCACGTTTACAGAAGATCAAATATCTAAAATGCTGTCAAATGCTAGGGGTTTTTCTAGATGTGTACTTTTGCAGGAGAATTCTTATAAAATATTAACTAGGTGGCATTTAACTCCAGCTAAGTTGTTCCAGTTAGGCCTCGTGGATAATGATGATTGCTGGCGATGCCTCAATCCTAGAGGACATCATACGCATATATTCTGGGAATGTCCTAGATTGCGAATTTTTTGGGAGGGAGTTGAGTTAGTTCTCAAAAAATTAGGATTAATAAAGGTGGATCTTGGAGCCACGGAAGCTCTCCTTTCATGCCCGTCAAAAGATTTTTTACCAAAAAAACATGGGCTTCTTCCACTGATGTTGAGTGCGGCGAGACAGTTGATAGCTACCCATTGGAAGGATGTAGCTCCTCCCACGTTGGGAGAATGGTATACGAAAATAAATCAGATTTATCGTTTAGAGGAGCTGTCTAGCTGGGAAATTTATAATCATAAAGCTTTCGTGTCGACTTGGGCCCCTTGGAATAGGTACTTAGAAGACAATCCTCTTTAGGAACATTCTGGAGTTTTTTGTTTTGTTAGGCTCTACTGAATTGGGTGGCTTCTGCTTTGGGGCTCCTGGCCTTACTACCCCATATTAGATAGCTCAATTGTAATACATGGAGAAGCGTTATTTTTTGAAGTGCACCCATGCAATGATTGTGCTCATGTTGTCAACCACATGTTGTTATTGTTAATGTTGTTGATATTGTATATGAATATGTTCCCTTTTCCCCTTCCCTTTCTTTTTTCCTTTCCTCCCCTACCTATTTTTTCCTTATTTTCTCCTCCCTTCCCGCCCTAAACCAGACACTATTTAATATGTCGCCAACTGTACCTGAGAATTGGTGTTGTGTTTAATGGTGATGTTCAAAACCTTAAAAAATTCTAAAATAAAGAATTTACAAAAAAAAATTTCATTCATATAACTTGCGTTCATTTGTGAAAAAAATGGAAATTTGGCAAAAATTTTGAAAATTTCGCAATTTTCCAACTTTGAATTTTTATGCTCTTAAATAACAGAGATATGGCACTCAAAAAACTCAATAGATAACATTTCCCACATGTTTACTTTACATCAGCACAATTTGGGAACCAAAATTTTTTTTTGTTAGGAAGTTATAAGGGTTAAATTTGACCAGCGATTTCTCATTTTTACAACACCATTTTATTTTTAGGGACCACATCACATTTGAAGCCACTTTGAGGGGTCTATATGATAGAAAATACCCAAAAGTGACACCATTCTAAAAACTGCACCCCTCAAGGCACTCAAAACCACATACAAGAAGTTTATTAACCCTTCAGGTGCTTCACAGGAATTTTTTGAATGTTTAAAAAAAATGAACATTTAACTTTTTTCACAAAAAAATTAATTCAGGTTCAATTTTTTTATTTTACCAAGATTAACAGGAGAAATTGGACTGCAAAAGTTATTGTGCAATTTGTCCTGAGTACGCTGATATCTGATATGTAGGGGGGAACCATTGTTTGGGCGCATGGCAGAGCACGGAAGGAAATGAGCACCGTTTGACTTTTTCACTGCAAAATTGGCTGGAATTCAGATTGGATGCCATGCCATGTTTGGAGAGCCCCTGATGTGCCTAAACAGTGGAAACCCCCCACAAGTGACCCCATTTTGGAAACTAGATCCCCAAGGAACCTATCTAGATATGTGGTGGACACTTTGAACTCCCAAGGGCTTCACAGAAGTTTATAACGTACAGCTGTACAATTAAAAAAAATCATATTTTTTCCACAAAAATGTTCTTTTCACCCCCAATTTTTATTTTCCCAAGAGTAACAGGTCCCCAAAAGTTATTGTACAATTTGTCCTGAGTACGCTGATACCCCATATATGGAGGTAAACCACTATTTGTGCACATGGCAGAGCTCGAAAGGAAAGCAGCGCCATTTAACTTTTTTGGCTGGAATTGAGATAGGACGCCATGTCGCGTTTGGAAAGCCCCTGATGTGCCAAAACAGTGGAAATCCCCCAATTCTAACTCCAAACCTAACCCTAGCCCTAGCCCTAACCCTAGCCCTAACCCTAGCTCTGACCCTAACCCTAACCCTTGCCCTGATGGGAAAATGGAAATAAATAAAAAAAAATTATTTTATTATTTTTCCCTAACTAAGGGGGTGATAATGGGGGGTTTGATTTATTATTTATGGTGGGTTTTTATTTTTGGCAGCTGTCATATGTGACATTTTTTGATCGCTTTTTATTCCGATTTTTGGGACGCAGAATGAACAAAAACCAGCGTTTCATGAATTTCTTTTGGGGGGTGCGTTTACACCGTTCCGCGTGCGGTAAAATTGATAAAGCGGTTTTCCTTTTCGGGTCAGTATGGTTACAGCGATACCTCATTTATGTCATTTTTTTATGTTGTGGCTGTTTTATGCAATGAAAACAATTTCTATATAAAAAATAATTATTTTTGCATCACTTTATTCTTCGAGCTATAACTTTTTTTTATTTTTTTGCTGATGATGCTGTGTTGTGGCTCGTTTTTTGCAGGACAAGATGACGTTTACAGCGGTACCATGGATATTTATATGCGTCTTTTTGATCGTGCGTTATTGCACTTTTTGTTCGGCAGTATGATAATAAATCATTATTTTTTGCTTCGTTTTTTTATTTTTATTTTTTAAGGGGTTCGCTAAAGGGGTTAACTAATGGGACAGTTTTATAGGGTGGGTCATTACGGACGTGGCAATACCAGATATGTAAACTTTTATTGTTTTTTTGTTTTTTTATTTTCAAAAAATGAATTTATTAGGGAATATTTTTTTAAAAATTATTTTTACATTTTTTTTAACTTTATTATAATGTCCCATGTCCCATCGCTGTGACAGATCAGCGATCTATCATAGGCACTGCTGCAGGCTTCCTCATGCCTGCGCTCTACGGGCAGTGAGGAAGCCAGCTCCCTGCAGGCCCCCGAAGGTCCTCGTCGCCATATTGGATCCGAGGACCTGTAGGGAAGACGACCCCCGCAGCGGCGCTGCACATCGCGCTGCTGTGGGGGTCGCAGGGAAGCACGGATGGAGCCCCCTCCCTGCCAATGCTTCCTTTAATCCCCGGTACACCGCGATCATGTTTGATTGCAGTGTGCCAGGGGTTAACGTGTCGGGGGCGGTCCGTGACCGCCCATGACACATTGTGCCGGGTGTCAGCTGTGATAATCAGCTGACACCCGGCTGCAATCAGCTGCGCTCCCCCCATGAGCGCCGCTGATCGCACTAGACATACTATTCCATCCTTGGGACTTAGGTCCCAGGTCACATGGACGGAATAGTATGTCCAATGTAGGAAAGGGGTTAAAGGGCCATTATTAAAAAGTGGGTCTTCTAAACTGTTATTGCCTATGCAGTGAGTAGATGGGCTGCCAAGAATTATGACGCACCCCAATACCCCTTTCAGGAGAGGTCCAGGAGGGCTTCCTGAAAAAATGTTGCAATGAATGCAAGTCCTGGCTTGCCCCAAAGTTACATGCATCCCAGCAAGCTTTTCAAGCCATGTACTGGATGGCCACAGGAAAATCCACTTTTCATTATTAATTTTGTAATACCAAACTCTTTTCTTATGCGTTGACTGCAAGACCTGCCCTGCTGCCAAGTCATATTCAGCCCAATATGCCTTTGAACCCAGGTACTTGATGGGCCCAGGAAAATCCACTTCACATTATTCATTTTGTACTCCCATACTCTTTTCTTATGCATTGACTGCAAGGCCTGCCATGCTACCATGTCATATGCACCCCAATAACCCCAATCTCCCATTGGAAGAAACATGGAGGAGGCCTCTTAATTAAAAATGTCCCATTAAAAAGGAGCGGTTATGTTAGACTTGAAATGTCTAAACACTAAGTGTGTTTTCTGTCAAACATTTTCCCCTGTGGGGTACACCTCAACCTTTTCCATAACAAGCATTTAATGCCCAGAAAAAACTGCCACCCTTGTTAGGATTTCGACACTGGCTGTAGCAGCATGTACACGTTAACGCTGGTGATTGTGTGGCAGCGGATGATGAGGCATGGAGGAAAGCCTGATTAAAAACTATGCCCAATTTAAAGGAGCGGGTCTCCTAGACATGAAACATTTTCCCCTGGGGGTAGATATCAACATAGTGTGGCCTTTTTTGGGGGGCATCATAAACACCTTGCAAAACTGTAACGTGGTTTCATACACAGTTGCTGCTGGGAAGGTGCATCTTTTAAGTAAAAATATGGCCGACAAATTGTTGCATAAAGTGATCTGGAAAAGGGTCATGGTGATGACAGGAATGGGAAAGTACATGATTAATAGCAGCAGTGGCTATAGGAGGTATGAGATCCAGGATACAGCCAACAATGAATCGTCGTTTAGCCACCATCAATTACCATAATTGGTTTCATGCCTATCATAAGATATCAGTGTACCAGATGCGCGTGTGAGACTCGTCCAAAGAAATGCCCATCCAAAATATGTTGCTAAACACGCACATATCTGTATAAAGGGCAAAGTGCAACATGTTTGTGAGATACTGAATTATACAAAGCAGATCAGTGTAGGAGGAAATCCAAACAAAGTGATGGATGCTCGTGAAAAACTAAGTTTAAAGAGTAGTGCTCCATCCGTAACTATAAATACACCCGTGCAACAAGCTTCTTCATCTCCACCCATACATCTATAATAATAAATGCCCTAACCAGCTTCCGGGTTGTAACAACTTCCGTCCAGTTGTAACCGGTGATGTCACCACACACACACGTTAACCCTCAACACACCACACCGCCTCAACACACACTCCTCTCACCTTTCACCTCCACTCATGTCCACTCACTCTTTCACTCCACATACGTTCCTTTCTCTCACTCCGTTTCTCATACTCACACCGTCATCGTCGCTGCCCCGACATCTTCCTCCGCCGCCGCGATCCAGGATCCAGACGTTCTCCAGGCCGCCGACATGTTCTTGCAGGACGCCATCTTGGATTTCGTGAAATCCCGCGATATTTCAGACGGCGTCGCCGCAACAACATGTCGCTGGCGTGGACGACATCGGGATCCAAAAAGATGGCGTCGGCGAAATATCGCGAGATTACGCCGACGCCATTTTGGATCCCGATGTCGCCCATGCCATGAGTGGACATGAGTGGAGGTGAAAGGTGAGAGGAGTGTGTGTTGAGGCGGTGTGGTGTGTTGAGGGTTAACATGGCAAGAGGTGTTAACGACGTCGGCGAAATCTCGCGAGATTTCGCCGACGCCATCTTGCATTCGTGAAATTGCGTCATTTACCTCACGCCGACTTGCTGTGCGGACGCTTGGCATTGCCTGTATCACCATGACTACTGCTGCCTTGGTCCTATGCCTGTTTACTGCCGGTGTCTAATTACTGGACCAATTTGCCTGTACTGCCATAACTATTGCTACCTTGCTACTCTGCCGGTGTCTAATTACAGGGCTAATTTGCCTCTACCGCCATAACTACTGATGCCTTGCTCCTCTGCCGGTGTCTAATTACAGGGCCAATTTGCCTCTACCGCCATAACTACTGCCTTTGTCCTCTGCCGGTGTCTAATTACAGGGCCAATTTGCCTATACTGCCATAACTACTGCTGCCTTTGTCCTCTGCCAGTGTCTAATTACAGGGCCAATTTGCCTCTATCGCCATAACTACTGCTGCTTTGGTCATCTGCCTGTTTACTGCCGGTGTCTAATTACAAGGCCAATTTGCCTCTACCACCATAACTACTGCTGCCTTGCTCCTCTGCCGGTGTCTAATTACAGGGCTAATTTGCCTCTACCGTCATAACTACTGCTGCCTTGCTCCTCTGCCGGTGTCTAATTACAGGGCTAATTTGCCTCTACCGCCATAACTACTGCTGCCTTGCTCCTCTGCCGGTGTCTAATTACAGGGCTAATTTGCCTCTACCGCCATAACTACTGCTGCATTGCTCCTCTGCCGGTGTCTAATTACAGGGCCAATTTGCCTCTACCACCATAACTACTGCTGCCTTGCTCCTCTGCCGGTGTCTAATTTACAGGGCCAATTTGCCTCTACCGCCATAACTACTGCTGCCTTGCTCCTCTGCCGGTGTCTAATTACAGGATCAATTTGCCTCTACCGCCATAACTACTGCTGCATTGCTCCTCTGCTGGTGTCTAATTACAGGGCCAATTTGCCAATACCGCCATAACTACTGCTGCCTTGCTCCTCTGCCGGTGTCTAACTACAGGGACAATTTGCCTCTACCGCCATAACTACTGCTGCCTTGCTCCTCTGCCGGTGTCTAACTACAGGGCCAATTTGCCACTACCACTTCATAACTACTGCTGGGCAATTACAGGGTCAATTAGTATCTGTTTACTCTACAATACTCCAGGACGCCTTCTTCACTGCCAGATAACTGCCAAATAGACTCCTTTACCTGTGCCAACATGAGTCATAACAAAAAGTATGCCAATGCCAGTGAAAGGAAAGCAGCTTTAGCACTACGACAAAAACAACGCCGTGCTAATGAGACTCCTGAGGAAAAACACCATCGCCTTGAGAAGATTAAGGCTTATAAACGCCGTCGCCTCACACACGAATCCCCTAACTCTAAATCCATAAGATTGGCTGAAGAAGCCTCTGCACGCCATCACCGCCGACAACAGACGGCCTCTTCCTCATCATTATTATTAGACTCACAACAGGATGCTTCCACATCAGCATGTGGAACAATTTACTGCTACACTTCATCCCATATGCCGTTCACTGACATAACTAATCAGCAATCTGTTTCTGCCCTATCAATACCACCATTCAATACCGATGCACAGTATGCCAATGCCAGTGAAAGGAAAGCAGCTTTAGCACTACGACAAAAACAACGCCGTGCTAATGAGACTCCTGAGGAAAAACAGCATCAACTTGACAAGATTAAGGCTAATAAACGCCGTCGTCTCACACACGAATCCCCTAACTCTAAATCTATTACATTGGCTGAAGAAGCCTTTACACGTCATCACCGCCAACAACAGACGGCTTCTTCCTCATCATCTATAATAATAAATGCCCTAAGCAGCTTCCGGTTGTAACAACTTCCGTCCAGTTGTAACCGGTGACGTCACCACACACACGCACATGTTAACCCTCAACACAACACACCGCCTCAACACACACTCCTCTCACCTTTCACCTCCACTCACGTCCACTCACTCTTTCACTCCACATACGTTCCTTTCTCTCACTCTGTTTCTCATACTCACACCGTCATCGTCGCTGCCCCGACATCTTCCTCCGCCGCCGCGATCCTGGATCCAGACGTTCTCCAGGCCGCCGACATGTTCTTGCGGCGACGCCATCTTGGATTTCGTGAAATCCCGCGAGATTCAAGATGGCGTCGCCGCAAGAACATGTCGCTGGCGTGGACGACTCGGGATCCAAAAAGATGGCGTCGGCGAAATCTTGCGAGATTACGCCGACGCCATTTTGGATCCCGACGTCGTCCACGCCGGTGACATGTTCTTGCGGCGACGCCATTTTGGATCGGCGAAATCCCGCGATAGTCAAGATGGCGTCGCCGCCAGAACATGTCGCCGGCGAGGACGATGTCGGGATCCAAAAAGATGGCGTCGGCGAAATCTTGCGAGATTTCGCCGACGCCATTTTGGATCCCGACGTCGTCCACGCCGGCGACATGTTCTTCCGGCGACGCTATCTTGACTATCGCGGGATTTCACGATACTCAAGATGGCGTCGCTGCAAGAACATGTCGCCGGCGTGGACAACGTCTGGATCCAGGATGGCGCCGGCGGAAGAAGATGTCGGGGATCGCGGAGCAGCGGCGATGACGGCGTGAGTATGAGAGACGGAGTGAGAGAAGGGGTCGTATGTGGAGTGAAAGAGTGAGTGGAAATGGTGAAAGGTGAGAGGAGTGTGTGTTGAGGAGTGTGTGTGTTGAGGGTTAACATGGCAAGAGGTGTGATGCTATCTATGCCATTTATGCTATGCCATAATCTAGTATTACCAATAATATACAAACGTCACAGTCTAAAAATAATTGTCCGAGTGTAATCAACACTGTTAAAGGAATGCCACAAAATGTAAATTACCATGACGCTTTGAACAATCTGATTTCCTCTTTACAACATATGGACAATGATGGTATTGATGACGACTTAGAAAATTTCCACATACACACCAAGAAGATGAAGATCACAGCTTCAAAAAATGTTCAAAAAAGGCAGTGATGTCTGGAAAATCATTTTCTCTAGGGAAAAGTTTACCTCTTACTAAAGTGGTACCGAATGAGGCATACACAGCTCTCTGGTGTACTCAGCATGAGATGCTTGAGATGATGTATTCTGACTTGTCAATGTCCACTTTTTGAAAGCGAGCTGAAAAGAAGGATGAATATGTGGGAAGACGTGTGATTTTGGTCAGCAAGGCTGGTTTCACACTTGCTTTTTTTTGCAGTGCGTTTTCCCGCAAAAAAACGCATTGAAAAAACGCATACAAAAGCATACAACTGCTGCGTTTTTTTCAAGCATTTTTATGAGCATGCATGAAAAAAAGCAGCATTTTTATGCGTTTGTATGCGTTTTTAGTGCGTTTTTACCGCGTTTGCGTTTTTTTCCAACATTAGGTGGCCCCTCACACTAACCCAAACCATGACTTTACTAACCCTAACCATGACCCTAACCCTAACCCTGACCCTAACCCTAACCCTAACCCTGACCCTAACCCTTAACCAAACCATACTTAACCCTAACCCAAACCCTAAACCCTAACTAACCCTAACCCTGACCCTAAACCTAACCCTAACCCTAACCCTGACCCTAACCCTAACCCTAACCCTGACCCTAACCCTTAACCAAACCATACTTAACCCTAACCCTAACCCTAACCCTGACCCTAACCCTGACCCTAACCCTAACCCTAACCCTGACCCTAACCCTTAACCAAACCATACTTAACCCTAACCCAAACCCTAAACCCTAACTAACCCTAACCCTGACCCTAAACCTAACCCTAACCCTAACCCTAACCCTGACCCTAACCCTAACCCTAACCCTAACCCTGACCCTAACCCTTAACCAAACCATACTTAACCCTAACCCAAACCCTAAACCCTAACTAACCCTAACCCTGACCCTAACCCTGACCCTAAACCTAACCCTAACCCTAACCCTGACCCTCTCACTAACCCTAACCCTGACCCTAACCCTTAACCAAACCATACTTAACCCTAACCCAAACCCTAAACCATAACTAACCCTAACCCTGACCCTAAACCTAACCCTAACCCTGACCCTGACCCTAACCCTAAACCCCCTTAACTAACCCTAACTCTAACCCAAACCCCTAAATTCCATGGTTAACAAAAAAAACGCATGTGCAAAAAAACGCATACATAAGCATGCCAATGCGCACATATGCGCACCCATAGACTATAATGGGTGTCTTGCTGTAAAAAAACGCATTGCGCGCGCATGCGTTTTTTTGAGGCAAGTTGGACGCACCAAAACATGCAACAGGTTGCATTTTGTGCGCCCGAGCGCATACCGCAAAAAAACGCATGCGCGGTAAAACGCGTACAAACGCATGTGTATGCGCACATAAGCGCATCCCATGCAAAGTATAGGAAAAAAAACACATGCGCTATTTAGCGCTAAAATACCGCGGAAAAAAAACGCAAGTGTGAAACCAGCCTAAGGAGGTGATTTCAGGTACAGATAGGTAGATCTGCATGTCATCGGCATAGTGATGATATTGCAAACCATGCCATTACATCAGCTACTCAGGCCGAAGGTGTAGATGGAGAAGAGTAGGGGTCCTAGAATAGAGACTTGAGGAACAACAAAAGACAGGTGTTGAGGTGAGGCGGTGGTGTGGTAGAGGGAGACAATGAATGTCCCCCTAACAGTCTTCTTGTTTTTTAAAGATTCTGCACATAACCCCAAAAAGGAAATTTGCACCACTGGTCAAGGTCGCACCAGCAGGGGTAATAAAACTACCAGTCTTACCATCACCTGCATGATCAGGCACATGGCAGCAAAACTACAGACTTTGTTGGTTGAACACCAGGCACCATGAACAGTGTCTGCGGGTGATACTACTGCTTCTTCAGCTGTTGTGCGTGCAAGTCAATCCACTGTCCACGGTGCATGTGAAGATGCTTCTTGCCCTGCACCTGTCATTACACCATCATCAAGCATGTCCACGTCCTTGTCCCAGTGTATTCTTCAGTTTTCCATATCCTAGTTATTGGACTGTAAGCGGAAAGACACAGCCAACGCCCCAAAGGCCACAGTACTAAATTCACAAATTTCTCGTCTGCTTGTGCTCGAAATGTTGCATTCTAAGCTCGTGGGAAACGGACGCTTTCCGCAACCTGATGGCAGTGACCGTAACAAGGTACTCGGTCCCCACACGGCACTATTTCTCCCGGTCTGCCGTCACAACATTAGACAAGCAAGCACTTGTCAGACAACATTACCTGGGCCATCAACAATGCTGGTACAGGGAAAGTGCACCTAACCATGGACACGTCTTCAAGTGTTTGTGGGCAGGGACAATACGTCTTGCTGACAGCACACTGTGTTTGCGTAGAAAAAGTCATGAGCCAATCGGACATTGGGAGACTATGTCACTGATGTATGGAGGAGACAGGTTGGGGAAGGCTTTGTATGTCATATTTAGGGTTTTGAACTGTAGCCTATGGGCAATAGGAAGGCAGTGAATGGCATGGCAGAGAGGAGAGGCTGTGGAATAACATAGGGACAGTTGTATTACTCTGGCAGCAGAGTTTTGGGTAGATTTGAGTGGTGCAACAGTGCTAGAGGGGAGGCTACAGAGTATAAGGTTGCAATACTTGAGGCGGGAGATTATGAGGGCGTGCACATGCATTTTGTAAGTTTCTTGTATTGTATGGATTCAGGAAATGCTTTTGAGTTGTAATGGACAGGAGGAGGCAAGAACTTTGATATGTAGCTTGAAAGAGAGGGCAGAGTCGAGGTTCACCCTGAGGCCACAAACATGGAAAGTCCATCTAACCACAAACACGTGGACAAGTGCTTGTGGTCAGGGATGGTACATCTCACTGAGAGTACACTGGTTTAGCATAGTGGAACCCGGGACCCACTCCGACCTTGGTATGGTGCCCGTCCTTCCAAACACCGAGTATTGCATGCCCTACGTCAATCTGGGTTTCCCTCACAGTGTACAGCTCCTGCCCCTCCTCCTTCGCATCCTCTTCAGCCTCCAGCTACAAAATTAGCACATCATTCACAAGCTGGAAGCACTGCAGCACTGCCTCATCAAAGCGGGAACAGGCTTTGCTAAAGCTAATATGCTTAGGTGACAAACCCCACAATTCTGAAGAGTTGTGGACAGCTCTGATAGAGCAGGCAGATCGGTGGCTGAGGCCGCTGAACCCACAGCCAGGCATGGTTATGTGTGACAATGCCTGGAACCTGGTGGCTGCTCTGTGGCGAGGCGAGCTCACACACGTGCCATGCCAGGCTCATCTGCTTAACCTAATTGATCAACATTTTTTGAAAAGCGACACAGAGCCGGCAGATCTGCTAGGAAAAGTACAACGCTCTGCATGCCCATTTTAGAAAGTCAACTACAGCTTCATCCTCCCTTGTCATGATTCAGCAGTGCTTGCAGCTTCTGCTCACCGACTGGTGATGCCTTGGAACTCTACATTGCAGATGTTGGAAAGGATTTGTGAGCAGAAGAGGGCAGTTGGTGACTAGTCTACCAGCATCAACAAGGTTGTCAGTGTTCAGTTCTGTCATCACACATAACATCTGAGGAGTGGACATGAATGTCTGACATATGTAACATCCTCCAAAAGTTTGAGGAATCCACCAGGAGGGTGAGCATCAATGGCACCATAATTAACATCTCCATCCTGCTTATCTGTTTTCTAATTTGAAGATTGATAATTATTATAGAGCGAAAACATATTTACAGTTTAACAGTTTCAAATACAACAGTCCTAAGTAACAACGAAAACAATAATACAATATTTAAAACAAAATAAAATGACTCTGCTGGTAAAAACTTACAATCTACACTAAGTAACAACGATAACAATAATTAAACCCAAACAAAACAATCCTGCTCGTGACAGCTTACAATCTACAATGAGGTGGGGGAGATAAAAACTACAGGGGTATATTTGCAAGAATGTATTTACAATGATGTTTGTACAATGATATTACTAAGGTTAGTTCAAAGTCGTGGAGGCCTGAGGTCAAGGAGGAGGAGGAAAGCATGGTCAGTCGTCCTTTTGGTGAGGGCACGGAAGTATTGACTGTTACCTGTCTTGCACTCATGGCTGAGCTTACGCTACACTGCCTTTTCCGTCACCCTTGCATTATCAAAATTTTGGGTGACAGGCAATACTGATTGGTGACACTTCCAGACCCACGCTACAAGGAGAACTTTACATCTCTTATTCCAGAGGCAGACAGGTGTACTAAAATAGACTGTAGGTGGCACTAGTAACTTTAGAAAAGAGAGAGGAACACTTGCTGCAAATTAGGAACACACACCACCAATGTGATCAATAAAATATAAATAAATAATTAAAATTTGCGCTTAATAATGAACCCCTTTAGCTTGTAGTGACCTAAAAAATACACACAAATGAATTGGATTACTCCAAGTTAGGTAGTTATTACCTTAAGATGTAATCTGAGCGAATGTCTGGACTCTAGAGGACCAGTAAAGAGCACTGTGTGTCTTGATGTGAAGTCAGATTGAATGATGTTTGCCAGATAAATGTGGGTTAATACAACGGCTCTTCAGGAGTGCTGTCCCGGCTGGTGACAGACACTCCACGCTCCCCTCTTCCAGCGGCGCGCCGTCGTGCAGTGTGCACGATGTGAAGCTGTGGCGCGAGATGAGCCAACAGGACCTTCGTGATGTCACCTGTCCCGTGATAGATTACAAGGAGCACAGTGGACCAATTCCTCTCCGACTAGTTTCGGAAAAAACACGGTTTCCTTCATCAGGGATGGTCCAATGGAGGAATTGGTCACCTTAAGTATCTTCTGGTACAACTCTTAATTGAATCCAAATAATTCAACCTCACAGTTTAACCCCTTAGGTGCAAGACTGTCCATATTAAAAATCCACTGACTCTCCATGCGGGACATTTACTTAATATAGTCTCCTTTTCTCCAACTTTTGCGCACAACTTGGAGACCTGTGATCATTGTTCCCATAGGGTATCCCCCATGATATTCGCAATAGTGTTTAGACAAGGAATGTCCTAGGAATTTTTGTTATATTCCTAAGGTGCTCATTCACCCTTACTTGTAATGGATGCTTTGTGCGTCCTATATATAGTTTATCACAGGGGCATATTAATGAATAGATAACCCCTGCTGTGTTACACGTAATGAAATCCCGGATTTTAAATATTTAATTTCCGTTGCATATGATAAACTGTTTTTCTGTTTTTAATGTTTTACAAATCCTGCAACCGCGGCATGGGTAATAGCCGGATCTCTGACCAAAGGGACCAGATTGGGGCACTTTTCTTGGATTGGCTATAGGTACTGTTGGTGCCACTAGATTCCCCAAATTTCTTGCCTTTCTGTAAATGAATTTTTGCTCCATTGGTAATAGATCCCCTATGGTGTTATCTTCCCGTAAAATCCCCCAGTATTTTTTTTACAATTTTTCTCAGAATATGAGTATTTGCACTGTACTGGGTTATCATTGGGAAATCATCATTCATATCATATTGTGAGTCATGGTTATGTTTATCTTGGAGTAAGTTATACCTAGGAATATTATTTATTTTTTTCTTTCATCCAGAAGGAAATCCTCTCTATGACTTCACATCAAGACATACAGCGCTCTTTACTGGTCCTCTGGAGTCCAGACATTCGCTCAGATTACATCTTAAGGTAATAACTACCTAACTTGGAGTAATCGAATTCATTTGTGTGTATTTTTTAGATCACTACAAGCTAAAGGGGTTCATTATTAAGTGCAAATTTTAATTATTTATGTGTACTAAAATGTTGGAGGACCAGAGGGCCCTTCTTGCGGAATTATTAAAAAAATTCACATCTGAAAACGCTGGCAGCAGAGGTCACAGTTCATTGGCCAAGCAAGGAGTACAGGTGAGAGAGACACAACTCCAAGCCAGCAAAGGCAGTGGAACACTTGCAAAGTTTGAGGAGAGTTTTCTCAGACCCAACCATAGCCCTGGCCCTGAGGCGTGGGGGATTTTCTCAAGGAGTGCAAAGTTTGGGAAAATGCTCAGGGAGTACCTTGCTGACCGTACCAATGTCATTCCTCTGTGCCTCTGTGCCTTATAATTATTGGTTATCCACACTGAACACGTGGTATGAACTGGCTCTCTCTACTGTGCACGTGCGCTGTACTCACGATCAAGGAGCGCATGGCACCTCGCTCTCTGGCAGTTACTGGGCACACGGCACCTTGCTAAATGGCAGTACTGCTTTTATTGGCACGAGACAACGGGAACAGTCCTTTGCAGTGCCACTGCTATAAGGACAGAGCATGCTTCTCAGCCTCCTATGCACTGCTTGTCCAAGCCAATTTTTTTGCTGTCATGACCACTTTCTCTTAAGCTGGCCCCCTGCCTCTAGGTCACCGGGTCTGTCTGTCTGCTGCATTTCGCCGCAGCGTCGGTGCTTCGGGTGCATAGTGCACTGCCCCCCTTGCTGCTCAGACGCTCACAGCTGGGGACTCACTTCTGCTTTTTTTTTCCCTCAGCTTCTGGTGAGGTTCCCTGTCTTTCTGTGCAATGGGGCCTGTCCGTTCCCCTATTCCTTCCACCAGGAAACAGTGCACGCGGCCTTGACAGTTCCAGACATGGCGTAGCACAGGTACCCGCAACTGTTATCTAGATACCAAGTTGATAGACTTTGTGCACAGCTGAACAGAGTTGTCAGAATAAAAATTTCCTTCAATAACATGTTTGAAGGATTGTCTCATGGAAACATGCATATAGTATTATTATTATTAATTTATATAGCGCCATTAATTCCATGATGCTGTACATGACAAGGGGTTACACACAAAGTAATAGATATCATTTACAGAAAAAAAATTAAAATGAGAGACTGGTACACAGGGGAGAGGACCTTGTCCTTGCGGACTTTCATTCTGCAGGACAATAGGAAAGAGACAGAAGGAGGGTGCGACAACTCGGGTGGTGGAGAGGTGGCAGCTGGTGTGGTGGTGTAGAAGTCACATCTCCAACCACCACGCTCTCCAATTGACATCTCTTGAAATGCAGCCAAAATGTGAAAATTTCTAGCTTCAGTTTTGGAAAATGCATGGGCTCCCTTTTGATGTCATCATCCAAACAGTTCAGTATTAGTAGGTGAGAGCTTGTCAGAATCCTGCCCAGGAACACCAGGCTTCAGTAGTTGCAAGTCCTGTCCCTGTGATCTTCCACGTACTCTTTCTCTGGCTCTTCCAGGCATGATTTCATAAAGAAGATTTAGCCTTCGTAATACAGAGACAGAGTACAACACCGCCTAAGCGTTCACCCTCTGCTACTCAGACTATCTATCTGTGCAGTGACTGCCTCTAGGCTGAAGATGATGATGGTGGTAGTAGTTGGAGCATTTAACACAGTCATGAAGCAGCCATAACAACTTAAAACAGAATTTTTTTTACCGACATACCCCACTGTAAAATATGTTTTTTCATGGGGGGGATGCAAAAGAGTGCTAGATATAATGAGAGTGACAGACTGCAAAAAAAAGGGAATTTATGACTAAAATGCCACAATTTTTGGCACACGGATGTATGAGGTGTGTCAAAGATATACCCCACTGTAAAATATGTGCCCTGTGTTTCAAAATAATGCAACATAGTGCTGTATATAACTTGAGTAACAGACAGGAAAACACTGGAATTATGCCATAAAATCCCCAAATTTTTATCACACGCACATATGAGGGGTGTCACAGATATACCCCACTGTAAAATGTGGCCTGTTTTGTAAAAAAAATGCAACAGAGTGCTGTATATAACTTGAGTAACAGACAAGAAAACACTGGAATACCGGCCTAAAATCCCCAAATTTTAATCACACTGATGTATGAGGTATGTCACAGATATACCCCACTGTAAAATATGTGCCCTGTTTTTTAAAATAATACAACATTGTGCTGTATATAAGTTCAGTGACACCCAGGACAAAAAAGGAAAACCGTCCTAAACTCACCAAACTTTGAGGACGCACAGATATCAGCTGGCACAGAGATACCACACCGAAAAAATTTGTGGCCTGTATTTTTTTAATTCTTTTTCTAAATAGTGCTGTATATACGTACAGTAACACCCAGGACAAAAAAGGAAAGCCAGCCTAAACTGGCCAAATTTTTAGCACGCACAGATATCAGCTGGAATTGAGATACCACTATGACACATGTGTGGCTTTTATTTTTTTTTTATTTTTTTGGCTAAATAGTGCTGTACATAAGTCCAGTGACACCCAGGACAAAAAAGGAAAACCGGCCTAAACTGGCCAAACCTTGAGCATGCACAGATATCAGCTGGCACAGAGATACAAATGTGTGGCCTGTATTTTTTTTTGGGGGGGGGGAAATAGTGCTGCATATAAGTCCAGTGACAGACAGCAAAAAAAATTGAATTTAGGGCTAAAAAGACCAAAATTTTGAGCAGACGGATCGATGAGGTGTGTCACAGATATACCACACTGTAAAATATGTGGCCTGTATGTATTTTTTGAGGGGTTCAGAAAAATAGTGTCAAGAAATTGTGTAAGACACTCAAAAAAAATCTACTCAACCGTACCACATAAAAATTAAATATTTCTCTGTGCACTTAAAAGGGATTTTTGGGACCCTTTTAAGATTGCTGGATTTTCTCAATGTGTTAGGAAAAGGATCTGGCTGTATTGTGCACGGTCAAAAAGCAAATGGAGGAAGAAAAAGGGCTCTGGATTGTATTGCAATAAAAAAAGCTCTATTAACCCTGGACAAAATTTTTTTTAAAGCCAATTACACCTGGGGCTAGGTATATATGGCCAATATATCCTACAGGTAGCAGCAGCACCAGAGCACAGGAAGGGAATGGACCCTCTTGATGTATGCAGTGATATGCATATACACACATACAGTGCCTGCAGGCCTTGCAGTGATGTGTATAGAGTGACGTACAGTACCCTGCCTACATAACACTGGAACCTATATATTCCAGAATTAGTCCTTAGAAGGACTGTTGGTTAAGCTGGATTTGAGTAGTTTAGGATGGTAGACCCCACACTCATTAATAAATTCCCGATTCTGACCCTATCTCGGCAGCAGCTCTCCCTACACTATCTAAATCTGGAGCTGAATGTGCCAAACAGGGCGGCGTCCGGTCTCTTATACTCCTGATGATGCTGTTCAGCCAGCCAATCACTGCAAGACCACAACAAAGATGGCTGTGATGTTTCATTGACCGGCAGACAATCCCTGCATCGTGAATGGGTCTCTGAAGTCCGCCAAAAACGCTGGGTGGAGACCCGAGTTCCCACCGAGTAATCTCGGAAATGCTCAGTGCTCGCCAAGTACAGTTATACTCGGGCGAGTAATGAGCAGTGGCGAGCACATTCGCTCATCACTAATTATTACTGTTATTTATCTCACTGCTTGCATTAACTAAAGCAAAACTTTTAATGTACCCAGGCTGTGTCCTACTATTTAAAAGACTGTTTATGAAGTTAGAACGAGTATTGAAGGAAAAAGGGAAACTGTCAGCAGGTTTTTGAAACCCCATCCGAGAGCAGCATAATGTAGGGGCAGAGACCCTGATTCCGGTAATGTGTTTCTTACTAGGCTGCTTGCTATTATTTTGATAAAATCACTGTTTTACCTGTTACAGATCAAGCAGTTATCTGAATGTTGAGCTTCATATAACCCAGCTCAAAATAATAATTACACAGCTCTACAAAAAATTTTAATCATTGCAGGTGACTGTACTTTTCTGAATCATTTTTTGTCCTGATTTCAAAATTATATATAGTTTTTTCCAGTAGCACGTATAGTTTCCATGGAGCAGCATCATTATTATAAGGTATAGGAAATATACTGGCGACATTAAGAAAACAGTAATCTACATATCAGAAAAAATGTTTCCCCTTACAAAACAGTTTTTATTGAACCAAAATAATTTCACATGCAAAATAGAAACCAAAATATGAGCTGAAATTAAAAGTGCTTGACATTAGACTGTCGTGGATACAATTTTTCAGGGTTGTCCCTATATAACATCTAACAGTAATCTGCGTTATTGAGTCATTCCAAAAACCCTGGTAGCGGTGCTCCATTACTTTAATTTCCTGGTAAAACTGCTTGCCTTGTTCATCGCTTAGATCCCCAAGATATTGAGGTAAGAAATCTAACTGTGTATGCAAAAAGTGCATTTTCAGAGACATGCGACATCCAAGGCACTGGTATGCATTTAGCAGTTCCTAAATACCGTCAACATTTTCTGGAGATTATTGTTTTCCTAAGAAGTTTTCTCAGATCCACTTAAAGTTTTTCCAAGATCTCAATTCCTTATCATTTAGAGTTCCTTCAAACACATCATCTCTCACAAGATCTCTGATATGAAGACCAACAAATACCCCTTCCTTCAGTTTTGCTGGTGAAATGCTCGAGAATTTCTCTGAAATGTACTGGAACCCTTGTGAATTTGTCTTTGCCATGGCTTTCATAAAGTTTTTAATCTATCCCAACTTTATATGTAGTGAAGGATGAAATATTTTTGTTGGAGCAACTAAAGGATTAAGCTGAACATTGTCTCTACCTGGAGCATAGATGTTTCTCTGTCCCCAATCACGATGAACATAATGCTCTTCTGTATTTCTACTGCAACAATATTTTGTGAAACCTCCTTGATTTCCCATTAACAGATCAATCACTTTCAAATCTCCACAGATATTCCATTGATGATGCTTATATTGTATAGCATCCAAAACAACTAATATATTTTCATAACTTTCCTTTAGATGACATGAGTGAGCAATAAGGATTGATGATTTCATATTTCTATTGGGAAGCAATACTGCTGTCAAACTTTTCTGAAATTAGTCAATATACAATTACCAATCTGCAATAAAATACTCTTGATTCAGTTCTTCAAAGAGGCCATTCACATTGTTACAGTATACCATTGGTCCATCAACTGTGAAAAATTGTGTTAAAGTGTTACTTCTGTTTCAGTAATAGCACACTTTGACATCATCATGAAGAAGATTCTTCTGCTTCAACATAGATGCAAGAAGTTCAGCTTTATCTTTTGACAATGAAAGGTCTCTGATGAGATCATATAATTCATGTTGAGTAAAGCGTTCTGGCTGCTCGGCTGCTTCATCAGATAAATACTCATCTTGACTTGAGGTCTCCACGTCTTCGCCAGTAGCTTCAGCTCCATAGTCTTCATATTGTACTTTATTTTCATCCAATCCAGACAATGGTGGTGTCATGATCTCAGTGCGGGTTTGACTCGCACATGTGGGGTTAATGTCTGGAACCAGTGCTGATGACTGGCATTTCTGGGGTTAAAGGTTGTGATCCCTGTACAGGCTTACCTGCACACCTGGGGCTTATGATTGTGGCCTCTCCCTGGTTCTGGGAAAGCTTCTTATAGCCTCAGGATGCTTCCATCCCCGTCAGTTATACTTTCGCCCTTGGCATAGTGTGGTGACCCCTGAGTGTGTTTGTGCTGTGTGCTGGTTTATCTGATACTCTGTGTACGACTTGGTCTGTTCTCTGGATACTGCTTGTTGGATTTTGCTTGGTACCTTCTATGTCTGTTTGGCTTTGACCACTGCCTGTCCCCGACTATCCATTCTGTCTCATCCCTGGTACTTTATTGTTATCTCTGTGTATGACCCGGTTTGTCTGACTTTGAGTATTCCTGTATAGTATTTTGCCTATTTCTGACAGCAGGATGCCAAGCCCCGCTCCCTTGTGGTCACATGACCATAGGTCCTTCAATGCTCTCTGACTTTAGCTTCTCCAGGTCCTGTTTGCTTGAACTATCCGGTCGTGTCTGACCCCGGGCCCCTCTGCAGTGTGGGTGAGTCCTTGCTCTGCGGTGACTGCACGCCGGGACTGACAGGACCGTGACAGGTGGTACAGGAAATGGCCAGGTACCATCATGTGGAACTGGCCTATTTTCAGATTCAAGTTCAGGGTAATTCTTATGTTTATTCTTTGTAGAAAAGCCCTTCAGTTTGACAAAACAAAAGTAGCAATCATCAACATGATTTTTGGGTTATCTCCAAATCATGGGAACAGCAAATGGCATAGCCACTTTCCTCATTTTCAACTAGCTGCGAAGACCATTTGAACAACTTGAGCATATCACATGAGGGCCCAGCTCTTGTCCTGATCACCAAGCCGACACTTAAAGTACATCTGGTACATCTTTTTAATATCATGAGTGATTGAACATACTTGGCTTTTTGATGTAAAAGAACCACACACCTATCTGTTGGGATGATTGATACACTGTTGGGGCATTTTTCTCCTGTAAATCAGATCAAACAGTAGAGTAAGTTCAGTTTAATGGTGGTGACAGCCTAAAAAAATGTGATGAGCTGACTGTCCCTATGTAGATATTTCCCCAGAGATGACAGAGGCAGCATGTACTTTAGAACTGATTTTACTGGAGGTAATCTGGTAGATAACTATATACAGTTGTGAGGTAAATGGGTCAGCCTATTCCTTAAAGATGAACATTTGCAGACAGGCAGTTTCTCAGTGTGATACTGGCTGCTTTCTGGTTCTCTCTCTGTGGAGACCCTCACTGAGTTATAACCCCATGGACTGAGCTATTTTCTTCCCTCTTAGGCAACTTGCCCTCCCAGAAATGCAGTGAAAATCCTCTCACAATGGCGGCTGTCCACTGCCTTCCCTTCTATCTCCCTGTGGCAGGGCTCAGATCCCTGTAGAGGCCAGTCTCTTGTCAGAGTCTCACATACCAGTCCTTGCTGCCATCACCATCCTTTCCTGGCTGACTCAAATCTGACTCAAATCTTACATCTCTTAGCTAACAGTTAGCTCCTCCCCATAACATGTGACTTTCTGAGAGTCATTGGTTGACTGCACTGTTAATACTACTTCCCATAAAACTCACTAAAACCTTTACTGATGTTGTCCCTGTAAGAAAATTCACAATTAAGTAAGACAAGCAAAGAAATGGGAATAACATAGGAAAAACCACATACAATGAAACTGCAGAAATAACATAAGAACAAAAATACTTCTAGCTCAAAAACTTTATGTCACGCTCGCGCCTTGGCTGAATGGCGCAAGCCGGGGGTTGTGGCCCCACTGTGCCACAGACCAGACTACCCTGGAAGGGGCGTGACTGCGATAGCTACCTTGGTCTTCACTGGAGCCTCTGATGGTGAGGTCAGGCTTGTGCGGCAGATAGCTGTCGGGTGCCACTCCAGGGTGGTGTCTGGCTGTGGCTGCTGATCCCACTTGGAGACAAGTCACTTGGACAGATGTGACTGACAGGCAGACTGAGACACCGGGCAAGAAGGTACGACGGATACAGGGCAAGCAGGCACGGCTTGGAGACACTGGGCAAACGGGCACGGCTTGAGACACAGGACAGGCGGGCACGGCTTGAGACACAGGACAGGCGGGCACGGCTTGAGACACAGGACAGGCGGGCACGGCTTGAGACACAGGACAGGCGGGCACGGCTTGAGACACAGGACAGGCGGGCACGGCTTGAGAAGGAACAGGTAGGGACCTGTTCACACAGCAGGTGCAGGTATGGATGCAGGCAGGCAGGCGTGGAATATGAAGGAACAGGTTTGGACCTGTTCACACAGCAGGTGTAGGCAGGAGGGAGTGGTGTATGAGAGAACAGGTTTGGACCTGTTCACACAGGAGGTGCAGGTATGGATATAGGCAGGAAGGAGTGGTGTATGAGAGAACAGGTTTGGACCTGTTCACACAGGAGGTGCAGGTATGGATATAGGCAGGAAGGAGTGGTATATGAGAGAACATGTTTGGACCTGTTCACACAGGAGATGCAGGTGAAGGCAGGAGTGGAGAGAGAAGCTGCAGAAAGAGGTTCTGCAGCAGGAGTGGAGCAAAGCAGAACCACAAGGTCTGTGGAGAGAAGCTGCAGCAAGAGGTTCTGCAGCGGCAGCAGGACGGGAGCAAAGCAGAACCACAAGGTCTGTGGAGAGAAGCTGCAGCAAGGGGTTCTGCAGCAGCAGCAAGAATGGAGCAAAGCTGAACCACAAGGTCTGTGGAGAGAAGCTGCAGCAAGAGGTTCTGCAGTGGCAGCAGGAATGGAGCAAAGCTGAACCACAAGGTCTGTGGAGAGAAGCTGCAGCAAGAAGTTCTGCAGCGGCAGCAGGAGCCGTGCAGACAGAGCGGCTAGAGTGCAGATGCACAGACAGGGAGGACACAAGGAAAGACACAACAAGGAAGGGAGCCACGGACAAGGGGAAAGGGAGACTGATAGACAAAGGTAAGACTGAGTTCAGACAGAGAGGCAGGGAACAAGACTCAAGGACCAGGATATTCAGCCTCCTGGCAGGCAGACAAGGTACAAGGCAAGACAAGAAGTATTCCTCCAGAGAAGGAGATACACAGAACAGGGCCTGGCTTCCTCAGCTGCAAGACACTAACTGAGAATAGACATTGCACAGGCAATGTTTCAGTGGGAGTGGTGAAACTAAATAGTCAAGGGCTCCAGGTGATTGGTCAGGGACAGATTACCCAGGTGCACCCTGACTGCATAAGAACCAGAGAGTTCAGGCACCGCCCCCTATACACACAGTCTGGAAACATGGAGAGCAGAGGCACAGAGCTGGCAACAGACAGAATTCACAGCATGGCTTGAAGCAGAAAGTAAGTTGGTGTGCGGGGGATGGGAGGCCATGTAGTGATGCCAGCAGGGTTGTTACACTTTATGTGATAGAGCAAAACTAACTAGATGTGTATTTCCTGAAGGAAGTACAGATAGTGCTTTGAAATGGCACCCGGGCTGCCCCTTTAAAAGAGACTTGCCTGCTGCCCCTGCAAGACTTTAAACTCAGGATCCGTTTTAACTGTGGGTGCCTCTCTGGGGCCACTTTGGCCTCAGGGTCTGATTTGGTGGATGGGGCCCCTCAGAATTCAATTCGGTGGCCTGGGCTCCTCAGGGCTTGAATTGGTGGCTGGGATCCCTCAGGGTCCGATTTTGTGGGTGTGGCCCCTCAGGGTCTGATTTTGTGGGTGGGGCCACTCAGGGTCCAATTTTGTGGCCGGGGCCCCTCATGGTCCGATTTTGTGGGTGGGGCCCCTCAGGGTGCGATTTTGTGGGTGGGGCCCATCAGGGTCTGATTTAGTGGGTGGGGCCCCTCAGGGTCTGATTTTGTGGCCGGGGCCCCTCAGGGTCTGATTTTGTAGTGGGGCCCCTCAGGGTCCGATTTTGTGGTTGGGGCCCCTCAGGATCCGATTTTGTGGCCAGGGCCCCTCAGGGTCTGATTTGTGGGTGGGGCCCCTTAGGGTCTGATTTTGTGGGTGGAGCCCCTCTGGCTCCAATTTGGTGGGCGGGGCCACTCTTGGTCCGATTTAGTGGGCGGGTCCACTCTGGGTCCAATTTGGTGGGCGGGGCCCCTCAGGCTCCGATTTGGTGGGCGGGGCCCCTCAGGGTCTGATTTGGTGGGCGGGGCCACTCTGGGTCTGATTTTGGGGGTGGGGCCCCTTAGGGTCCAATTTGGTGGGTGGGCCACTCTTGGTCCAATTTGGTGGGCGGGGCCCCTCAGGGTCCAATTTGGTGGGCAGGGACCCTCAGGGTCCGATTTGGTGTGCAGGGCCACTCTAGGTCTGATTTGGTGGGCGGGGCCACTCTGGGTCCGATTTGGTAGGCAGGCCCCTCAGGGTCCGATTTGGTGGGCCGGGCCCCTCTGGGTGTGATTTGGTGGGTGGGGCCCCTCAGGGTCTGATTTGGTGGGCGGGGCCCCTCAGGGTCCGATTTGGTGGGTGGGTCCACTCTGGGACCAATTTAGTTGGTGGGGCCCCTCAGGGTCCTATTTGGTGTGCGGGGCCCCTCAGGGTCCGATTTGATGGGCGGGGCCCTTCAAGGTCTGATTTGGTGTGTGGGGCCCCTCAGGGTCCCATTTGGTGGGCAAGGCCACTCTGGGTCCGATTTGGTGGGTGGGGCCCCTCAGGGTCTGATTTGGTGGGCGGGGCCACTCTGGGTCAGATTTAGTGGGTGGGGCCCCTCAGGGTCCGATTTGGTGGGCGGGGCCCTTCTGGGTCCGATTTGGTGGGCGGGGCCCCTCAGGGTCAGATTTGGTGGGCGGGGCCCCTCAGGGTCCGATTTGGTGGGCGGGGTCCCTCAGAGTCCGATTTGGTGGACGGGGCTACTCTGAGTCTGATTTGGTGGGCGGGTCCACTCTGGGTCCAATTTGGTGGGCGGGGCCCCTCAGGCTCCGATTTGGTGGGTGGGGCCCCTCAGGGTCCGATTTGGTGGGCGGGGCCACTCTGGGTCTGATTTTGGGGGTGGGGCCCCTTAGGGTCCAATTTGGTGGGCGGGCCACTCTTGGTCCAATTTGGTGGGCGGGGCCCCTCAGGGTCCAATTTGGTGGGCGAGGACCCTCAGGGTCCGATTTGGTGTGCGGGGCCACTCTAGGTCTGATTTGGTGGGCGGGGCCACTCTGGGTCCGATTTGGTAGGCAGGCCCCTCAGGGTCCGATTTGGTGGGCCGGGCCCCTCTGGGTGTGATTTGGTGGGTGGGGCCCCTCAGGGTCTGATTTGGTGGGCGGGGCCCCTCAGGGTCCGATTTGGTGGGCGGGGCCCCTCAGGGTCCGATTTGGTGGGTGGGTCCACTCTGGGACCAATTTAGTGGGTGGGGCCCCTCAGGGTCCTATTTGGTGTGTGGTGCCCCTCAGTGTCTGATTTGATGGGCGGGGCCCTTCAGGGTCTGATTTGGTGTGCGGGGCCCCTCAGGGTCCCATTTGGTGGGCAAGGCCACTCTGGGTCTGATTTGGTGGGCGGGGCCCCTCAGGGTCTGATTTGGTGGGCGGGGCCCCTCAGGGTCCGATTTGGTGGGCGGGGCCCTTCTGGGTCCGATTTGGTGGGCGGGGCCCCTCAGGGTCAGATTTGGTGGGCGGGGCCCCTCAGGGTCCGATTTGGTGGGCGGGGTCCCTCAGAGTCCGATTTGGTGGGCGGGGCCACTCTGGGTCTGGTTTGGTGGGCGGGGCCAATCTGGGTCTGATTTGGTGAGCGGGGCCACTCTGGAGCCTCCGATTTGGAGCCTGGGGTCACTCAGCTTTCGATTTGGCGCATCGGCCCTTTAAGACTCATTTCGGTGCACCGGCCCTTTAAGAATAACTTTGGCGCGTCGGCCCTTTAAGAGCCAGTTTGGCTTACTGGGCTTACTGGCGCACATTCTCTCTCAGGGGCCTGAGTCATGTGATGAAGCTAGATTTGCATTTGTGCTGTGGGTTTCGCTTTAAGAGCTGATATTATCTGCCAGAATCTGAGTCCTGGGGGCGTCATGTGAAGTTCCTAGGCGTTGGCATAGTAACTGTGTCTGTCTGCGCATATCAATGAGCTTAACTGACAATTCAATCGCCTCAGGGCATGTTTTGTCTGTGGCAAAATTTCCCCATTGAAAAGCATTGAGACAATGCATTCCAATGATGGGAAAAAAAATTTTCTAACGCAATTTGCGCAAAAACTACAAATCCGATCGACACGAAAAATACTTTGCACACCACTCATGGACGCTGGCTTTGAAACGACACCTCAACGGAGTCTGTGCGTGTAGCGGTTCGGGCCGCATTAATTGCGGAAATCAACTGAATAATAAGAATAAGTTAGCAGCGTTAGGATTACAATATAGTTCTTTCTTCAAACCACTATAATCATATTTTTGGGAATCAGCACATCAAACTCCATAAAACAGACATATTACCTTTGCAGTTTTCTGGCCATGTACAGTGTATACAGAAAGCTGCCAATCAGTGGTGGGGTGGGGTTATACACGGCTCATTAATATGTCATATTGACACTTGCACTTTATTTCTACCACCATTGATATTACTGAATTGAGCACCTTATTCCTATCATAATTGACATCTCTGCATTTGAGATCTATGCATTTTATGAGTCATTCTTTTCATTTGCTTATACTTTCGTGTAAGTTTCTGCATGACATATGTATGCTACATTTGGTTATCCTTGTTTGTTTTTAACCTACTATAATTGTATATGGATTTTCAATAAAGAATGTATATTTTAAGAAGATGTGCAGCCTATGTGCCTTCTTAGCCTGAGATAGCATGTCCCAGGTAGTGGTTCTATAAGTGTATACTTAGTCTACAGTGCACAAGAGTTTGCCCAACATGTACTCTAATGCTTCAATAAACTGATATTCACTATAAAAAGGCCACATAGTGTGTTCATTCAGGACTTACATACTATTTGCTTAACTGTATAGAAAGAATAAAAGATTGCACATTCCTATATGGGAGGGCTACTGTGATGAAACATTACCATGGATATGCTTTATTTTTGAGTAGGTCCTCAGGGTGGACAGATATCTCAGCATCCTTCCTGACTGTATTCACTTTCAGTTGGATACCTCCTAAGGCCTGTTTCACACTTCCGTTTTTGACCATCAGTCAAAATCCGCCGGTTTTGCAAAAAACGGATCCGCCATTTTTTTTGGTGGATCTGTTTTTTTTCCCATTGATTTGCATTACCGGCTGATCTTGATGGATGGCCATCCGTTGGATCCGTTTTTTGGGGATCCGTCAATTTGTTTGCATCCGCCGAGATGCCTAGACGGACCATGCAACTTTTTTTTGCTGCAGGATCCGCATTTTTATTGTGCGCATGCCCGGAGGAATGAAGTCAGCCGGAAATTTAACCCTGAAATCATTTCTGGCGGACAGAAAAAATTCTCTCTCTCTCCTTCCTGGGCAGCGGTTCCTTTAAAATTCTTCATTCATCGGATCCGTCAAAAAAAACGGTCCGGTAGCATCCGTTCACATCAGTTAGCAACGAATCCGCTTTCCGCCATTTTGGCGGATTTTAACTGACACAAAAAAACTGAAGTGTGAAACAGGCCTAAGTGTTTGAACCCAATGTCCATAAAGGCAATGTGTACCTAGCCTTGAGAATTTCTCTAACCAAGACAACACCTTTTCAGATTGGACCCAATTCAACATAAGTGAATTACAAACTGAATGTGTCTTCCGATAATGACCCAATGTTTAAATTGGGTTTATACTGTATGTTACATATCCAGTATGCTTTAAAAGATTTTTTCATATTATTTTTGGAGTCTATGTTACAAAAAATCTAAATGTTGAAATTTCACATTGGCCACTGGGGTTGTTCTAGACTCGTGCTTTACATCCTTTCAGGACATCCACAATTACATTAGCGGCAATAGATTGAGTCAAACAATATCTTTTGTCTTTTATGTTATGAGAGTGTACAGAGTTCATAGTGAAGGGAGGGAGTGAAGGGAGGGTGAGCAAGAAGAGCTGTAACACCAAATATTTAGAATTGTGGATCCTGTTTTATTAGTGGTGTATAAAGACATTACCTGTCAATATATTCCTCTCTGTGATGATAATGAGGCTGCAGAAAATTCTTCAGTACAAAACTGGAAATGTGACTATAGAAAAGATACTGTTGCCAGTGTGAGAATTAGAGGATTTTTACTTTTTTGCTTAATACAGATTGCAATATGAGAAATACTGTAAAAAAACCCAAAGATATAAAAAGCATATAATAAAAACTGATTTAACTCCTTCACCCCCCCCTCCCCCGACCAGGCCAGGCTTTACAATTCTAACCCATGTCACTTTCTGTGGTTATTTCTCTGGAACACTTCAACATATTCCAGTGATTCCGAGATTGTTTTTGTCATGACATGTTGTTAGTGATAAAATTAAGCAGATATTTTTTGCATTTATTTGTGAAAATATCGTAATTAAACCAGAAATTATATTATATTACACAAAATAGTTTTTGCCACATGCCTACTTTACATTAGAATTATTTATGAAATATAATTTTTTGGTTATAAAGGTAGAAGGATTAACAATTGATCAGAATTTTCTCAGAGAAGGCCCTGTCGTGACCCAAGTGTTGTTCAAGATGATTATAAATGATGTAGATAAGGGAACTGAAGGTAAATTATTCAAATTTGCAGATGATGCAAAGCTAGGAGGGATAGCGAACACTAGAGAATACAGAGAGTATTCAGAAGGATCTAGATAAGCTTGAACAATGGGCATTGACTAATAGAATTGTAATTACAAGGGAGAAATGCAAGATTCTACATCTAGGTAGGAAAAATGAAAATTACATCTACAAAATGGGAGGACTAGAACTAAGGAACAGCACGTGTGAAAAAAACTTGAGTATACTAATATATCACAGACTGCATATGAGTGTGATGCAGCAGCATAAAAGGCAAACACAGTTCTAGGATGTATTAAGAGAAGCATAGAGTCTAGATCATACTAAGCAATTATCCCTCTCTACTCCTCATTTATCAGGCCTCATCTGGTTCACTGTGTCAAGTTCTGCACACCACATTTTAAAAAAGAAATTGAAAACTGGAGCAAGTTCAGAGAAGAGCTAGCAGGATGGTGAGCAGACTGCAAAGTATGTTCTACAAGGAATGATTAAAGGATCGGGGAATGTTTAGCTTCCAAAAAGAAGCCTAAGAGGAAACTTAATAGCTGTCTACAAATATCTGAAGGGATTTGACAGTGTAGAGCAATCATCATTATTCTCAATTGCACATGGAAACATGAGAAGCAATGGAATGAAGCTGAAATTAAAAAGATACAGATTAGATATTAGAAAAAACTTTTTGACAATGAGAGTGATCAATGAGTGGAACAGGCTGTCATGAGTGGTGGTGAGTTCTCCTTCAATGGAAGTCTTCAAACAGAGGTTGTTCAGACATTTGTCTGATTTGGTTTAGCAAATCTTGCTTTGCATTGAGCAGGGGGTTGGACAAAAGGACCTTTGAGGTCCATCCCAATTCTAACATTCTATTATTCTATGGTTCTTAATTTTAGATGGAAAAAAATTGCTTACGCAATGTCCCATTCGAAGAGCCTCTGATATGGCAAAATAAAAGAAACCCCCACAAATGACCCCATTTTAAAACTGCACCCCTAATTGAATTCATCTAATGAGCATTTTTAACCTTCAGACGATTAATAGAATTTTTCCCACTAAAATGTTACTTTGGCCCCAAGTTTTTAAGTTTCAATAACAGTAGAAAACAAATGGTACAGTTTGTTGCACAAATTTCTACTGAGTAAGCCAATACTCCATATGTGGTCCAAATTACTTTTGAGGTGCAGTGTAAAGTTTAGAAGGGAAGAAGTGTCATAATGGAGTTCATATTTTGCTGGAATATTTTGAGGGTGCCATGTCACGTTAGAAGAGCCCTTGAGGTGCCAGAACAGTAGAACCTCTCCATAAGTGACTCATTTTTAAAACTACACCTCTCAATTAATTCATTTATGGGTGCAGTGAGCATACTGACACATGTGCCTCACAGAATTTTACACCATTGGACGAAAAAAACAATGATTAAATTTTTACAGCGGAAATGTGTTTTTGCTTCCCTAGTCCTTAATTGTTATAAAGTCTAAAAGGAAAAAGTGGACCTCACAATTTGCTGTGTAACTTCTCCCGAGTAGGGATGAGCAATCCCAATCAGTAAAGTAACGAACCCCAAACAATGACTTTTCACTGTACGTCTGGTTTCCTGTTGGGGTTTGAGAGTCTAGTAAAGCTTGTTGAAAGGCTGCAACTCATCCAATCAACAAGCGTTTAGACTGTTGGCACTTCCAGGGCTATCACAGCCATGCCAACTATTAGGCAAAGGACGCAGCTGCAGTGAGGGACAGATTCTGACTGCACTCTACCAAAACTCATATCTGTGGGACTACTATGCCAAAAGCTGCTGTATGTACTCTGCAACCCATATCTCTGGAAGTATAGTACCAAAAAGCCACTGTGTGTACTCTACAACCCTTATCTGTGGGAGTACAGATCTTTAAAGCCACTGTGTGTACTCTGCACCTTCCGCCTGTAGGAGTACTGAGTCTTTATGCCATTTTGTGTACTCTTCACCCCACAAATTTGGAAGTACTATGCCTTTAAGTTGCTGTGTGTACTCTGCCCCCAAGCCTGTGGGAACACTGTGCCTTTAAGCTGAATTATGTACTCTGCACCTTCCACCTGCGGTAGTACTTTGCCTTTAAACTGCTGTATGTACTCTGTCCCTCTATCTGTGGGAGTACTGTGCCTGGGAAATAAACAATTGGTATCAGCCATTTTGTTGTCATTTCTAGGCTAAATAAATAATTTTTCTAACCTAGTGTGTTTTCTAGTAGTCAGGGAAATAAATAATTGCATCAACCGTATCATTGCGATTTCTATGCCAAATAAATAGATTTTCTGCATCAGTGAGTATTTACTGGTAGTCAGGTAAATAAACAATTGCTATTTTTAGGCCAAAGAAATATTTTTTCTGGACTAGTGTATGTTTTGTAGTACAATGGAAAAAATAATTGGCATCAGCCTTCTTATTGCCATTGTATGCCATAGAAAACATTTTTCTAATTCAGTGTATTTTGCACTAGTCTGGGTATGAAATAACTGGTATCAACCATCTCATTTAAATTTTGTAGGCCAAAGAAATACATTTTCTAAACATGTGTGTGTTTTCCAGTACTTTGGAAAATAAATAATTAGCATTAGCCATCTTGTTGCCATGATAACGCCTAAAGAAATACATTTTCTCAACAAGTGTATGTTTTCTAGTTTTCTGGAAAATAAATAATTGGCATGAGCAATCTCATTGCCATTTGTAGGCCAACAAAATAATTTTTATAAACTGGTATGTGCTTTTTAGTAGTTTGGGAAAATAATAATTGGCATCAAACATCTCATTGCCATTTGTAAGCCAAATAAATATATTTTGTGGATCTTTGTGTGTTTTCTAGTACTCTTGAAAATAAGCAATTGGCAAAAGGTGACTAGTTGCCATTTCTAGGCCAAATAAATATTTTTTCTAAACCGGTATGCTTTCTAATAGTTTTGAAATTAAACAATTGGAATCAGTTGTTTCACTGCCATTTGTTGGCCAAAGAAATACAGTTTCTGGACCAATGATAATTCTAGGTGTCTGGGAAATAAATAATTGGTATCAGCCATCTCATTGTCATTTGTAGGTCCAAGAAATACATTTTCTAGACCGATGTATGTATTTTCTATTACTTTTTAAAACAAATAATTAGCATTAGCCATCTCATTGTCATTTCAATGACGAATAAATACATTTTCTGGACTAGTGTGTGTGTTTTCTAGTAGTCTAGAAAATACATAATTGACATCTGCCATCTCATTGCCATTTTTAGGACTTATGAATAAATTTTCCTGACCTTTCTAAACTGATGTGTGTTTTCTAGTAGTCTCGGGAATAAATAATTGGCATCAGCCATCTCGTTGCCATTTCTAGGCTAAATAAATCATTTTTTAAACTGGTGTGTGTTCTCTAGTAGTTTGGGAAAAAAATTGTCGCCAGCAGATTCGTTGCTATGAATAGGCCAAAGAATTATATTTTCTGAACTGGTGTGTGCGTTCTAGTACTTTTGAAAATTAATAATTGCCAACAGAAGTCTTGTTACCATTTCTTGGTCAAATAAATTATTTTTCTTAACCGATGTGATTTTAAGTATTCTGGGAAATAAATAATTGGCATAAGCTGTCTCGTTGCCATTTCTATGCCAAAGGAATAATTTTTCTACCCCAGTGTACGTTTTCTAGTACTCTGGGAAAAAAAATAATTGGCCTCACCCATCTCATTGCCATTAGTAGGCCAAATGAACACACTTTCTGGACTGGTGTGTTTTCTATTTAGAAAATAAGCTTATGTTATCAGCCGTCTCCTTCCATTTCTAGGCCAAATAAATACATTTTTCTTGTTTTCTAATATTCTAATATTGTTTTCTAATATTTTTCTTGTTTTCTAATATTCTGTTAAGTAAATAATTTTCATCAGCAGACTCGTTACCATTTCTAGACCATAAAATACATTTAATGGATTGGTGTGTGTTTCTAGTAGTCTGGGAAATAAATAATTGGCATCAGCCATCTTGTTGCAATTAGCTGGCCAAATATATAATATTTCTAAACCAGTGTGTATTTTATAGTAGACTGGGAAATAAATAATTATTATCAGCAAAATCATTGCCATTAATCGACCAAAGAAATATATGTTCTAGACTGATGTGTGTTTTCTAGTAGTTTTGAAATGAAATAATTGGCATCAGCCATTTCATTGTCATTTCTAGGCCAAATTTTTTTTTTTTGGTCTGGTGTGTGTTTTATAGTAGTCTGGGAAATAAAAAATTAGCATGAGATGTCTCATTGCCATTCATAGGCCAAATTAATAAATTTTCTAGACCTGTGTGTGTTCTAGTACTTCTTTAAATAAAAATTGGCATAAGCAGCCTCGTTGCATTTCTAAGCCAAGTTAATAAATTTTCTTGACCGTTGTGTTTTCTAGTAGTCTGAGAAATAAATACTGTAAGTGTAATTTTTTTTTAATGTTTTCTGATGGGGCCATGCATGCCAGGACTGGGATGAGGGTCAATCATACCAGGATATGGAAAGAATGGGACCAATCATATCAGTACCGGGATGGGAGCCGATCACACCAGGATGCCATTAAACAGAATTGAATATTCATTACCCTCCACACCAATGGGCATGGATTGCAGTGAATATTCTCTTTAGCAGCATGCACAGGAGTTAGCCGCAGCAGCCGGCTCCTGCCTCTGTGACCCGCTACTCTGCCGAAACCGCTCCCCCATCTCCCCACCATAGCCACATAGCTGGTATATCCAGACTATAAGGTGCACCCCCCATTTTCCTCCACATTTTTGGAGGAAAAAAGTACGTTGTATAGTCCAAAAAATACGGTACATTGTTACCACAAATATTTTGTGCTAGTCTCAAATTTTACATTTTTATAAGGGTAAATGGGTAAAAATGACACCAAAATTTGTCACACAATTTCTGCTGAACTTGGCAACACCCCATATGTGGTTGTACTATACTGTTTTGCTGCATGGTGTGACTCAGGAGGGAAAGAGCGCTATTTTACTCATACAAATTATCGTAGAATTTTGCAGACTCCATATACAGAGTCCCTAAGTGCCAGAAGAGCAGAATCTCCTCTCAAGTGACTGCATTTAAGAAATCACACACCTCTAGAAGTTTACATACAGGTATAGTGATGATCTGGACTCCATGGGTGTTTTCTAGAGACAAGCAACAGTGGATATTGCAGAGTTAAAATTGCAAATCTGAAATTATAGTACCCAGTATATTGTAAAGCCAAGTACACTGTTTTGTCCGTACACTGTGCTCAGGTTGTGCTTCTGTAGACATGCACCTGTAAATTAAATGGGCTCTCATCACTACAGAAATCTAAAAAATGTGGATTAGGATCACTGGGGCTCAGAAGGGAGTGGGGCATTTGAATTTGGGAGCACAGAATTAGCTGGATTTCATTTGGGGGCCAGGAGCCATAGTGCTTTTCCACAACATTTGTGCTACCAGTAACATGGAAGCCCCTAGATTTCCATTGACAGATGGTGGACCTCAGTGGGGACTTGTTTTATTTTGTGGATTAAGTTGAAGGTTTTATTTGGAACATTTTACATAACATTATGGATCACATTTTTTCTGTGCTCTATTTTGAACACTTTCATCAGGGGTTTCCATCTGCCTCATTACGGGGCATCTTTCGCGGAGGTCCCATATGAATCATGTATTTCAGAGATTTAAACAGAAACCCCAGTGTAAGCAGTCAGCATAGAGAGATGGATAAATGTTAGCCGAGCCTTACAGCGATCTCTGCGAAACAAAATGGATGAATCATCAGCATGTCAAGAATTGGTGTATTTACTTCTTATGCTATTCTTTGTGCTGTATAAGTGATTAGATGACTTTATTCTTCTGTTTGTTGCAGATACAGAGATACAAGATTTATTTTGTTTTTTTTTAGCTTTGGCTGCTATCATGCACTAAAAGACGCTTTTTTTTTTTTTGCAAAAACATTTTTTTATGCATTTCTGCCAGCTGTGTAATTTGAGGGCTTGTTTTTTTGCAAGAGGTGTTGACGTTTATATTTCTACCATTTTCGGCCACAACCGTTTTTGATCGCGATCTGTTCAAATTTTTGGGAGGCAGAATGAAAAAAACACTAATTCAGGAATTTTTTTTTTTTTCTTTTGTGTTCACCATATGGTAAAAGTGATAAGATATGTCTATTCTTGGGTGAGTACGATTAAAGCAAACCACCTTTATTTTATCTTTTATGTTTTGCTTCTTTCACACAATTAAAAGAAATCTGAAGAAGCAAGAATTGTTTTTGCATCAGTGTATTCTGAAAGCTATAACTTTTTTTATTCACTGACAGAGCTCTATTATGACTTGTTTTTTTATAGGACAAGATCATCTTTATTTCCAATTGACTTTTTAATTACATTTTATTCCACTTTTTCTGACCAGCTTGATGAAAAAAAGTGATGAGTGAACGAGCTTGGTGATACTCAGATATGAGTCAATATCAGTTGGCATTCATCAAGCATTGGCTGCTGCTCAGATTTATTTCTCAGATCCCCATCCCGCATGTTTGGCACCTGCTACATAGACAATAAACATGCAGGGATTATCAAAGATTATAAAAGGACTGGCACAGCCACACTGACACCATTGTACAGCTCAGGGATAGTTCTGATTGAAGGGAGTGAGTAGTTGATCAGGCCTGTATACACAGTTTTAGGAATCACAGTCCTCTTGTGGTGATACTTTGCTGAACCATCATATTAAAAGTCCTTCTAAGGCTAGTTTCACATTTGCGCTTTGTAGCGCAGCGACGGCCTGCGCACGGCCGCTGCTAAGCCCTGCCCCCTTCCGGCTCTCTGCCCGCCCCATCTGGTCATCGCCGCCTACTAGCGCACATGGGCGCTTGCGATCTGCGCACCCTATCTTTAGCATAGGGTGCGCAGATCGTGCGCTGGCCGTGCGCTAGCAGGATTTTGCCGTGCGCTGCGCACTTTTGAAGGTGCGCCGTGCGTGCCGAAATGCATCATGCGGCGTTCGGCGCACACGATCTGTGCGCTAGTAGGCGGCGATGACCGGATGGGGCGGGCAGAGAGCCGGGAGGGGGCGGGGCTTAGTGGCGGCCGTGCGCAGGCCGTCGCTGCACTATAAAGCACAAATCTGAAACTAGCCTATGGGCTAATCTTGTGCTTTGCTGTTTCTATGAGATACATTCTGCATTTAGCCTAGGGACAGCTGCTGGAGCAGGGACAATGGCTGAATACAGACTCCAGGCAGGACTGAGGGCTTTGCAGTCAGTTTCTAAATATATAGCTACTGCAGGTGACCACATTTTTTGTGTGAAAATTGACTGTATTGTCATCCATACAGTTTAACCAAGTTTGTGTGAAATTACGGTGGTTTGAAATTTAAAAAAATGCTTGGCCTGCCACCGGTGATGACATTTTTTTGTTTAAAAATTGAGTATTGTCATCCATACAGTTTAACTTGATTAGTGTGAAATTACAGTGGTTTGAAATAAAAAAGGATTGGCCTGCTATAGGGGACCTCATTTTTTATTAAAAAAAAATGTAGTTTCAATGAATCAAGGAAACTTAGTTTCCAGAGACCTAGCAATCAGAAAATGCATAAGGCATGAGGTAAGGGATGGGGAAATAGAAGTGTTGATTATGTTGCACCCAGACAGCAAGTACATGAGGCGAGTTTGACACGATAATCCATGACATATAGCTTCCTGTCCAAATTTTCAGGGAGGTACTGGACACCATTTATGAAGACAGACCAGTGCGAACAGGTTGGTCAACAGTCAGGATCACTTAATCCTCACCATGGCCCTCCCTCCCCCCCTATGTCAAGTCCCAGGAGACAAGTGATCCAACACTAGGACACTCCAAGAAGCTCTTTCCATCTTCATTGTGGCCTCTCACCCTGCATGTTACAAGAGGGACAGGAGGACATGCTCTTTATTAATGCACAAAACTTAGAGGAGCCATAATCACATGAAAATGTTGGTGGGGAATGGCAAATTTTGTCTAAGGAGGTAGATGATGATGAGACACAGGTGCTGATAAGTCAGGTTAGGCCTCTTTCACACGTCAGTTATTTGTGTCAGTTAAAATCCGCCAAAAAGGCGGACAAGCGGATCCGTTCTTAACTGATGTGAACGGATGCCACAGGATCCGTTTTTTGACGGATCCGCAAAATGAGGAAATTTAAAGGAACCGCTGGCCGGGAAGGAGAGAGAGAGAGAGATTTTTTTTTTTTCTTTTAGTTGTCCGGCACCCAGACAGAATTTTGGGTTAAATCAGTGTCTGGGGGATCCGCCAGCCAAAAAAATGTTGCAAGCTCCGTTTGGAAATCTTTGAGGATGTTGACGGACAGCAACATTATGGCGGATCTGCACAAAAACGGATGCAATGGACGGCAATCCATCAAGATCCACCAATAATGAAAGTCAATGGGGAAAAAAACGGATCCGCAAAAAAAAATTGCGGATCCATTTTTTTCAAAACCTGGCGGATTTTGACTGATTGTAAAAAACGGAAGTGTGAAAGAGGCCTTATTGTTAAGTCAAGAAAGTCAAGAGAAACTTTGTGCGGTGATGAAAGACGAGGTAGTGGATGACAAAGTCACTGACTCAATCTGGAAAGCTGTCAAGCAAAGCAATGCCTAAAGCACTGAGGGCAAGGGATTGGCATCACCAAAACAGGCCAGAAGATGCAGTGTGGTGACCAGAGGGGAAAGGTGAGCAACTGTTTAGCAGACCACCGACACAAGTGAATTTCTTTGTCAAAGCGTTAGATGATCCTCAGTCTGGGACTTTTTTAAAGAGAGTTTTGAGACAAAAAAGTGTTTATTAACAACCTGTGCCCTACCAAGATCAGCAGGGGCTTGATCACTAAGAGCCTAACACCACAAGTGTAGTCAGCTACATATTATTTAAGCAATCGACTTGGTGGTCCGAGTGCCTGGGTCCACAATTGGTGAAAGTGGGCAACATCACTACCTTTTCCTTTGTGCTGGGTGCTTGCCAAGCCCCTGTTCTTAACACTGGTGCAGATTCTTCTTGCCCTGCACTTGTCCTTGCACATTCTGAGGCAACATCATCAGGTAGTTCCAAAACCTTGTCCCAGCGCAGCATTCAGCTGTCACTACCCCAGACCTTGGAATGAAAAAGAAAGTTCCCAGCCACCCACCCACAGGTCCAAACCCTATGCAGGCACATTTCCAGGCTGCATGCCATATAAATGTTGCCATTTAGGCTTGTGAACTTGAAAAATTTGTGCGTACTCAAGCTGTCCCTCAGTACTCGGTCCCCAGCCACCACTATTTCTCCGGGTGTGACGTCCCCACTTTGAACCAGCATGTGTCCAGGAACATCACCCGTGCCCTTACCAATGTACTTACTGGGATTGTGCACTTAACAACAGACACAAGGACAAGTGCTTGTGGCCAGGGGACACAACATTTCCCTGACAACACACTGTGTGAACATTGTGGAGGTCGGGGCCGAGACCCACCCTGGCCAGGCACATGTGCTACTGATGCCAAAGATTGATGGCCCTACTTTTATCAGAGTTTCTATCACCTCCTACATCAGTTCCTGCACCCCATACTGATCCTACTCATTTTCCATCTCTGATTTGTTATGTCAGAGAATGCTGTCCACATCACCTGAATGCTTGAAACTGCAGCACTGCCTCAGTGAAGTGGCAACAGGCTCTCCTGAAGCTAATTTGTCCAGGAGACAAACCACACACCACAACAAAGTTATTAAAAAAGAAAAACAGATTAGACAGATCTGTGGCTTTCACAGCTGAATCTACATCCAGGCATAGTCGTATGTGATAATGGCCATAATCTTATGTGGGCTAGAAAGCTTGGCAAGCTCACACATAGACCATGCTTGGTCCACATGAACAAATTAGTAGTTCAGTGGTTTCTGATAATCTAGCCAGATTTTCAGGCTTCTGGTCAAGGTGCGCCAATTCAGTGCCCATTTCTGCAAGTCAGCTACAGCTGCCACTGCTCTGGCAGTGCTGCAGAAGCACATGCAAGTGTCACCTCTCCGACTGGTATGCGATGTGATGTCACACTGGAACTCCATACTGCATATGCTGTCAAGGTTTTTTCAGCAGCAGAGGCCAGTTGTGGAATAACAGGTCCAAAATGCCGATTGGTATTCTGGTCAGTCTCTGCACATAACAACTAAAGAGTAGGCATGGATGTATGATATTTGTGTGGCTCTCCAAGACTTTGAGGCCTTCGCAAAGATGGGGAGCAGCAATGAAGCTATAATCAGCACAGCGATCCAGCTTCTGTGCCTATATAAACAGATGCTTCTCACAATTAAACATGAAGCTTTGCATGTGTTCCAGGTGGAGATGGAGGAAGACATGAGACAGGGTGATACTTCCCAGCCCAGCGTCATCTCATCTGCTCACTGCTGATTGGGTAACAAATTAGAAGGTGGAGGCAAAACAGGAGCTGGTTGCTAGCGCAACAGAGACTCATGCCCGCATAAGCTTTGTCTCATCTCTCCTACATGGATGTGCTGAAGAGGGGAATTAGAGAGGGAGGAGAAGAGGAGGAGATGGAGAGTTGTCATATTCTAGGAGACAGGGAAGTGTTGGTTGTAAGCACCTTGGCACATATGGCAGACTTTATGTACAGCTGCCTTTCCCATGACCACCTTGCTATATTCATCTTGGCCAAAAAATAGCATTGGTTGTTCATCCTGCTAGACCCACGCTACAAGGAGCACCTTACATTTCTCTTTCCTAAGGTGGAGATGTCTACTAAAATGGTGCTATACCAGAAGGCCATTATGAAAAATATGTTAAAAAAATTCACATCAACGCTAGTGGCAGGAGGCAATCTCCTTGACCAACCAAGGAGGAGAGAAAAGTGAGACACCAAGTACATCAGAGGCAGGGGCACACTGTGAAAGGCCTGGGCCATGACACCCTCTCAGCATCAAGGCCCTGATAACTGGGCATTTCTGACAAGGAGGGAAAAGATTTTAAATATAGTCAAGCAATACCTGGCAAATCAAGCAAATACTCCTTTAGGCTGTGTGCAGACGCTGCGAATTAATCCGCACGGATTTTGCAAAAACCGCAGATAAACCGCAGGTCAAAAGACCTGCGGTTTATCTGCGGTTTAGCCTGCGGTTTGGTCCTGCGGATTCACCATCTCCACAATGGAGGAGATAGGAACCCGCTGCGGATTCTGCAGAAAGAATTGAAATGTCACTTCTTTCTGCGGTTTCAAAACCGCAGCAAATCCGCGCGGATTTTTCCGCAACGTCTACACAGCGTTTTTTTTTTACCATTCATTTGAATGGTACTGTACACCGCAGCTAAAACTGCTGCGGGTCCACAGCGGCCAAAAACGCTGCGGAAACACAGCGGAATCCGCAGCATGTGCACATAGCCTAATTCCTCTGTGACCTACAGCTATTGGGTCTCAAAGCTTGACACCTGGCATCAGCTGTTCCTCTATGCCTTGGAGGTACTGTGCTGCCTGCTGCTAGTGTCTTCTCTGAGTGGGTTTTTAATGCCACTGGGCGGATCAGAACAGACAGGAACTTACATCTGTCCACAGAAAATGACAGGCTCAATGTAATAAAAAAAACAAAGCTTGATTTAGCCCCAACTTTTCATCAGTCCCAGATTACAACAGCACATAAAGTGTTTCTAATCTTCTGTCATGGTCACGTGTGGCTGGACACAGCGCCCCCAGAAGGGCGGATTTAGATGACACACGTGACCCTGGATAATCCGCCTCCAGTTGGGCGAATTTAAATAATAACACGTGCAGCTGGATATGCCACCTCCAACAAGCGAATTTAGGTAATACACGTAACATGTAAATCTGGAAACCCCGCCTCCAGTAAGGCGAATTTAAACAATAAGGGAAACCTGGGTAACAATAACAATGGTGGCCCTGCGATAGGGAAATGGGGAAGTGGAGACCTCCTGCACTCCCCTGAGTCAGAGTCTCTACACTCCTACTGTTACCTAGGCCGGTTCCGCACTGGGCGCCGCTCAGGATACTTTTAAACCCTAGCTCGCCCTGCACCTAAACCCTCACTAGGGAAATGGTCGGTGCGGAAACTAATCCCACCACTGCACTAAACACACATAAGGAAAAGAGGCAAAACAGGGGAACACCACTTAGCTTTGCTCTGTTGCTTACGCTCCCAGCAATAGAGCCCACCACCTGTGTGCATCTTTTTCTCCGACCGGGTCCAACACCATAGTGCAGCCTTGGAGCAAGCAGTCCACCACCTGTGTGCAGCTGTCCAGAAAACAGAGTCCAGCATAAGAGTCCAGCTTTCCGCCAAAGATTCCAGCATGTTGAGTCCAGCTTTCCAGCAACCGAATCCAGCTTCATGAGTGCAGCTGTACACCACAGCTGCCACTCCACCAAGCCATGCAAGAACTCCTTGCTGACACCATAGCTGCCACTCCACCAAACCATGCCAGCCCTCCTCGTATACACCATAGCTGCCACTCCAGGACTCTCACTGAGCTGACCGGGAGTCTCTTTCAGCTCCATCCTTCACCCAGGCTTGCAAGTAACTGAGGACTAATCACCACAGTGATTGACACACCTGACTTTCTCTTATAGAGCAATCACACCTGTTACATAATTGCGTGCACAAACTAAAGTAACCAAGTGCAAAGACGCTCACCACCACCGGGGGGCAAATTTAAAACAAAAGACACCACAGTGCAATAATCCTAATGGCCACCGGGGGCAAAAACCAAACCTTGGCACACAGCCAACGGAAAAGAAAGGTTACTTTGTGCATTTAATCTGTCAGATCCAACCTGGAGCATGACATCTTCAATATTTGAATGAGGCCTGTTGTGAGTTCATTTTCCCCTTCGTCACTGAGGTCTTGTGAACTCCCTATTCTGGTAAAGGAAGGTAATGAGCCTGATTATCAGGCACCTGAGTCTAATGAGGATGACTGGCTGAGTGGAGTCACTGACTGGATATAAGGCTGCCAACGCCCTTCTGCCCTGCGGGTGATTTCTCTGTGGACTTCTAAGACACCAGTCTGATTCCTGCTCCCCTAAAGCTAAGTTTTTTGCTTTGCCTGTTGCATTTGTGTTTTGTTTTTGTTTTCCTTGCTTTTCTGGATTCTGCCATTCCCTGCTGGGGTGAGCTGAATCTCCTTTTGCCTGTTGCTCTGTCTTCAGAATATTCCTGAGTACTGAAATAGCTTTTTGAAGCCTAGCGTCTTCAGGGCCTTTTTCACTGTCAGTCTGTTGGCTCTTATTTTCATAGGGTTTTTCACGGATTGCAGACAGCAGCCTTCCTGTCCTTTCCTATGTAGTTAGCTTGGGCCCCGTCTTTGCTCAGTCTATCTTTCTGTCTGTGTTAGTGTTTTCATCTTGCTTCACTGTCATTATATGTTGGGGGCTGCCTATTGCTTTGGGGTCTGCTCTGGGGCAGTTTAGATTTCCCCTTTCTTTCTTTAGGCCTATTTAATTCTCCGGCTGTGATCGAGGGGTCTAGGGCATCGTAGGAACCCCCCACGGCTACTGCTAGTTGTGTTGATAAGTTCAGGGGTCTGCAATCCGATAGCTGCCAACTTCTCTGGTTTTCTGGACTTAGCTAGCATTTCTGTTTTTGCCTCCTACGGTGACTCAATCATAACAGAGGCCCTCCAGTTGTTGCTTCAAAGGTCTATGGATGACCCTACTTATCATTTCTTTCTGGCTTTGCACTGCGTGCAGAGCCTTTATGTGAGTAGAAGTGCCACAACTACACTTTCTTAATGATAGGCATCAGAATTCTCCCGCTGCATCGGATAGATCCCAATCATTGACTGGTTTTGTGGTCTCCCTTTCTGGTTCGGCCACTGTGGTTGCTGCTATGCACAGATGTTGGTCCCAGCATCTTGCTTAGGCTCGTGAGATTCATTTGATTACTGCTGGCTCTCCAATCTATGATAACAAGTGAGATGCAGGTGCAGCCAGATGCTTGGAAGTCTAAGTCCAGAGTTCACCCGACTGAGCATGTCCGTGATGTGGCATCTGCTCATTAGCGGTCAGACATTTGCTGCTCTGTGAGGTGGCAGCGCTGGATTGGCCTGTGAGTGACATCTTGGCCGACTGGGCATGAGTGTTTGGGGTGGAGCCTAGTGTATAAAAGGCCACCAGCAGTACATGCGGGTGCGTTAGTACCACTTATATGTGGTGCATGTGAGTGGATACTCTACCACTCTGTTTGCATGTGTTGTGCTATACTATTAGAGTACTGACCTAGGCAGGTAGGGTTAGGACTGGGTAACTTCCACTTGGCTTAGCATCTGCTTCCTTTTTGCGTGCGGTTTGCACAGTTGAGTTACAGAGCAAGTCCAATGCTCAGGCTATACCTATCTGGGAAAGTGACAGGGTCTTGCACCTAGCGTCATATGAGTTATTTTCTTTGGCTTGGCATCTGTCTCCTTTTTGTGTGCGATTAGCACAGTTGAGTTACACAGCAAGTTCAACCCACGTGCTACTTCCCCTGTGATGTTTAGCAGGGTTTAGTGTCTTGCGTACTTTTAGCAGTACCACCATCTGCAGTAACCGAGCTGGGTACTCTGAGTTCTATTCCCACTGTGTGACTTTTAACACAGTGCATTTAAGGTGATCGCTCGCTCTTTAGCTCCCCATTGTTCAGTTGCAACAGTTTTTCATCTCTGCACGGTGGACCCCGGGTTGCGATTGCCCTTTATTATTTATTTTCATTCAGTGCAACCATAACACTTAATATTTGAATGAGGCTCCAGTTGTTGCCTTCAATGGTCTATGGATGATTCTCTTAAAAAATGTCTAGCTTTGCACTGTGCACAGATCCTTTATGAGTATATACTTTCTTAATATTGTAATGAGGCCCTGATAAGTTTCTGATGACACATTGCCTTTAAAAGTAATACTTTATATTGTGAGAAAATGATAAATATTTTAAAATGAAGGTGACATGTTAATTTTTTTACATTTGTTAATATTTCTACTTTTATCCATATTAAAAATAATACTACATTCATTCCTTATCTGCAGAGATAATTTCTCAGTAATTTTCACAATATTTCAAGCAGGAATACGTTTATTATAAACTGAAAGTAGCCGACATAGGATCCATCATTTATAATTGATGCTGATTATCTCCTCTCTTTTACTGCTCAATGACCTTTGTCGATGTATGAGACCATGCACAAAGAGCGCTTCCTTAGAATTCAGTGAGTTTTATATTGACATTCACACTGCAGCGGCTCTGGAGAAATGACTGCCTTTTAATCATGCATAGAAAAAAATAATAATTAGAAAATAGAATTAATTTTATTTTCTGATTTTAATTCATTCAAAAAATAGCTGTTACATTCCCTTTAAGAAACCGATGCCACTACTTATATCATTGGGAGAGGAGAGGATAAGGCCAGTTTGTCAATATGTCCTAATATGAAATATAGAAAGAGGTTATCTTTAAAAATGGAACTTTTTTTTAAGACAAAGGGAAATGGAGGTTGATTTATGATAAAATAAATTGAAAGTCATTGGTAAATAAATTTGCTTGCAAGTGTTTTGTAACTTTAGAACACTTATTGCATCAAACAAAGTAAAACCTACTGTACTAAAATCTTAAAATGTAAATGAGTAAAACCATTTTGTACTTGAGCCTTTTTTAAATAAATAACTTTTCACAATTTGTCAAACACCCGCTGTTTAATTGTATAATACAAATGTTTAAAGTCAACCCTGTTTTTTAATAATTTTTTTTTATAAGAAAATAAGACATAAAATATATATTGTACAAAAATCGACTGCTGCTTCTGGACATGATGTCAGATGTCGGTTTATGAAGATGTAAAATCTGTCTGTAATAAAATGAACAGAAACACTGTTTCTTTTTGTTAATAAATGATGATTCATTATGACTTCCAGAACTGTGAGACCTGATTTCTAGTGAAATGGGTGGTATATGAGAATGAATATATATATATATATTTTTTTTTAACAATTGAACATTTTCATTAGAAACCCTGTTTTTTTCTTGATGACATGGAATTCACTCATTTCAAACATACTAGTGCAAAAAAATTGTGCAGGAATATTTTGCAACACCAGCTGAATGAAAAAATTTGCAAACCCCAGTGCACAAATAGTGTCTGATAGATCTGGTTGCTTTAAACCGTTACAAAGTGTCATTGATTTAATGATAAAGCATTTTTCTTATGTGCAACCATAACTTATTTAATCCTTTCTTTCAGGTTTACTGTGTCTCATTCAGGACTTTCATGTTTCCAGAAGTAAAAAAAATTCTAGATGTACCGTGGTATATTCATCCATCACAGTACATAACTGATCCAAGTGCCCAAGAATATTGCATGGAAGGCATTTGCCATATACTTCATAAAAGAGGCATCAAAATAACAAGGTGGCATAACTCTGTAGTCTTCCTGAAATAACTCATTCTTGATGGTAAGCAGCTTGCAGCCAGGCATTGTAATCCTATTGAAAATGAAGGGATGTCTTTACTTGATCTTTAGAAGACTCAACTCATTGAAATCAAGAACTAGAAATGCATGTTCCATTTGTTGATCAATGGTGTTAAAGATTGCAGCAGCAAAAGCCAGAAGTAGTAGATATTGGTTTAGGGCACCAATGGAATTTCTGTTTGTCCATCAGAGGTATGGCTATGAATCAGTCTTTATGGGCACCAAAGGCTATACCACTGTGCAAACTGTGTTTAGCGTTGTGTCAAATCTAACAGCTTTTGCCTCTGTGGGTTTTAAGTTTGTATCATACATTGGATTTTCAAATGATGCTTGTCCATTACTGTTTTCATGCCCAGCATATCCATTGTACTGCACTTTGGGTCTTGCTCTGTAAAATAAAAGACTCAACTTAAGCAAAGAAATGTTTATTTGAAAAAAATAAAACTAAATGAAAAACGTTTTCATAATGTAATATAATAAATATGTGAATGAAGTCAACAATTTGAATATATTAAAAATATACCATATAAAAATCAAAATAGAAGCAAAATTTACAAAATAAGGCAAGATTTACGAGGTGATTTATAGATGTGCAATATTAACTTTTCAAACATCGCATCCACAGTCTTAACTAACAGTAGCGAATTTGGCCATGGAAAAGATCAGAATAGTTCAATTTTTTGGAACTATCAGGGTGCAGATACAGTGGGGAAAAAAAGTATTTAGTCAGTCAGCAATAGTGCAAGTTCCACCACTTAAAAAGATGAGAGGCGTCTGTAATTTACATCATAGGTAGACCTCAACTATGGGAGACAAACTGAGAAAAAAAAATCCAGAAAATCACATTGTCTGTTTTTTTTTCATTTTATTTGCATATTATGGTGGAAAATAAGTATTTGGTCAGAAACAAAATTTCATCTCAATACTTTGTGATATATCCTTTGTTGGCAATGACAGAGGTCAAACGTTTTCTGTAAGTCTTCACAAGGTTGCCACACACTGTTGTTGGTATGTTGGCCCATTCCTCCATGCAGATCTCCTCTAGAGCAGTGATGTTTTTGGCTTTTCGCTTGGCAACACGGACTTTCAACTCCCTCCAAAGGTTTTCTATAGGGTTGAGATCGGGAGACTGGCTAGGCCACTCCAGGACCTTGAAATGCTTCTTACGAAGCCACTCCTTCGTTGCCCTGGCGGTGTGCTTTGGATCATTGTCATGTTGAAAGACCCAGCCACGTTTCATCTTCAATGCCCTTGCTGATGGAAGGAGGTTTGCACTCAAAATCTCACGATACATGGCCCCATTCATTCTTTCATGTACCCGGATCAGTCGTCCTGGCCCCTTTGCAGAGAAACAGCCCCAAAGCATGATGTTTCCACCACCATGCTTTACAGTAGGTATGGTGTTTGATGGATGCAACTCAGTATTCTTTTTCCTCCAAACACGACAAGTTGTGTTTCTACCAAACAGTTCCAGTTTGGTTTCATCAGACCATAGGACATTCTCCCAAAACTCCTCTGGATCATCCAAATGCTCTCTAGCAAACTTCAGACGGGCCCGGACATGTACAGGCTTAAGCAGTGGGACACGTCTGGCACTGCAGGATCTGAGTCCATGGTGGCGTAGTGTGTTACTTATGGTAGGCCTTGTTACATTGGTCCCAGCTCTCTGCAGTTCATTCACTAGGTCCCCCGCGTGGTTCTGAGATTTTTGCTCACCATTCTTGTGATCATTCTGACCCCACGGGGTGGGATTTTGCGTGGAGCACCAGATCGAGGGAGATTATCAGTGGTCTTGTATGTCTTCCATTTTCTAATTATTGCTCCCACAGTTGATTTCTTCACTCCAAGCTGGTTGGCTATTGCAGATTCAGTCTTCCCAGGATGGTGCAGAGCTACAATTTTGTTTCTGGTGTCCTTTGACAGCTCTTTGGTCTTCACCATAGTGGAGTTTGGAGTCAGACTGTTTGAGGGTGTGCACAGGTGTCTTTTTATACTGATAACAAGTTTAAACAGGTGCCATTACTACAGGTAATGAGTGGAGGAAAGAGGAGACTCTTAAAGAAGAAGTTACAGGTCTGTGAGAGCCAGAAATCTTGATTGCTTGTTTCTGACCAAATACTTATTTTCCACCATAATATGCAAATAAAATGAAAAAAAAAACAGACAATGTGATTTTCTGGATTTTTTTTTCTCAGTTTGTCTCCCATAGTTGAGGTCTACCTATGATGTAAATTACAGACGCCTCTCATCTTTTTAAGTGGTGGAACTTGCACTATTGCTGACTGACTAAATACTTTTTTTCCCCACTGTATATATGCGGTGCTGTGATGTCATGTATGAGTTACATTGCTATCTTCTATTTTGCAACTACTGATTGCTTAAAAATTTTACAGATATTTTGGGTGCAAGACATATCAATTATGCAGTCTGCTGAGCTGTATCTAGGCCGAAGAGATAGCAAGATAGGGTTATTAATCATGTCCAAAAGGTTGTAGCATCAAACAGTGCTTATTGCTTGGATGAAATAGAACTAGAAGCAGGCCTAAAGTTCAAGAGGTTATAGCATTGACAAGGTTACATTAGACTGTGCCCTGTACATTATGTAAATAAAAACGTTTTCCCAGATACACCTTTGCTTGCAGCAAGTACCCTACATGTCAACGCAAGACTTATGCACGGCATATGCCAAATGTATATCTGTTAGCAGACAATTGAGAACTGCAAAACCATGCAATTAAAAATCATTTTTCATCAGCATCTCATTGTACTTTCAAAAAGAAGAGTTTGCCATCAGATTCTCAAATTAGACTAGTAAAACAGGATTGCAAAAACAGACATACATTGTTAAATGTCTAAATATTTTAGAATTCTTTTCATTTTTTTTTTTCAAAACAATTGAACCCCTTGCCAAAAGATGACAAATCAAGAAATGCTAGGTAACGACATGACCAAAAAGCCAGCACCTGCTTCAAATCACTGTATTGATGTGGCATGTAAAGTTGTAAAATTTGACAATTTTTTTTGCAGTTTTATTTTTGGATCTTTGGGAACATTTGACATTGATTTCCAATTTTTTTCAGTAAAAATATTTTTCTATCTTGCGTCTGCTCAGTAGCACCATATGAAGACAGAAAAAAATGTGAAATTATAATTAAAATGCAGTAGGACAAAAAGTACTGGCACTCCTACTGTTGGCACCTCCCCTGTCACTCTATCTTTCTCCTTATCGATTGAATATTGGTATTACTTCCAGACCTCCAGAGTACTGTTCTCATCTGATTCAGTGCTGCAGTTATACAAAACATTACTTTCTGGAGTATTTGTCCACTGTTTTAGGGTTTTCTCTTCATATCTCTTTTGCTCACCTGTGGGCTCTTACAATTCTATAATCATCCTAAAATGGCTTTTATATAGGCTATGGTAATCCCTTATGATTGACTGCAAAGTGTCATGTGATGTGTTAGGGGCCCGTTACACATAGCGATATCACTAGCAATATCGCTGTAACGTCACCGATTTTGTGACGTTGCAGCGATATTGCTAGCGATATCGCTATGTCTGATACTTACCTCCGACCGGCTCCGCCGCTGCTCATCGCTGGTCGCGTGAGAACGTCCTGGACCATTTCTCGTCGGGCGCTTCCTGCTGGGCTTCCTGTGGCGCCGGCGAGCGACGCGTGGACGCGGGCGGGAGGACATCAGGATCGCCTCATCTGACAGGTAGGTAGCGACCCCCGACCCCTGCTATGTCGCTGGTGAGATCTGCCTGTGTGGCAGCTCACTAGTGACCACTTAGCGATGTACCAGCGATCCATATCGCTGTCGGGATCGCTGGTGCATCGCTAAGTGTAACGTACCCTTAGTTGAGAGCCATTATGGGAAAGCTTGTGATGTCATGTCTGCGGCCACCTCAGCTTTCTGTGACTAATGCAGTCTTTTGCAATATGTAAAATAAGGCAGATTTTTTGGTAATTCATTCAAATCCAACTTCATACTGTTTGAATTTTTTCAGACAGGCAAATTCTAAAAATGCAATCATATCTAGAATTGATCATTAAAAATTCAGATAATAAAAAAAATCTTGTCAAAAATAGACAAAGCTACAGTATTTCTTCTAAAAATGTTATAATTCCTGTTTCAAATTTGCAAATGTGAATACACTAGAAGGGAAATCTCTGCATCAGTTCCAAATATTTTATGTAATTAATTTTGTATTTTCATTAAAAAACCTTCTCCTCCGCACAGTAGCATTTGCAATGTGTAGCGTTTACAATAAAGCGCTGCAGAATATGATAGCGCTATATAAGCAAAGCATAATAATAATATATATTTTTTATCCTTCTGTCCATATAGCCTTTTGCATTGAAAGTCAACAGTGTTAATTATTTTAATAAAAATAGTAAAAACTTCATGTATGGTCAAAACAGGATCAATTACAGAGATTGCTTATTTGGTTAGAGTTAAATTTGATACATTATCTGTGCAGAAATGTAATCTGCGTATTTATATTTTGCATTAAGAATATTTCTGCATTAGGAAGATCACAGCAAAAGCAATACCAGAGTGGCACAACAATGAAATATATATCCCTTCTGAGGTTTAATTATAGCTTTATATCAAGTTTTCCGAGAAATGGAAAATGTTAGAAGCAGAAATCAAGCAGATGTCACAAGTAGAGCAAAGGAGGAAAAGGAAATGTATGCTATTTTATGGTAAAGAAAGCATCATGCAGACTAGCTTGATCAGAATAAGAATACAATACTGTATATATGCACTTAATGCTGAATATAGAAAATTCATTTTTTTTAGACCTAAAGCTATATTCACAGCTACGGAAAATGTAATCCGCATTGTTATTATAAGTATGCATGTACCGCTTATTGTTTTTATCTATTTTAAGCTTTTGAGTACAACAAATTCATTCCAGTGTAATAAAATTCTCTTTGAATTTTACTAAATTTGTACTCAACAGAATCAGGACCTTTTGCAATTCTGTCTGGGAGAAGTCAGCATTATTGCCATCAAAATGTAAAAAAAAATAATAATAATAATAAACACGCCACACCACTCACTTGTATCTCCTTCCCCAATCTTCTGTGTCTCTTATTTTCTCCTTCCTTACTTGTGTGCCACTTTTCCAGCCTTCTTCCCCTGGGTCAAGAGTAGCAGCTCAACCAGGCTTCTAATGTCAATGCCACTCTGCTACTGAAGTGCACATCATCTCTAAAGTGCATCAACAGAGGCACTGACATGACATGCAGGAACGTTAATTGCCTTGTTGAGTCAGAAGTCCTGGCAAAGCCTGAAGAAGGTTGAAGAAGATGCATACAACTAGGGAAGTTGAAAAGAAAAGATGCAGAAGACTGAATGAAAGACTGGAGGGATGCCAGTACAGGTGAATGGTGAGGTGAGTATTTTTTTGTATGTCTTTCCATACAACAGGGTATAATAAGAACATTCTGTTTGAGGCAAATAACTGAAAATCAAATTTCCGTGGAAAATATATGTGATTTGATGAATTTGAATCTTGGCAGATTCACACGTCTTCACTTATGGAAATTCGCTAAAGAGTATGTAGGTGTAGGGTAGGGGTAACATCAGTATCAGCTTACTCCAATGATAAATATGAAAATACAAGATTTACAAAGAGTAAATTGTATGTGAAGGCCCATGATTTAGATTTTGCACTATGGCTTAAAATGACATCTCCATTATGTCAAAACAGTCCACTTACTAACAAATTCAACTTGGAGGTGAGCAGAACAAGGCAAATTAATATTTATCACTGCTGCTCTCTAGTATGATCAAGAAAATTCTGGCAAAAACTACAGGAAAGCAAAAAAGTCAAAGCTACTTTTCTCTTCATTTTGGGAATACATGATTTGTAAAATAGACCTTTTTTAGATATACAGTAAAAGAACATGAATTACAGGAAATCTGGAGCATTCCTTTAGCTATTAATGTAAAGTAAATCCATAAAAGGAATTCATGTGTGGTTTCTTAGACTATTAGGAATATGTAAAAATTACACTACCATGTAAAAGTTTAGGGTCACTGAAAAATTTTCTTATTTTTGAAAGAAAAGCACATTTTTTCCATTGAAGCTAACATGCAAACGTCTGGTTTGTAATGTAATATCTTCATAGGTGTATAGAGGCCCATTTCCAAAAACTACCACTCCAGTGTTCCTATGGTACTTTGTGTTTGCTAACTGTGTAAGAAGTGTGTTAGAATACCCTTGAAAACCCATGTGCAAATATGTTAGCACAGCTGAAAACAGTTTGGCTGATAAGAAGCTATAAACCTGACCTTCCTTTGAGCTAGTTGAGAATCTGGAGCATTACATTTGTTGGTTCCATTAAACTCTCAAAATGGCCAGAAAAAAGAGTTTTCATGAGAAACCTGACAGTCTATTCTTGTTCTTAGAAATGAAGGCTATATGTGAGAAGTTGCCAACAAACTAAAAATTGCCTTCAACAGTGTGTACTACTCCCTTCAGAGGAGAGCACAAACAGGCTGTAACCAGAGTAGAAAGAGAAGTGGGAGGCCCCGCTGCACAACTGAGCAACAAGACAAGTACATTAAAGTCTAGTTTGAGCAATCGTCGCCTCACAGGTCCTCAACTGGCAGCTTCATTAAATAGTACATGCAAAACTCTAGTGTCAATGTTTACAGTGAAGAGGCGACTTCGGGATGCTGGCCTTAAGGGCAAAGTGGCAAAGAAAAAGCCATATTTGAGACTGGCTAATAAAAAGAAATGATTAATATGGGCAAAAGAACACAGACATTGGACAGAGGAAGATTGGAAAAAAGTGTTATGGACAGACAAATCCAAGTTTGAGGTGATTGGATCACATAGAAGAACATTTGTGAGATGCAGAACAACTGAAAAGATGCGAGTGCCTAATGCCATCTTTCAAGCATGGTGGAGGTAATGTGATGGTCTGGGGTTGCTTTGGTGCTGGTTAAGAGGGAGATTTGTACAAGGTAAAAGGGATTTTGGATAAGGAAGGCTATCACTCTATTTTGCAATGCCATGCCATACCCTGTGGACAGCACTTGCTTGGAGCCAATTTCATCCTAAAACAGGACAATGACCCAAAGCACACCTCCAAATTATGCAAGAAATATTTAGGGTAGAAGCAGGCAGCTGGTATTCTATCTGTAATGGAGTGGCCAGTGCAGTCACCAGATCTCAACCCCATTGAGCTGTTGTGGGAGCAGCTTGACCGTATAGTACGCAAAAAGTGCCTATCAAGCCAAACCAACTTGTGGGAGGGGCTTCTGAAGCATGGGTGAAATTTCTCCAGATTACCTCAGCAAATTAACTGCTAGAATGCCAAAGGTCTGCAATGCTGGAATTGCTGCAAATGGAACATTCTTTGACGAAAGCAATATTTGAAGGAGAAAATTATTATTTCAAATAAAAATCTTTTTTTTGAACCTTGTCAATGTCTGGACTAGATTTTAAATTCATTAGGCAACTCATTTGATTAATAAAAGTATGTTTTCATGGAAAACAGAAATTGCCTGGGTGACCCCAAAATTTGGAACGGTAGTGTACATGTTCAAAATTTCTGATAATGGCCTATTACTGGCACGTAAAAAAACCTGATATATTTCTAGTGTAGAATTTAGTTTGCACTTGGAATGTTCCAGGAATAAATTATGTGAAAAGTATTTCATTAGAAAGGGAAAATCATAATGTTCAGTATTTATTTTTGGTAATGTGATATAAAAGGAAAACAAGACAAAAATGAATTTACAATATATAGACATTGTATTATCAATAAAAATACACAACTTTCCAAAAGCAAAAGTATTACTATAGAAAGTGAGACCTGTATTGTGTTTACTATGCTTATTAAAACACTAGAGTGTAGCACGGGGCATCTCTTTAAAGAGGACCTGGAGGTTCTACTGACATGTCTGATTTAGTACACACTTGCATTACTCATGATATAACTGTATATAAGTGGTTTTTATTCTGTTCCTTCATATTTTCTTTTGCAAAGGTATGACTAAATTCACATCTGGGTGTTACCTATGTTTATGTTAAAGACTATGACCGTGCATCTTCTGGTACTGTCCAATCAGCAATAGGAGATACACCTTATTGTTCATTTCTGCAAAGCACTCTGGAAATTAATGGTGCTATATTACCAAATAAAAAATAATAGGTAAATAAATTGACTTAGAAATGGTAACACGCAGTTTATTCATACATTTTCAGGAGAAATAGCAAAGAGTTGGAACATTATAGTTCAAAAAAGAAGTAAATCTCACTGTTACTTTGTAAGGTAATACAGTAAATATTTATTTTTCACATTTTATAAAAATACAGACATGTCAGGAGAGGTGTTATGTCCTTATTAAGTACAGAGCCATTTATTTCAACTTACATACAGCTGTTTCAGGCTTACGTGCCCTCATCAGTGCAAGAGATTGAAATCATGGCTTCTGTTGTATAGGACCTGGGTTTTAATCTGTAAGTACAAATACAAAATAATGATTAAATTGGTGATTGATCAGCATTTTTTCATGGGATGATTTAGATTTGTTTTTTTCTAGTTCTATTTAAGTTTTAAAAACTATTTGAAATGAAGATGTTTCAAATATCTCCTCCTCAGTAGAGTGTTAGGCTGGGTTCACATTACATTTTTAATCCTGTTGAAACATTGTGTTTTCTTATTTCAAAAACAATAAAAAGATTTTTTGTGAATTTATTGTACAAATGGTGCAATATAACACGCCTATCTTGTATTGTTCTGATGCCATATTATTGTATTGTACAATAAAAATGTGAGACAATTTTTCTGTCCTCAAACAGTATCCTGACAGAAAAATTTCAACAGGACACCACCAGCAATTTTAAAATATGACAAAATCTATGAACCTAAAATGGGATCCGGTAACTGTATTTTTTTTTTAATAATCATATCTAAATTTTGAAACAGGACATCATTGCACTTTTTATTATGGTGATTCTTACTAATTGGAAGCGTAAAGATTTAGGATTATGCAAAATGCAGACAACTTGACAAATAATATATCGAATAAATGACAATTTCTCCTGTCAAATAAATGTAAATGTGTTTATGGTTGAAAGTAAAGGACTAATGGACTGAGTTATGAACTTAGTGCTCTTAGTGAGTACTTTTTTAAGAAAAGTTATATAAAAGTTAAATAAAAAACATCTGTTTCTTAGTAATATGCAAATGATGCTCATCATTAAAACTGGAAGATCAACAGAAACACAAACACATGCTACTCTGTGTGTATATATATACATATATATGTACAGTATATTTACATTAATATTTACCTGTGTTTATAAAGGTAGAATGCAAATCCTGATAGTATAAGGGCGAAAAATGGTACCAAGATTGCAGCTGCTACAGAACTACTATTTGTGCCATAGTAATTATTGGAAGAGTCACTGACATTAAGCAGAGCTGTAATAAAGCAAAATATTGTTAACTGACAAGGCTTTAATTATTTGCAATGCTATGAATATTAAAAGGTTTTTCTAGGATATAGCAAACTTTTGTCAAGCACTGTAGCATGCCGTTCAGTATTTGGTCAGTATTTTCCATTAATATTTGTAAACCAAAACCAAGAGTGTTGATAAATGCAGAAGTGGTGATGTGTTTCTATTATACTTTTACTTTGACTGTTAGGCCTCTTTCACACTTCAGTTTTTTGCATCAGTCAAAATCCGCCAAAAGGACGGATGGCGGATCCGTTTTAGTACTGATGACAACGGATTTTTTTGACGGATCCGCAAAATGAAGAATTTTAAAGGAATCGCAGCCTGGAAAAGGAGAGAGAGAGAGAGAGATTTTTTTTTGTCCGGCACCCAGAAAGAATTTCGGGTTAAATTTGTGTCTGGAGGATCCGCCAGAGAAAAAAACGTTGCAAGCTCTGTTTTGAAATCTTTGAGGATGGTGACGGACAGCAACTTTTGGTGGATCCGCAAAAAAAAGGATGCAACGGACGGCAATCCGTCACAATCCGCCAGTAATGGAAGTCAATGGGGAAAAAAAACGGATCCTCAAAAGAAAATTGAGGATCCGTTTTTTTCAAAACCTGGCGGATTGTGACTGATTGTAAAAAACTGAAGTGTGAAAGAGGCCTTACACTCTTGGTTTTGGGTTTCAAATACTGATGAAAAATGCTGACCAAATACTGAACGCCTTAGGAGCAGGATTCAGTTCTGTTTCCAAGTTTGAGCATTCATCACATAACCACAAATATACAATACACTTTGAGAAAAGCAGGGAAAGAAATTAGATGCCGCATGTAGAACGCATCATTGCTATCCGCTCGAATTGAAAAGCCAACCCAAATCCTAATAAATACACTGGTAATATAATAATATTTATTTATATAGCGCCAACATATTCCGCAGCATTTTACATTTCAACAGGTAGGTTGGATTGAGTATTGTACTGTGATTGCCAAAAACACTTCCCCAGCCTGTTAACCCCCCTTAAACTAACATTTTACTGGTTGAACAAATTGGCAAATGCATTTTATTTCTGTATTTTACTCACTTACACAGCGCCATTAAGTTCATATTACTTTACAGACATTATCATCACTGTCCCCACAATAAATAATAATCTTTATATAGCGCTAACATATTCCGCAGAGTTTGCACAAATAATCATCACTGTCCCCAATGGGGCTCACAATCTAAATTCCCTATGAGTATGTCTTTGGAATGTGGGAGGAAACCAGAGTACCCGGAGGAAACCCAAGCAAACACGGGGAGAACATACAAACTCCTTGCAAATGTTGTCCTTGGTGGGATTTGAACCCAGGACTCAAGCGCTGCAAGGTTGCAGTGCTATCCACTGAGCCACCATTCTGCCCAATCTAAATTACTTATTAGCAGAGTGTGGGAGGAAACCAGAGGAAACCCATTCAAACATGGAGAGAACATTAAATCTCCTTCTTAATGTTATCCTTAGTTGGATTTGAACCCAGGATCCCAGCACTGAAAGGCTACAGTGGTAATGACTGAGCCACTGACAAACAGGACATGTTTGATTGGATTTCTTTATATCTTAACTATTTATAAATGCAGACACTTGTATAAAAAAGGTTTAAGGGAATGTGCTACATTCTTCATTTTTACGATATCCTGATACCTGATGAAGAGACCTGAGTAGTCTCGAAAGCTTGCAATTTGTTACCATCTTTTCAGTTAGCCATTAAAAGATATCAACCACTGAGGACTCTCAAATTGTAATATTTTTCTATCAACTGGCTAACACGATACAGAGATTTATTTTTCCTGAAAGATATCCTGAGTAATTCATTGCCTGTCAATAGTCTTCAGGATAGGCATCAGTAAAATACTATCGGGACAAATAGCTGATAAAGATATATTACATTGTGAAGGTCATGATTAATTGACAGTTACATACATATACATTATTTTTAATTCTACAAACATATTAAACATTTTACTTAAGGGAATCCAGGTAAATCCAAAACAGCCTTTGTACAATTTAATTATATATAGATAATTGATTAATTACATTTTATTAGAAAACAATTTAGTTACAGCAACATGATCCCCATTTTTAATACTTCTACATATCTAGGCTGGAGTTGTGATGTGACAAAGGCATGGAAGATCACAGAGCAGGCTTGGATTAGGGGGGGGGCACCCACAGAGGTGAGCAGCACAGTATGTCTTTTTTCTTTTTATCTTTTTTGCTGGCTATCCACTATTCAGCAAGATACCAGCCACAGCTGGCCACTATTTTGCTATATTTGCTCAGATCAATATACAAAAAAAGTAATATCCAGAATGTAGATTTTTGTAAAATTCAATTGCACTCATATAAACTTGCTCATCTGCAGTGAACACCCTACCTTCAAGGCAGAATAAATTCTTAGGCCGGAGTCACACTGGCGAGGAATACGGGAGAGTGAGAGGCGCAAAAAGCACGTATTAGACACGGACAAATGATTTTCTATGGGGTCACTCGCACCAGGCATATATTTCTCATCCGTATCCTATGCTCCGTGCCACTCGCAGCATGCTGCGATTGTCAGCGTACTACGCCCGTAGGTACGCCAATGCAAGTCTATGGGTGCGCAAAAAATACGGATTACACACGGAACACACGTGTGACCTGCGAGCAATATGCAGGTCTTTTGGCTGGTGAACAGGAAATGGGCCAATCCATCATCAGGAAGCCTAGACATGCAAATGAGCTCAAAAACCGCTCCAGACATCCAGGAAGTCAGCCTCCACGGAGTACAGCAGCAGCATGGCGTCCACATATATTAATGTAGAGATGCTCATTGTGCTGGTGCAGGAGCGTCCAGAAATATGGGACCCACGCGATGCAAACTATGCTAACCGCACAAGAAAGGAGGCGTCATGGAGGCGCATCTGTCGCCAGATGTACCATGACTTTGGTGACAGACCACGTGATGAGCAGCATAAAATTCGTAAGTGCAACCATAAAAACATCATTAACCTTAGCGCGCGCTATAAAATGAATCTAGAATCAGCACCCCCCCTTCCTGTGCATGTACTTTTATTAGCCTCATCAGGCCGTTACATTTGGATGTGACACGTGGCTTCACACAGCCACAATTTGGGGTTAGGCCACAAGCTCCTCATTCTCCTAGCCACTAAAATTAGTTTAAGTGGAGCTAATGAGACCATGTGTTTCAGCCCAATTACATATGCCACCATGGGTAGAACGCACACCCCAGAAGGCCCCATGCCTAGACTACTGTTCGAAAATGTGACCTCTCAAATATGTGATTTTGACAATCTTTCCTGTCACATTGCAGTGGAAGATGTGATGAAACGGTGGAGAAGCATCCGGGACCAGTACCGCCGGGAACGCCAGCAGCGGTCCAGGAGTGGGGATGCTGGACATGTCAAACGCAAATATATATACTATGACCGGCTGAACTTCCTCGCCCCAATTCTGGATCTGAGACCGTAAGTACATACCTCACACCACATTACACAAATACTTTACAGGGACAAAAATATTGATGTATTTTTGCCTCTGTTCTATTTCATAACAGAACTCAATCCAACCTTACGGATCGAGGAACGGCCTCAGAGGCAGAGCCAATTATTGATCCTGTAGGGGATGAGGTGGCTGGCCATCTTCTCCCCCTACAAGAAGGATGGCTGAAGAGGAGGCATCACAAGACCACACAATGGCTGGCCTACACACCACACCACCAGGACGGTCTGCTGCTGCCACCTCACCCATCCTGGAAGAGTCGGGCAACTTGGGCAGCAGCCCAACTGCCCCGATCAGGTCCTCCCCACAGGCTGCTCTAGCATCACGGTGAACAAGAAGAAGGCGCCAGGTCACCATTCAAGAGAGCAGGACCAATGTGGACACAGGGGTGCTGAATTATTTGTCCAGAGTCACTACAGATGATGGTGAGGAGGCCTATGCACGTAGCCTCACCCTTTATCTCCGTGCCCTTACCCGTGAGGTCAGGCTCCGTATTAGGGGTTGTATTCAGATCCTGCTTGATGCAAGCACCCCCCCAATACCCCATATGAGGTTTTTGAATTTCTGGAGAGGTGGCAGCTCTCACCACGAAATTTAATGCGCATGAGACCATCCACACAGATGCTTGCTCAAGCAGGGTCTGAACAGCCCCTAATACGTGGGCCAACACCTCAAGCCCTTCCTCCCCCTACCCATTATTCTATTCCGCAGCCCCAAATGTCTTCCTCAAGCCAACCCCACCAATATGGCCACTTGTACCCACCCAGTGTTGGAGGCTGGTCCAAAACCTGGTTGGGGACGATCTGTCTATGTTGGTGGGTATGAGCCACGGGCCTACCATAGCCAACAAGAAGCCCCTCACCATCATCATTACTCTGGCCAGTATCCCCAACAGGCTGAGGAGGCTGGCCAATTACAGCATCATGGGCAACAGTATGGCCCCACACAGGGCGATGTTAGCCACAATGTCCAGCAGCACCCACAGGCTGGTCATGCACATTCCCCTTCCCCTACATATGAGGATTTATGATTCTAATTTTTGGAGATGTCCAGTGAGATTTAACTGGTGCTCCTAATCTAAAACTAAAAACAGGTGTTCTCCTTCACCAACATTTAGAACATAATTTAACACTCACATTTTTAAACAATGTTTTCCAAACATATGAAACAATCCATCATGACAGGCAACGCTACCTCACGCCTTTCACACAGATATTACATGTGTGTATAAAAGAGAATATTTAAATGCGCTATACTGTAAAATGAAAGGATGAAAATACACTACTCACTTGCTAACACCTAGGAAAGGCGTGCTTGCCTTAGTTAAGTAGTCACCTTTTTTTAGCAATCTCTAGTCAAAAAATTAGAGGCGACCAGCATACAGAATATCATGCTCTCTCTATGTCTTAACAAGTGAGTTTTGTATTTTGATCCTTTCCAGTATAGCATGCTTAAATATTGTCTGTTCTACAGACAAGTAATCTCTGTGTGAAAGATGTGAGGTAGCCTTGCCTGTCATGGTGGAATCTTTCTATGATTGGATAACATTATGAGGAAATGTGAGTGTTATCTTGTTGCCTTTATTTTGGTGATGGAGCTCACCTTTTGCTGCCAAATCAAGGTTAATCTAGGCATGCAGCAATGTTGTTATTGCATAATGTTTGTTGCTGTTTTGTTCTGTTATTTTAATTTAACACCAAGTTAAAGAAGGCACAAAGGGTCATTTTGGCCATTGCCAAATTTGTGTTATGGCAATATTATGTTTGCCTTTAAGCAAACCAAAAAAAATAGGCAAAACTAAAAATTTGTCTACTCTAGTTAACGTCTCTGTGTGATTTTTCACAATCCCTCACAACATACTTACAGACACCAACCAATGCAATGAAACACTCATAGAATCATAAAGGCTTGAGTAATATATATTTAGACACACTTAAAGAAACAAATTATAACATAGACACAGCATTCTCTTGCCAAGAAGTAGCCCCCTCAGGTGAGATAAAGTAATTCGTGAAAATATCACGCACTTTGAGGCCAGAGAGCGGTCTACGTTGAGGGTTGATAGGTGGGCTCACCCTGCGCACATTGTCCGGCCTACGCACAACACCATCAGAGGAGGAACAATCATGTATCCTGGTGAAGTTATGCAGAACAACACAGGCTTTCACAACTTCATTCACATTTTGCTCACTCAACTGAATGGCAGACTGGAGTACCAGCCATTTGGCACAAAGAATCCCAAAGGAACACTCCACCAGTCGCCTAGCACGTGATAGGCGCAAGTTAAAAATTCTGCGCCGGTGGTCAAGGTTGCGCCGGAGATATGGCCTCATTACATTGCGTGATAACTGAAAGGCCTCATCTGCCACAAGGACATAAGGGACTGATTGTTCGGGGGAGCCTGGTTGCTGGCGTGGTGGTGGTAGATCCAACTGGTTGGTGCGTAGCCGCCGAGCCATTATGGAAGTATTGAAGACTCTAGAGTCTCCCGTCCTTCCATAGGCCCCAATGTCGACAATTATAAACTTGTATTGAGGGTCTGCCAGAGCCAACAATACAACAGAAAAGTATTGTTTATAATTGAAGAATTGGGAGCCTGAGTTCGGCGGCTTACGCACCCTGATATGTTTGCCATCCAGGGCCCCAATACAATTTGGAAACTGGCAGTCCTCCTCAAAGTCCCTTGAAATCCTTAACCAGTCTTCCATCCTGGGCTCGGGCATGACCACTTGATGGAGTCTTGTCCAGATTTGTGCACATGTAGACCTCATTATGCCTGAAATGGTGGACTTTCCAATGAGAAACTCATGCTGGAGGGCGGCATAAGACAGGCCAGTGGACAGGAAGCTGTAGAACAACAGAAATAGTAAAGTTTAGAATGTCTAAAGTAAAAAAAATCAGTTACATGCCGACCAAATTTGTTATGAAATGAGAGAGAAGAACACACACATATTTGGTGGCACAATGACTAAGTGATATGCAGGACATATTACATCTAACATTCTGCTGTGTCTGGTGAAAAATATTTGGAGTAAGATGAGGGCATTACACTTTGTCCAAGAAGGCCAAAAAACATAAATTAGCACACACATTATGAACATAGAGAATGTGGTTGTGTAGTACATACCGTATTGTGAGTAGAAGTCGCTCCTCTGCAGATATGGCTTTGCGCATCCTTGTGTCCTGAAAGGTTATCCCAGGGCGCACTGTCTCCAAGAGGCGATCAAATGTGGCAATGATCATGCGACAGTACTGGTAAAATTTCTCCGGATGCTCCCGCAGAGAAGAATAGAGGCGGTGAAAATGACCTCTTGTGAGTCGTTGCCTCAAAAGTGGATGGACCCACATGCGTCTCCTCCTCCGCGGATCCACTATCACAGGATATGGTTGACCAAAGCGCCGTGACAAAAGCCAGGTAAAGAGAACCTGCTCAGTTGTTTTGAATCGCAGACCCTCTGCCATGCTGCACAAAGAACACCAACACACCTCGTGAAAGCAAGGTGACAAATGTACAGAATGTAGGCAGCCACCTGTTTCTGAGTGTCTAAATAGGGTGCAGGCTAATGATTTAAATTGTTTGCAGGCCTGAAAACCGTTAAATGTCCATTTTGCAATGCTGCGAGAAAATCTTGCCATACGGATTGCATACGGATGCCACACGGATTACATACGGATGCACACATGCGCAAAATACGCAACCTCACCTTGCTTATGGATGACCTACGGAGCACTGTTTAGGGGTCATTCATCCGTATTACGCATGTAAACTACGGAGCGTATTTTGCGCAGGTTAGTGTGACTCCGGCCTTATAGGCAAACTTGCACACAGTTTTTAAAGGAACTCAGCAGGAAGATTGTTCTAAAAATTTTGGAGAACTAACCATATGGATCTTCTTACTGTTAATTTAGATTTTTACTAAATCTTCTGGTTTTTGACAACAATTTTTCCATGAAAACCAATTTTAGGCAGACGTTTCTGAACAATAGATGAGTGTAGCTTGTTTCTACTTGTTGCTGCCAGCTCTGAGCAGATAGCACTGCTATACAGTGGGTGTGGAAATTATTCAGACCCCTTTAACGTTTTCACTCTTTGTTTCATTGCAGCCATTGGTAAATTCAAAAAAGTTCATTTTTTTCTCATTAATGTACACTCTGCACCCCATCTTGACAGAAAAAAACAGAAATGTAGAAATTTCAGCAAATTTATTTTAAAAGAACAACTGAAATATCACATGGTCATAATTATTCTCACCCTTTTCTCAGACACTCATATTTAAGTCACATGCTGTCCATTTCCTTATGATCCTCCTTGAGATGGTTTTACTCCATCTTTGGAGTCCAGCTCTGTTTAATTAAACTGATAGGACTTGATTTGCAAAGGCACACACCTGTCTATATAAGACCTCACAACTCACAGTGCATGTCAGACCAAATGGGAATCATGAGGTGAAAGGAACTGGCCAAGGAGCTCAGAGACTGAATTTTGGCAAGTCACAGATCTGGCCATGGTTACAAAACAATTTCTGCAGTACTCAAGGTTTCTAAGAGCACAGTGGCCTCCATAATCCTTAAATGGAAGATGTTTGGGACCACCAGAAGTCTTCCTAGACTTGGCCGTCCAGCCAAACTGAGCAATCGTGGGAGAAGAACCTTGCTGAAAGAGGTAAAGCAGAACCCCAACATCACTGTGGCTGAGCTCCACAGATTCAATAGGAAGATGGGTGAAAGTTCCACAAAGTCAACTATTACTGCAGTCCTCCACCAGTCAGGTCTTTATGGCAAAGTGGCCTGACAGAAGCCTCTCCTCAGTGCCAGACATATGAAAGCCCACATAGAGTTGATAAAAAACACCTGAAGGACTCCCAGGCTATGACAAATAAAATTCTCTGGTCTGATAGCATGAAGATAGAATGTTTTGGTGATAATTCTAATCTGTATGTGTGGAGAAAGCCAGGCACTGCAAATCACCTGCCCAATACAATCCTGTTACCACGGCTGGTCAGGAGACAAATCTCCAGGAGTGGACCCTCTGGACCATGGCACCGAGGGGCCCCAGGCAAGCTGCCAGGTGGAGCCGACCCCTATACAGGGATCGTTAGGAGCAGGCCCAGGGGTTCGGGCACCACAATAGCCGGTACCGAGAGAGGCGGCTCAGAAAGGACTGGAGTAGGAGTACGGGACTGAAATGAAGACAACAGAGTGGGATCACTGGAGACTGGACCGGAGTAGGACTGCAGGACTGGAGCATAGACAGCAGGATGGAGCAGGAACATGGGAAGCAGGACTGGAGTAGGACTGAAGGACTGGAGTGTGGATAGCAGGATGGAGCAGGAACACCGGAGGCAGGACTGGAGTAGGACTGAAGGACTGGAGTGTGGATAGCAGGGTGGAGCAGGAACACCGGAGGCAGGACTGGAGTAGGACTGAAGGACTGGAGTGTGGATAGCAGGGTGGAGCAGGAACACCGGAGGCAGGACTGGACTATAGATAGCTGGACCCACAGAGCACCAGACTGCGGGGCTACTGCAGTGACCACAGAAGACAGGACTGCGAGACTGCAGAGAGCACACGAGGAAGCAGGGCCCAGTGTGCTAGCAAACACAATGATCAGGTGCCTCCTTCAAGGGGTAATGACCTGATATGGCCATGTCAGGTCTGCCATTGGTCCATAGGTGCTTCCGGGTCAGGGCATTGCTGGAGCACAAGTAACAGGAGGGAGGCGCGGCCATGGCCTCTGGTGCATGCGCATTGCAAGCAGAGACCCCGTCAGCTGCAAGCCTGTCAGAAGGGACCACCATGGCTGTTGGGCGGCGGGGGGCTGCATCAGGGGAGCGGAGGCAGGATGAGTATGCAGAGGCGGAGTGACAGTACCCCCTACCCTAAGCCGCCCTCCCCTGAGATTAGCAAAAAATCTCTTGATACGGGGAGCATTGATATTCTCCCGAGGTTCCCAGGATCTCTCCTCAGGACCAAAGCCCTTCTAGTCAATAAGAAAAAGTGTCCTACTTCTAACCTGCATGGCGATGATGTCCTCCACTTCAAAGACATCATTGGCACCAACCGGCTGAGAACCAGGATCAGACACAGAATGGAAGTGATTCAGTACCACAGGTTTCAGGAGAGAGACGTGGAAGGTGTTCGAGACCCAGAGCAAAGCAGGCAACCTCAATTTGTAGGCGACTTCATTGATACGTCCAAGAATTTCAAGTGGACCGATGTAGTGTGGACCCAACTTGTAAGAAGGCAGTTTCAACCTTGATAAATTTGGACGAGAGCCAGACTTTGTCCCCGATACGATATGGTGGGGAATCCAATCTCTTCTTGTCGCCACAATTCTTCATCCGATCAGCGGCCCTCTTGAGTGACGTGTTGGTCTCAGCCCAGATCTTGGAAAATTCAGAGGACAAGGTGTTGGTTGCAGGTATTTCGGTGGCAGGGGTTATCGGAAGGGGAACACCAAGATGTCTGCCAAACACAATGAGAAATGGAGACTTGGCCGAGGACTCACCAGCATGGTTGTTATAGGCGAACTCTGACCAGGGAAGTAAGTCAACCCAGTCGCTCTGGTGGGCATTGGAGAAATGACGTAGTTACCCAGTCAAAGTCTGGTTGTGATACGCTCCACCTGCCCGTTGGACTGTGGATGGTAGGCAGAGGAGAAGTCGAGGGAAATGTTCAGGAGCATACAAAGTGCCCGCAAGAACTTGGAGGTGAACTGAACCCCTCGGTCATACACAATGCGTTGAGGTAGTCCATGGAGTCTGAAGAGCTGATGGATGAAAACTTTGGCCAACTCAGTAGCCGAGGAGAGATCGGGCAAAGGGACGAAGTGGGCCATCTTGGAGAAACGATCCACCACCACCAAGATGACTGTACAGCCAGAAGAGCTGGGTAGGTCGGTGATGAAATCCATGGCAATGTTTTCCCAAGGTACCACAGGGATGGGCAACGGAAGCAACAAGCCTGACGAAGGTAGTCGTGGCACTTTGTTTTTTGCACAGAAGGGACAAGAGGCCATGAAATAGAGCACATCTTGGTGAAGCGTGGGCCACCAGAAGTGACGCATTATAAGGGCAAGGGTCTTCTTAGTTCCGGCATGGCCGGCCAGTCTGGAGGAGTGCCCCCATAGAAGGACCTTTAGCTTGAGGTTCTCAGGCACAAGAGTCTCGCCAGGAGGTGGAGGAAGCCAGTTCACTGGAGCCATTGTGATGATTCAAGTGGGGTCAATGATATGCGAAGGTTCTTCCACTGTTTCGTATGGCTGAAAGACCCTGGACAGAGCGTCAGCTTTGGTATTCTTGTTGCCGGGGCGAAAATGGAGCTTGAAGTCAAATCGGGCGAAAAATAAGGACCATCTGGCCTGACGAGGGTTGAGTCTCTGGGCAGACTGGAGATAGGTCAGATTCTTGTGATCCGAGAAGATTACAAAGGGATGAACAGCCCCCTCCAGGAGATGACGCCATTCCTCTAAGGCCAACTTTATAGCCAGGAATTCCCGGTCGCCAATCGAGTAGTTACACTCGGATGGAGAGAAGGCCTTAGAGAAGAGGCCATAGGGGTGCAGATGACCGAAAGCGGATCTCTGGGACAATACTGCCCCGGCACCTGTTGAGGAAGCGTCCACTTCGAGTACAAAGGGTCGGTTGCTCTCGGGACGATGCAGCATCGGGGCCGTGGAGAAAGCCCGTTTTAGGGTCTGAAGGCTCCCTCTGCCTCAGGAGTCCAATCATTGGGAGTAGTCCCTTTATGGGCGAGGGCAGAAATAGGTCTGGTTATTGCGGAAAAGTGAGAGATGAATTGCCGGTAATAATTGGCGAATCTGAGAAACCGTTGTATCGCCCTTACTCCGACGGGGCAAGGCCATTTGAGAATGGCAGTCAGCTTCTCGGGATCCATCCTTAATCCAGCGTCGGACATAATGTATCCCATAAACGGCAGAGAGGTCTGTTCAAAGAGACATTTCTCTATCTTAGCATAAGAAGACGTTGTAACACCAGACGGACACTGTTTTTGTGGGACGAGAGATCCGGAGAGAAGACGAGGATGTCGTCCAAGTACATGACCACACAGGAGTACAAGAAGTCCCGGAAGATCTCATTGATGAACTCTTGAAACACCCCAGGAGCATTGCAGAGACCAAAGGGCATGACCAAGTACTCGTAATGGCCATCTCGAGTGTTGAAAGTCTTTTTCCACTCGTCACTTGCACGGATACGGACCAGATTATAGGCTCCCCAGAGGTCTAGCTTGCAGAAGACCCGAGCCCCTCTGAGGTGGTCAAACAGCTCCGGAATGAGTGGAAGGGGGTACCTGTTCTTGATGGTAATCTCGCTCAAGCCCCTATAGTCAATGCACAGCCGTAGAGATCCATCCTTTTTCTTGATGAAGAAAAACCCGGCTCCCGCGGGCGAGGAGGACTTCCGTATAAAGCCTTCGGCGAGGTTCTCCTGGATGTATTCGGACATGGCTACGGTCTCTTCGGGAGACGGGGGGTATATTCTGCCCCTTGGGGGGGTTGAACCGGGGACAAGTTTAATTGGGCAGTCAAAAGGCCGGTGTGGGAGAAGAACCTCTGCTTCCTTCTTATCAAAGACATCAGCGTAGGAACTGTAGGGAGAAGGAAGGCCCGGAAGGTCTGGAGGTGGCCGAGGAGCATCCGCTAGACGGACAGGAGTCAGACAGCGAGCTTGGCACGGGTGCCCCCAGTGGAGTACCTCCCCTGAAGACCAGTTGAGAACAGGCTGATGAGTCCTTAACCATGGAAGACCGAGTAGAATCGTATGGGAGAGCTTGGGCAGAACGTAAAAGGCTATCTTCTCTCGATGTAAGGCTCCGACTTGCAACTCCACTTCCTCAGTGACCAAGAAGACTGTCTCCTGTAGCGGTTTGCCATCCACTGTGGCAATCAGGTGAGGATTACATAGGGTAACCACGGGAATCTGGTATTTGTCCACCTCTTCACGCTGGATGAAGTTACCTGCCGAGCCCGAATCCACATAGGCCACCTCGGACCCACGTCTCCCCCCTGAAACCAAAATAACAGATATAGTAAGAGGTTGAGAGGAATCATTAGCACCTAGCGAGGCCTCTCATACCTGACCTAGGTGGAGGAGTTTCCTTGTTTCTCAGGACAGGTACGGACAAAGTGTGACGAGCCTCCGCTATGAGGCATAGACCTTATGCCCGCCTCTCTCTCCGACGCAACTCGGCCAACTTGAGGTGATCTACCTGCATGGATTCGACCGAGGATGGAGACGAGGACCCGGGAGGATGGGGACTGACAGACCGGGTGGAAAAGGATGCTGGCCTGGTGGACCTCCTGTCTCTCGCTGACTCCCGGGCATGCTCCTGGAAGCGTAGGTCAATGTGGGTGGCCAGTGAAATAAGGTCCTCCAAGGTGGTCGGGGTATCCTGACCCACGAGTTCGTCCTTTATTCTGCTCGAAAGGCCATGCCAGAATGCCCCTACCAAAGCCGCATTGTTCCAGACGAGCTCAGAGGCGAGAATGCGAAAGCGGATCCCGTAATGCCCGACCGTGAGAGAACCCTGATGTAGGTTAAAAAGAGAATCAGTGAGAGAGGCTAACCGACCCGGCTCATCGAAAACCATGCGAAAAGTATCCAAGAAGACCGGAAGACTCGAGACAATGGGATCGTCACGTTCCCAGAGAGGATTCAGCCAAGACAGGGCCTCTCCCTCCAGATGGGACATAATAAAGGCCACTTTGGCCCGGTCAGAGGGAAATTGCTGAGGCAACCATTCAAAATGGAGGCTACACTGATTTAAGAACCCCCTGCAGAGTTTGGGATCACCAGTAAAGAGCGGTGGCTTGGCGAGGCGGGGAGCCGGGAGAGCTGTCGACACGGGGCGAGGAGTCGGGATCGTGGTGGCAGACTGGAGGACCGACAAGCGGCTATCAAAGGATGCCATGTAACTCAGAATATGGGCTTGAGTATCTCGTTGCTGATGCAGCTCCTGTTGAAGGCTGGCCAGTTGAGTGGCATTTCCATGATCAGCCACCTGCAGGGCCGACAAACGGGTGTCCATAGACTTCATGATGGACATGATGCGTCCCTAAAAAGAGCAACTAATTTTGGGTAGCAGCAGTAGTACCGGCGGAGTCCATGGCCTGATCATACTGTTACCACGGCTGGTCAGGAGACCAACCTCCAGGAATAGACCCTCTGGACCGTGGCACCGAGGGGCCCCGGGCGAGCTGCCAGGTGGAGCAGACCCCTATACAGGGATCGTTAGGAGCAGGCCCAGGGGTTCGGGTACCACGATAGCCGGTACCGAGAGGGGTGGCTCAGGACGGACTGGAGTAGGAGTGCGGGGCTGAAGTGTAGACAACAGAGCGGGATCACTGGAGACTGGACCGGAGTAGGACTGCAGGACTGGAGTATAGACAGCAGGACGGAGCAGGAACACGGGAGGCAGGAATGGAGTAGGACTGTAGGACTGGAGTGTGGATAGCAGGATGGAGCAGGAACACTGGGGGCAGGACTGGAGTAGGACTGGAGTAGGACTGAAGGACTGGAGTGTGGATAACTGGATGGAGCAGGAACACTGGAGGCAGGACTGGAGAAGGACTGGAGTGTGGATAGCAGGGTGGAGCAGGAACACCGGAGGCAGGACTGGAGTAGGACTGAAGGACTGGAGTGTGGATAGCAGGGTGGAGCAGGAACACCGGAGGCAGGACTGGAGTATAGATAGCTGGACCCACAGAGCACCGGACAGCGGGGCTACTGCAGTGACCACAGAAGACAGGACTGCGAGACTGCAGAGAGCACACGAGGAAGCAGGGCCCAGTGTGCTAGCAAACACAACGATCAGGTGCCTCCCTCAGGGGGGAACGGTCTGATATGGCCCTGTCAGGTCTGCCATTGGTCCGTAGATGCTTCCAGGTCAGGGCATTGCCGGAGCACAAGTAACAGTAGGGAGGCGTGGCCGCGGCCTATGTCGTATGCGCATTGCATGCAGAGACCCCGTCAGCCGCGAGCCTGTCAGAAGGGACCGCCGTGACTGTCGGACGGCGTGGGGCTGCGGCGTGGGAGCGGAGGCCAGGTAAGTATGCGGAGGCGGCGTGACAAATCCCAACAGTGAAACATGGTGGTGGAAGCATCATGCTATGGGGTATTTTTCAGCTGAAGGGACAGGATGACTGGTTGCAATTGAGGGAAACATCAATGCGGCTAAGTACAGAGATATCCTGGATGAAAACCTCTTCCAGAGTGCTCTGGACCTCAGACTTGGCCGAAGGTTCACCTTCCAACAAAACAATGACCCTAAGCACACAGCTAAAATAGCAAAGGAGTGGCTTCAGAACAACTCTGTGACCATTCTTGACTGGCCCAGCCAGAGCCCTCATCTAAACCCAATTGAGCATCTCTGGAGAGGCCAGAAAATGGCTGTCCACCAACGTTGACCATCCAACCTGACAGAACTGTAGAGGATCTGCAAGGAAGAATGTCAGAGGATCTCCAAATCCAGGTGTTAAAAACTTATTGCAACATTCCCAAGCAGACTCATGGCTGTATTAGCTCAAAAGGGTGCTTCTACTCAATGCTGAGCAAAGGTTCTGAATACTTATGACCATTTAATATTTCAGTTTTTCTTTTTAATAAATTTTCAAAAATTTCTACATTTCTTTTTTTTCAGTCAAGATGTAGTGCAGAGTGTACATTAATGAGAAAAAAATGAACTTTTTTGAATTTACCAAATGACTGCAATGAAAAAGTGAAAATTTTAAAGGGGTCTGAATACTTTCTGTACCCACTGTACATATTGTAATAGTGCTAGGACTGTAGACAACCCCTTTCAAGCTTTTTAACCCAAACACAGCCCTAGTAATGTAAACTTATCCTCAATAGAGAGGCGAACCCGAATAGTAAAGTTTGGATCCATACCGAACACCTAGTGTCTGTGCACGGACCCAGAAAACAGACTTCTCCAGGAAGTCTGTTTTACTGTTCAGGTTCAGCCCTCCCCCCGCGAACATTAGCTGTTTCTCACACTGTCATCTGTGTGACAGTGCGAGAAAAAACAGTGGCACTAGAGATGAGCGACTTTGCCTTTTTTATGGTCGAGTCGGGTTTCATGAAACCCGACTTTCGCAAACGTTGGGTGGAACGAAATCGGCCGACTATAGTGAAAAGTCGGAGGCCGACTGAAACACGAAACCCAATGCAAGTCAATTGGGAAGCAAAGTAGGCAGGGAGTGGAGAACAGGAAACCTCCTGGGCCATCTGGTCCAACCCCCTGCTCAAAGCAGGATTTGTTAAATCATCCCAGACAGATATCTGTCCAGCCTCTTTTTGAAGACTTCTATTGAAGGAGATCTCACCACCTCTAGTGGCAGCCTGTTCCACTCATTGATCACTCTAACTGTCAAAAAGTTTTTTCTGATATCTAATCTGTGACTCCTCCCATTCAGTTTCATCCCATTGCTTCTAGTCTTTCCTTGTGGAAATGAGAATAAAGTTGATCCTTCTACAATGTGACAGCCCTTGAGATATTTGTAGACAGTTATTAAGTCTCCTCTCAGTCATCTCTTTTGCAGGCTAAACATTCCCAAATCCTGCAACCTTTCCTCATAAGACAGTGTTTGCAGACCGGTTACCATTCTTTAACACAGCCTGCTGACGCTTACCACTAGCTGTTCGATAGTGGGACACCTCGTGTGCAACACTGCCAGCTGCGGATGGAGTGCTTGTGTGACTGCGCTCTGTGGACAAGCTTTCGCTTATGGAGGAGGAGGGTCGAAAGCCTACAGCCAACTGTTTCCTATACCGTTGGCTAGGCAGCACTGTTCCACCGCCGCTGTCCCCTGTGGAGCCTGCATCCACCACATTAACCCAGTGCGCAGTGATGGACACATAATGGCCCTGGCCATGCCTACTCGTCCATTCATCTGTTGTGAGGTGCACCTTTCCACTCACTGACTGTTTGAGTGCATGGACAATGCGGTCTTTCACATGCCGGTGGAGGGCAGGGATAGCTTTTCAAGAAAAGAAGTGCCGACTGGGTAGGTCATACCGTGGGACAGCGTAGGCCATGAGCTCGCTGAAAGCTTCGCTTTCAACCAAACGGTAGGGCATCATCTCTAATGAGATTAGTTTGGCAATGTAGGCGTTCAAACACAGTGTATGCGGATGAGAGGATGAGTACTTTCTTGTCTTACTCAGAGTGTCTGGTAGAGTGAGCTGTACTGGAGAGCTGCATATGGGGGAAGTAGCGGTGGACCGGACGGAGTGAGAGGGGGTTGGTGATGGTATTGGTGGTGATGGCCTAGATTCAGTGTTGTGTTGCAAAACCATTGTGATTCCCTGAGTGCTTTGGCCTTGCGACGACACCTCCACATTTAGTGCTGGTGGTGTGCTTAACAGTGGCGGTGGTCTTACAGTGGGGGAAGAGATGGAGCATTGCTGGCTACCTTCAGTCGCAGCAGGTGCACATGTGGTACCTGAGGTTTTGTAGTCCGTCCACGCTTGCTAGTGCATGTTGATTAAATGTATAAGCATGCAACTGGTATTCAAATTTCTGAGTTGTTTACCTCGGCTAAAGGTCCTTCCTCACTTCTTACAGGTAACTTTTGCCTTATCAGTAGGATTTTGGACAAAGAAGTGCCACACAGCACTCTTCCTACTATGGTATATATTTTCTGGCCTTGTACGCTGTGCTAAGTTGACTGTCTGGCCAAGCTGTCCTGCAAGTCTTTTAGTTTTTGGTCCACGTTTTTGGACAGCTATGGGCCTGCCAGATAACCGCTGCTGCGATGTCAATGCCTGCTGCGGATCATTCTCCTTACCTGAACTTTTGCCAGCGCCACCCTCCTCCCCTACTGGATGCCAATCTGGGTCAAGAACTGAGTTATCCATCACCTCCTCTTCAAAGTCATCTGCACCTTCCTCTTTACCTTCCTCTGTGTCACCGTGTAAGGTGGTATAGTCTGCAGGAAGGGACACCTGAGTTTCATCATGGTCAGATTCTGGCTCAGTAGACTGCGAGGGCAATGTAGTGCTCTGGGTCAATGTACCAGCAGAATCATCTAGCAGTGGCTGTGCATCAGTGCACTCCATGTCAGATTCATCTTGGACTGGGGAATTGAGGATTTGACTAGATAGCCCAGGCATGGTATAGTATGTGAAAAGAGCTCTATAGAGTTATCTGAAGTGTGGGCTGCCGCATCCTTAACTTTTTGTGGAGGTGAAGGACACAAGGAAAGGTGTTTTTCCTGACCAGAACCCTGCACTGACGACTCCGTGCTTGCAGGTTTCGAACGTTCAGAAGAGGAGTCAATAAAGGTGGTGGCTGTTTCGGCAATGTACGCCAAAACATATTCCTGACACTCCGGCTTTAAAAGCGAGTTTCCTACTCCAAGAAAAGGCAACCTTACAGGCCTTCTTGGGCCGGACGATGACGCGGGCTCAACACCTCCTGCCTTAGCTGCTATTGTGCTTTTGCCAGAACCAGCCGATGCACCACCACCATCAGTACCAGCTGCGCCCCTCTGCCCACGTCCGTGGACTCTTCCACCATACTTCCTCATGTTTGGGAAAATGTACCAAAAATACCAGCAGAGAGATGGTACTGTATGAGGAGCATCCAGCTGTGTAAGGTGTATTAAAAAAATTAAATCTGCGTATATATTTTGTTAGTCACAGACGCTCTCTCAGTATGTATTTGACCGTAATCCAACAAGCAGATATACGGAACTGTATCAGAAGTGTACAGCTGTATGCGTTTTTTGTGTAACTAACAATCTCCATATATGTATTTACGGAGTGTCACACACACACGCTGACTCTGTATAGATGTGACTGTAATGCGAACGGCAGACATACAATACTGTTTGAGAATCGGACAGCTCTATATGGTGTCTGTATGGAAAATTGTCAATCTTCGCCTATTTGTATACTGACTGACACACGCTGTCTCTGTCTAGTTTTGACCGTGATCAAACAGCAGATATACAAAACTGTTTGAAAAGCGAACAGCTCTATAAGGTGTAGGTCTGGAAAAATGGAAAATCTCCTTGGCTTATTTTTCCAGAGTCACACACAGATAGCTTGTGTTTGTCTATGATACCAGCCGGTACATGATAGTGAGTGAGGAGCGTACACCGCTATACAGTGTCTGTATGGAAATTTGTCAATCTCTGTCTATTTGTATACTGACTGACACACGCTGTCTCTGCCTAGTTTTGACCGTGATCAAACAGCAGATATACGAACCTGTTTGAAAAGCGGACAGCTCTATAAGGTGTTTGCCTGGAAAAATGGAACATCTCCTCGGCTTGTTTTTCCAGAGTCAAACCCAGATAGCTTCTATTTGTCCGTGATACCAGCCGGTACACGGTAGAGTGTGAGGAGCGTACACCGCTATACGGTGTCTGCATGGAAATTTGTCAATCTCCGTCTATTTGTATACAGACTGACACACGCTGTCTCTGTCTAGTTTTGACCGTGATCAAACAGCAGATATACGAAACTGTTTGAAAAGCGGACAGCTCTATAAGGTGTAGGTCTGGAAAAATGGAAAATCTCCTCAGCTTGTTTTTCCAGAGTCACACCCAGATAGTTTCTGTTTGTCCGTGATACCAACCAGTACACGGCAGTGTGTGAGGAGCGTACACCGCTTTACGGTGTCTGTATGGAAATTTGTCAATCTCCGTCTATTTGTATATGGACTGACACACGCTGTCTCTGTCTAGTTTTGACCATGATCAAACAGCAGATATACAAACCTATTTGAAAAGCAGACAGCTCTATAAGGTGAAGGTCTGGAAAAATGGAAAATCTCCTCTACTTGTTTTTCCAGAGTCACACCCATATAGCTTCTATTTGTCCATGATACCAGCCAGTACACGGTAGTGTGTGAGGAGCATACACCGCTATATGGTGTGTGAAAAAAAAAACGTTCGGTAACTCACCAGAACAAAATAATAAAAGTTGGAGTGTTTTGAAAAAAGCATTTTGAACAGCAGTGTGCACACAGCAATGCCGCTATCAGGTAGCCTTAAAGGGCAGCCTAATCACCACCAGCGCTGCTGCACACAGCAAAAATCCTCCCCTTTCACTGCATACTAACTGTACAGTGAAAAGCACTATCAGCAGAAGCAATTTTTTTCTTCTTCCCTTCCCTATTCAGAATCAGCAGCAGCAGCATCTCTCCCTATTCTAAGATAGGCAGAAGTAAGATGTGGTCGGCGGTCACGCCCATTTATACCCACTGTGACGCCAATCACTTCAATGCCCTTCTCTAAGATGGTGGTGGCTACTGCCCATGTCATCGCGTTGCTCACAGTGTGCGTCCACCTTCATTGGCTGAGAAAAGGCGCTGGAAGCATTATTTGAAACGCAACTTTGGCGCTCGGCTCGGCGACCTCATGGCCGATCTCACGCTATGGTAGGGTTTCGATCGTCGAAACCCGACTTTAGCTAAAGTCAACGTTTTTTTAATTTGACTGACCCATTTCGCTCAACTCTAAGTGGCACTGATCAGCAGTAAGTTAGTTGCCGTTGGTCAGAGAACTGCAGTCCCCACACTGTCACATAGCAGTGTGTCAGTAGCTGTAACCAGCAGTAAAACGGTTACTGCCATCACAGATGTCTGCTTTGGCATGGCTGGTTGTCAAAACTGGATGGACCACTTTTAAAAATTATTTATCAGGCAATACCTGTGACAAACGGTAACCTTTTTACCACCGGTCACAGCTTCTGGGTCACATGCTGTTATCTGACTGTGTGGGAACCGCAGCTCTGCGACCAGCAGTAATGTCTTTTTGCCTATCAGAGCCTGTATTTTCCATGCTGTTACTCAGCTGCTACGTGGAAACAACAATGTTCAGGCCCCCTATTCATCTGAATGGGGTTTGGGAACATGTTCGAGATCAAACCAAATTTTTTTAGATGTTCGGCTTTATCCACCAGACCCAAACATCCACCCGCCACTAGTCCTCACCATATGAATAGATAGTAACCAGGTAATAACCAAAAGCTAATGAATAATACAGAACACTGATAGACTAAGTCCAAAAATAATCCCTCTTAGTCAATGGTGATCTGATAGACCATACTCTGCAGAACATCTACTCAAATTGATGGTGTAATTGCTAGAGGTAACATCATCCTGCAATGACACATGCAGGTGATGTGCCATATATACTATAACAACCATATAACTTGCTTCATTTCTTTCCTACTACTATGCCTGCCAAAAGTAAAAGAAGCCAATTGTGTTCTGCATATGGAAGTAATTCTGCCAGTATTACTGGTGCCAGCTGTCTCTAGTGGCTCACACATTTTTAGCCAACGGTCCTTTTTTATTTCTTTCACTCTACGTTGTCCATTGCCATTGTCACTTTTTCATATCATGCATTTTAGGTAGCACCATAATAAACTTTTCATCCCCAATTGTTAAACACTTGCAAAAAAAGCACATAGCAAAGAAGGTGGTCGGGGTATCCTGACCCGCGAGTTCGTCCTTTATTCTGCTCGAAAGGCCATGCCAGAATGCCCCTACCAAAGCCGCATTGTTCCAGACGAGCTCAGAGGCGAGAATGCGAAAGCGGATCCCGTAATGCCCGACCGTGAGAGAACCCTGATGTAGGTTAAAAAGAGAATCAGTGAGAGAGGCTAACCGACCCGGCTCGTCGAAAACCATGCGAAAAGTATCCAAGAAGACCGGAAGACTCGAGACAATGGGATCGTCACGTTCCCAGAGAGGATTCAGCCAAGACAGGGCCTCTCCCTCCCGATGGGACATAATAAAGGCCACTTTGGCCCGGTCAGAGGGAAATTGCTGAGGCAACCATTCAAAATGGAGGCTACACTGATTTAAGAACCCCCTGCAGAGTTTGGGATCACCAGTAAAGAGCGGTGGCTTGGCGAGGCAGGGAGCCGGGAGAGCTGTCGACACGGGGCGAGGAGTCGGGATCGTGGTGGCAGACTGGAGGACCGACAAGCGGCTATCAAAGGATGCCATGTAACTCAGAATATGGGCTTGAGTATCTCGTTGCTGATGCAGCTCCTGTTGAAGGCTGGCCAGTTGAGTGGCATTTCCATGATCAGCCACCTGCAGGGCCGACAAACGGGTGTCCATAGACTTCATGATGGACATGATGCATCCCTAAAAAGAGCAACTAATTTTGGGTAGCAGCAGTAGTACCGGCGGAGTCCATGGCCTGATCATACTGTTACCACGGCTGGTCAGGAGACCAACCTCCAGGAATAGACCCTCTGGACTGTGGCACCGAGGGGCCCCGGGCGAGCTGCCAGGTGGAGCAGACCCCTATACAGGGATCGTTAGGAGCAGGCCCAGGGGTTCGGGTACCACGATAGCCGGTACCGAGAGGGGTGGCTCAGGACGGACTGGAGTAGGAGTGCGGGGCTGAAGTGTAGACAACAGAGCGGGATCACTGGAGACTGGACCGGAGTAGGACTGCAGGACTGGAGCATAGACAGCAGGACGGAGCAGGAACACGGGAGGCAGGACTGGAGTAGGACTGTAGGACTGGAGTGTGGATAGCAGGATGGAGCAGGAACACTGGAGGCAGGACTGGAGTAGGACTGAAGGACTGGAGTGTGGATAACTGGATGGAGCAGGAACACTGGAGGCAGGACTGGAGAAGGACTGGAGTGTGGATAGCAGGGTGGAGCAGGAACACCGGAGGCAGGACTGGAGTAGGACTGAAGGACTGGAGTGTGGATAGCAGGGTGGAGCAGGAACACTGGAGGCAGGACTGGAGTATAGATAGCTGGACCCACAGAGCACCGGACAGCGGGGCTACTGCAGTGACCACAGAAGACAGGACTGCGAGACTGCAGAGAGCACACGAGGAAGCAGGGCCCAGTGTGCTAGCAAACACAACGATCAGGTGCCTCCCTCAGGGGGGAACGGTCTGATATGGCCCTGTCAGGTCTGCCATTGGTCCGTAGATGCTTCCAGGTCAGGGCATTGCCGGAGCACAAGTAACAGTAGGGAGGCGTGGCCGCGGCCTATGTCGTATGCGCATTGCATGCAGAGACCCCGTCAGCCGCGAGCCTGTCAGAAGGGACCGCCGTGACTGTCGGACGGCGTGGGGCTGCGGCGTGGGAGCGGAGGCCAGGTAAGTATGCGGAGGCGGCGTGACAAATCCCAACAGTGAAACATGGTGGTGGAAGCATCATGCTATGGGGTATTTTTCAGCTGAAGGGACAGGATGACTGGTTGCAATTGAGGGAAACATCAATGCGGCCAAGTACAGAGATATCCTGGATGAAAACCTCTTCCAGAGTGCTCTGGACCTCAGACTTGGCCGAAGGTTCACCTTCCAACAAAACAATGACCCTAAGCACACAGCTAAAATAGCAAAGGAGTGGCTTCAGAACAACTCTGTGACCATTCTTGACTGGCCCAGCCAGAGCCCTCATCTAAACCCAATTGAGCATCTCTGGAGAGGCCAGAAAATGGCTGTCCACCAACGTTGACCATCCAACCTGACAGAACTGTAGAGGATCTGCAAGGAAGAATGTCAGAGGATCTCCAAATCCAGGTGTTAAAAACTTATTGCATCATTCCCAAGCAGACTCATGGCTGTATTAGCTCAAAAGGGTGCTTCTACTCAATGCTGAGCAAAGGTTCTGAATACTTATGACCATTTAATATTTCAGTTTTTCTTTTTAATAAATTTTCAAAAATTTCTACATTTCTTTTTTTTCAGTCAAGATGTAGTGCAGAGTGTACATTAATGAGAAAAAAATGAACTTTTTTGAATTTACCAAATGACTGCAATGAAAAAGTGAAAATTTTAAAGGGGTCTGAATAGTTTCTGTACCCACTGTACATATTGTAATAGTGCTAGGACTGTAGACAACCCCTTTCAAGCTTTTTAACCCAAACACAGCCCTAGTAATGTAAACTTATCCTCAATAGAGAGGCGAACCCGAATAGTAAAGTTTGGATCCATACCGAACACCTAGTGTCTGTGCACGGACCCAGAAAACAGACTTCTCCAGGAAGTCTGTTTTACTGTTCAGGTTCAGCCCTCCCCCCGCGAACATTAGCTGTTTCTCACACTGTCATCTGTGTGACAGTGCGAGAAAAAACAGTGGCACTAGAGATGAGCGACTTTGCCTTTTTTATGGTCGAGTCGGGTTTCATGAAACCCGACTTTCGCAAACGTTGGGTGGAACGAAATCGGCCAACTATAGTGAAAAGTCAGAGGCCGACTGAAACACGAAACCCAATGCAAGTCAATTGGGAAGCAAAGTAGGTAGGGAGTGGAGAACAGGAAACCTCCTGGGCCATCTGGTCCAACCCCCTGCTCAAAGCAGGATTTGTTAAATCATCCCAGACAGATATCTGTCCAGCCTCTTTTTGAAGACTTCTATTGAAGGAGATCTCACCACCTCTAGTGGCAGCCTGTTCCACTCATTGATCACTCTAACTGTCAAAAAGTTTTTTCTGATATCTAATCTGTGACTCCTCCCATTCAGTTTCATCCCATTGCTTCTAGTCTTTCCTTGTGGAAATGAGAATAAAGTTGATCCTTCTACAATGTGACAGCCCTTGAGATATTTGTAGACAGTTATTAAGTCTCCTCTCAGTCATCTCTTTTGCAGGCTAAACATTCCCAAATCCTGCAACCTTTAGTCATAAGACAGTGTTTGCAGACCGGTTACCATTCTTTAACACAGCCTGCTGACGCTTACCACTAGCTGTTCGATAGTGGGACACCTCGTGTGCAACACTGCCAGCTGCGGATGGAGTGCTTGTGTGACTACGCTCTGTGGACAAGCTTTCGCTTATGGAGGAGGAGGGTCGAAAGCCTACAGCCAACTGTTTCCTATACCGTTGGCTAGGCAGCACTGTTCCACCGCCGCTGTCCCCTGTGGAGCCTGCATCCACCACATTAACCCAGTGCGCAGTGATGTACACATAATGGCCCTGGCCATGCCTACTCGTCCATTCATCTGTTGTGAGGTGCACCTTTCCACTCCCTGACTGTTTGAGTGCATGGACAATGCGGTCTTTCACATGCCGGTGGAGGGCAGGGATAGCTTTTCAAGAAAAGAAGTGCCGACTGGGTAGGTCATACCGTGGGACAGCGTAGGCCATGAGCTCGCTGAAAGCTTCGCTTTCAACCAAACGGTAGGGCATCATCTCTAATGAGATTAGTTTGGCAATGTAGGCGTTCAAACACAGTGTATGCGGATGAGAGGATGAGTACTTTCTTGTCTTACTCATAGTGTCTGGTAGAGTGATCTGTACTGGAGAGCTGCATATGGGGGAAGTAGCGGTGGACCGGACGGAGTGAGAGGGGGTTGGTGATGGTATTGGTGGTGATGGCCTAGATTCAGTGTTGTGTTGCAAAACCATTGTGATTCCCTGAGTGCTTTGGCCTTGCGACGACACCTCCACATTTAGTGCTGGTGGTGTGCTTAACAGTGGCGGTGGTCTTACAGTGGGGGAAGAGATGGAGCATTGCTGGCTACCTTCAGTCGCAGCAGGTGCACATGTGGTACCTGAGGTTTTGTAGTCCATCCACGCTTGCTAGTGCATGTTGATTAAATGTATAAGCATGCAACTGGTATTCAAATTTCTGAGTTGTTTACCTCGGCTAAAGGTCCTTCCTCACTTCTTACAGGTAACTTTTGCCTTATCAGTAGGATTTTGGACAAAAAAGTGCCACACAGCACTCTTCCTACTATGGTATATATTTTCTGGCCTTGTACGCTGTGCTAAGTTGACTGTCTGGCCAAGCTGTCCTGCAAGTCTTTTAGTTTTTGGTCCACGTTTTTGGACAGCTATGGGCCTGCCAGATAACCGCTGCTGCGATGTCAATGCCTGCTGCGGATCATTCTCCTTACCTGAACTTTTGCCAGCGCCACCCTCCTCCCCTACTGGATGCCAATCTGGGTCAAGAACTGAGTTATCCATCACCTCCTCTTCAAAGTCATCTGCACCTTCCTCTTTACCTTCCTCTGTGTCACCGTGTAAGGTGGTATAGTCTGCAGGAAGGGACACCTGAGTTTCATCATGGTCAGATTCTGGCTCAGTAGACTGCGAGGGCAATGTAGTGCTCTGGGTCAATGTACCAGCAGAATCATCTAGCAGTGGCTGTGCATCAGTGCACTCCATGTCAGATTCATCTTGGACTGGGGAATTGAGGATTTGACTGGATAGCCCAGGCATGGTATAGTATGTGAAAAGAGCTCTATAGAGTAATCTGAAGTGTGGGCTGCCACATCCTTAACTTTTTGTGGAGGTGAAGGACACAAGGAAAGGTGTTTTTCCTGACCAGAACCCTGCACTGACGACTCCGTGCTTGCAGGTTTCGAACGTTCAGAAGAGGAGTCAATAAAGGTGGTGGCTGTTTCGGCAATGTACGCCAAAACATATTCCTGACACTCCGGCTTTAAAAGCGAGTTTCCTACTCCAAGAAAAGGCAACCTTACAGGCCTTCTTGGGCCAGACGATGACGCGGGCTCAACACCTCCTGCCTTAGCTGCTATTGTGCTTTTGCCAGAACCAGCCGATGCACCACCACCATCAGTACCAGCTGCGCCCCTCTGCCCACGTCCGTGGACTCTTCCACCATACTTCCTCATGTTTGGGAAAATGTACCAAAAATACCAGCAGAGAGATGGTACTGTATGAGGAGCATCCAGCTGTGTAAGGTGTATTAAAAAAATTAAATCTGCGTATATATTTTGTTAGTCACAGACGCTCTCTCAGTATGTATTTGACCGTAATCCAACAAGCAGATATACGGAACTGTATCAGAAGTGTACAGCTGTATGCGTTTTTTGTGTAACTAACAATCTCCATATATGTATTTACGGAGTGTCACACACACATGCTGACTCTGTATAGATGTGACTGTAATGCGAACGGCAGATATACAATACTGTTTGAGAATCGGACAGCTCTATATGGTGTCTGTATGGAAAATTGTCAATCTTCGCCTATTTGTATACTGACTGACACACGCTGTCTCTGTCTAGTTTTGACCATGATCAAACAGCAGATATACAAAACTGTTTGAAAAGCGAACAGCTCTATAAGGTGTAGGTCTGGAAAAATGGAAAATCTCCTTGGCTTATTTATCCAGAGTCACACACAGATAGCTTGTGTTTGTCTATGATACCAGCCGGTACATGATAGTGAGTGAGGAGCGTACACCGCTATACAGTGTCTGTATGGAAATTTGTCAATCTCTGTCTATTTGTATACTGACTGACACACGCTGTCTCTGCCTAGTTTTGACCGTGATCAAACAGCAGATATACGAACCTGTTTAAAAAGCGGACAGCTCTATAAGGTGTTTGCCTGGAAAAATGGAACATCTCCTCGGCTTGTTTTTCCAGAGTCAAACCCAGATAGCTTCTATTTGTCCGTGATACCAGCCGATACACGGTAGAGTGTGAGGAGCGTACACCGCTATACGGTGTCTGTATGGAAATTTGTCAATCTCCGTCTATTTGTATACGGACTGACACACGCTGTCTCTGTCTAGTTTTGACCGTGATCAAACAGCAGATATACGAAACTGTTTGAAAAGCGGACAGCTCTATAAGGTGTAGGTCTGGAAAAATGGAAAATCTCCTCAGCTTGTTTTTCCAGAGTCACACCCAGATAGTTTCTGTTTGTCCGTGATACCAACCAGTACACGGCAGTGTGTGAGGAGCGTACACCGCTTTACGGTGTCTGTATGGAAATTTGTCAATCTCCGTCTATTTGTATATGGACTGACACACGCTGTCTCTGTCTAGTTTTGACCATGATCAAACAGCAGATATACAAACCTATTTGAAAAGCAGACAGCTCTATAAGGTGAAGGTCTGGAAAAATGGAAAATCTCCTCTACTTGTTTTTCCAGAGTCACACCCATATAGCTTCTATTTGTCCATGATACCAGCCAGTACACGGTAGTGTGTGAGGAGCATACACCGCTATATGGTGTGTGAAAAAAAGAACGTTCGGTAACTCACCAGAACAAAATAATAAAAGTTGGAGTGTTTTGAAAAAAGCATTTTGAACAGCAGTGTGCACACAGCAATGCCGCTATCAGGTAGCCTTAAAAGGCAGCCTAATCACCACCAGCGCTGCTGCACACAGCAAAAATCCTCCCCTTTCACTGCATACTAACTGTACAGTGAAAAGCACTATCAGCAGAAGCAATTTTTTTCTTCTTCCCTTCCCTATTCAGAATCAGCAGCAGCAGCATCTCTCCCTATTCTAAGATAGGCAGAAGTAAGATGTGGTCGGCGGTCACGCCCATTTATACCCACTGTGACGCCAATCACTTCAATGCCCTTCTCTAAGATGGTGGTGGCTACTGCCCATGTCATCGCGTTGCTCACAGTGTGCGTCCACCTTCATTGGCTGAGAAAAGGCGCTGGAAGCATTATTTGAAACGCGACTTTGGCGCTCGGCTCGGCGACCTCATGGCCGATCTCACGCTATGGTAGGGTTTCGATCGGCGAAACCCGACTTTAGCTAAAGTCAACGTTTTTTTAGTTTGACTGACCCGTTTCGCTCAACTCTAAGTGGCACTGATCAGCAGTAAGTTAGTTGCCGTTGGTCAGAGAACTGCAGTCCCCACACTGTCACATAGCAGTGTGTCAGTAGCTGTAACCAGCAGTAAAACGGTTACTGCCATCACAGATGTCTGCTTTGGCATGGCTGGTTGTCAAAACTGGATGGACCACTTTTAAAAATTATTTATCAGGCAATACCTGTGACAAACGGTAACCTTTTTACCACCGGTCACAGCTTCTGGGTCACATGCTGTTATCTGACTGTGTGGGAACCGCAGCTCTGTGACCAGCAGTAATGTCTTTTTGCCTATCAGAGCCTGTATTTTCCATGCTGTTACTCAGCTGCTACGTGGAAACAACAATGTTCAGGCCCCCTTTTCATCTGAATGGGGTTTGGGAACATGTTCGAGATCAAACCAAATTTTTTTAGATTTTCGGCTTTATCCACCAGACCCAAACATCCACCCGCCACTAGTCCTCACCATATGAATAGATAGTAACCAGGTAATAACCAAAAGCTAATGAATAATACAGAACACTGATAGACTAAGTCCAAAAATAATCCCTCTTAGTCAATGGTGATCTGATAGACCATACTCTGCAGAACATCTACTCAAATTGATGGTGTAATTGCTAGAGGTAACATCATCCTGCAATGACACATGCAGGTGATGTGCCATATATACTATAACAACCATATAACTTGCTTCATTTCTTTCCTACAACTATGCCTGCCAAAAGTAAAAGAAGCCAATTGTGATCTGCATATGGAAGTAATTCTGCCAGTATTACTGGTGCCAGCTGTCTCTAGTGGCTCACACATTTTTAGCCAACGGTCCTTTTTTATTTCTTTCACACTACGTTGTCCATTGCCATTGTCACTTTTTCATATCATGCATTTTAGGTAGCACCATAATAAACTTTTCATCCCCAATTGTTAAACACTTGCAAAAAAAGCACATAGCAAAGAAGGACCAAACAAGAAATTCTAGGTATGTAAATAGGTACACATACAGGACTCTAAATTTGGCAGCATGCCACAGAATAGGTGGGGTGTGTATAGTTGTCAAAATAGACTAATAAAACAGGTGTACAAACATAGATATGCACAGGTAAATATCTACAGTTTGTTTGTGTAGTTATTAATAAAATTCAACTCCGTTCTCAAAAAGGTAATAATATATTATGCTTCTCCTCCTGATTTGCTGCTATATACAAGTTGATGTGATAGATGCAAGGTATTACATGGGAGCCTGCATCATGGAAACTGTGGTCATATGAGCCATGAAATCTTTTTCAATGTGTAAAATAGTCTCATGTAATTATTTGGCAAGTTTTGTAAATCAAATTGTTAATTGTTTGAATTTACTAAAACCAGCAAATTTCATAAAATTCTATATGATTTTGATTCACTTCAAATCAATTTTTTTATTCCTTCTAGTCCTACTATTTATGTATTTTTTTACATGACTTAGCCATTCTTAATCATCTAGGTTTTGTCTTCTGTGTATTTTTGCACATTAAGAAAAATATTCCTAGCATGAAATTATTTGCCTTATTTTTGTCTTTTTGCACTCTGATGTTCTGCTGGTTGCTAGATAATGTGATGTATTGATATTTACAGCATCCTAAAAATTTCACTCTATTAGTAGAAGTACCATCCTTCCATTTTTGTGCTTTTCTCATAAAATAAAAGATAAAAGATCTGAAAAACAACTTTGAAGTCTCAAGCCTTGGTTTGAGGATTGAGGATTTCAAATAAAAATCTTATGAAATAATATATATATATATATGTCCCTTTACGCAACATTAGCTAGATTACATGTATGATGTATGATTTACAATGCATTGCTTCTGATATGTCATATTAGTATATTGGTTGTCTCCCCTTTTTCCTATAATGGTATGTCTGACCTAGTTGCTTGTGAATCAGCCCTCCTTTTTTATTATTATTTACTATCAGTAAGATTCCTCTCTCCCATTGTCTCCGCATCTTTACTCAAGGAGTTTTTTTTTTTTTTCCTTGTTTCTTATCCAACGCTGTGGTTTGTGACTCCCTCCCTCACTCCCTCCCTGCTTCACTCAGGCGTGCCCTGTTGCTGGAAGACATGCTAGGCGCCAGCCGTCCCCACCGCAGTGTCACTTCCTGCTGGAGCAGTGGGGGTGGAGGCATGGTCTCTCTTCCACAGCGCAGATGCAGCCAATTTGGCTGTGATTGGTTCCCCACATCCATGTGACCTTGGACAACCAGGTATTTGACTGGGCAATGTCATCAGTTAAGCCACGCCCCCTAAGGAAGCGGTTTTACTGCGAAATCATAGAATCATAGAATCATAGAATCGTAGAGTTGGAAGGGACCTCCTGGGCCATCTGGTCCAACCCCCTGCTCAAAGCAGGATTCGCTAAATCATCCCAGTCAGATGTCTGTCCAGCCTCTGTTTGAAGACTTCCATTGAAGGAGAACTCACCACTTCTCGTGGCAGCCTGTTCCACTCATTGATCACTCTAACTGTCAAAAAGTTTTTTCTAATATCTAATCTGTGTCTCTTCCCATTCAGTTTCATCCCATTGCTTCTAGTCTTTCCTTGTGCAAATGAGAATAAAGTTGATCCTTCTACAATGTGACAGCCCTTTAGATATTTGTAGACAGCTATTAAGTCTCCTCTCAGTCTTCTCTTTTGCAAACTAAACATTCCCAAATCCTGCAACCTTTCCTCATAAGACAGGGTTTGCAGACCGGTCACCATTCTGGTCGCTCTTTTCTGAACTTGCTCCAGTTTGTTGATGTCTTTTTTAAAATGTGGTGCCCAAAACTGGACACAATATTCCAGATGAGGTCTGACCAAAGAGGAGTAGAGGGAAATAATGACTTCACGTGATCTAGACTGTATGCTTCTGTTAATACATCCTAGAATTGCATTTGCCTTTTTTGCTGCTGCATCACACTGTTGACTCATATTCAGTCTGTGATCTATTAGTATACCCAAGTCTTTTTCACATGTGCTGTCACTTAGCCCTATTCCTCCCATTCTATATATGCTTTTTTCATTTTTATTGCCCAGATGTAGTACTTTGCATTTCTCCCTGTTAAAAACCATTCCGTTAGTTGCTGCCCACTTCTCCAGTTTATTTAAATCTTTTTGAATCCTCTCTCTCTCTTCTCTAGTATTAGCTATCCCTCCTAGCTTTGTGTCATCAGCAAATTTAATCAGTTTACCCTCAATTCCTTCATCTAAATCGTTGATAAAGATGTTGAACAATACAGGGCCCAGGACAGAGCCCTGTGGTACCCCACTTGAGACATTCTTCCAACTGGATGTGCAGCCATTTACGACCACTCTTTGGGTCCGATCACTAAGCCAGTTATGAATCCACCTAACAGTTGCCTTGTCCATTCCATACTTAGTCATTTTTTCAATAAGGATTGTATGAGAGACTTTGTCAAATGCTTTGCTGAAGTCAAGATATACTATATCTACAGCATTTCCTTGATCCACCCAATCAGTGATACCGTCATAGAAGGAAATTAAGTTAGTCTGACATGACTTATTAGTTAGAAACCCATGCTGACTCTGTTTAATCACTTCATTCTTATCCAGGTATTGACATACATGTTGTTTAATAATTTGTTCAAAGATCTTTCCTGGTATAGAAGTCAGACTCACCGGCCTATAGTTGCCTGGGTCCACCTTCTTCCCCTTTTTGAAGATAGGAACAACATTTGCTCTTCTCCAGTCTTCTGGCACTTCTCCTGTTCTCCAAGAATTTTCAAAGATTATGGAGAGGGGTTCAAAAATTTCTTCTGCTATCTCCTTCAGTACTCTGGGGTGTAATTCATCTGGACCTGGAGACTTGAATTCATTTAGGTTAGCTAAGTGTTTCCTCACTATCTTTCTGTTTATAGATATCCTGGATTCTTCTATTCCCTTAATAGGACAGTGAATAACAGTTGATGTTGCATTTCCTTTCTGAGAGAAAACAGATGCAAAATAGGAATTTAAAAGTTCAGCCTTCTCAACATCCTGTCTTACCATTTCATCATTTTCATCCTGTAAAAATCCTATAGCATCTTTGACTTTTCTTTTACTTTTGACATATCCCCAAAATCCTTTATTATTGCTTTTGACATCTCTTGCAAGCCTCAGTTCATTTTCAGCTTTAGCTAATCTGATTTGTGCCCTGCAGGTTCTGCAGACAGCATTATATTCTTCTTTAGATATGCCTCCCTCTTTCCATTTTATAAACATTTTTTTCTTCCTTTTTAGCATGTGCTTAAGTTCTGTGTTCATCCATCCTGGTTTCCTTAAATGCTTCCTATTCTTCCCTCTTTTCGGAATTGTTAACAACTGTGCTTTGAGAATTTCATTTTTCAAGATTTCCCATCCTTCCTGGACATTTTTGTCTTTAAGGATATCCAGCCATTGGATCCCTCCAATTCTCTTTCTGAATCCCTTAAAATCTGCCTTTCTGAAATCTAACCTTGACGTCTGAGTCTTCACAGGTCTTCCACCTCTAGTAATCCAAAATTCTAAAATAGCATGGTCGCTACCTCCTAGGGTCCCAGCCACTTTTACCTCCTCAACCATTTCCTCCCTGTTTATAAGGATTAGATCCAAGGTAGCAGTTCCCCTTGTTTTCTCCCTTACCTTTTGGAAGATAAAGTTGTCAGCAAGAGAGGATAAGAATTTCCTTGACCTGTTAGTTTTGCCTGAGAGAGATTCCCAACAAATGTCTGGATAGTTGAAATCTCCCATGACAACTATGTCATATTTTTTGGAGAACTTGGCCATCTGATGCATAAAGAGTTCATCTATATATTTGGCTTGCACAGGCGGCCTGTAGTAAATGCCTACAATGGTGTCCTTTCCATTGTTCTGTCCTTGTATTCTTACCCAAACAGTTTCCACAGAACTCCCAGTCTCTGAAGCTTCAATCTCTGTGCAGATATACGCGTTTCGAACATACAATGCGACACCCCCTCCTCGTTTATCAAGTCTGTTTCTTGCAAATAAGTTGTATCCTTCTAGTCTTGTATTCCAATCATGTGTATTGTCCCACCAAGTTTCAGTGATTCCAATTACATCATATTTCTGTTCCTGTGTTAGTAGTTCCAATTCTCCTTGTTTGTTGCCCATGCGCATTGGGGTTTCTCCTGGATGTCAGCATTCCCTTGTGACTGTTTAATGGGTATGTTATGATTTTATAACCTTTCAACCGGGCAGATGTGCAATATTGTCTCTCTTTTGACTGATCCTCTTACATTATTGGGAGTGTTATAGCACTCCTTTCATTACCACTGTTATCATGTATTAGAGTGACTTTTTGTTCTCTGCACACATGTGTTTTGCCCTGGTTTTAGTGTACAATGCCAGCTATTCTATTTACCCATTGTAGTCATTAGTCATTGCTGCACAGGATTTTTGTTTGCATCTGGCTATCTCTTGACACTTGTCTGTTTACTATACATTCTTAATCCTTTTATTCATTGTCCTGTTCCCCATTGTTGCCTCAATAAAGTTTTTCACTTTGTTTGTAGCTCTGGACTCATTGTCCCTTTTTTTTCTCTCTTAGTTTTTTGAGTAGTCCTACTATCTACATTTCTGGGGTCTAATGTGCACTGGCACAGCATGAATTAACTATTATGTATTTTAAGGGTATTTTCTTTGCTGAAATAATATATTGTATTTGTACTCTTTTAGGCATTACATAAAATAGATAAAAATTGAGAGTCCTGAGCAGTTAGCTATTATCTACTGGCGACTCTCAATTTTCATCTTTTGCATTTATAGAAACATACTAGAAATTGAGTGGCAATATATTTGTATTTAGTTAATTTAGAAAGTATATGGAAGTGAGTATGTGTTGTTTTTCTTATAATTGTATAATGAATTTAGAGACAAAAACCTTAAAATATAATGAAGATTCTGTTTTTGGTCCATTAGATTTTGGACACTTTATTCCAGCATTCACCTTCTGTGCTGCTAAAACAAAGGCATAGTCTCTTTTTTCTTGGATAATGATGTCTCTATAGAGAATAGAGAGAATCAGAACCAATTAAATGATAACAGCTAAGCTAAAATTAGAGGTGTCTTTTGTTTGTGACACACTAATAGAAGCCACACAGATATGCCGTAATCGAGGGCATCAGTTTAATGACAAAATAACCAAGATAATAAAATATGAGTACTAGAATGTCATAGATTAGTAATAAATATTAGAATATACTCAGCAACTAAGTTGATAAAGGGGCCATGATTATTATTTTGTTTTTTTTCTGCATCAAGACAACATGATATATTTAGTAGTGAAATACAACTACTATTCTTAGAAGGAAAGACTGTGATTTCCCGCTAGAGTTGTAACAACATTGTTCTGTTGCTAATTAGCTCCTGTATGTACATTAAAGGATACACTGGCGGAATATATTCCAGCAGTTGTTCTTTTTCTTCTCTAGCATATTAGTAAGCCTTTTTTAGTAGGAATAAGATATTTTTAGCCATTCGATGATATAAATGAAAATGACAGGGAAAATTCATTCAAAATTTAGGGAGTTTGTGTCAGTTATCCTGTTCTGAATATTACATTATCTTTTACTGATCCAAAACTGTGCATACCTGGGACTAGCATACATATTTTGTTATGAGTTTTATTTTTTAAGAACATAATTTTTTGATACTTTTGAATGTAAGTTTCATGGTACCAGGGTAATGGAAATTTCAATGCATAGTAAATCTTCAATCCTTAAAAGAATTCTTAATGATATTTTGGTAGGAAATAACTTAATTTTTTAGGAATGAAGGGCTGATTCATTGATTCACATAGTTCTTGGAGGTGGAGTAAAAATTCCAAAAGTTGCTACTTTTTTGTGCAATTCTGAGTTGTACAAAAATATTTTTGACATTTCAAACAGTTTAATGCCAGATTTCTGGTTCAAACTGATTAAATGTACCTAAGGGCTCTAAGAGTTAGAGATTTGCTGTGATACAGTGCACAAAAAAGAGTTAAGTAAGATATTTGCATTGCCCTGGAAATGCAGTAACGATTTTAGCATGAATTTAGGATGGTGAAAATTTGTCTTAGCTCGCAGCAAAGAAATAGAGAAATGAAGAGAACGTTCTAAATCACTGGACAAATGCTCCAGACAGTAATAATTTAAAAAACTGTAGTATTGAGTAAAATGAGAATATTAGTTTGTGAATAATGTAGATATTGAAATGATTGGAATATGGAGAGACAGATGATATGCCAGCAGCATCAGAGTCAATGTGTTTGATTGGTGATATGTTACAGTTTATATCTATCCTGCGGAATTTGAATTACAATTACATTCTTTCTTCTTTCTAAATGCTAGAAAGCAGATGCAAGCCAGTGCAACAGTTATTCAAGAAAAATATCTGAAATCAGTGTCAAAGTGTGTGCTTGCTTGTCATAAGTGACTGTACTGATTTATTGTATTGCATTTCCTTTGCATTTGTTTAGTGAAAGGGGGAAATAGTTGATTTTCTTATAAATACAAATGAAAAATCTCCCAAGTCCAGACATTTAACTGTGACAGCTTATCTCACAAACTGTTCTTGTCACAAACTCTTTTTTTGCACACCTGTTTTACTAGTCAAATTTTGTATCCCTACATGTCATACTATTATAGTGTCTGTTGCAGTTGCTGGCTTTTTGGACATTTTTAATTATGCCACTTTTAGAAAGGGGGACACATTTTGCAAGAGATATGAAAGCACAATCACCACCATGGGCACCAGCCATCTTTGCAGTAGTTTTTCTAATTTCAGGCCTCAATTGGTCTTCCTGGCCCATAGCAAGCATAGTAATGAGGAGAAAACGAAAGGCATTATGAAATATATAGAACATCGTTTGGCTCAGCCACAGCAGAATGTTATCTCTAACAGCGACACTGTTAATTTAAGTCAGTGCTCTACACAGCATGATCTGTCTGATCACAACTAGGGATGAGCGAGTATACTCGTTAGGATTCGGTGCTCGATGAGTAATGTGGTACTCGTGGTACTCGAATCCAGGTGAGAATTTCACTACTCACCTCACAATATTTGGCACAACCCGCACAGTCCCTGCACAGCCCAGCACAGTACCTGCACAGCCCAGCACAGTCCTGCACAGGCCAGCACAGACCCGCACAGCCCGGCACAGTCTTCGCACAGTCCCCGCCCAGCCCAGCATACACACACAGTCCATTACTCGCATTTCCCGTAGACTTACATTGGACTCGCTACTCGTTACGAGTACCTGAGTATTAGGAGGTATTCGTAATGAGTACAGCAAGTCCGAATACTTCACTACTCGCTCATCCCTAAAAACAATTGACTAAAGGGGATAATTTTTGGACTGTATTTTTCCATTTAAAAAATATGAGTGGTCTGTCAATGCTCTGTGTTATTAATGTACTTTTACTTACTACTGAGTTACCATCCTTTTCAATTTAGAGGTCACTTTGAAATTTCTAAGGTTTTGTGTGCATTTTCCTAATTGAAAGGACCCAGTACAATCCTAGGAAGCCATAAAATATTATAAATATCTTTTCAAGGCAATTAGAGTACGTGTGATGAGTACTGAACCTGAAAATTTTTTATTTCAAAATATTCAATCATGTGCATCCTGCATCCTGTGCAAAGGTCTTTGTGGTTCATTCATGTTATAATAATTATTTTGACCACATTTTCCTTGAATTTACTCAAAATCAAGCAAATTATCAAATTTTTGTAGTATGGTCTTGTGGGCGAGTTGAGTAGAACCTTTAGGTTGAAGTTGATCCATGGACATTTAAACAAGAAAAAAATTCTTACTTTGTCTTTGAAATATAAACTTTCCAAAATTTTTTGATTGTATATCGCCTTGGTAGTTAAAAGCACTCTTTTCTCTTCCAGATGATACCTATAAAACAGTAAATTATATTACTTGTAGCTTGGAAAGTTCAGAATAATGAAACTCTATGTACTGATAGGAAACTTAATTACTTTGACTATTTGATATAAAAACTAGGAAAGACTGAGACTGTTAGTTTATCTGTTTATCTGTGCAGTAGTTCCAAACATATGAGTCACTGAGTACCCAGCAGCTCAATTTAAAACAGGTAAAATATCTCTTTAGTCAACCAATATTCTGTAACTGGATGGATTGGTAATATTATTTTGAAAATGTGAAAATAATTGCAACTTAGTGTAGGTGTGGGAGTTTTAAGCCACTTTATTTTTAAAGACTCCCTATTTTGCACGAACACAATATTATATTAGTATTAATGTTTCTTTTAACTTTGATGTACTAGATGTTGTTTACATAGTGGTTGTCATAGGTTTTTTTTGCGCTTTCTTAAATATAAAAAATGATGTGAACTTTTTCCTGACTACATTTCCCACATTTTGATGTAAATCGCTGATAAAGAAAAATTACACTTTTTTATACTTTTGATGCATATTTGATGTACTTCTACAACTGCATTATTTTCTAGGTGATCATATAGTATGTGTGTAAGTGTAAACAAAGATGATAGTTTTCTTTATAACTCATATAAATAAACAATACTTGCATCTGTAGTTGAATACTTACATAACCATCCATTGCCCAGTTATCATTTTGAAACTTTCTTATTAAAACATCTGAAGGACCTTTAATTTGGAAAACTTTCAAAAGTAAGTGAGCTTCTTCTTTTTTATACACACCTGAAGATAATATAACAGGGAAGTGAACTAATATATTGAAAGCATTCTTTTATACTTTCTTACAATATATCTAGCTGTCCCTATATATTAATGCATAAGAGACAGGAAAATGTTTCCGTGGACTAGCTACTTAAAAAATGTATTGGACACTATATATTATAGCATTACCATAACATACAGTATATGCATGCTAGTTTAGTGTTTCCCCATGGGAGAAAAAGGATGCCCAAAAATATTAGATTGTTGCAAAAATCTGATAAACAGTATCTACATATTTAGAGGTCCTACGGCTCCTGTATTATAGACAAAACTCAATGATAAAGGTAAAGGGGTTGTCTAGTTAAAACAAATTATCACCCCCAACTCGTCTGATTGTGTTCAACATTCAAAACTTTCAGGCAAATCTTGAAAACCCATATATTCAAGAAAACTTACAGCATGCAATGAACCTGCTGATTCAGCATCCTAATCTACTGTCCCTTTCCCCTGTAGAATGTTAGTCCGAGTGAGCCAGATCCTCTCCTCCTCCTCTGTACCAATCTGTCAATGTTATTTAGATCATTGTAATTTTATATTTATAATTTGTATGTAAAGCCTTTTCACATGTACAGCACCATGGAATCAAATAAACAATTATAATAATAAAAATAATTACCTATCCACAAAATAAGTGATAACTTGCTGATTGATGAGAGGCCCACCTTTGGCTGATAGGAGAATTTTTATCCCCAAATGAGAACTTTAAACCCCACAAAAAAATTCTGTGGCATTCTCTATGGGGCAATTGGAATAATATGAGTGCAGTGCTTGGTAGATTGATAAAGAATAAATGGAATACCAGTCAAGTCTGTGCACTGTTACTCCATTTTAAAGGAGATTAAAGATCCCCATTCTGACAATTGGTGCTGGTCCAAGATCATCTATCCACTGGCTAAGTGACAGCTTCTTTTCATTGGCAACCCCTTTAAGTTTATTATGATAGCAAATAGTATTGTACTCTAGTAGGCCAATCAAGAAACATGAATAATGGAAAAGCATAGGAATTAGTGAAGTTTAATTTGAAACCTGTGGACCCCAATGCAGGATCTTTAGCAATGCCCCATTTTTCAAGGGTTTTTCATAGTATAGATCTTCTCATTTGTGCCAACTAAATCTTTAGCCCATCTCATCCTAGGCTCCAGGGTCCAGGTGTGACTGCAACCACAATAGTTATGCTCATGGTTGTATGGGGGTGCCTTGGAGTTGCTGATTTTTAAAACTCATTGAAAACAATTCGAAGAGTGTGTCCAAGCACATGCAGAGGTTGAGGTTATGACTGCAACCTTTGCACAAGTTACGATCATGCCCTTAGTTGTATGCCAGAATTTTTGGTTACATTTAAAACTCAATGAAAATAGTTCAAAGAGTGTGTTAAAACATGTTTACCAAATGCTTGAATACCCTTCTTTGAACAAAATTAGTAACTAGAAAGTCTATCAATACTTTTTTTTGACAATGTTTCTCTTTAGAGTTGGAAAGTGTTGTCGGTACATAAAATAAGTTTGGCAACTGAAAAACATTTTAAATATTTAATTTGACATTTTTTCAATTATCATTTCTTAGGTTTATAAAACACCTATAATAGTGCTCCTTATATTTTAACTTACCTGATAACTTTAATTCACTATTGTTAGTATCTAAAAATGTTCCATTCACTTTACTGCTTGTGTTATTGAACCAGTCAACAGTTAATGTTGCCGAATGTTGCTTTCCAAGATACTCATAAAACCCTTTCCATATGGAATTCACAGAAAAAACATCAGCAGGAACTGAAAATAAATACACAATATTTGGTCACCTGACCTTTTTTCAGAACTAGTCAATGCAGTGTTATATTTGCAACTTGAATTAATGCACACTGCTGAACGTGATAAAAACCTATTAAGTGATTATTAATTATTTTTGTCAAAATTTAAGAGGACCCATTATTTAATTTAATAGCATTAATAGATAATGTATAAAGTGTAACTTCACTTTTATTAAAAGTGTAATTATTATTTTATCTTTCTTGATGCATTTGTAGTGTAGCTTTACCTTTTTACAGACAGAATGTAATAATAAAAGTCTGACTGCCTATATCTAACACCTATTTTAAAAGTGACACTATGACAAAATACACTATAAACTTTTTTTTTTGCTTGGAAAGGCATGAAATATAACTATGACAGCATCATTCACCCCATTAAAGAAGATAACAGTAAGCGCATGAGAGACATTAAGCGAATTGCAACCTTTCATAATTTCTGAAAGGTTTCATGTCTAGTGCCTAATAAAAATAATTACTTACAATGGACAGTTTGAAGCAATTTCAGTGAATGCAATGGAATTCATGTTCAGTTTAAGGATAACTTTATTTTAAATTAATTAATGTTTAAGAATACATACATGACTCATTTATTTCTTTATTGGTCTGTCTATCTATCATCTATTTAATATTACATAATTTGTGTTCCATTCCAATAAAAATATATAGTATTTTTTAACAAACCTGGCATTTTTATGATAGTTGAATTTAATTCCCTGAATCCTTTACCTGCAAAATACAAATATATAAGCATAGTGAATAAAATAATCAAATGAAACCCATTTAGTGTATGTTAACTACTTCATGACCACCAAGAGGCTTAGAACATCCAGGTGGTACCCATTCTCTTCTGCAGTGATGTTTTAAAATGGCATTGCAATAATAGAGCTGCAGCACACATTGTGAAGACACAGCTAGCTGATTTACAGAGTAGGCAGACATGATTTGCTCTCAAATGCTGCATGCATGCTGAGTTGAACAAGTGCTGTGTATACAGTTTAGGAAGCATTGATCATACCTTCTCCTCTGGACCGAGAGATCATTTGATCATTGTGTGTCTAGAAGGAGAAGAAGTAACTAGGTCCTAGGAAACCTAGACAGCTCTGCTCTGCAGAGGAGAGAATGATTTTCTCCTGTAACTGTGGCTAAAATATCAGCTCCAGTTGCAGTGGAAATTGATGATAATATAAATGTAATAATGTTTTCATAGAACCCAAAATGTATTAGAAGACATTATTGAGGGCACAGTGGACAAAATAAAACAAAAAGAAATTCAAAACCATGATCAAAAAATAATAAATAAAACAAAACAATAAAAAGACACCGCCCGTAAAAATTGCTGTTTCTAGTCCTGTTACCATTAAAAAATATGTCCAATACATAGAAAAAATTTCTATGGAAAGGGGACCACAGTTTAAAAATGTTTATAGTGAAATAGTCAGAGTGAGACAGATATATGGAGCGCCAGGCTGACAGGTCTCAGGGCGCTGGTAATAGTAATCTGATGCTGCTCCTGTCTGGTGCCTCTAGAGAGGATATAAACATGGGAAGCCGGGTAACCTGATCGCAGGGGAGCGCAATGGAAAGGGAGAAGCTTGAAAGGTTTTCTTCTTTATTAAGTTCCACTACGTGTTTCAATGGATAACCTCCGTCTTCATCAGGTGGCAAGTACAGGAAGTGGGGGAAAGGGACCATAAAAAGGGCTGACAGCCAATCACAATTGAGGTGTAATCATTAGGGACACTTGAGTAGGAGGCATAATTAAAATAAAAGGAGGAAAAGAGCAATTACACGGGCATAATATAAAACACAATGACAACAATAAATTGAAGGGAAATATATAAGACAGTATATGAAAATACTGAATAAAATATTCTATTAAAATATACTAAAAAAGGGGTATAGTTAAATGACTTTTTCAATAATAAGATACAGGTGCTAAAGTGCCAAGTTTAAAAATCCAGTAGCTCTCTCTTCTTATTAAAGCCGCATAACGGTCAGGGGTCTCTGCTGGTATCTGATCAATTATAGTGATTTTTAAAGCACTTAAGTCTTTGTTATGTGCTACAAGGAAATGTTTTGACAAACTATGCATTAGATATCCATTACGGATATTCTGGCGGTGTTTGTTCATCCTCGCATGCATAGTCTGTATTGTTCTCCCAACATATTGCCGCCCGCAACCGCATTCAATCAGGTATACAACATAATAGGACTGACAGTTCACATGGCTGACTGGCTGTCAGCCCTTTTTATGCTCCCTTTCCCCCACTTCCTGTACTTGCCACCTGATGAAGACGGAGGTTATCCGTTGAAACGTGTAGTGGAATTTAATAAAGAAGAAAACCTTTCAAGCTTCTCCCTTTCCTTTGCGCTCCCCTGCGATCGGCTTACCCTGCTTCCCAAAAATGTCTATAGTCGCCTATTGTGGAAAAACCCAAGTGGACATGTATTTAGTTTTTTCTTTATATTTTCTCCCTATATCAGCAATAAAAGGGACTATATAAAGTACAAAAATATAAAGTCCCATGCAAAAAAGATAAAAATATTTTAATGTCTGAAACTGAAAGATTTTTAAAGTCTTTTAAAGTGTATGTTTGATAAAACACAAAAATGTGCCTTGTTGAGAATTGAGAAAAATGGTTTAGACATGAGCCCTTATTTGCAGTTTGAAAAGTACATGAAGCACAGACAGACATCACTATGCCTAGTACATAATTTAATCAATGACAAAGTATAGCAAAAAAAAAATCCTCATTATTCTTTCAAGTCAGAGGAGAAACAATTTTAGTGAACCCTCCACAATTTTAGTGAACCCTCCATCATAAAACAATTCTCATGTAATTATTTTTTAGCCACTGAGGCTGATTTCAAACAAAAATTGCATGATGTCTCTCTATTTTCTCTGCACAATCATTTAGTATTGCATGGAAATAACTGTTTTCTTGAAAAACCAAGTGGAAATCATGATTGGCCATGCTGTCTCACAGATGAAAGAGCAAAATTAAGGAATTATGCAAGTAAACAGTGATAAGACAGCAATGCGCATGGAAATTGTGTTTGTAAGCTGCAGCATGATCACTGTGTGTGAATGCAGACTTAATGTTATTTGGCTTAATACGTATTTCAATACATACTGTATATGATCCTTCTTGGGCATTGTGATGGATCTCACAGGGGAAAGGGGTTTTGACTTTGCTCATCTTGGGGGAGGGGAGAGAAAGACCTAGCAGGGACCGTCTCTGTGGCACCTCAACTTGCCGCAGGTGAGTCAGGGAACTGCACCGAGATCAAATAGTCACCGGAAAGGCTTCCCTTATAGGCATGAGTTATTGAGGCGCTCACAGTGATGGGGATATATATCACCAGTCCAGGCTGGGGATAGATATAAACCTCCTGGCTGTCACTGCCAGAGTTCCTCACTAACACAGTACAGTATTCTGCCACCAGTTCCTTGTTCGAAACAAGCCCCGTCCGACAACAGGCTTATATCAGGTCAGAAACTTACCTTTTGTGGACCAGACAAATGACTTTAAACATTGAGCATTTAGAAATTCATTGCAAAGTTAACAGCTACACAGAGATAATGTATAAGCAGGAGAGGAGAGCTGGCTGATAGAAACACAGCTAAGCTCCACACAAAAAAGGAAAAATGATTTTTTTTAGCATTTCTGCCTTCCAGATTTCTATATACACAGAGCCAAGCAAGCAATATAGACAGTATAGAAAGGGCTTCCTCCACCTTTAGCACTACAAATAATGTGTTCACCAGGTGCCAAGGTGAAGAGGAGCTGCTGGCATCTCAGCACTACCATTCAGATGGGAGGCTAAACTTTCCACGCAACTGAACCGGGCATACTACTGTACAATCAGCAATGAAAAATGTATTTAAACATTGAAATGCAGTCAAAGAGTTTGTATGAAATTTTATAGAGTGTACTGTGTGAAATAATTAAAAATAAATACATAGAACAAAATTGAAAAACAAACATTTGTCACAGATGTAAAAATGATTACTGCAGAAAAACTTAATACAATTTAAAATTAATTTTAGTGATCCTCCATGGTTGCGAATTAAAAAATGTGAAAAATAGACACTTATAATTTCATTTTTTCTTTTTCATTTTCTCTTTTATATAAAGCATAGAAAAATTGCAGAAAAATGATGCCCTTTGTATCATGAAGAAAACAGGCAATTATTATTTGAACATTAGAACAAAGAAAAATGTTACAGTTCTTAAAAATGTACATATATATAAATATAAAGTATATATATATTTTTTTCTAGTGAAGGACTGGACTTACTTTTACAAATAGGAGGTTTTCCTGTCCACTTCATGTCACTTTTACATGTTCTGTGCTCAGAGCCACCAGATAGAAAATACCCAGGCTGACAAATATATATTAAGGTATATCCCAGTGTAGGTAGATCTATTGCTTTCACATCAGCATGGATGGGTGTTTCTGGTTGTCGACATGCATGCGCTGAGAATAGATAAAACTTGTTAATATCATATATTGTATTATAAAGACTTTACATGTTTTAAATATAATATGTTGTTATACATCATTGCAATATATTATAAGTGGTGCCTGGTTCAAGATCTTCTGCTGGTGCCACTTATTAGTGTACAATCATAAGCTTTACAAATAACCACTGACTAAATATAATTACTATGTTATGCAATGGTGACAACAGCACATTTATTTATTGCAGCATTAAGTGATATAGAAAGTAACAATTCCCAACACAAAGCAGTTTTCTTACACTGTTAATCTTAAAAGGAACCTGTCACCAGGCTTAGTCGATATAAGATACGGCCACTGCCTTTCAGGGCTTATTTACAGCATTCTATAATGCTGCATATAAGCCTTTGATCCGACCTGCAAGATAAGAAAAATAAGTTTTATTATACTCACCTGGGGGGTGGTCCGGTGCGGTCCGGTCCGATTGGTGTCGCAGGACCGGGTCCTGCACCTCCTATCTTCTTGCGATGCCGCCCTCCCGCTTGCTTGATCGCTACCTGGCATTGCGCTCCTGCGCAGACATACTTATCTGCCCTGTTGAGGGTAGACCAAAGTACTGCCGTGCTCAGGCGCAGGGAAAGGTCAGAGAGCCAGCGCCTGCTCACTGCAGTATTTTACTCTGCCCTCAACAGTATAATATAACTTATTTTTCTTATCTCGCAGGTCAGATTGGGGGCTAATGTACAGCATTATAGAATGCTGTAGATGAACCCTGAAAGGCAGTGGCTGCATCTTATATCGACCAAAACTGCTGACAGGTTTACTTTAATCTCAAAATAATTCCAACAAACAACAAATAACAGCCCACATAAAGTGCTTTTTTTTAAAAAAAAAAAGCATTGCAATGTACCCGTAAAGCTATTACTAAGAGTTAGGTTCAGGCATTTAGTTGTACACCTTCAGAAATGGGAGCTGATGCTCCCAGATTGAACATACTGGTCCCAAGAGCTAGCCATTATTACTCCTATTACTAAATTATTTTAAGTTCTGAATTGGAAATAAAATTTGTTTGAGTATCATGCATAAATAAAGAACTGGAAAAAAATGACAAAAGTAGCCAATCACTGTTTTCAGTTAAAAAAGTTTTTTAATAAAAATAAAAAGCTCGATTTAGATATATTTGCTACAGTAGGCAACACTTATACTTAGGGCAGGTGCACACAATCGTTTTCTCTCCATCTGGTAAATTACTTTGATCAGACTCTGGTCAGAGATTGATCAGAGTGGCAGCAGTTTCTCTCTGAGATAGAGATTAAAAAAGAGTTTCTCCACCCTCTATCTTCTGTCAGTTTGTGAAAATGGGATTGTACTTGTACTTTTATCACTGAATAAATCTGCATATGAAAAACAAAATCGCAACATGCACTCGTTTTTTTCCATAAACCAGATGACATTAACCTATTCAAGAAAAAAATCGGATGCTATGAGGAGTCATAGTATAGCACAAGATTTTTATAGATGCAATGCAATCCTATAACATAGGAAACTCTAAATGATCTTGCAAATGATTAATAGCTGCTGCAAAAAAAAAACAGATTATATATGGCTTGCACGTGGATGACAAGTGAAAAAAATTCATCAATTTGTCTGGATGAAACGCTGAATGATTTTATATACATTCATGTGATCCTGTCTTTCTACTGTAAATAAACCAACCAGGCAGTTTGGTAGTATTGCTACTGCGTCAGGCTGTATTTGTTGGATGAGCCTCATCATGTCATTACTATCACATGCATTATTTGCACCTTGTGCAAATAGTGGCTTAATTTATAGGAAATCATTTTCTTATGACACTTCAATCCAAATTTATCTGTTAATATATATGCTTGACATTACATTTTTTTTTGGTAATCATCTTTGTAACATATACATATTTATCCTTTGCATACAATGTTTTCCATAGTCATTGGTGCCTTTCTACCATTGGGGTTTCCCTGCTGGCTCACCCTTCAATAAATCATTGTGTTTGTTCTGATGGCTATTTATATTCATACCCCTTGAACTACTCCACATTTTTTCATGTTACACCCATAAACTGAAATGTATTATATTGGGATTTAATGTGATGTACCAAAAAATAACACATATTTGTGAAGTGTTAAGTAAATTATGCATGGTTTTCTAAATATTTTACAAATATTAATCTAAATATGGCTAATATGTATTCAACCCTCCTAAGTCAATACTTTGTAAGATCACCTTTCACTGCAATTACTGCTGCATGCCTGTTGGGGTATGTTGTCTCTTATCAGCTTTGCACATATAGAGGCTAACAATTTTACTGATTCTTCTTTGCAAACTAGCTCTAGCTCAGTGACATTGGATGGAGAGCATCTGTGAACAGCAATTTTTAAATCTTGCCACAGATTCTCAATGGAATTTTTGTCTGAACTGTGACTGAGTCGTTGAAACACATGAATATGCTTGATATGAACAATTCCATTGTTGCTCTGTCAGTATCGTTAGAGTTGTTGTCCAGCTGAAAGGTGAACCTATGCCCCAGTCTCAAATTTTTTTGCAGACTCTAACAAGTTTTCTTCCAGGAATGCCCTGTTTTTAGCTCCATCCATCTTCCCATCAACTCTGACCAACTTCCATGTACCTACTAAAGAAAAGCATACCCACAGCATGATTCTGCCACCACACTGGCGGTGGAAATAATGGGTCCAGGTTGATTTGCAGTGCTAGTTTTCCACCACCCATATCGTTTTGCATAGATCCCAAAAAGTTCTACTTTGGTCTCATTTGACCAAAGCATTTTCTTCCTCATGCTAATTGTGCCCTCATAATGGCTTTTTGCAAACTGCAAACAAGGTTTCTTATGGCTTGGATTTAAAAATGGCTTTGTTTCTGACAATCTCCCATAATAGCCAGATTTTTGAAGTATGACTAATAGATATCTTTGTAGATAAATTCTCCCACCTGAACTATGGTTCTTTGCTAGTGATGAGCAAACATGCTCAGTGATACTTCGATAAGACTCAAGTATCTGGGTGCTCAGATATGCTTGGCACTCATTAAGCATTTTTCTGGTGCTCAGATTGAATGTTTGAATCTTAGGCCCGCATTTTGGCACCAGTTACACAGCCAATAAACATAATAAACATGCGGGGATTGCCTGACAGTCACTGTAATGCCATAGCCATTTTGGTAGTGGCATTAATGAGATTGGCAGGCCGCATTACCTCATCAGAGGTTATGAAAGGACTGGTGCTGCCACGCTTTGAACACTGACACTTTTGCAGAGCTCAGGACCAGTTCTTATTGGAGGGAGAGAGTAGTTATCCAGGCCTGTGTACACAGTTTTAGGAAATGTTAAAATTTTAAAAAAGTGCTTGTTCTGCTACAGATTGTAAAAAAATTTGTTTCAAAAATTGACTATAGTCATCCTTACAGTTTAACGTGGTTTTATATTGTAAAAAACGCTTGGCCTGATACAGTTCACAAAATGTTTTTGTTGAAAGAATTGACTATTGTCATCTATACAAAAATACCAAGAAGGAAGACCTTTGTGCATAGACTATATATAAAAAATAATTTTTGTTTAGCATACATACTTGTAGTGTTAAAAATATCTATAAATACATTAAAAAACATCTTGCATTCATCTTGTATTTCTGAAATTTCTGATTGGGTCACTTTAGTAATTACCATACATACATGTTAACCATTGTGTATATACTATTATCCTCGTATACCAACTAATTTTTTTCTGTGGTTCCTACTGCTTTTTTAATGTATTCATAGATATTTTTAACACTCTGTATGCTAACTGAAAATATTTTTATATATAGTCGTTGTTCAAACTTCTTCCTTCTTGGTGTAGCTATATTTCTATGCTTTATGAATTTCTCCTTTTTTGGCTAAATGTTTAGGTGTATATTGTCATACAGACAGTTTAACGTGCTTTACATAAAATTTTGTTCCAAAAATTGAGTATTGGCATTCATACAGTTAACATGCTTTGTATAAAATTATGGTAGCTTAAAATTTTTTAAAACTGGATAGTCTGCTACAAGTGACAACAGTTTTTGTTCCAAAAATTGACTATTGTAATCCATACAATTTAACGTGCTTTGTATGAAATTATGGTGGCTTCACATTTTTAAAAACCATTTGGCCTGCTATAGGTGAAAAAAATAGTTTCAATTAATCAAGGAAACTTGGTTCCCAGAGGCCTAGCAAGTGGAAACTGCTTGATACGTGTGGCAATCGATGGGGAAGTGGAAGTTCTGATGATGGTGCACGTAGGTGGTGAAGATGTGGGGCAGGTGCGACTGTGGCTGTTGAAGAAACACACACACACTCATACACAGCACACAGTTTCCTGTACCACTTTTGCAGGTAGGCATGGAACACCACTTCAGAAGCCAGTGGTTGGTTAGATAGCAGATAATGCTTTCATCATGTTTGCCAGCACCACCCAGTCTTCCACATGGTTCAGTCTCACCACCCAAGATTCTGGATCACTTAATCCTCTCACCCTGATCCTCCTTCTTCCCACCATCTTGAGTCCCAAGAGACCAATGATCCCAAACTAGGAAACTCCGAGGGGCTCTTTACATCATCATTTCTTGTTTGTGACCTCTCTCCCTGCATGTTCCAAAAAGGATAGGAGGACATGCTGATTAGTGATGCACAAAACTTAGAGCAGCCATGATGACAAGAATATGATGGTGGGCGCAGCAAATTTTGACTAAGGAGGTAGATGATGAGATACAGTTATTTTGCCAATAAGTCAGAATGTTGTTGAGTCACCAAGTCATGAGGACTAGGGCTGCAGCGGAGGAAGACAAGGTGGTGGATGACAAAGTCACTTACCCACCCTGGAAAGCTGGCATGCAGAGCGAGGCCAGCAGCACTGAGGGGGAGGAATTGGAAGCATTGAAAAAGGCAGGAAAAGGCAGTGGAATGACCAGATGGAGAAGGTGTGCAGCTGTTACACAGAGCACCTACACTTGTGAATTTCTCCATCAAAGAGTTAGGTGTTCCCCAGTCTGGGACTATTTTAGAGAGAGCCATTTGCAACCTGTGCCATGCCAACATCATCAAGGACTTGGCGACTAAGATACTAAACACCACCGGCATGATAAGGCACATGTCATCTAAACATGTGATTCGGAGGGCCAAACGCATAGGTCCACAATTGGTGCCAGCAGGTGACACCATTGTCTCTTGCACTGTTCTAGGTTGCTCACAATCCCCATGTCCATGACACTAGTGCCGATGCCTCCTGCCCTGCCTGTGTCCTTGCACATTCTTAGGCACCTTCATCAGGCACATCCAAATCCTTGAATTATCAATGAAATTTTGGTACTGTCACTTTAAATATGATTCTGATTTTATGCATGCCATAAACCCTATATCTGTCAAGATCCATTTTTGGATCTGTGGCAGGCTTGGTGTTTCATATTAAAACTTTTTTCCTTTCAGACCATCGGGGTTAATGTCAGTTTTTCCCACAGTGGCCCCTAGTGTAATTAATTGCTGCTGAGTTTGCTGTTGCAGGTGGTGACCACTCCCACCATCTTTTAAAAGGTCACCTGAAGCATCAGCGGACTGTTGGTGATACAAGTCCTTGTGGATACCAACCGTGCAGGAGACTGAAGCTTCCTGGGTGCAGTGGTGCTTTAGCTATTGCATTTATCTGGTGACTTTATCCTGCTGTGTGGAGCTTTGCAGCAGAAAGCTAAGTGCTGTATTCTTGTTACCTTGTCCCATCTGTGTCTGTCTCCCTTCCCTTTTGTTTCTTAGCAGTAGTGGCTAGGCTAACGTCCTAAACCAGCCAGTGCACTAACGAGGGCATTTCAATGGGAAAGTTTAGAGACGAGGTATATTGACATCGGCAGGGACAAGGACCTGCATAGGGTGTTAGGTTAGACCAGGGACAGGCTCAGGTTGAGCTTAGGTGGTGACCGTCCCTGGTTCCCTATTGTCACGTCCTCCCTCTCCCTGGTTCCATCAATATTATGTTGCTGAATTTTTTGGTGACTAACCTATCGCTGGGTCATGTCACTCTGGGCCAGTCACTCCGTGATATTATCATATAGTAACATACACTAAATTTTTGTGGGTATTTCAATATTTTCCATTCTCAAACTTTAGCAATTGATATTTTAACATAGGTTATGCTTATTCCATGTTACACGCAGTATATTTTGAGTAATTTGACAAGGGAACATTGGAGGGGTATGTTCTTTCCAAGGCCAAGAAGAGTTACACAAATGATGAGATTGCCAAATATGATGGCAAGCGGGAACTGCGTGACATGAAAGAGACAAAACTCCCCAGGGACAAAAGACTTGTGCTGGCATCATGCTCCAATCATCATGAAAATAAGAAGCCCTTGATTTTGCAGTTTTAAGTCAATTCTCAGAATGAAATAGAGTGTAGAGGAGCCTATGTAAACCTGCTGTCCAAAATCTCCAATCACAGCCTGGATCAGTTCCAGGATAAGACACCTTACACCATCATATTTGGTCCCAACAATTGTGGCGAGGTTACAAGGCGCACTTTATCTTCCATCACAAAAATTCCAAGACTGGAGAGTATGAAGAGAAGCACACAAAGAAGCCAGATGCTGACCTAAAGTCCTTCTTGATAGATAAGAAGTCACCTCTTTACACCTTAGTTTTGAATCCAGACAACTCTTTTGAAATCCTGGTGGACAAAAATGTTGTAAACAGAGGCAACCTACTCAATTATATGAATTCCCCCCATAAACCCACCGAGTGAGATTGACGATCCCGATGACCGGAAACCTGAAGATTGGGATGAGAGTCCAATGTATATATACTTGATCAGACTCCAGCGTGGGCATTTTTTTCAGACATACATAGAGAATGCACTATTACTTGTTATTGTACAGGCTTAGCTACCACTAGGTGTTTACATTTTAAGGATTTAAATTTGTTATTTTGGCTCATGCAAATTGACAATGTACCTGCATTATATTTTTACATCTAACTTGCTTATAGTATGTTTGGATTTTCATGTATTTTAATATACTTAATAAAAATTGCATTTTATTATATTTTGGGAAGTGTTTCATCACTCTAAAAGAACTGAGGTGTCTGTCATTTCTGTTTTTTGTTTTCTTAGGGTATATTTTATAAGAGTGTTTTTCACATCACTTTGATCCCTATTGGGCTCTCCTTATATTTGACCATTAAATAGTATATGAACAGCTCCATGGTTCCTTGACTTAAAATCAGAAAGTGAGTACAGGAGTAGTGTAGTGTGGAATTTCACAAAAGGATGGGGCAGAGTGCTAAGCACAGAACAGAATCAGACACCACTTATTAGCAGACACAATAACTGCTTATCCTCCTTCTAATTCACTGTTAGTGACTGCCAGTGGCACTGTAATTTGTTTGCACTGTACATGCTAGTGGTAAGGGTAACACAATTACAGATGATGCTTTTTTCTGCTATGCTCTAAAGGCCCTGTCACACTAAGCGATATCACTAGCAATATCGCTATAACGTCTCTGATTTTGGGACGTTATAGCGATATTACTACGATATCGCTATGTCTGATACTTACCTCCGACCGGCTCCCCCGCTGATTATCGCTGATCGTGCGAGAACGTCCTGGACCGTTTCTCGTCGTCAGCTTCCTGCTGGGCTTCCTGTGGCGCCGACGAGCGACACGTGGACGCGGGCGGGAAGACATCAGGATCGCCTCGTCTGACAGGTAAGTAGTGACCCCTGACAGCTGCTATGTCGCTGGTGAGATCTGCCTGTGTGGCAGCTCACTAGTGACCACTTAGAGATGCACCAGCGGTCCTGACTGCGTCATATCGCTGGTCGGGATCGCTGGTGCATCGCTAAGTGTGACAGTACCTTTAGAACAGCAGAAAAATATCTGTATTTTGAGAATTGTTTAGAAAGTTACAGATGAATAGCAATGCCAGATCATCCTACAATCTACAGTGTATAACTTATGGTTAACTCACATATGTGTGCCAAAAAAATGCCATAAAAGGATATCTAAAGTGTTATTAACACATTTTATTCACAATAAAACTTCTAGAAATTGTTCATGATCCTGAAACTCCAATAAGTTAGCCACAAATGCATCAGAGATTTCTGCCTCAGGCTGCTGAACTAATGTCAAAGGTTGCATCATATGAATGGAAATAGAACTACATTACAATATTCAGACAGCTTATATGAATTGTAATGAATTGTATGGTGCCCTTCTGCAGTACAGAAAAATTGTGCAGCAATAAGACTTTTAGGAATTTCATTTTAAAATGTACTTATAAATCTACATGTAACTTACATGTATTATTTTGCAAGTAATAAATTGAAAAGCCAGAAATTAATTTTTTAAATTGAAAAGAAATTTGTGTAAAGTGGATGATGGATGAGATAATGCATGGACAGGTCATTTAAGTAATCATTTTTAACTTCTTAATCACCTAGAATGTAGATTTTCATTATAGGTAGTAGAAAAGTTTAAAGCTGCCTCTGGAGCAGAACACAGCAGTCTGTGAAATGACATCAAGAATTCACAAATAGAATCACTAATTGAAGGATCTTGAAGTTGACTTTAATTCGATATCCTCTTTAAAAGATGTATTTGTTTAAAGGGGACATGGGGATCTAAAAAAAAATGTTGCTGAGTTTTCATTCTTGCAAATTAATTTGATGAACTACAAAGAACAAAAATGAGCTTAAATACCTAATAAAAATGCTAAATAAATGTTTATTTGAACAAATAAAACTTTATTTGAGCTCTTAGCCCAAAGCAGAGGCTGCAAATCAATAACAGTCTGGATAGACCTTAATACATCATTAGCTCACATAAAATACATACAATAGCTTTGAAAAATAATATATAGTGCTACGCAATCAAGGCATGTTTCGTGATAGTCACTTCCTCACGAGGCGCCTGGGACTTCTCCTGTTCTCCAGGATTTTTCTAAGGTTCTCGCTAGTGGTTCTGCAATTTCCTCTGCTAACTCATTCAGTACCCCAGGATGTAATTCACCTGAACCTGGAGATTTAAATTCTTTTAAATTAGTTAAGTGTTCCCTCCTCTCTGTTTACAGATAAACAAAAACAAGACAAAAAGGCAGTCATAAAGTCCAAAAATATAGCAATTATCCAAATCTTTATTATCAATATGGTCAGTAAAAGGGGCAAACTGGGAGGAATAAAATGTGCAAGCCAAACCTGCATCTATGCAAAGGGCTGGAAAGACCACACTAAAGGTAAAAAAAATATTAGTGCACATAGGCTTAATTGTACCTATAATCTACCCATATTAGCTGAGGCAAATTCACATGTGCCATATAAAGATGCATCAATTGTATTAATATATATGCTTTCATTGTCTGTATTAATTGCACCAGTTTGAACTCATTTTCTGAATAAAAGACACCTATGCACACACTCAGCCAACCACACTCCATCCTCTCCACCATGGTCAAGACCAAAGAGCTGTCTGAGGACACCAAGGACAAAATTGTAGACCTGCAAAAGGCTGGCATGGATTACAGAACAATAGATAAGCAGCTCAGATAGAAAGCAAGAACTATTGGCATAATTATTAGAGAAGGTAAGAAACACAAGATGGCTGTCAATATTCATCAGTCTGGGGCTCCATGTAAGATCTTGCCTTGTGGGGTAAGGATGATTCAGAGAATCAGTCCAGAACTACACTGGAGGATCTGGTCAATTATCTGAAGAGAGCTGGGAACGCAGTCTCAAACATTACCATTAGTAACACACTACACCAACATGAATTAAAATCCTGCAGGGAATGCAAGATCCCCCTGCTCACACCAGCACATATCCAGGCCCATTTGAAGTTCACCAATGACCATATGGATGTTCCACAGGAGACATGGAAGAAGGTTATGTGGCCAGATGAGACCAAAATAGTAATGATGGCACTGTTGTAAATTTTTAAAAAAAGGGGCTGGTAAAAAAGCAGTGATCTGTCATTCAAACACCAAAGGCAGGCGGAGAGGCCAGGGCAGGAGGAGTAATGCAGTACACTGTCCCACCCCTGTCCTCCAAACTCTCATTACCAGAAAACTTTGAATGCATAAGAAGAAAAACACAGATTTCCTCACCAAAAATATCAGTTTGATCTGTTTAAAAGCACTACCACAGCCATGTCTAATTGTTCTCTTTAAAAAAATAAGACATTGTATGTTGCTTTATGTCTAAAATTTATGATAAAATGTAGAAGATTCAGATGATGCTCCTCAACATGTGTTTTTAAGACTCCAATAATCTTTATGTGATTTACCTAAAAATGTATTGATGTCTGACCTATATAAGTCAACAATTTGGTTCAAATTGAATTGAATTCGCCTTGAATTTCCCCCAATATTTGGATGCTCCCAAACACAAATTTTTGGGAATTTGCTTTGTTCAAATACAGACAAATCAGAGATGGGAATGGAGAATATAAAAGGCTGAGAATGGGGGTGAGAGAAATAAATAATCATCTTGTTGCAAAATGAAGCTAGAGTAAGAGAAAATCACATGCAGAGGAGAAGTAAACAAAAAAGGAATTAGACGCAGTAATGACGCTATGACAGGTGAAAAAAGAGTAAATATTTTTTTCATTTTTTATTGTGCTCTTGGGTCTGGAGTAACCCCAAGGCATAATAAAATACATTCAATTTGCATTAAATAATTTTGATGCAAAATTAATTTTCTATGAAAATTTAAGAGAATTGTTTAATTCAAGACCATTATGTTGTAATATTGTATGCAGTGCTCAGCCATTCTTCTCACATAATTGTGAGCAGCCAATAAATTGATTGAGTAGGCTAATCGTCGTTGGATGCTAAATAAGCTATGTTGCTATAGACATTGTTAATTCTTTACTTACAAATTGAGTCCAGCCATATACCCATGTACAGATAGTCTGTTATCACAATTTCAAATTACTAGTATCACACATCACTACTTTGAAACAAATACAGAAAATAAAATTACTTTTTTAGGTGTAAAAGGTAAAATTCCTCCTTGCGGAGAGTGACATACTGGCTCTGGCATGCTGAGGTAAGGAGGCTTATTTGCAGTGTAGTGCTCCTCTGGAAAATGCAATGTGCAAATTGCTTCTTCAGAGAGGAAGAGGACTTGAATTTTATAGTGCAACCTGCTGGAAGCAGCAATCCTACCAGTCACTATCAACCCTTTAAAGGTCCTTGAAATGTGACTTAGGATAAAAGCCAAATCACAATCTCAATTTACAGACAGAGTGTTTTGGGATATTGTCACTTGTCAATGCAAGGTATGACAACTGATTTGGAAAGTTGAGTGTCTTTGGACTGAGGTCTAAGAGGTAATGTGTCTCCTTGCAGAGTGTGACCTACTGTGAAATACTCCTCTGAGAAATTTAACTTGCAAATTGCCTCTTGCCTGGTGGCACTATAAGGTTTAAGTTCTCTTCCTCACTGAACAGATAATTTGCATATGGTTGTGTGAAGAAACTAGATTGTATCTTAATTTCCCAGACAACCATGTTTTTGCAAACCAAGAAGAATGACTTGCAAGCTGATGTACCATATACCATTGTATGCATTTATCTTTGACTATTGATATCTGTTGCTATGCTAATTGTACATTGTATTCTGGATGATGAAAGTAGATAGGGAAAGGCTGTGAGGGTGGACTGAAGGACACTGGGTAAATCTAAATATAGATCACATGCCTCAGGTATAAAAGAGACTTATTATCTTCTGGTTGGTGTCACTCTTCAGGATATCAGCTGAGTGTACAATGGACCAGGCTGAAAGAACACAGGACTTCTCTCAGTTATCTCCCTATACTTGTTATTATCTCCTCTCTGAGTGCATACCACATGTGGAGTAGCAACCCTGGGAGCTCGGACATAACATTTACCACTATCCTGATGAGTAAACAGAAGGGTGAGCCCCTGTAAGGTGCACCATCTTGGGGTAATTGTTGGGATTGTTCTGTTTCCTATTGGGTGTTGCGGTTCAATAAAGTATTGCCACACTGTTTTACCCTAACCTTGTGTTGTCTGCGTAGTGTATTGCCCATGGGGAGATAGAGCGGGCATTTAGTGGTATGAGCCCTGGTCCATACAGTCTTGCTAATGGCAGCCTAGCCAGTGGACAAAAGCATCCAATGACTCCATTTCTCCACAGGTTGTTTTTTAGAAACTTCAGCAATACATGTAATTTGTGGAATATGTGAAACTTACACATCTTAATGTAAATATGTCTTTGTTACATGTCTTTTTAGGTTCATTTGAAGACAAAATAAGCTATAAGTTCTTCAAATAAATCCCTGCACAGAGAAGATAATTGAAAATAAGGCAATCATTTGTAACACTTACGGATACATTCTGGTTGGGATCCGCTCCATGTTAAATTAGCAAGACAATTACGTGTTGTGGAGCCTTGAATATGGTAGCCCTTGCGACATCTAAAGAAAACTGAACTCCCAATCTTAAAAAAAAAGTAGCACAAATATGTCAGCATTGCATGGATGAAGTAAATGGACAGAGTTATTTAAATGATAATGAGGACCATAAATGGATCTTGCAGCTTCTTTTCACACTTCAAACAGATTGAATATGTCCAAGCAGTAAGGCAAGGACATTAAGGAAAGATCCTAGCAATAAATGTTAGTTTTTTCTCTTTTAAGGTGAAAATATGTTAAAGAACCAAGTGATCAAAAAGTAGAATACAAACATATGGTTGTATGTATTCATACCGAGACCTTGTTATAGATATAAACTTCTATCTCTGTGGTATTAGGAACAGAACCAGGTATACAGTATATGGCAATCCTAGTAAGCATACAAAAAGAGAAATAAATACATCAGAAGTAATGGCCGACAGTTGTAAGCTATACGAGGATATTAACAATCAACACCATTTTTAGAACAGAGAGATTAAGAATGAGTAACTATTCACACAAATGTATGTCTTTAAAAATGCTTCTAGGTTTTTGTTTTGTTTATTTATACATAAGATTAAAGTTTTTTGACAGAAATTTGAACAGATTTATTAGACAAGTAAGAATTTTGACCACATCAAAATTTTTAAGCATATTTTAACCCCTTAGTGACGAGGCCAATTTTTAAAATTCGGACCAATATCACTTTATGTGATGATAACGCTGGAACACTTCAACAAATCCCATTGATTTTGAGATTGTTTTTTCGTGGCACATTATAATTTATGATAATGGTAAATTTAGTAAAAGAACAGAATAATCCAGCTCACCGCACTGCCTTGCTGGTAGGATCCAAATCCTGTGCACGGATTTGACTAGGCAGTCAATCAATAGTAGAAAAAAGGGGAAGAAAGTTCCAGCGACAGGAATGGAAAATTAAAAATCCATTTTATTGTGCCAATGCATATTAAAATTCCAGCAGGTACAGCATATCAGTCGGATGACTGCAGAACAACGCGTTTCGACGCCTCAGGTCTTAATCATGTTCTGACATTAAATGCAACCAACTTCCTTATGTTGGATTCTCCCACCTCCAATAATCAGAAACAGATGTATGGACTGCTCCAAGGGAGCTCCTGATATGGTAATGGTAGGAGAGCCAAACAGAATGGAAGGAAAAACAGTCAGTGTAGACAACATAACATAAATAACATGCATAATATATAATATTCTTTATCTTTTTTTTTTTTCTCTTTCTTTCCTTTCCCCTCTTTCTCCCTTTTCCTTTTTCCTTTTAAAAGGAGATATGAAAACTCCTAATGTAAAATAAAAAAGATGAATATGAAAATCAATAATTGCAACAACATATTTTAAAGTACATATCACATATCACTAAACTTCACACTAGACCTCAAGCAGCTTGGATTGTGCGCCTCTACACTCTTCCTCCAGACTCTGGGACCTTGATTTCCAAATAAAATGCAAAATTTACTTTCATCTGAAAACAATATCTTGGACCATTGAGCAACAGTCCAGTGTTGTGAGTTCATTTTCCCCTTCACCATTGAGGTCTGATGAACTCCCTCTTCTAGTGAGGCTGATTACCAAGCACCTGGGTATGATGATGATGACTGGGTGACGGGAATTGCTGACTGGATATAAGGCAGCCGACGCCCTTCTGCCTTGCTGGTGATCTCTCTGAGGGATTCTAGGAGACCAGTCTGATTCCTGCTTCTCAAAAGTTAAGTTTTCTGCACTGCTTTTTGCATTTGTGTTTTGTTTTGTTTTGCCTTGTTTTTCTGAATTTCTGCTATTCCCTGATGGGGTGAGTTGAATTCCTTTTTGCTCTGTCTTCAGAAAATACCTGAGTGCTGATATAGTCTTTTTGAAGCCTAACGTCTTCAGGGCCTTTTTCCCTATCAGTCTGTTGGCCCTTGTTTTGATAGGGTTTTTGGCAGATTGCAGACAGCAGCTTTCCTATCCTGTCCTATTTAGTTAGCTTGGTCCCCATCATTTGCTCAGCCTATCTTTCTATCTGTGTGAGTGTTTTTTCATCTTGCTTCACCGTCATTATATGTTGGGGGCTGCCTATTGCTTTGGGGTCTGCTCTGGGGCAGTTTAGATTTTGACGCCTCAGGTCTTAATCATGTTCTGACATTAAATGCAACCAACTTCCTTATGTTGGATTCTCCCACCTCCAATAATCAGAAACAGATGTATGGACTGCTCCAAGGGAGCTCCTGATATGGTAATGGTAGGAGAGCCAAACAGAATGGAAGGAAAAACAGTCAGTGTAGACAACATAACATAAATAACATGCATAATATATAATATTCTTTATCTTTTTTTTTTTCTCTTTCTTTCCTTTCCCCTCTCTCCCTTTTCCTTTTTCCTTTTAAAAGGAGATATGAAAACTCCTAATGTAAAATAAAAAAGATGAATATGAAAATCAATAATTGCAACAACATATTTTAAAGTACATATCACATATTCATGTCCCATAAATAATGTACCATAAATTATACTACAAAAGGATATGTATAAAAAAAAAAAACCACAATTAAATATATGGGTAAATTCAGTATCCACCAAGACTTCATCCCATCATTATTAGGAACAATTCCTGAGAGAGATTTTTTATCCAAATTAAATAAGTATGATGTCTACTGGATACACAAAAATCACATCATCTGAACTGTATCAAAGAGCAGTCTTTTCTCTTCCCTATTTCCCACACAGCAATGGCATAAAGTGAGACTAGGGACTTTTTTTTTTAAGTGGTGGAGGAATACAGTGCGGAAGGATACCTACCTTCCGTCATTGGATTCCTGCAGCCCGTAGAGAACGGCAGCAACAGCTGATGCTGCAGTTCTCTACCCAAGATCGTCGTGGGACACACTCGTGGACTGCTTCGGATCGTGGGTGAGTATTTTTGTGGTTTGTTATGTTAATATTTATTCCGTAAAAGACAATGGCTTCGGGGAACAATGTGACAAGTATTGGTAAGTATGTTACTCTATGTTATATGTACTGTATGTCTATGTATGTATTGTATGAATGTATTGTATGTAGTATGTATGTAGTATATATGTGGTATGTATGTAGCATGTAGTATGTATGTAGTATGTATGTAGCATGCATGTAGCATGCAGTATGTATGTAGCATGCATGTAGTATATATGTAGTATGTATGTAGCATGTAGTATGTATGTAGTATGTATGTGGTATGTATGTAGCATGTAGTATGTATGTAGCATGCTTGTAGTATATATGTAGTATGTATGTAGCATGTAGTATGTATGTAGCATGCATGTAGTATATATGTAGTATGTATGTAGCATGTAGTATGTATGTAGCATGCATGTAGTATATATGTAGTATGTATGTAGCATGTAGTATGTATGTAGCATGCATGTAGTATATATGTAGTATGTATGTAGCATGTATGTAGTATGTATGTAGTATGTATGTAGTATGTATGTAGTATGTATGTAGCATGCATGTAGTATGTATGTAGTATGTATGTAGTATATATGTAGTATGCATGTAGCATGTAGTATGTATGTAGCATGCATGTAGTATATATGTAGTATGTATGTATGTAGTATGTATGTAGTATATATGTAGCATGTATGTAGCATGCATGTAGTATATATGTGTTATGTATGTAGTATGTATGTAGTATGTATGTGGTATGTATGTGGTATATATGTGGTATGTATGTGGTATGCATGTAGTATCTATGTAGTATGTATGTGGTATGTATGTAGTATGTATGTAGCATGTAGTATGTATGTAGCATGCATGTAGTATATATGTAGTATGTATGTAGCATGTAGTATGTATGTAGCATGCATGTAGTATATATGTAGTATGTATGTAGCATGTATGTAGTATGTATGTAGTATGTATGTAGTATGTATGTAGTATGTATGTAGCATGCATGTAGTATGTATGTAGTATGTATGTAGTATATATGTAGTATGCATGTAGCATGTAGTATGTATGTAGCATGCATGTAGTATATATGTAGTATGTATGTATGTAGTATGTATGTAGTATATATGTAGTATGTATGTAGTATTTTTTTTTTTTTTTTTTTTTTTTAACATTTAACACATTAGCCGGATGATGGGACTACTACTGTCCCATCATTGGCTAATGTGTCAATCACTGTCATGGTAGCAGGCATCGCCAGATGGGACTTGTAGTCCCATCGGACGATGCTTGCACAGACCCCCGGACATCAGCACAGCCCCCCGGCAGGCCGGTACAGACCCCCACAGGGTGCACAGACCACCGGCAGGCCGGCACAGCCCCCCGGCAGGCCGGTACAGACCCCCACAGGGTGCACAGACCACCGGCAGGCCGGCACAGCCCCCCGGCAGGCCGGTACAGACCCCGGACAGTCCACACAGCCCCCCGGCAGGCCGGCAGAGACCCCCGGAAGGCCCGAAATGACGGCGCATCATGATGCGCACACACCGCGCATCATGATGACGTCAGGCTGTCAATCAACTTTGAACTTCCGATTCCGATGCCGACTTCCGATATTGAAAAAATATCGGAAGTCGGTATCGGAATTCCGATACAGCAAGTATCGGCCGATACCCGATACTTGCGGTATCGGAATGCTCAACACTAATTACAACCCCTGAATGAAAATCTGGGATAAACATATTTAATAATGCAATATAAGATCTTGTCGGCTATTCATTCCATCTGGATATCTTGTGACCAGGGTGAAGATCCAGAAGGACTCCCTGTTCAAGAGTTTCCTTCTGTGATCTCCACCCCGAATCGGTCTGTGCACCTGTTCTATTCCCATGAAGTAAAAGCCACTAACATCCCCTTTGTGAACTGTGGCAAAGTGCTTTGAAACTGCCGAAACCGCAACAGCATTATGATTAGACACATCTGAGAGATGCCTCCTGATTCTGACCTTCAGGGGTCCCGTGGTGCAACCAGTGTATTGGATGTTACAAATTCTGCATGATATTAATTATACAATGTAGGAGGAATTACAATTTATTAAATTTTTTATGGTAAATGTTTTTTTATTTACCATAGAAAAAAATGTTTTCCTTTTTGTGCAAAATTACAGGTTTTACATCTAGCTGCACCACATTTATAAAAACCCTTTAGTGTCATCCATGAGGATCCTTCTGTCTGGCCACTCTCACTTGTAAAAAGACTGGGGGAAAGAATAGTGCTAAGTGAAGGTGCCCGTTTGGCAACATACCTAATATTATTCTGAATCACCTGTTTTAGAATGGGATCCTCATTAAGGATTGGTAGGTATTTTCTCACAATGCTAGTAACCGTATTATACTGATTACTGTAATTGGTTGAAAAGACAATATTATTATTAGTTTTATTTTTCAGATAAGATGATTTATGTTTAAACAGTAAGTCTTCCCTGTTGATTTCACGTACAATTGATTTAGCTCTATTGAGAATCCAGGGACGATACCCCCTCTTGGAAAGCCTGCTGCAAACCTGACTTTCTTCCCTATTGTAATCACTGGATTGGGAGCAGTTTCATTTTATTCGAATCAGTTCCCCCACCGGAATATTATTCTTGGTCTGTACCGCATGGCAGGAATCTGCCGTTAAGATGGAATTAGTGGCAGTAGGTTTGCGGTAAGGAGTGACTATGACCACATCCGAATCACTAATAGATAAGGTGACGTCCAAAAAATTCATTGTGGTCAAATGATGATAAGAGGTAAATTTTAGATTAAATTCATTAGTATTCAAATATGAAACAAACCCCTGTATACTATCTTCTGGACCACACCAAATCATCAGCAGATCGTCCAAATATCTGCCATACCATAGCAGGCATTTGGAAAATGGATTCTCATCCGAATACAGGAAATCCTCCTCCCACCTCGCCATAACGATATTTGCAAGGGAGGGGGAGAAGCGAGCTCCCATACTAACTCCTCTGCACTGCAAATAAAAATTTTTATCAAAAGAAAAATAATTATGCTTTAGGAGAAAATCAATAGATGAGATTAAAAAATCTTTCAAACATGTGTCATAGTCACTAAATCTGTCTAGATGTTGGGATAGGCAGCGTAATGCAACGTTATGAGGTATAGATGGATATAAAGATATCACGTCGCATGAGAGCCAGGAATAATGAGACTTCCAACAAAAATTGTCCAGAGCCTTAACCACCTCTTTTGTATCCCTGATATAACCTGGTATATCAAGAACCAAAGGTTGAAGAAAATGATCTATCCAGCCTCCCAAATTCTCCCCCAATGAGCCAATGCCTGAAACTATTGGTCTCAGTGGGGGAGGAAAAATGTTTTTATGAACTTTTGGCAGACAATGGTAAATCGGAACCACAGGGTTTTTATTAAATAAAAAATCCTTAGTTTTCTCACTAATAGCACCCACACAGACTCCCTCCTCTAGATTTTTCAATAATAAATTATTATAATGTCTAGTGGGGTCCTGATCTAACTCTATATAGGTGTCTATATCCTGTAGGTCCTGAAGAATCAATTTTTTATATAAACCTGAATTCAACAGTACAATGACACCCCCCTTGTCAGCCTCCCTGATTATAAGATCAGGGTTAAGTTTTAACTCTTTCAGAGCCAATCTTTCCCTGTGTGTTAGATTATCCTTAGGGGGAACCATTGTATCATTCAATTCTATAAGTTCAGTGACAATAAGCTCCTGGAACAAATCCAGTATTGGGGGTCGTGATTGTACCGGATAATATTCCCGATTAGAAAGTACAGGTTGAGCAAGCATGGTGGATTTAACCAAGGCAGTATCACAATTGGCAGAAAGGAGTCTAAGATCCATTACAGCTTTCTGTTCACAAAAGGAAAAAAAAAGTGTTACTACAATTAGGAATAACCATATCAGTATTAATATTGACATCCACGTCCTGTGGGGGGATCCCATTGTTGTTGTCAAAAAAATGACGTTTTAATGTGATGTTGCGTGCAAATTTATTCAAGTCCAATATAGTCTGGAAAATGTTGAAATTTGTATTAGGGGCAAATCCCAAACCCCTACTCAACAAAGAAATCTGCTCTTCAGATAGCACGTAACTAGACAAATTCCACACAGGAAGGGTTAATGTCTCTGATGTCGATGGTATACACGAGAGGCATTGTTTCTGGTGTTTCCTGCCCGCTCTTCTGGTACGTTTTTTGACTTATTTTTTTGGAACACTTGTGCTGGATTCTTGTTAATATATTGTTTAGATCTAGTAGTGATGCCAGATATGTCCAATGAGGAATTGGAAAAATCAGTTACTCCATCTGAGGTGGAGGGTAGAGATGTATCACCTGTAGAGACAGAGTTGTCAAAATTGACTCGATTAAAACTGGAGTGACGTCTCCTTCTAATAATCGATCTTGGTTTATAGTTCCAGGTGTAAATCTCATTTTTGGCATAATCTGTGGAGTCTCTCATAAACTTCGTCTTTTTAATCTCCATAATATTACTCTCCAATTTTGACATTTTTGTTTGTATTTTGTCATAGGAGATTTTATATGAGTCCAAGTTATTAAATTTCTTGAGAGAATCCTTTATATTAAGTATATTGGATTTTGTCTGCACCAATTCCAGTTCCTCCTGTTTAACAATTAAATGCATCAATTTCATGGAACAGTCACTTAGTATATTATTCCAGTTTGTAATGAACTCGGTGTTGTATTTAGTAGTGGGAAATTTTCTTAAACGTAAACCTCTAGGTATCATACCTTTATCGATGTACGTCTTTAAAGAGGTAGAATCCCACCAAATCTTGAGTTCTTTGACCATGTTCCGTTCAAGATCCAGCATGTGTTCTGGGAATGAATCCTGTTCAGATGATGGTAATGCGTTTTCCGTTGCATTAAAAATTGATGCCAATTTGGAAAGTCTAGTAGTATATTCATCTTGATCCATAGGAGGATCTACACCAGGATCCGACATTTAGATGGTAAAAGTATGCAATTCCAATATGACAAAATCCTCAGTCGGGAGCACGAGATTCAAAGCCAAGGTAAATGAAGTAAAAGAACAGAATAATCCAGCTCACCGCACTGCCTTGCTGGTAGGATCCAAATCCTGCGCACGGATTTGACTAGGCAGTCAATCAATAGTAGAAAAAAGGGGAAGAAAGTTCCAGCGCCAGGAATGGAAAATTAAAAATCCATTTTATTGTGCCAATGCATATTAAAATTCCAGCAGGTACAGCATATCAGTCGGATGACTGCAGAACAACGCGTTTCGATGCCTCAGGTCTTAATCATGTTCTGACATTAAATGCAATCAACTTCCTTATGTTGGATTCTCCCACCTCCAATAATCAGAAACAGATGTATGGACTGCTCCAAGGGAGCTCCTGATATGGTAATGGTAGGAGAGCCAAACAGAATGGAAGGAAAAACAGTCAGTGTAGACAACATAACATAAATAACATGCATAATATATAATATTCTTTATCTTTTTTTTTTTTCTCTTTCTTTCCTTTCCCCTCTTTCTCCCTTTTCCTTTTTCCTTTTAAAAGGAGATATGAAAACTCCTAATGTAAAATAAAAAAGATGAATATGAAAATCAATAATTGCAACAACATATTTTAAAGTACATATCACATATCACTAAACTTCACACTAGACCTCAAGCAGCTTGGATTGTGCGCCTCTACACTCTTCCTCCAGACTCTGGGACCTTGATTTCCAAATAAAATGCAAAATTTACTTTCATCTGAAAACAATATCTTGGACCATTGAGCAACAGTCCAGTGTTGTGAGTTCATTTTCCCCTTCACCATTGAGGTCTGATGAACTCCCTCTTCTAGTGAGGCTGATTACCAAGCACCTGGGTATGATGATGATGACTGGGTGACGGGAATTGCTGACTGGATATAAGGCAGCCGACGCCCTTCTGCCTTGCTGGTGATCTCTCTGAGGGATTCTAGGAGACCAGTCTGATTCCTGCTTCTCAAAAGTTAAGTTTTCTGCACTGCTTTTTGCATTTGTGTTTTGTTTTGTTTTGCCTTGTTTTTCTGAATTTCTGCTATTCCCTGATGGGGTGAGTTGAATTCCTTTTTGCTCTGTCTTCAGAAAATACCTGAGTGCTGATATAGTCTTTTTGAAGCCTAACGTCTTCAGGGCCTTTTTCCCTATCAGTCTGTTGGCCCTTGTTTTGATAGGGTTTTTGGCAGATTGCAGACAGCAGCTTTCCTATCCTGTCCTATTTAGTTAGCTTGGTCCCCATCATTTGCTCAGCCTATCTTTCTATCTGTGTGAGTGTTTTTTCATCTTGCTTCACCGTCATTATATGTTGGGGGCTGCCTATTGCTTTGGGGTCTGCTCTGGGGCAGTTTAGATTTCCCTTTCTGTCTTTAGGCTATGTAGTTCTCCGGCTGTGATCGAGGGGTCTAGGGCACCGTAGAAACCCCCCACGGCTACTGCTAGTTGTTGTTGATAGGTTCAGGGGTCTGCAATCTGATAGCTGCCAACTTCTCTGGTTTTCTGGACTTAGCTAGTATTTCTGTTTTTGCCTCCTACGGTGACTCATTCATAACAGAATCACCAGCCATACCGCAGATCCTAGGGTACTCAATAGCAGGAAAGAATTGTGTAAAGAAAAAAGTGTGTATATTCTTTCCTCTATATCTCTGAGGCCGTAGGGGGAATTTTTTTTCTCTCAATGGAGATAAAGCAAATATCTGATCGTGTGGAGCAGCTCACTGCGGAAGTGCGGGGAATCTCCGCCTACCTTGCTCATTCACATGCTGCTGAACCAAAGATCCCTACCCCTGATGTGTTTTTTGGGGATCGGTCTAAATGTTTGAATTTCAAAAATAATTGTAAATTATTTTTTGCCTTGAAGCCTAACTCATCAGGGAGCTCCGCACAGCAGGTTAAAATTGTCATCTCTTTGCTGCGTGGCGATCCCCAGTATTGGGCGTTTTCTTTGAAACCAGATGATCCTATTCTGACTAATGTGAACGCATTTTTTCAAGCCTTGGGGTTGTTGTATGACGAACCTAATGCTATTGATCAGGCTGAAAAGACCCTGTTGGCATTGAGCCAGGGTCGAGATTCTGCAGAATTGTACTGTCAAAAATTCCGAAAGTGGGCGGTCCTTACTACCTGGAATGATAATGCCTTGGCAGCTCTCTTTTGGAAGGGTTTGTCAGAAGCCGTAAAAGATACTATGGTGGGATTTCCTGTTCCCTCTGGTCTTGACGATTCTATGTCATTAGCCATTCAGGTTGATCGGCGTTTACGTGAACGCAGGACTGCACGAGAGGCGTTGCCACTAGTGTTGAGCATTCCGATACCGCAAGTATCGGGTATCGGCCGATACTTGCTGTATCGGAATTCCGATACCGACTTCCGATATTTTTTCAATATCGGAAGTCGGCATCGGAATCGGAAGTTCAAAGTTGATTGACAGCCTGACGTCATCATGATGCGCGGTGTGTGCGCATCATGATGCGCCGTCATTTCGGGCCTTCCGGGGGTCTCTGCCGGCCTGCCGGGGGGCTGTGTGGACTGCCCGGGGTCTGTACCGGCCTGCCGGGGGGCTGTGCCGGCCTGCCGGTGGTCTGTGCACCCTGTGGGGGTCTGTACCGGCCTGCCGGGGGGCTGTGCCGGCCTGCCGGGGGGCTGTGCTGATGTCTGGGGGTCTGTGCAAGCATCGTCCGATGGGACTACAAGTCCCATCTGGCGATGCCTGCTACCATGACAGTGATTGACACATTAGCCAATGATGGGACAGTAGTAGTCCCATCATCCGGCTAATGTGTTAAATGTTAAAAAAAAAAAAAAAATACTACATACATACTACATGCTACATACATACTACATATATACTACATGCATGCTACATACATACTACATGCTACATACATATTACATATATACTACATGCATGCTACATACATACTACATGCTACATACATACTACATACATACCACATACATACTACATACATACTACATACATACCACATACATACCACATACATACCACATACATACCACATACATACTACATACATACTACATACATAACACATATATACTACATGCATGCTACATACATACTACATGCTACATATATACTACATACATACTACATACATACATACTACATATATACTACATGCATGCTACATACATACTACATATATACTACATACATACTACATACATACTACATGCATGCTACATACATACTACATGCTACATACATACCACATACATACTACATACATACTACATACATACTACATGCTACATACATACTACATGCTACATACATACTACATATATACTACATGCATGCTACATACATACTACATGCTACATACATACTACATATATACTACATGCATGCTACATACATACTACATGCTACATACATACTACATATATACTACATGCATGCTACATACATACTACATGCTACATACATACTACATATATACTACATGCATGCTACATACATACTACATGCTACATACATACCACATACATACTACATGCAACATATATACTACATATATACTACATGCATGCTACATACATACTGCATGCTACATGCATGCTACATACATACTACATACATACTACATGCTACATACATACCACATATATACTACATACATACTACATACAATACATTCATACAATACATACATAGACATACAGTACATATAACATAGAGTAACATACTTACCAATACTTGTCACATTGTTCCCCGAAGCCATTGTCTTTTACGGAATAAATATTAACATAACAAACCACAAAAATACTCACCCACGATCCGAAGCAGTCCACGAGTGTGTCCCACGACGATCTTGGGTAGAGAACTGCAGCATCAGCTGTTGCTGCTGTTCTCTACGGGCTGCAGGAATCCAATGACGGAAGGTAGGTATCCTTCCGCACTGTATTCCTCCGCCACTTAAAAAAAAAAAGTCCCTAGTCTCACTTTATGCCATTGCTGTGTGGGAAATTCCCAGGCAGCAATGGCATAAAGTGAGACTAGGGACTTTTTTTTTTTTAAGTGGCGGAGGAATACAGTGCGGAAGGATACCTACCTTCCATCATTGGATTCCTGCAGCCCGTAGAGAACGGCAGCAACAGCTGATGCTGCAGTTCTCTACCCAAGATCATCGTCGGACACACTCGTGGACTGCTTCGGATCGTGGGTGAGTATTTTTGTGGTTTGTTATGTTAATATTTATTCCGTAAAAGACAATGGCTTCGGGGAACAATGTGACAAGTATTGGTAAGTATGTTACTCTATGTTATATTTACTGTATGTCTATGTATGTATTGTATAAATGTATTGTATGTAGTATGTATGTAGTATATATGTGGTATGTATGTAGCATGTAGTATGTATGTAGTATGTATGTAGCATGCATGCAGTATGTATGTAGCATGCATGTAGTATATATGTAGTATATATGTAGCATGTAGTATGTATGTAGTATGTATGTGGTATGTATGTAGCATGTAGTATGTATGTAGCATGCATGTAGTATGTATGTAGTATGTATGTAGTATATATGTAGTATGTATGTAGCATGTAGTATGTATGTAGTATGTATGTAGTATGTATGTAGCATGTAGTATATATGTAGTATATATGTAGCATGTAGTATGTATGTAGTATGTATGTGGTATGTATGTAGAATGTAGTATGTATGTAGCATGCAGTATGTATGTAGTATATATGTAGTATGTATGTAGCATGTAGTATATATGTAGTATGCATGTTGCATGCATGTAGTATATATGTAGTATGTATGTTGCATGTAGTATATATGTAGTATGTATGTTGCATGTAGTATATATGTAGTATGCATGTTGCATGTAGTATATATGTAGTATGCATGTTGCATGCATGCAGTATATATGTAGTATGTATGTTGCATGTAGTATATATGTAGTATGAATGTAGCATGTATGTAGTATGCATGTTGTATGTATGTAGCATGTAATTTTTTTTTTTTTTTTTTACATTCAACACATTAGCCGGATGATGGGACTACTACTGTCCCATCATTGGCTAATGTGTCAATCACTGTCATGGTAGCAGGCATCACCCGATGGGACTTGTAGTCCCATCGGACGATGCCTGCACAGACCCCCGAAGCCTGCACAGGCCCCCGGCAGGCCGGCACAGCCCCCCGGCAGGCCGGCACAGCCCCCCGGAGCCTGCACAGCCCCCCGGCAGGCCGGCACAGCCCCCCGGCAGGCCGGCACAGCTTCCCGGCAGGCCGGCACAGCCCACCGGAGCCTGCACAGCCCCCCGGCAGGCCGGCACAGACCACCGGAGCCTGCACAGACACCCTGGCAGGCCGGCACAGCCCCCCGAAAGGCCCGTACAGACCCCAGAGAGGCTGTACAAGGGAAAAACAGGATTTTTCTTATTCCGATACCGGAAGTCCCATAGACTTGAATGGGACTTCCGGTATCTTAATCGGCGATACCGATACTTTTTTTTAAGATCGGCCGATCCATTCCGATCCGATACTTTGAAGTATCGGACGGTATCGCTCAACTCTAGTTGCCACCTGTTGAACAAGTGTCTGAACCTATGCAATGTGATAGAGTTTTGTCCAGGGAGTAACGTCAGGAGTTCAGAAGGCGTAATAAGTGTGTTTTTTTTGTGGAGATGCCTCGCATATTATTTCTGTCGGTCCTAAACGAGAGAAACGTTTTGCACACACGTTTTCTGTGGGTGGTGTTCAACCTAAGTTTCTTCTGGCAATTACTCTGATCTGCTCCCTGTCCACATTTTCCGCCAAGGCTTTTGTGGATTTGGGAGCAGCCCTGAACCTAATGGACTTGGATTTTGCTAAACGTTGTGGATTTCTGATGACACCTCTGCGGACGCCTATCCCTTTGAGAGGGATTGATGCCACTCCTTTGGCGAAAAATAAACCTCAGTTTTGGACCCAGGTGGTAATGCGGGTCGCCCCAGACCATCAAGAAAATTGCAGATTTTTGGTGTTGCATAATTTGCATGATACCATTGTTCTGGGGTTTCCCTGGTTGCAAATTCATAATCTGGTTTTAGATTGGAAATCTGTGTCTGTGGTGAGTTGGGGTTGTCGGTGTGCCCTTAGTGAGGCTCCGGTTTTTTCCACCTCTCCTCAGTCGCATGATGTTCCTGACTATTTGGCGGACTTTTATGATGTATTTAGTGAGAATGAGTCTGCGTCTTTGCCTCCTCATAGGAGTTATGACTGTGCAATTGAACTGAGCCCGGGGTGTAAATTTCCCAAGGGTCGGCTCTTCAATTTATCTGTACCCGAGCACGAGGCTATGCGATCCTATATTAAGGAGGCATTGGAGAAGGGTCATATTAGACCATCCTCTTCACCCGTAGGTGCTGGGTTTTTTTTCGTGGCCAAAAAAGCATGGCTCATTAAGGCCTTGTATTGATTATCGTGCCCTCAACAAAATTACTATTAAATATCAGTATCCGTTACCCCTGATTTCGGATCTATTCTCCAGAGTTAAAGGTGCTTGCTGGTTTACCAAGCTTGACCTCAGGGGGGCGTATAATCTTATTCGCATTAAGCATGGGGATGAATGGAAGACGGCGTTTAATACTCCGGAGGGACATTTTGAGTACCTGGTGATGCCTTTTGGGCTCACTAATGCCCCTTCTGTCTTCCAGTGCTTCATGAACGACATTTTCCGAGTCTTTGTGGATACATTTTTGATTATCTATCTGGATGATATTTTGATCTTCTCCAAGGATTGGGATTCTCATGTGGAACATGTTCGGACTGTGTTCCGGATCTTGAGGGAGAATTCCCTGTATGTCAAAGGATCGAAATGCCTTTTTGGGGTACAGAGGATTTCTTTTTTGGGATTTATTTTGTCTCCGTCAACTATTGAAATGGACCCGGCCAAGGTACAGGCCATTTATGATTGGGTTCAGCCCACTTCTTTGAAGGCCCTCCAGAAGTTTTTGGGTTTTGCTTATTTTTATCGGAAATTTATAGCAAAATTTTCTAGTATTGCCAAGCCATTGACTGATCTGACTAAGAAGGGTGCTGATGTGTTGAATTGGTCTCCGGAGGCTGTTTCTTCCTTTCAGGAGCTGAAGCGAAGATTCACTTCTGCCCCGGTTTTGCGGCAACCTGATGTCTCACTCCCGTTCCAGGTAGAGGTGGACGCTTCTGAGATTGGTGCTGGAGCTGTTTTGTCACAAAAGGATCCTGTAACATCTAAAATGAATCCCTGTGCTTTCTTTTCCCTAAAGTTCTCTCCATCTGAACGTAACTATGATGTGGGGAATCGGGAACTGTTAGCCATGAAATTGGCATTTGAGGAGTGGAGACATTGGTTGGAGGGAGCTAAACATCAAGTCGTGGTCCTCACTGACCACAAGAATTTGATTTACCTGGAGTCGGCCAAACGCTTGAACCCTAGACAGGCTAGGTGGGCCTTGTTTTTTACACGTTTTGATTTTGTGGTCTCTTTTCTTCCTGGCACTAAGAATGTCAAGGCTGACGCTCTCTCTAGGAGCTTCTTTGCTGATTCTCCTGCGGTGACCAAGCCTGCTACCATCTTAGGCGAAGGGGTAGTTCTTTCTGCCATCTCGCCCGATTTGAGACGTGCTCTGGAAGATTTCCAGGAGGACAAACCTGAGCGTTGTCCCAGGGGAAAGTTGTATGTTCCTGACCAGTGGAAGAAGAGGGTCATGTCTGAAGTTCATTGCTCTGCATTGGCTGGTCATCCAGGTATTTTTGGTACTAGAGATTTGGTGAGTCGGTCTTTTTGGTGGCCCGTCTTGTCTCGTGATGTCAGGAATTTTGTGCAGTCCTGTGGGACTTGCTCCCGGTCTAAACCTTGTTCTCGCTCTAGTGGGTTGTTGATGCCTTTGCCGGTCCCCAGGAGGCCATGGACCCATATTTCAATGGATTTCATCTCTGATATGCCTGTCTCTCAGAGAATGACTGTTATTTTGGTGATTTGTGATAGGTTCTCTAAGATGGTTCATCTTGTACCACTCCCTACGTTGCCATCTTCCACTGAGTTGGTGCCCCTGTTTTTGCAACAGGTGGTTCGCTTGCACGGGATTCCTGAGAACATTGTATCTGACAGAGGAGTTCAGTTTGTGTCTAGATTTTGGAGGACTTTCTGTTACAAGCTGGGAATTCAGTTGTCCTTCTCCTCTGCTTTTCACCCTCAGACCAATGGGCAGACGGAGAGAACAAACCAGACCTTGGAGTCGTATTTCAGATGTTTTATTTCCGCTGATCAGGATGATTGGGTTTCATTTTTGCCCTTGGCCGAATTTGCTTTAAATAATGGAGCTAGCTCTGCCACTTTGATGTCACCTTCTTTTTGTAACTTTCGGTTTCAGCCTCGATTTTCTTCATTGCAGGTGGAGCCTTCTGCCTGCCCAGGTGTTGACACTGTGGTGGAGAGAATGCACCAGATCTGGGACCAAGTGGTGGATAAGTTATCTCTCTCCCAGGAAAAGGCCCAGCGGTTTTCCAACCGACATAGGACCATTGGTCCCCAGTTTAAGGTTGGTGATATGGTTTGGTTATCATCAAAAAATATCGCTATGAAGGTGGCTTCTCCTAAGTTTAAGCCTAGATTTATTGGACCTTACAAGATTTTGGAGATTATTAATCCGGTCTCTTTTCGTTTGGCTCTTCCTGTCACATTTAAAATCCATAATGTGTTTCATAAGTCCTTGTTGAAGAGGTTTGTTGAACCAGTAGTTCCTGGGGTGGCACCTCCGGACCCTGTATTGGTTGAAGGTAACATGGAATATGAGGTAGAGAAGATACTGGATTCCCGTCTGGCTAGACGGAAACTCTAGTATTTGGTTAAGTGGAAGGGTTATGGTCAGTAGGATAATTCCTGGGTCTCTGCCTCTGATATTCATGCCAAAAGATTGGTGCGTGCCTTTCATCGGGCTCACCCTGATCGCCCTGGTGGCGTGGATGAAGGTTCGGTGACCCCTCCTCAAGGGGGAGGTACTGTTGTGAGTTAATTTTCCCCTTCACCATTGAGGTCTGATGAACTCCCTCTTCTAGTGAAGGAAGGTAGTGAGGCTGATTAACAAGCACCTGGGTATGATGATGATGACTGGGTGATGGGAATTGCTGACTGGATATAAGGTAGGCGACGCCCTTCTGCCTTGCTGGTGATCTCTCTGAGGGATTCTAGGAGACCAGTCTGATTCCTGCTTCTCAAAAGCTAAGTTTTCTGCACTGCTTTATGCATTTGTGTTTTGTTTTGTTTTGCCTTGTTTTTCTGAATTTCTGCCATTCCCTGCTGGGGTGAGTTGAATTCCTTTTTGCTCTGTCTTCAGAAAATACCTGAGTGCTGATATAGTCTTTTTGAAGCCTAGCATCTTCAGGGCCTTTTTCCCTATCAGTCTGTTGGCCCTTGTTTTGATAGGGTTTTTGGCAGATTGCAGACAGCAGCTTTCCTATCCTGTCCTATTTAGTTAGCTTGGGCCCCATCATTTGCTCAGCCTATCTTTCTATCTGTGTGAGTGTTTTTTCATCTTGCTTCACCGTCATTATATGTTGGGGGCTGCCTATTTCTTTGGGGTCTGCTCTGGGGCAGTTTAGATTTCCCTTTCTGTCTTTAGGCTATGTAGTTCTCCGGCTGTGATCGAGGGGTCTAGGGCACTGTAGGAACCCCCCACGGCTACTGCTAGTTGTTGTTGATAGGTTCAGGGGTCTGCAATCCGATAGCTGCCAACTTCTCTGGTTTTCTGGACTTAGCTAGTATTTCTGTTTTTGCCTCCTACGGTGACTCATTCATAACAGTCCAGTTAATTTTCTCCTTGGCCCAGGTAAGATGCTTCTGGCGTTGTCTACTGGTCATGAGTGGCTTTACACAAGGAATGCCACATTTTAAGCCATGTCCAGGACACGTCTGTGTGTGGTCGCTCTCGAAGCAATGACTCCAGTAACAGTCCACTCCTTGTGAATCTCACCAAAATTTTTGAATGGCCTTTTCTTAACAGTCCTTTCAAGGCTGCGGTTATCCCAGTTGCTTGTGCATCTTTTTCTACCACATATTTTTCTTCCACTCAACTTTCCATTAATGTGCTTGGATACAGCACTCTGTGAACAGCCATCTTCTTTAGCAATGACTTTTTGTGGCTTACCCTATTTGTGGGGTGTGTCAATGACTGCCTTCTGGACATCTGTCAAGTCAGCAGTCTTCCCCATGATTGTGAAGCCTACTGAAACAGACTAAGGGACCTTTTTAAACACTTAGGAAACCTTTGCAGGTGTTTTTGTTAATTATTTTAATTTACTGATCATTAACATTAACAGAAATAAACACTTGAAATAGATCACTCAGTTTGTAATGACTATATAATATATGAGTCTCACTTTTTGTATTGAAAAACTGAAATCAATTAACTTTTTTATGATATTCTAATTTAGTGAGAAGCACTTGTATGTCTAACAAAATCCATGCTCATATCTATCGTATTGCTGTAGTTCTTTAACCCCTTTCTGACATCAGACATACTATCCCGTCCATGGGACCCGGGCCCCTTTGCCCATGGACGGGATAGTACGTCTACCGCGATCAGTGGCGCCCACGTGGTGAGCGCCGCTGATCGCGGCCGGGTGTCAGCTGATTATCACAGCTGACACCCAGCACAATGTGTCAGGAGCGGTCACGGACCGCCCCCGACACGTTAACCCCTTGCACACAGCGATCAAACACAATCGCGGTGTACCAGGGGTTAAAGGGAAGCATCGGCAGGGAGGGGGCTCCCTCCGTGCTTCCCTGAGCCCCCCACAGCAGCGCAATGTGCAGTGCTGCAGCGGGGGGCTCCTTTCCTGCAGGCCCCCGAATCCAAGATGGCGACGGGGGCCTTCGGGGGCCTGCAGGAAGCTGGCTTCCTCAGTGCCTGCAAAGCACAGGCATGAGGAAGCCTTCGGCACTGCCTGTGACAGATCGCTGTCACAGTGATCTGTGATGTGACAGATCAGCGATCTGTCACAGGACAGTGATGTCCCACCTGGGACTATTTTATAAAGTTAAAAAAAAATAAAAAAAAGTGTTAAAATAATTTAAAAAAATCGCCAAATAAATTAGAAAAAAAAAAAATATTCCACCAAATAAATCCATTTTTTGGAAATAAAAAAAAAAAGAATAAAAGTACACATATTAGGTATCACCGCGTCCGTAACGACCCGCCCTATAAAACTGTCCCATTAGTTAACCCCTTTAGCGAACCCCTTAAAAAATAAAAATAAAAAACGAAGCAAAAAATAATGATTTATTATCATACCGCCAAACAAAAAGTGTAATAATAACGCATGATCAAAAAGACGCATATAAATATCCATGGTACCGCTGAAAATGTCATCTTGTCCCGCAAAAAACAAGCCGCCACACAGCATCATCAGCGAAAAAATAAAAAAGTTATAGCTCGCAGAATAAAGCGATGCAAAAATAATTATTTTTTATATAAAATAGTTTTCATTGCATAAAACCGACAAAACATAAAAAAACGACCTAAATGAGGTATCGCTGTAACCGTACTGACCCGAAGAATAAAACCGCTTTATCAATTTTACCGCACGCGGAACGGTGTAAACGCACTCCCCCAAAAGAAATTCATGAAACGCTGGTTTTTGTTCATTCTGCGTCCCAAAAATCGGAATAAAAAGCGATCAAAAAAGTCACGTGCCCGAAAATGGTACCAATAAAAACGTCAACTCGTTCCGCAAAAAATAAGACCTCACATGACTCGGTGGGTCAAAATACGGAAAAATTATAGCTCTCAATATGTGGTGATGCAAAAACTATTTTTACAATAAAATGCGTCTTTTAGCGTGCGACAGCTGCCAAACATAAAAACCGCCATAAATAGTAAATCAAACCCCCCGTTATCACCCCCTTAGTTAGGGAAAAATAATATAATTAAAAAAATGTATTTATTTCCATTTTTCCATTAGGGTTAGGGTTAGGGCTAGGGATAGGGCTAGGGTTAGGGTTAGGGTTAGGGTAGGGTTAGGGCTAGGGTTAGGGTTAGGGCTAAGATTAGGGTTAGGGGTGTGTTGGGGTTCGGGTTGGAGTTAGAATTGGGGGTTTCCACTGTTTGGGCACATCAGGGGCTCTCCAAATGCAACATTGCGTCTGATCTCAATTCCAGCCAATTCTGAGTTGAAAAAGTCAATTGGTGCTCCTTCCCTTCCAAGCTCTGCCATGCGTCCAAACAGTGTTTTACCCCCACATGTAGGGTATCAGCCTACTCAGAACAAATTGCAAAACAATTTTTGGGGTGCAATTTCTCCTGTTACCCTTAGGAAAATAAAAAATTGGGGGCAAAAATATCATTTTTGTGGAAAAGAATGATTTTTTTATTTTCACGTCCGAGCTTTATAAACTTCTGTGAAGCACTTGGGGGTTCAAAGTGCTCACCACACATCTAGATAAGTTCTGTGGGGGGTCTAGTGTCCAAAATGGGGTCACTTGTGGGGAGTTTCAATAGTTTAGGTACATCAGGGGCTCTCCAAACGCACATGACACCCGCAGACCATTCCATCAAAGTCTGCATTCCAAAACGTCACTGCTTCCCTTCCGAGCCCCGACGTGTGTCCATACAGTAGTTTTCTCCCACATATGGGGTGTCAGCGTACTCATGACAAATTGGACAACAACTTTTGGGGTCCAATTTCTCCTGTTACCCTTGGGCAAAAGGAAAAAATTGGGGACTAATTGATCATGTTTGTGGAAAAAATACGATTTTTTTATTTTCATGCCCGGGCATTATAAACTTCTGTGAAGCCCTTGGGGGTTCAAAGTGCTCACCACACATCTAGATAAGTTCCTTAGGGGGTCTCGTTTCCAAAATGGGGTCATTTGTGGGGGGTTTCCACTGTTTAGGTACATTAGGGGCTCTCCAAAGGCAACATGACACCCACAGAACATTCCCTCAAAGTCTGCATTCCAAAACGTCACTGCTTCCCTTCTGAGCCCCGACGTGTGTCCATACAGTAGTTTTCTCCCACATATGGGGCGTCAGCGTACTCAGGACAAATTGGACAACAACTTTTGGGGTTCAATTTCTCCTGTTACCCTTGGGAAAATAAAAAAATTGGGGACTAATTGATCATGTTTGTGGAAAAAATACAATTTTTTTTATTTTCATGCCCGGGCATTATAAACTTCTGTGAAGCCCTTGGGGGTTCAAAGTGCTCACCACACATCTAGATAAGTTCCTTAGGGGTTCTCGTTTCGAAAATGGGGTCATTTGTGGGTGTTTCCACTGTTTAGGTACATTAGGGGCTCTCCAAAGGCAACATGACACCCGCAGACCATTCCATCAAAGTCTGCATTCCAAAACGTCACTACTTCCCTTCCGAGCCCTGACGTGTGTCCATACAGTAGTTTTCTCCCACATATGGGGTGTCAGCGTACTCAGGACAAATTGGACAACAACTTTTGGGGTTCAATTTCTTCTGTTACCATTGGGAAAATAAAAAAATTGGGGACTAATTGATCATGTTTGTGGAAAAAATACGATTTTTTTATTTTCATGCCCTGGCATTATAAACTTCTGTGAAGCCGTTGGGGGTTCAAAGTGCTCACCTCACATCTAGATAAGTTCCTTAGGGGGTCTAGTTTTCAAAATGGGGTCATTTGTGGGGGGTTTCCACTGTTTAGGTACATTAGGGGCTCTCCAAAGGCAACATGACACCCGCAGACCATTCCATCAATGTCTGCATTCCAAAACGTCACTACTTCCCTTCCGAGCCCCGATGTGTGCCCATACAGTAGTTTTCTCCCACATATGGGGTATCAGCATACTCAGGACAAATTGCACAATAACTTTTAGGGTCCTGTTACCCTTGGAAAAATAAGAATTGAGGGTGAAAAGATCATTTTTGTGGAAAAAATATGATTTTTTAATTGTACGGCTGTATGTTATAAACTTCTGTGAAGCCCTTGGGGGTTCAAAGTTCTCACCACACATCTAGATAAGTTCCTTAGGGGGTCTAGTTTCCAAAATGGTGTCATTTGTGGGGGGTTTCCACTGTTTTGGTACATCAGGGGTTTTCCAATCGCGACATGGTGTCCGATCTCAATTCCATCCAAAAACGTCAAATGGCGCTGCTTTCCTTCCGAGCTCTGCCATGCTCCCAAATAGTGGTTTACCCCCACATGTGGGGTATCGGCGTACTCAGGACAAATTGCACAATAACTTTTAGGGTCCTGTTACCCTTGGGAAAATAAAAATTGGGGTGAAAAGATCAATTTTGTGAAAAAAATATGATTTTTTAATTGTACCGCTGTACGTTATAAACTTCTGTAAAGCCCTTGTGGGTTCAAAGTTCTCATCACATATCTAGATAAGTTCCTTGGGGGGTCTAGTTTCCAAAATGGGGTCACTTGTAGGGGGTTTCCACTGTTTAGGTACATCAGGGACTCTCCAAACGTGACATGGCGTCCGATCTGAATTCCAGACAATTTTGCATTGAAAAAGTCAAACGGCGCTCCTTCCATTCTGAGCTCTGCCATGCACCGAAACAGTCGTTCCCCCCCACAAATCAGGTATCAGTGTACTCAGGACAAATTGCACAATAACTTTTGCCGTCCAATTTCTCCTGTTACCCTTGGTAAAATAAAAAAATTGAACCTGAAGTATTTTTTTTGTGAAAAAAGTTAGATGTTCAATTTTTTTAAATATTCAAAAAAATTCCTGTGACGCACCTAAAGGGTTAATAAACTTCTTGAATGTGGTTTTGAGCACCTTAAGGGATGCAGTTTTTAGAATGGTGTCACTTTTGGGTATTTTCTATCACATAGACCCCTCAAAGTGGCTTCAAATGTGATGTGGTCCTAAAAATAAAATGGTGTTGTAAAGATGAGAAATCGCTGGTCAACTTTTAACCCTTATAACTTCCTAACAAAAAAAAATTTTGGTTCCAAAATTGTGCTGATGTAAAGTAAACATGTGGGAAATGTTAGTTATCAAGTTTTTTGTGTGCCGTATCACTGTGATTTAAGGGCATAAAAATTCAAAGTTGGAAAATTGCGAAATTTTCAAAATTTTTGCCAAATTTCCTTTTTTTTCACAAATAAACGCAAGTTATTTGAATGAAATTTTACCACTATCATGAAGTACAATATGTCACGAGAAAACAATGTCAGAATCACCGGGATCCATGGAAGCGTTCCAGAGTTATGACCTCATAAAGGTACAGTGGTCAGAATTGTAAAAATTGGCCCGGTCATGAACGTGCAAACCACCCTTGGAGGTGAAGGGGTTAAAGAATGTGAATCCTTAAGATTTCTCACAATTTCTGCAACAATTCAATCTAAAACTCCATTTTATTTTCACATTTTCACACATCAGATAAAGAAAACAAAAGAAAACAAATGAGTCAAAAATATTAAATGTTGTAAGTTTTTAAATGAAGAAAATGATTTAAAGTCAAATGTATGTGAATGGTAACAATATGTGAAAACTAATGGGGTATTCTTAAGTGATTGAATTGCTTTAGTTAATTACATAATTTCAGTAATACATTTGTTAATATTGGAGAAAGTGTTCACAAGAACAATACAACTGATATCACTGTCATTCTGATTAAATTATAAGAGGAAATTGATTGATATTAAAGTGGGCTGGTGATTGAAATCATTGTCTTCTTCTGTGAACTCCATGCCACAGTCCATTTTCATTTTTGCATTTCTGTTGTTTGCTCCCAATTTCCCAAAGCTATAATTTTTTATTTTTCAGTCAATATAGCCATGCGAGGGCCTGTTTTTTGTGAGACAATTTGTACTTTTGAATGACACCATTGGTTTTTCCATATCATGTACTGGAAAACAGGAAAAAAGTTCCAAGTGCATTGAAATTGTAAAAAAAAAATTGTAATTCCACAACCATTTTCTTTTATCATGTTCACCAAATGCTAAAACTGACCAACCATTATGATTCTCCAGTTCATTATGAGTTTGTAGATACCAAACATGTATAAGTTCTTTTTTTTATTTAAGTGGTGAAAAAAAATCCAAAGTTTGTTAAAAAAAATTTGCGTCATTTTCTGAGATCCATAGCATCTCAATTTTTCGTGATTTGAGGCTGGGTGAGAGATTATTTTTTGCCTGCCGAGCTGACATTTTTAATTATACCATTTTGGTGTAGATATAATCTTTTCATCACCCGTTATTGCATTTTAATGTAATTTTATAGAGACCAAAAAACCATAAATCTGGTGCTTTGACTTTTTTTTGCTACGCCGTTTACCAATTGGATTAATTCTGTTTATATCTTGATAAATGATTATGAAAACTGCAATACCAAATATGTGTATTTTTATTTTTTTATTGTTTTTATTTTGAATGGCGCAAATGGGGAGTGATTTGAACTTTTATATATATATTTTTTAATATATTTGAAAGCATTTTTTTAACTTTACACTGGCTTCAATAGTTTCCATGGGAAACTAGAAGTTGTGATCATGCAATCGCTTGTGCTACACAGACCAGAGCTTCAGCTCTGCTCTTAGTAGCAGAATTGCTCACTTGCTATGAGCGCTGACCATGGGGCGGTGCACATAGCAATCTAGTAATGACAATCACAGGGGTCTGCTGCTGACCCCAGGTTGTCATGTGAACCCATTGGTGACTCGTGGTCATGTGACATGGTCGGCGATGGGTAGGATTAGTGACATACTTCCAGCGCAATCACATTACAAGCTGCTGTCAGAGGTTGACCGTGGCATTTAACAGGTTAACAGCCGCGGGTGGATCACAGTTCCACCCTCAGCTGTTGGGGCGCATGTCAGCTGTTCAAATCAGCTGACATGTGCTGGGAAAGATGTGGGCTCAGTTCCAGAGCCCACATCAAAAGGGAGAGACACAACATGCACTGTACATGTACAGCGCATGTCATGAATGGGTTAAACACAGTTGCCTCAAAGGAAATGTGTGCAGTCATCATTGCTTTCCATCAAAAGGGATTTACATGCTAGAACATTACTAATCTTAAGGCTACTCCTAAATCTATAATTTATTGTACTTAAGAGAGAAGTTTAATTGCTGTGAAGAAAGTCCAGCAAGTATCAGGACCCTGTCCTAAAGAAGTTTCAGTTAGTCAGCAACAGTGCAAAACTTGCTCAAGAACGGCAGTAGGCAGGTTACAGTAACATCTGCACACACAGTGTAGTGAAGTCTTTTAGAGCCTGCTCCACTAGGTTACAAAGGAACCCAAAGTAACCTCCAAACTGTCAAAGATCACCTTTACATTAGCTAATGCTAAAAGGGAATCTGGTAATAGGACCAACCTTCCTAAGATATCTATATGGGCATGCAAACAAAAGGAAACTGAATAACATGATACCTTAATATCACTGATCTGATATCTTGTTTCAGAGAAATCTATGTTTTTCTTATATGTAAATAAGCTGCTTGTAACTATTGGCAGTACATTGATCTGCATGAGAACCATTATATTCAGCTGTCTATGCCCTACATGCCCATATAGACGGCTTAAAACAGTTGATCCTGATGACAGAGATTAATGTATAGGAGTCCAACATTAGGGGAGCATTAAACAGAAATGGTGTACATTAGTCCTCTGTCTGCCTGCATGCAGTGTACTAAATATTACTTTGATTAGAGTCTTTTTAAACAATGTGATATGGATGGATGAGACCAAAATAGAGCTTTTTTGCATATTCTTTTTTTTCTCCCATTCTCAAAGCCATAACTTTTATTTTTCAGTAAACATAGACATAAGACAGCTTGTTTTTTCAGGACGAGTAGTACTTTTGCATTGCACCATTCATTTCACCACATAATGTGCTGGAAAAATGAAAAAAAAAATAGGAATTCTTTTTATGGTGTACATTTTGTGGTAAAAATGACCTTGTAATGTTATTCTGTCTGTACAATTATGGAGATACTAAATCTATCCAGCTTTTTTATTATTTTAGTGGTGAAAAAAATCAGTTTGCCCCCAATACTGTAATTTTTTGGGTTGTGTTGCCACATTCCAAGACCCGTAACATTTTATTTTTCAGTCGATGGAGCTGTTTGATGGCTTATTTTTTTGCAATACATCATTTTTATTTATACCATTTTGGGAAAGATGTGACTTTTTTGATCGCTTAATAAAGCATTTTTGTGGAACTTCAGAGACTAAAAAACATCATTTTGGAGTTCTTGATTTTTTTTTGTCTGACTAATTATTTTTATATTTTGAGAGATTGTACCACCACCTTATTTCAAAGATGGTAGAGGTTTTCATGCTGTATTGCAGTGTTCTTTCTCCACAAATAATGTTACTAATTTATACCCTTCACAACTAATCATGAGTGGACCCATGGATGTTTGGGCTTGTCAGGTTTGACTCTAGTCCTAAGTTCTATTCGGGTACAAGAACTCTACCAGAACTGATGCTGAACCTCATAGAAGTGAATGAGACCTGAGCTCTGGTGTTGTAAAAGGGTTGTAACATGGTCGTAGTAAGGGCTAGGGAACTGCCAAAGGAAGCAAAGTAGCCCATATACCAATATTAATAAATAATACCGCCATAGAGTCCATCTCTCTCTCACCATCTGAACTGTGAACACTAAAATGGACTTTCTGAAGAAGTCCGTGTTCAGAGATCAGCAGTGGACACTAGGTGTCTGGTAGTAACCCTAAACTTTACAGTTCAGGCTTGTTCATCTCTATTCATGACATTCACCATGCATGTACAGTGGGTACAGATCCCTTTAAATTTTTCACTCTTTGTTTCATTGCAGCCATTTGGTAAATTCATAAAAGTTCATTTTTTTTCATTATTGTACACTATGCACCCCACCTTGACTGAAAAAAAAAGAAATGTAGATTTTTTTTGCAAATTTATTAAAAAAGAAAAACTGAAATATCACATGGTCATAATTATTCAGATCCTTTGCTCAGACACTCATATTTAAGTCACATGCTGTTGATTTCCTTGTGAACCTCCTTGAGATGGTTTTACTCCTTCATTGGAGTCCAGCTGTGTTTAATTAAACTGATAGGACTTGATTAGTAAAGGCACACACCTGTCTATATAAGATCTCACAGTTCACAGTGCATGTCAGACCAAATGAGAATCATGAGGTAAAGGAACTGGCCAAGGAGCTCAAAGACAGAATTTTGGCAAGGCACAGATCTGGCCAAGGTTACAAAAGAATTTCTGCACTACTCAAGGTTTCTAAGAGCACAGTGGCCTCCATAATCCTTAAATTGAAGAAGTTTGAGGCCACCAGATGTCTTCCTAGACCTGGCAGCTCAGCCAAACTGAGCAATCGTGGGAGAGGAGCCTTGGTGAGAGAGGTAAAGAAGATCCTCAAGATCACTGTGGCTGAGATGCAGTAGGAAGATGGGAGAAAGTTTCACAAAGTCAACTTTATGGCAGAGTGGCCCGATGGAAGCCTCTCCTCAGTGCAAGACATATGAATACAGCATAGAGTTTGCGAAAAAACAATCAAAAACTCCCAGACTATGAGAAATAGGATTCTCTGTTCTGATGAGACAAAGATAGAACTTTTTGGTGATAATTCTAAGCAGTATGTGTGTAGAAAACTAGGCACTGCTCATTACCTACCTAATACAATCCAAACTGTGAATCATGGTGGTGGCAGCTTTATGCTATGGAGGAGTTTTTCAGCTGCAGGGACAGGACAACTGGTTGCAATTGAAGGAAACATGAATGCGGTCAAGTAAGGAGAGATCCTGGATGAAAACCTCTTTCAGAGTTCTATGAACCTCAGACTTGGCTGAAGGTTCTCCTTCCAACAAGACAATGACCCTAAGTACACAGCTAAAATAACAAAGGAGTGGCTTCAGAACAACTCTGTGACCATTCTTGACTGTTCCAGTCAGAGCCCTGCCCTAAACTCAATTGAGCATCTCTGGAGAGACCTGAAAAATGCTGTCCAAGAAAACATTCACCATCCAACCTGATGGAACTGAAGAGGATTTGCAAGGAAGAATGGCAGAGGATCCCCAAATCCAGGTGTGAAAAACTTGTTGCATCATTTTCAAGAATACTCATGGCTGTACTAGCTCAAAAGGGTGCTTCTACTCAATACTGAGCAAAGGGTCTGAATACTTATGACCATGTGATATTTCAGTTTTTATTTTTTAATAAATTTGCAAAAATGTTTTTCAGTCAAGATGGGGTGCAGAGTGTACATTAATAAGAAAAATATGAATGTTTTTGAATTTACCAAATGGTTGTAATGAAACAAAGAGTGAAAAAACTAAAAGGGTCTGAATACTTTCTGTACTCACTGTACGATGCAAGTGAAAAGAGGATGTATGGAATGGGCTTACAGGGTGAGCCCACCCCATTCTTGGCAGATTATAAACTTGGCTATGCCAAATTTTTTTATATATCTTTATTTTTAATGGGTCAAAAGGCCCATGTTTTTGCTTCTTTTTTTCACATTTTTTTCACATTTTTTTTACGTTTCACTTTTCCTGTTAGTTCTCTTAGGGGACTTGGAGCTGCAATTGTTTTATCACTTGTTCTATATACAGCAATGAAATTGAATCACTTCATATAGTAAAAATCAGTCTCCTTTGTAGCCCAGCCACAGGGCTTCAAAAACACTGCAATACAGCATAAAAACCTTATACCATCTGTGAAACAAGGTAGTGGTAGCATCATGGTTTGGACCTGTTTTTCTGTATCTGAGCCATGTTAGCTTACCCTCTTTGATTGATAGAATATTACATCCTGAATTAAGCAATCAATTTATAAAGGAAAATGTCAGGACTTCTATCCATGGATCTGTGGAGAATGTGAGTCATATTTACTATATAATCGTCTAATTCTGTCTGTCTGTAATGGAAATCCTGCATCGCTGATTGGTCGCGCCCAGCCGGCCATGACCAATCAGCGACAGGCGCAGTCTGGACGCGAATTGGCACGGAATTCGAATGAAACATGCCACCGCTACCATTGGGAGATCTGTGGCGCTAGCCGCTGATCTCCCGACGGTTGCCACGGTTCATCTCCTGCCGCACGGATTTGCCGCAATCAGGGATATTGGTGCGGAATTTAACTCTCACTCACTCACATACATATTCTAGAATACCCAATGTGTTAGAATCAGGCCACTGTCTAGTAGCAAGGTAGTGACACACATCTTTCTACAAAAGAGGGGTTAATGAGGAATTCAGCTAACGTTTTGCAATATTAAGTCAAAATCCTGAACTTAATCCTACATAAATGTTATGGAAGAATTCCTAGTGAGCATTCCATGGCAGAAAACCCACCAGCACCCCACCAACATAATATTTGATGCTATTATCTAGAGCAAAAAGGGCAAGATTCCTGTCGATGTTCAGGACTAATCAACAATTACCAAAATGTTAGATTATAGCACAATGGAGGTCACACTAGATGCTGAAAGCAAAGATTCAAGCACTTTTGCCAATCACAGGTATGTGATATTAGATCATTTTCCTCATTTATAAAGGATTAGGTTTAATATTTTTGATACATTTTTTAATAGATTAACCCCTTAGTGACTTAGGCATTTTTTTTAAATCTGACCAGTGTCACTTTATGTGGTAATACCTCTGGAACGATTCTACATATCCCAGTGATTTTAAGAATGTTTTTTCATGGCAGATTATGTTGTATGATAATAGTAAATTTATGTAGATATGTTTTGTGTTTATTTAAAAAAAAATCAGAAATTTGAGAACAATGTTAAAAAATGAGCAATTTTCAAACTTTGAATGATTATCCCTTTAATCCAGATAGTCATACCACAGCAAAACATTAATAAATATAATTTCCCACATGTCTGCTTTACATCAGCACCATTTGTAAAATGTTCTTTTATTTTGTTAGCATTTTAGGAGGTTTAAAAATGTAGCAGTATTTTTTCATTTTTTCAAGGAAATTTACAAAATGTATTTTTTAGGGACCTATCCTGGTTTGAAGTGCCTTTGGAGGTCCCATATATTGGGAAACCCCCAAAAGTTATATCATTTTAAAAACAGCACCCCCTGACATATTGAAAACTGCAGTCAGGTGGATTATTAACTCTTCAGGTGATTTTCCGGAATTAATGCAGAGTGGCATCATAGGAATGAAAAAGTGTATTTTTACCACCTAAATGTCACTAACTTCTGAACAGGTTAGAACAGCCATCAGACTCTATGGCCGCTATTTGGTTGTAAATTGCCATGGCAAACATCAGGACCTCACAATCATGATCTGAGGGTACAAATGGGGATAAAGAGGAGGCCCCCACACTTTGTTTACCATTTATATGATGTTGTCGCTATTGACAGCAGCACTGCCAACACTGATTGTGGCTGATTCATCAAGTTGTCAGCTATAGTGTACAGCTGACAGCTGCTGGATTGTCACCTGTATGGGGATGCTATTCTCTTATATCGCATGTTAGTTAAAAGACGTATTGGCTATTATTAAGGGGTTAAAAATAAATTGTAAAAATATTCCACTGAAAATATCTTGCACAGATGTTGGATTTCAGGATTGCGAATGATACATCCAGTGCTAATTGGATGCATTTTACTTGCCCTGCTTCACAATAACATACAGACATAATTTACTTTTATAACTTTTTTATCCTAAAAAAAACACATTTATAATCTAACTTTAGAGATCTGAGCATTGGCAGAAAACCCATCCTTAATTATCTAAACTTTCCAACACTTAAACAGTGCTTATTAAATGTGTTCATTACCTCATAAGCCTTGGAACTGTTCTGCATGCCATAATGCGGTGTACCAGGGTCTCTACAGGAGTTATGAGCTGGATCTGAAATACGTGCAAAAACTGAATATAAAACTAGGTTTCTATGGAAACAGTCAATCATTTTAGTTTTTTTTGCTTCTGCAGTTCAAAGCATTTTATCAAAATTAGAATGAAAAAGATAAACTGGCAAACAAGTCAAAACGACATTTCAACAAATTATTAAAGGAATTCTGTCAGTAAGATCGATCCTACCAAACCACATATATGGGCATGCAGATCTTTAAAATGTAAATTCATTGACACTTTTATATCTTCAATCTATTGCTGTATTCCTGAAAAGTTGGAGTTTTAATGCATATGCAAATAAGGTTTATGTGCTTTGGGTGTGTCAGAGCACTCCCAGATTCTCTCTCTCCTAAGGTAGGTTCTCCCCGTGTACCAGCCTCTTTAGCTTGATTGAGAGTTCTCTGTCGTATTTCTTTACCTGAAGTATGATGTCACACAGACAGTGAGCAATTAATCAAGCTAAAGAAGATGGTTAAGGTTGAAGAAACATCTTTTGGAGGCAGAAGCTTGGAAAGTGCTCTGTCACATGGAAAGTACTGGATGTCTCATTTGCATATACAAAATGGTGAATTTCTCAGGATTTCAGAAAGAAATAGAAAATACAAAAGTTTCAATTGAGCTACTTTTCAAATATCTGCATGCCCATGTATGATGGTTTGGGGGCATTGATCTTATCAACAGATTCCCTTTAATTGAGTTAAAATTATAAAGTTTATATAGTCATAAAAATCTATAACATCATTTATTTTATCCAAACTGTGACTATCACAATGTTGCCTTTAAATGTAAAATATCTTTGATTTCAAGGAAATATTTTGCACTTCTACCTATATGTAATTAAACATGAGACACAAAAAATAAGGACAGAATTGTGACAAAGGAATGATAATTAAAAAATAATTTTTCACTTTTCCTTGCTGAATATTTTGACATTTGTCCTTATATCACTTTTTATGATGTTGATCGCTTGCCTGCATGCACATTTGACTTTCTATATCCTTCCAAAGTGTGGCAATTATCTGACTATTCCCTATAGAGTGTCACAAATATATAGGTATGTAGGGAGCATGAAGAACAATAGCCATTGCATCCACTATATTTAGGGAGACCTCTATTTAATATTCAGCCACCCTAATTTTCTTCTAAAATCATTTTTTCAAGAAATGGTGGTATTGCTAAAAAATCAAGATACCTAGATAGCTTAGAATATTTTCAACCACATGAGTAATTAGTTTATGAAAAAATGATAGGCCTGAATTGAGTTAACCTATGTCCACCAATTTATTTACACTGTAGGACACATTTTCTTAAAGGGAACTTGTCAGGAAGAATTTCGACCTAAGAGTAAGTCTATATAGGTGTTGATACTATGATTAAATTGATACTTTCTTTGTAGAAATCCACAGTGCTGTTCCAAAGACATCTGGTTTTGAAGTTATATGCAAATTACTGGCAATTGCATTGGTGGGTGTCAAAGCATTTTCAGATCCTCGACACTCACTGCTTACTCTATGTTGGGTGCCAGCCTATTGCATTTACAGATCAGTCCCACCTCTGTCATGCGCCCACTCTTAAGGGCCTGTCACACTAAGCGATATCGCTAGCAATATCGCTATATTGTCACTGGTTTTTGTGACATTATAGCGATATCGCTATGTCTGATACTTACCTCCGACCGCTCCCCCTGCTGGTTATCGCTGATCATGCGAGAACGTCCTGGGCCGTTTCTCATTGTCAGCTTCCTGCTGGGCTTCCTGCTGTGACGACGAGCGACACGTGGACATGGGCGGGAGGACGTCAGGATCGCCTCGTCTGACAGGTAAGTAGCGACCCCCGACCCCTGCGATGTCGTTGGTGAGATCTGCCTGTGTGGCAGCTCACTAGCGACGACTTAGCGATGTACCAGAGATCCTGACCGCGTCATATCGCTGGTCGGGATTGCTGGTACATCGCTAAGTGTGACAGTACCTTTAGTGCGATCTTGCAAAAGCTACATCAATGAATGTGCAGAAAGCTCTACACTGACCTGTCAATCAATCAAACACAAGAGGTAGCGGTCCACCATGGAATAAGGAGGAAGGACTTGAGAGCTGGAAGTGCTTTGACATGCTCTAATGCACTTGCACATAATTTGTATATAATTTCAGCATGGACTTCTCTACTACTATGGGTAACAGCGCTTATACAAGTAAACCATTAGTTTTAGGTAAAAAATCCTACTTATAGGTATCCTTTCAGACCAGGGTTTTCTACCTAGTAATAAAAAAATTTCTGTTGTCAAACTTGACTAATGCATTAAGTGGTACAGGCTTTTTACATTTTGTAATGTCTTTAAATAACTTTGTTCCTGTAGAGCAAATCGACAGAAGTGATAGGCTGATTTAATATAAATTTGTCAGACGGCCGAGTTAAATCAAATAAAAAAAGTAGTAATTATTGATCAACACAGATGAGCACCAAAATCATTGTCATTTTTAACTATAGAATTCTTATGTGAATCACAGAATGTGCCCCTCTAAATTGAATTAACAGATTACAATTTTAGATAGTTTTTTAATTTTATATTTGTCAGTATTCGTTCACCAGTAGATTACTTTTCCTAACAGTTATGCAGTTTTGAAATTTCCCCACAGATTGTTTACAATTTTTAAGGTACACGGTATATTATTAAGCAACATGAAAACTATTTGAATCAAGATTTTCATTACATTGATTTAATCTCTGCAGATAAACAATGTCTGTATTTAAGTGGGATGTGAAAATAATAAAAACATACAGTAAATGTATTGCTTTAAAGGAAATCTTTCAGCAGGTTTTTACTACTTTATCTAAAAGCATAACGTAGGCAAAGAGACCCTGAATCCAACAATGTATCACTTGATTTATTGGGTGCCGCAGTTGTGAAACAATCAGAGTTTTTTGATTTAGCAATGCAGCAGAGCTAAGAAACTAACCTCACCCTGCTCTGCATGTACATAGTCTATTGACAGTGAGATACTTTTCATTACAGGGGGCAGAGTCAGACTAGCAGTCTTATGCATGTCAGAACTGGCAAAGATAATCTCCTAGTGATAAAACCTTCACTGTAATAAACAGCACACAGCTTGATAAGTGACACATCGCTGAATTCTATGTTTGAACCCCTACTTCATTCTGTCCTCAGATTACATAGCAAAAACCTAATGTGAGAATGCCTTTAGTAGAGACTATATGTACCAATGCAAGTTGGTTGAATACCACTCCATGTCCCGTCATTCTGGCAAATTCTTCTAGATGACCCAACTAAAAGAAATGGTGGTCGACATTGGTATGAAACTTCTGATTTATATGTGAAACTTCTACCAATTAGTCTCCCCTCAGCTGGAGCTCCTGGATCTCCACAAAACACAGCTAAAATGAAGAAAAAATAGTAGAAATGAATTAAACAATAATATTATAATAATAATTATTATAATAAATCAGAGCAATGAAACTACAACAAAAAAGTATTGCATAAATCTGGTCTTCATGTTAAAACAGACAGAGGAGCTTCAGTAATAAATACTGTAAATATTTTTTGGATACAGAGAGTTTATTGCTCTCTTACAGTTAGCAACACCTTAACCTTTTATTTATAACCTCATTAATAGTCAGATGGGATGGAGAGAACACACACAAATATAAATATATATATTGTAGACACCACCTCATTCTACTGAACAGTACCTCTAGGGGTGAGAGCAATGGCAAAATGCAAAGTGACCAAAACAACAGCTAAAAATGATGAGAACAGAGAAATGGTCTGTGGTCACTCTCTGCATAACCACTCCTTTATAGGGGTTGTCTTGCTAATTGCCAATCATTTCTACCTGTAATCTGTTCCATTTGATCAACAGCAGGAGGAATTAATTCACAATCTGTGTTGCTTCATAACTGGCCAGTTTGATTTCACAGAAGTGTGATTGACTTGTAGTTACATTGTGTTGGTTAAGTGGTTCCTTTATTTTTTGAGCAGTGCATACACATGCATGCACACATTCACTTATTAACAGTGTAAAGGAACTCTTTGAGGAATTTGTGGATACATTTCATCACAGCAAATCATAGAGCCCCCTGTATGCACTCCAGACGTGTGGCTCTACCTGAAATAGCAGGTGGCATCCTAATGTATTGTCTCCCAGACATGAATCTGTACATCATTTAGCTCCTGGCCTGTCTGTGAAGCCGCTTGATGACCTCAGATTCACTTATTCAAAATTTCTCACAGGTTCACAATTGGAATGTAGGTCTGAGTAACATAAGGGTCAGTCAATGCCGTCAATACTTTTGTCATTCAGGAACTGCCTCCCCTCTCTGGCCACAAAGCGGATATATTGAAAGTAGAGAATCTTCATTTTTGGACCCGAGCAATATACCATTAACCAGCTCCCTTGTGAACTTACCAAGAATGTTTCCTGACTATCAATATGTTATGCCTATCAATATGTTTTGCTTAGATATGCATGCTTGTCTAGAATGGCATCAAAACTGCAATTTATGGCCTTACTGTTAGTGTTCCATTAATTCTTTTGAGCAGGATATATATTTTCATTTGCAAGTGAAATGTTGTTTATATTTTATGCTTTAGTCTCAAGAAATTGTAATAAATATAGTAAATCCCAGTTGTTTTATAGGGTAAAGCTTTTAAAATAAAGCAGTAAACTGAAAAATTAAGTACAATTGGCGTCTGTGATAATCATCAGTAATGTCTGTTCAACTGACTGACCTACCTGCTTTAAATGTTTTGATTAATTGCTTAGTCATGTTCTTTATTGAGACATAAATTGAAATACTAATAAAGTATGTTTTTGTAGAAAAAGTTCTTGACTTACGCAAACACTGAGGGATTTCTCCTCTCCAACTTCCCCTTCCTTCACACGATAGAACAGTAGGACTAGATAGTTGGTAACCCTCCACACATGTGTAACTCACACTGGAGCCCCAGCTGAAGTCAGATCCCTCCAGCTTGCCATATGGTACATGTGGTGGCTGCCCACAATGTATTGCTGGTTTTGGAGACAAGAAAAGCAATTCAATGTTTGTTCTAGTTGTCAACAAACTTCGCCAATGCCATTTATCAATTTACAATCTATAGCAGCAGTTCATTAAATGTCTCCCTAGAAACCTACATATTTTCCAAGTTTTTGGTTTAGATGGAAAAAGGAGGGCTTTCCTATGTGCAGCTTATAGAGTTGAGTAAAAAGATTTGTAGTACCCAGATGAAGAAGACACATCTATAGTCTTTGGCTGCCAGAGCAGGGCTCTACAATTCTAAACATATTTTCCAGCATCCCCTCTTCTGATGTTGCAAACATTAGACAAAGGAACACCCATATAGTTTCTGGCACTTCTGTCACAAGATTCTTGTGGATATCAAATATAATCATTTATTTAGAAGTTACAGGATAAAACAACGCATTTCGACTCCAACATCTCAGAGTCTTCTTTAGGTTTTTAAAAAGTATATATCATATATAAAAGTATACCACATTTGCTTTATATATAGCTTACTTCACAAGAAACTAAAGGAGCATAATGTAGGGTGAGATCTATAGCCGCACCCAGCCAGAAGAAAGGGTGACTAATCCTCCGTGAAAAGAGAGAGAGAAACAAAACTTTAAAAAAAATTTAAAAAAAAAAATTTCAACAGCATTGCATGATTCAGTTGGCATTATTAATCAAACTTTTTCAACCACATCATTCAGACCATTGGGATATAAAGTTTGGAGTTGGTATATACAAAATGGTAACTCCTAAAAAAATGATTATATTTGATATCCACGAGAATCTTGTGACGGAAGTGCTGACAATTATCTGGGTGTTTCTTTGTCTATTGATTGCTTTCACCATGGTTGTCTGAAGCCTTCCATAAGGCTATGTTTACACATGAAGGTTTTTTGCGGCCCGTCTTTATGGGCCATTTTTACGGGCCGTATTGGCATGATTTTTGCTGTCTGCTGTAAAAATGGGCTGCAAAAATCCTTCTCAGATAGTCGTTTTTCCCTGTTGTAACAAATTGCAGGGAAAAAAAGGTTGATCCTCAAATACTGTGTACCGCAAAAACAAGCTAACATTTTTGCGGTACCATTGATGTAAATGGAGGTCGTGTCTGTGAGCCATGAAAAATATCAAGCAAGCTCAATATTTTTTCATGGCCGTATATACGGCCCTCACGGTCATATGGGACACGGCGCTCTGATGTATTTTTGCAGGCTATTTTTGTGGCCCTATAGAAATCTATTGGGGCCACAAAAACAGCCCGCAAAAACATGGCAAGTGAAAAAGAAGCCTAGACCCAGCTGGTGGAGCTGCAGTCCGCCTCCTCGGGATTCCTGAGGGATCCTGTTTATGCCTCCTTTCGCCTGTTTCTGGTGAGCGCAACTATTATAGCTGCAATTTAGAAATAGTTTTTACAACACTTAGATCGTGCGCAGTGCCTGTTCCCCTTTTTTTCTTCCTATCTTTTAGAGTCAGTTGAATGATACAAACATGACACCCACTATGGGGTACACAGGTCGGCGCCTGTTATATAACTGGACATGATGGGTAGGTTTATCCAGCTCATTTAAGCACACTTTGTCTTTTTCCACATATTTTTCTACTCACATGCCACACTATTTTCCACCGTATGTTATGTAGCTGAACCTTGCATAGATCAAGTGGTGGAATACGCCAGCTTGTTTATATCCAGTGCAGCTATTATTGGTATCACCAGTATTATTTATCCGGGCTATACGTATGGTATAATATTGCCCAAGAGAAATTACATTTTATTGGTGACCTCTGCACTAATATATCCTAGTATATACTCTTTTGGCTGGTAGAATAACTACATTTCATTGTTCAATTATTTTACATCATTAATTTTTGTGGTATTGATTCTGGATATCCATTCCCATCACAGGCTGCCTACTTGTTTGTTTTTCTAGTATCGGGCCTTATGTGATTACCCATTTTATTGGATTTTGTAATATCCTGTATCTTTGATATGTGTCCTTCTTTTTGATAAATAAATTTATACATGTTTTGCAATGGAAATGGATTCTATGTCCTCCTTTTTCTCATGACACCCACTATGCCTAGTAATCAGAAGTGATGCCGGTGATACTGGCTTATAGGAGGAGGTCTGTTTAGGCAGTTACAGAGTATTAAAAAATTTTGGTCAACTCTAGCAACTTAAGAACATTTTTTAAATAGTATTGTCTTAACACTCTACAAAATAACTTAACCTTTCATTACCTTGTGATTTTCTATTTTTGTTCTTCATTTTTTCTCCCCTTATTCCAAGAGCCATAACTTTTTCATTTTCCATCCTCATAGCTGTATGAGAGCATGTCCTTTGTGGGACAAGTTGTACTTTCAATGACACCATTCATTTCATCATGTGTTGGAAAGTGGGAAAATAATTCCAAGTGTGTTGAAATTGCAAAAAGTGCAATTCCACAATTGATTTTTTAGTTTTTAATTTACCACGTTCACTATATGGTAAAACTGACTAGCTAATATAATTCTTCAGGTCATTATGGGTACGCAGATACCAAACATACATATATATATACACTACCATTCAAAAGTTTGGGGTCACCCAGACAATTTTGTGTTTTCCATGAAAACTCATACTTTTATTAATCAAAAGAATTGACAAATGAATTGAAAATCTAGTTGAGACATTGAAAAGGTTTGAAAATTTTTTTTTTATTTGAAATGATAATTTTCTCCTTCAAACTTTGCTTTTGTCAAATAATGCTCACTTTGCAACAATTACAGCATTGTAGACCTTTGGCATTCTGGCAGTTAATTTGCTGAGGTAATCTGGAGAAATTTCACCTGATGCTTCCAGAAGCCCCTCCCACAAGTTGGTTTGGCTTAATGGGCACTTTTTGCATACCATACGGTCAAGCTGCTCCCACAACAGCTCAATGGGGTTGAGATCTGATGACTGCACTGGCCACTCAATCACAGATAGAATACCAGCTGCCTGCTTCTTCCCCAAACAGTTCTTGCATAATTTGGAGGTGTGCTTTGGGTCATTATCATGTTGTACGATGAAATTGGCTCCAATCAAGCACTGTCCACAGGGTATAGCATGGCATTGCTAAATGGAGTGATAGCCTTCCTTATTCAAAATCTCTTTTACCTTGTACAAATTTCCCACTTTACCATCACATTACCTCCACCATGCTTGATAGATGGCGTCAGGCACTCTTCCAGCATCTTTTCAGTTGTTCTGCATCTCACAAATGTTCTGTGTGATCCAAACACCTCAAACTTGGATTCGTCTGTTCATAACACTTTTCACCAATCTTCCTCTGTCCAATGTCTGTGTTCTTTTTCTCATATTAATCTTTTCCTTTTATTAGCCAGTCTCAGATATGGCTTTTTCTTTGCCACTCTGTCCTGAAGGCCAGCATCCCAGAGTCGCCTCTTCACTGTAGATGTTGACGCTGGCGTTTAATGTGTACTATTTAATTTAGCTACCAGTTGAGGACATGTGAGGCATCGATTTCTCAAACTACAGGCTCTAATGTACTTGTCTTGTTGCTCAGTAGTGCAGCGGGGCCTCCCACTTCTCTTTCTACTCTGGTTAGAGCCTGTTTGTGCTCTCCTCTGAAGGGAGTAGTACACACCGTTGTAGGAAATCTTCAGTTTCTTGGCAATTTCTCCAATGGAATAGCCATCATTTCGAAGAACAAGAATAGACTGTCGAGTTTCACATGAAAGTTCTTTTTTTCTGACCAATTTGAGAGTTTAATGGAAACAACAAATTTAATGCGCCAGATTCTCAACTAGCTGAAAGGAAGGTCAGGATTATAGCTTATCTAATCAGCCATACTGTTTTCAGCTGTGCTAACATACTTGCACAAGGGTTTTCAAGGGTATTCTAACCATCCATTAGCCTTCTTACACAGTTAGCAAACACAAAGTACCATAAGAACACTGGAGTGATGGTTGCTGGAAAGGGGCCTCTATACACCTATGAAGATATTGCATTACAAACCAGACGTTTGCAGCTAGAATAGTCATTTACCACATTAACAATGTATAGAGTATATTTCTGAATCATTTAATGTTAGCTTCATTGGAAAAAAGTGCTTTTCTTTCAAAAATAAGGAAATTTCTAAGTGACCCTAAACTTTTGAACGGTAGTTTATATATATATATATATATATATATATATATATATATATATATATACCGTATATACAGTATATTATTGAGTAATGTAAAAAATGTGGAAATTTGTAAGAGGAAAAAAAAATTCCTTTCTGTCACCATTTTACAAGATCTGTAGTGTTTTCATTTTTCTGGATCTGGTTGTGTGAGGGCTTAATTTTTCCAACCTGAGCTGAAGTTTTAAGTGAAAGACATGATGCTTTGATTGCCTCTTATTGCATTTTATTGCAATGTTGCAAATATGTGTTTTTATTAAATTGCTTTATTTTTTGGGGGGCAAAAGGGGGATGATTTGAACTTTTGTGCTTTTTTTTATTTTTTTCATGTTTTTGAAAATTTCTTCCCACTTTGTACTGTGTGTAATAGTCCCCTTAGGAGACATGAAGTTGCAATCATTTGATTGCTTGTGCTCTACATAGCAGTGCATAAGCATAAGCACTGCAATGTATAGCAGAAATTATTATCTCCTATGAATACTGGCCATGAACATTCACAGGAGGATCATGATGACAGGCACAGGGGTTTATCAGTAGAGCCTGGGCTGTCATGACAACCCATTAGCACCCTGCGATCCCATGACAGCGGTGCCAATGGGCAGGATGAATGATGCACTTCTGGCCCACATGTGTTAAATACCACTATCAGTGATTGACAGCAGGATTTAACTGGTTAACAATTGAGGGTAGTCTTTATGAGTGGGGAAAGATGTGAACTCCGTGTGTGAGCCAACATCAAATGCAGGGACATGACCTTTGACGTAAAAATAAGTCAAAGGTGGTGAAGGGGTTGAAATACATTGTTATATTAGTAAAATATATATAATATGCCCAGATGTAGAAATATTTCGCATATTCCCATTCTAATGGTTTATTTTTTCTTAAATAGAAAAAAACATAAACAATTACTGTCATGCTATTGTGGTTATCATCTAGTATGGCAATATGGCCTGTGGATTATACAATTGTAGCCTCTGACCTTTTGAAAATATTGATCAATACATTTCTATTAAGGCTATGTGCATGAAATTCCGGAATTCCATTCTGTGGGAAATATGCGAGAAAACCGCATTTTAATTCCCGCCTATTTCCCATGGAAAAACTAGCGATTTGCAAGCGTAATTAGCTTGCAGAATGCTAGCATTTTCCAAGCGATCTGTAGCATCGCTTGGAAAACTGATTGATAGGTTGGTCACACTCATCAAACATAGTGTTTGACGAGTGTTACCAACTTTCTACTATTGAGGCTGCCTATGCGGCATCAGTAGTAAAAAGATCTAATGTAAAAAATTATTAAAAAAATTAAAAATGGTGTTTTTCTCACCTTCTGGCATCCTGCGCAGCGTTCCCGATCATCGTGATGCTCCCGCCAGGTCCCGAGACCGCGACATCATCACAGGTCATTGTCGCAATGCATCACTGGGAACGGGAGTTGCCGGGAGCATCGCTGAGGCCTGGTGACATTGTGCGGGACATCGGAAGGTGAGAATATCGCGATTTTTTTATGTTAATTCTATTTTTTACAGGGATATGGTACCCAGAGCCTGAAGGAGAATCTCCTCTCCCCCAGACTGTGGGTACCATCCGCAAATGTTCTGCTTACTTTTCGCATGGTGGGCACAGCCACATGCGGAAAGTAAGCAGAACAATGCATTCCTATGTGTGCAGATTTTCCCGCGATTACGCACAAAGAATGAGCATGCTGTGTATTTTTCCACGATGCAATTCCACCACGGAAAAATCCGCAGTATTAGCACAGCATGTGCGGAATGCCATAGGATTGCATGGGATGCTTTTTTTTTGCGTTTTCGTGGCAAAATAGCCACGAAAACGCAAAAAAAAGCAACATGTGAACATAGCCTGAAGGTGTAAACTATCATCTACCATAACAGATTTAAAACTATATGTTATAATATTACTTTATAAATACTATCTTTATGATAAGAACATAAAAACAAACATATTCACATATTATTTAGAAAGCCGCTCCTGTGATTTACAGACCTTTGCATGTATGTTTTGTCTGGTTCCAGGTGCCGTCTTTTCCACACTTCATTGGACCTGCAGAGGGTGGATCTCTCAAATACCCTGGGCTGCAGTGGTAGATGACTGTTTTGTTAAATGTGAAATCTTTTCCTAGTTGAATACCATTAGCGATGGGGCCTGGATCTTCACATGTAATTACTAATACGAAAACAGAAAATGCTAAATTAATTACATGTTTTAGCAACTAGTACATGTACAGTGCAAACTAATGATTTGCTGGTTGTTATTGTCATTGTACGTGTCCTATTTTATTAGGAAAGGTAATAAACATCCAGTTTAGCCTTGTAAATCAGTTGTTTGGAGCTTTACTTGTGGATTCTACACAGAAAAACTGCATCAACTTGAAGGTCAATATTCTACAAGTGGAGGGGGTTTAGAAAAAAAGAATAGACTCAAACTTAAAAAAAAATGTGATTGATAGATAGATAGATAGATAGATATGGGAGAGATAGATAGATATGGGAGAGATAGATAGATAGATATGGGAGAGATAGATAGATAGATAGATAGATAGATAGATAGATAGATATGGGAGAGATAGATAGATATGGGAGAGATAGATAGATAGATAGATAGATAGATAGATATGGTTTCTATCTTTTTCAAAGATTGAAATAAGTTTTAAGGAACGAGTCTGACTGAAGAAAGAAAGAAGTAAAATCAATAGTCATTCCATGCAGAAATAGAAAAAAGCATCTGACACTCTTTTAATCTGTTGTGACAGTCATTTGGTTATTGACCTGAGCAATCTGGAGCACTTCCAGTCCAGGTTCCATTGGCAGTACAATGTCGAGTAGTTAACCCTGATGTTTTGTAACCTTCCCAGCAGGCATAGATGACAGAACTGGAGAAAAGTATCCCATCATTGAAAATTATCATGCCGTTGGCTGGAGTTCCAGGATTTCCACAGGATACCGCTGTCAGAAAGATGGAGCTAAAATCAACATAGTTGCACAGAAGTGACAAGTGGGATTAAACCAAGTACAATGATTTTAAATAGCAGAGATAAGTTTGAAGGCTTACATTTGTCTTACCAGTCATTGTGGTTGTACAAAATGCAATCTGTATTTCAATAATAACAATATACTTATGCAATTTTATATTGATTATATTAGCTATATGTCAGTAGTATATGTCAGTGTTACTAATGTTCTAGCTAGCCCAAAGTTCAATGTCTTAAAGCACCACTTCAATTTTTAAAATTTTAGAGCAGCAGTGGTGCCACTAATGTAAGTTCTTTGGCCCTTAGTATTATACTCACCGCCTAATGTCTTCAGCTCTTCATAATGCCTCTCTGGTTCTGATCTGCTATCCTGGGAATACAATTTCTGACTGATCAGAAGTCAGAGGTAATGGTCACAAGCTCTCAATTTAAATCTATTAGAGTCTTATTCTGACATAGACTTATATTGAGTTGTGACTTCCAGCTCGCCAATCAAATTCTGGGGTAATCCTGTGAGTAACAAACTGCAGTAAACAACCAGAGTTGCGCTGATAAAATATGACGATGGCAGCTGGTAACTATAATACTAGTTACAGAGAACTTAGATTAGTGGCACCACTCCAGCAGTAAAATAAAAAAAAAATGCTGGAGTGGCGCTTCATTAGTAAATAGTTGTTAAAGTTCTTGATGTGATAGATGGGTACAGTATTGCAGTAAAAACAAAATGCATATATGTATAATTACAATATTTTCTTAAAATTAGTAAATCCAATAGTAAAAACAAAATAGCGATGAACAAAGAAATAGCCACTGAATTGTTCAATCTACTTATGTGCAAGTACCATACACTTTTTAAAGCATATTTTTATTATTTAAAGTATAGTCATGTAAATAAAAAAACTTAGCATAATATACAGTGGGTATAGAAAGTATTCAGACCCCTTTAAATATTTCACTCTTTGTTTCATTGCAGCCATTTGGTAAATTCAAAAAAGTTCATTTTTTTCTCATTAATGTACACTCTGCACCCCATCTTGACTGAAAAAAACAGAAATGTAGAAATTTTTGCAAATTTATTAAAAAAGAAAAACTAAAATATCCATGGCCATAAGTATTCAGACGCTTTTCTCAGTATTGAGTAGAAGCACCCTTTTGAGCTAGTACAGCCATGAGTCTTCTTGGATATGATGCAACAAGTTTTTCACACCTGGATTGGGGATCCTCTGCCATTCTTCCTTACAGATCCTCTCCAGTTATGTCAAGTTGGATGGTGAACTTTGGTGGACAACCATTTTCAGGTATCTTCAATGATGTTCAATTGGGTTTAGGTCAGGACTCTGGCTGGGCCAGTCAAGAATAGTCACAGAGTTGTTCTGAATCCACTCCTTTGTTATTTTAGTTGTGTGCTTAGGGTCATTTCTTGTTGGAAGGTGAACTTTTGGCCAAGTCTAAGGTCCATGGATGGCGTAATGTATTGCGAGATTTTGTCCAACAACATCATTCAGTAATATCACTGAAGGTGGATCATGGCTGAGTCTTCCAGCACAGCAATGACCACACATAGTAACATAGTAATTAAGGTTGAAGGAAGACTTTAAGTCCATCTAGTTCAAACAATATCCTATCCTAACCGGCCCAACATGTTGATCCGGAGGAAGGCAAAAAAAACCCATGTAGCATTCAGTAAGCTTCATATTGGGTAAAAAAATTCCTTCCCTACTACACATACGGTAATCAGACTAGCTCCCTGAATCAAAGCAATATCAAGGTGTATATAACCTTTAATATTATACTTTTCAAGAAAAGCATCCAGTCCCTTCTTAAATATTAGTAGGGAATCACTCATTACAAAATCATATGGCAGAGAGTTCCATAGTCTCACTGCTCTTACAGTAAAGAATCTGCATCTGTGATTATGGTTAAACTTTCTTTCCTCCATATGTAGACAATGCCCCCTTTGTGCCTGTCACAGGTCTAAGAGTAAAAAGATCATTAGAAAGGTCTTTGTACTGTCCCCGCATATATTTAGATATTGTAGTACCCCTAAGCCTTTGATTTTCCAAACTAAATAGCCCCAAGTGTAATAATCTGTCTTGGTTTTGCAGACCCCCCAGTTCCCTAATAACCTTGGTCACTCTTCTCTGCACCCGCTCTAGTTCAGCTATGTCTTTCTTATACACTGGAGACCAGAACTGTATGCAGTATTCTAAGTGTGGTCGCACTAGTGACTTGTATAGAGGTAAAATTATGTTCTCCTTATGAGCATCTATGCCTCTTTTAATGCATCCCATTATTTTATTTGCCTTTGCAGCAGCTGCCTGACACTGGCCGCTAAATGTGAGTTTGTCGCCCACCCATACACCCAGGTCTTTTTCAGTGACAGTTTTGCCCAGTGTTTTACAATTAAGCACATAATTATACACCTTGTTTGTTCTACCCAAGTGCATGATCTTACATTTATCCCCATTAAAGCTCATTTGCCATTTATCAGCCCAAGCTTCTAGTTTACATAAATCCTCCTGTAACATAAAATTGTCCTCCTCTGTATTGATTACCCTGCAGAGTTTAGTGTCATCTGCAAATATTGAAATTCTACTCTCTATGCCCTCTACAAGGTCATTAATAAATGTTAAATAGAAGCGGGCCAAATACTGACCCCTGTGGTACCCTACTGCTAACCGTGACCCAGTCCGAGTGTGCGCCATTAACAACCACCCTTTGCTTCCTATCCCTGAGCCAGCTCTTTACCCACTTACACATATTTTTCCCTATCCCTATTGTTCTCATTTTATGTATCAACCTTTTATGTGGCACCATATCAAAAGTTTTTGAAAAGTCGATGTACACCACGTCCACTGCATTTCCTTGGTCCAGTCGTGATCTTACCTCTTCATAAAAGCTTATCAGATTAGTTGAACAGGAGCGGTCCCTCATAAACCCATGTTGATATTGGGTCATGAGGTTATTCTTCTTCAGATACTCCAGTATAGTATCTCTTAGAAAACCCTCCAGGATTTTATCCACAGTTGAGGTTAAGCTCACTGGCCTATAATTTCCAAGTTCAGATTTTGTCCCCTTTTTGAAAATTGGCACCACATTTGCTATACGCCTGTCCTGTGGTACAGACCCTGCTATTATGGAATCTTTAAAGATTAAAATTAATGGTCTATCTATGACTGTACTTAATTCCTGCAGTACTTGGGGGTGTATCCCATATGGGTCCAGGGATTTGTCAATTTTAGTGATTTTTAGATGCCTCAGTACTTCCTGCTGGGTTAAGCAGGTGACATTTAATGGATAATTTTTGTCACTGATCATGTTATCCATCATTTGATTTTCTTGTGTAAATACTGTTGAAAAAAAGTAGTTTAACATATTGGCTTTTCCTCATCCACCATTTCACCTAGACTATTTTTAAGTGGGCCAATGCTATCATTTTTTAGTTTCTTACTATTTATGTAGTTAAAGAATATTTTGGGATTATTTTTACTTTCTCTGGCAATGAGTGTCTCAGTCTTTGCTGCTTAGATTTGCTTTTTACAGAATTTATGTAATCTTCTGTATTTATTTAATGACTCATCACTACCTACTTGCTTTAATTCTCTAAATGCTTTATTTTGTCACTTATTGTGCCCTTTACAGCTCTATTTAGCCATAGTGGTTTCCTCCTATTTCTAGCATGTTTATTCCCATGCGGTATATACTGTGCACAGGTCCTATTCAGGATGCTACAAAACGTCTCCAATTTTCTTCTTTGTATTTTTATGTCTCAGGATATCGTCCCAGTTAATTGCACCTAGATCATCTCTCATCCGTTGGAAATTTGCCTGCCTGAAGCTTAGTGTCCTAGTTACCCCTCTACTACACAACTTATTAAAGAATGCATGAAAACTTATTATTTTGTGATCACTATTACCCAAGTGACCCTCAACCCTTTTATTTGATATGTGGTCTGGCCTTTTGGTTAATATTAGGTCTTGCAGTTCCCACCTCTTCTTGGGTCCTGAACAAGTTGTGAAAGGTAATTGTCTCTTATAGTTGTCAAAAACCTATTACCGTTGCTGGAACTGCAGGTTTCTGTTCCCCAATGTATTTCAGGGTAGTTAAAGTCCCCCATAATAATGACTTCTCCTAGAGTCACTGTTTCATCTATTTGCTTTACGAAGATATTCTCCGTTGCTTCCATTATTTTTGGAGATTTATAACAAACCCCTATCAGTAATTTACTATTTTTCCCCCTTCCCTTATCTCCACCCACAGGGACTCTACATTTTCATTAGATTCACATACATTATCATGCAGGATGGGTTTTAAGGATGTTTTTACATATAAACAAACATCTCCCCGTCGCTTATTCGTACGGCCATTTCTGAACAGACTATAGCCCTGTAAATTAACCGCCCAATCACAGCTCTCATCCGGCCATGTCTCAGATATCCCCACCTTGTCATAATTATGTTCCAACAAAATTAATTCTAATTCCTCCATTTTGTTAGAGAGGCTTTTGGCATTAGTATACATGCACTTTATGTTTCTCTCTGTACCTCTATTCTTTCTGAAATTATTAACTGTTCTAACCCCACCCCCAATTTCATTATTTGGGCCCAGGTCTCTATCTGCACTGTCTTCTCATCCTATAAGATGAATACCCTTCCCCCAGTCCCTAGTTTAAACACTCCTCCAACCTCCTAGCCATTTTTTGCCCCCAGCACAGCAGAACCCACCCCATTGAGGTGCAGCCAGTCCCTAGCATAGAACCTGCAGCCAACTGAGAAATTGGCCCAGTTCTCCAGGAACCCAAACCCCTCCTTCCTACACCAATTCCTGAGCCACTTATTAACCTCCCTAATCTCCCATTGCCTTTCTGGCATAGCATGTGGTACAGGCAGTACTTCAGAAAATACCACCTTGGAGGTCCTTGCTATAAGCTTGCAGCTTAATTCCATGAAATCATCTTTAAGGACCTTCCACCTACCTCTAACTTTGTCATTTGTACCAATGTGCACCATGACCGCTGGATCCTCACCAGTCCCTCCCAGTAATCTGTCAACCCGATCAGCGATGTGTCAGACTCGAGCGCCAGGTAGGCAGTGCATCATTTGACAATCCCTGTCTTTGTGACAGATTGCCCTATCTGTTCCCCTAATAATTGAGTCCTCCACTCTCAGAACCTGTCTGGTCTGCCCTGCTTGCCTATTTCCCCCCTTACTGGAGCAGACCCTCCTCCAGCTTTCAGAAGACATGTCTTGCTGCAGCAGTGCTACCCCTGTACTGAAATTCCCATCATCTGCCAACTTATCAAACTTATTGGGATGTGCCAGGTCAGGACTAGCTTCCCTGGTGCTCTTCCCTCCACCCCGCCTTCTAACTGTCACCCAGTGTTGTGAGTTCATTTTCGCCTTCACCGTCGATGTCTGATGAACTCCCTCTTCTGGTGAAGGAAGGTAGTGAGGCTGATTACCAAACACCTGATCTGGTAGATGATGACTGGGTAACAGGAACTGCTGACTGGATATAAGGCAGCCAACGCCCTTCTGAGTCGCTGGTGATTTCTCTGCTGGATTCTTGGAGACCAGTCTGATTCCTGCTTCCCAAAGATAAGTTTTTGCTCTGCTATTGAACTTATTAGTTTTGTTTTCTTTACCTTGTTTTTTGGAGTTCTGCCATCCCCGGTCGGGGGTGTGCTGAGTTCCATTTTTGTCTCTGATCAGTTTGTCTCTTTGCTCTGTCTTCAGAATTTACCTGAGTGCTGATATAGTCATTTTGAAGTCCTAGCGACTTCAGGGCCTGTTTTTCCTATCAGACGGTTGGGACATTTTTGGTAGGGTTTTTTGCGGATTGCAGACAGCAGCTTTTCTATCCTGTCCTTTTTAGTTAGCTTGGGCCCCATCGTTTGCTCAACCTATCTTTCTATCTGTGTTAGTGTTTTCATCTTGCTTCACCGTCTTTATATGTTGAGGGCTGCCTATTGCTTTGGGGTCTCCTCTGGGGCAGTTTAGATTTCCCCTTTCTTTCTTTAGGCCTATTTAGTTCTCCGGCTGTGATCGAGGGGTCTAGGGCATCGTATCGTAGGAACCCCCAACGGCTACTGTTAGTTGTTGTGGATAGGATCAGGGGTCTGCAATCCGATAGCTACCAACCTCTCCGGTTTTCTGGACTTAGCTTGTATTTTTGTTTTTTCCTCCTTTGGTAACTCATTCATAACAGAATCACTAGCCATACTGCAGATCCTAGGGTACTCAATAGCAAGAGCAGGAGCAGCTCTGAACCTGATGGACTTGGATTTTGCTAAACGTTGTGGATTTCCTATGACACCTCTGCGGATGCCTATCCCTTTGAGGGGTATTGATGCTACTCCTTTGGCGAAGAATAAACCTCAGTTTTGGACCCAGGTGGTAATGCGGGTCGCCCCAGACCATCAAGAGAATTGCAGATTTTTGGTGTTGCATAATTTGCATGATACCATTGTTCTGGGGTTTCCCTGGTTGCAAATCCATAATCCAGTTTTGGATTGGAAATCTGTGTCTGTGGTGAGTTGGGGTTGTCGGTGTGCCCTAAGTGATGCTCCTGTTTTCTCCACCTCTCCCCAGTCGCATGATGTTCCTGACTATTTGGCTGATTATTATGATGTATTTAGTGAGAATGAGTCCTCATAGGAGTTATGACTGTGCAATTGAGCTGAGCCCTGGGTGTAAATTTCCCAAGGGTCGACTTTTCAATTTCTGTACCCGAGCAGGAGGCTATGCGATCCTATATTAAGGAGTTGTTGGAGCAGGGTCATATTAGACCATCCTCTTCACCCTTAGGTGCTGGGTTTTTTTTCGTGGCTAAGAAAGATGGGTCATTAAGGCCTTGTATTGACTATCGTTCCCTCAACAAAATTACTGTTAAATATCAGTATCCGTTACCCCCGATTTCTGATCTATCCTCCAGAGTTAAAGGTGCTTGCTGGTTTACAAAGCTTGACCTCAGGGGGGCGTATAATCTTATTCGCATTAAGCATGGGGATGAATGGAAGACGGCGTTTAATACTCCGGAGGGACATTTTGAGTACCTGGTGATGCCTTTTGGGCTCACTAATGCCCCTTCTCTCTTCCAGTGCTTCATGAATGATATTTTCCGAGACTTGGTGGATAAATTATTGATCATCTATCTGGATGATATTTTGATCTTTTCCAAGGATTGGGACTCTCATGTGGAACATGTTCGGACTGTGTTCCGCATTTTGAGGGAGAATTCCCTGTATGTCAAGGGATCGAAATGCCTTTTTGGTGTACAGAGGATTTCATTTTTGGGATTTATTTTGTCTCCGTCAACTATTGAAATGGACCCGGTCAAGGTACAGGCCATTTATGATTGGGTTCAGCCCACTTCTTTGAAGGCCCTCCAGAAGTTTTTGGGTTTTGCTAATTTTTATCGTAAATTTATAGCTAATTTTTCTGGTATTGCCAAACCATTGACTGATTTGACTAAGAAGGGTGCTGATGTGCTGAATTGTAGAGTTGAGCGACTTTTGGTTTTTTAGGGTCGCGTTTCGTTTCGTGAAACCTGACTTTTCCAAAAGTCGGGTCGAGCAAGATCGTCCGATTATAGGGAACAGTCGGCCCGAAACACGAAACCCAATGTAAGTCAATGGGGAATAAAAGTCGGCAGTGAGAGGAGGACAGGAAACACACCTACAGTGCCCATTTGAATGCCAAAAGCATCAATTCTTCTTACTTAAGCTTGTCAACCTTAATTAACTTCATAATACAAGTTACGCACTGAAAAATGGGGGTTATTTGGCTAAAGTTGTGGGGGGGAGGGCTGGCTGCAGGTTTTCATGTGCCCTGGGCGAAAGAGCGCCCCTTTAACACATACCACAACTCATCATGCTCCGATACGGCAGAGAAATAGCGGTATAGTACAATGAAAAATACCTCACTTTTTACATCTCATGACGAGGCCCATCTATTTCTCCATACAGAATCATTGGTCCCATATAATGTTTGAAACAGTATATGATGAGCTCCACATAATGCTACAGTATATGTTGGTCCCCATGGATGAAGCTCCACTGTCTTATGGGCCCAAATAATGCTCCAAACATAATGGGCCCCATTTCTAATGCTCTAGTGTATAATGGGCCCTGTAAATGCTGCTCCAGTGTCTGATGTCCACCTTTGGAATGTTCCAGTGTATGGTGGGCCCCATCTATCATTCTCCAGAGTATAGTGCTCCCCAAAAATTGCTGTCCCAACATTGAAAACAATCAAATAAGTCTCCTCGCTAGGGAATCCCTGTACTTGTCTGGATTCCTCGTCGTCCCCATCTTCCATCTCACTGCACAGTATTTCAACTTTGCAAGTGCTGTGATCCTGAGCAAGCAGGGGGGGCCCACTCGTTGGCGACGGCACTGGCACAGGGCCCCTGATAGTACGGTGGTGTGTCTGATGGCGGGTGGGCCGAACCTGCACTTTCATCTGCAGCTTCCTCTTTGTCACCGTGTAAAATGGAACTGTATATGGGAAGGGTAACCTGAGTTTCATCAGGGTCAGATTCAGGTCGTGTAGTGTGCGAGGGGAATGTAGTGGTCTGGGTCAATGTACCAGCAGATTCATCGAGCAGTGGCTGGGCATCAGTGCACTTGTGTCGCCCCCAGGAGTACGGTCGCCACAGTGGCATTACCTTCTTCCTAGGGAGTGTGATGTCATGCTTGGGAGCAACGAACGATCTCTCTAGCAGGTTAACTGATTGGGCGGCGTTATTCCCACGAGTCATGACCCTCCAAACAGCGTTCATGAAGGCAAAGTGTTTGTTTTACGTGGGCAGTATGGTTGCAAAGCTGAACCTTAAAGGAATGTCCAGAAGGGCACCACCAGGAGTGGAGCCTACGGTTAAATTCGACTCCACCTGGGAAACCTCAACCATGCCAGCTACAGAACAGATGCACACATTGCAAGCTTAATTCCGTTAACGAACGAGACTCCGTCATGCCCCGCGGTCCGAGTCCGGCTTACTAGAGGGACACGTGAGGCTCTGGCACATGAGATTGGCCAATAACTGGTGTGTCATGCCCTTACATGTCCATGGCTGCATGTGCGCTACACTGAAAAGGCCAGCGTTTGTCGCTTACAGGTGCAGATAACCCGCTGAACAACGATAGTGATGGGGATCACTGATTACAATTATTACCCGCGAACAATGATTTCCCAGTAAGTGCAGGTCAACCGCAGTTCCGGAATTAGGCCTAACCATCATTCCTGAAAAAATGAAAAACTTACGTGTGCAAACCACAGGTGCTGTAGCTTGCTTAACAGCTCGACAGCCGTTCTCACGCCCAGTATGGATTACACGTGATTGCACAAAGGTTAGAAAGGGTACCGTTTCCTCGGATAACATGTATGGATAGCGTACACATTCAAAATATATGTCTATACATCAGGAGGCAGGCTCAGACGGTGTTAGGCCCAGTATGGATTGCACGTGATTGCACAAAGGTTAGAAAGGGTACCGTATCCCCAGATAACATGTATGGATAGCGTACACATTCAAAATATATGTCTATACATCAGGAGGCAGGCTCAGACGGTGTTAGGCCCAGTATGGATTGCACGTGATTGCACAAAGGTTAGAAAGGGTACCGTTTCCCCGGATAACATGTATGGATAGCGTACACTTTCAAAATATATGTCTATACATCAGGAGGCAGGCTCAGACGGTGTTAGGCCCAGTATGGATTGCACGTGATTGCACAAAGGTTAGAAAGGGTACCGTATCCCCAGATAACATGTATGGATAGCGTACACATTCAAAATATATGTCTATACATCAGGAGGCAGGCTCAGACAGTGTCAGGCACAGTATGGATTTGACGGCCCAGACTATACAGCGGAGGAGCAGGGAGAGGTAAAGATTGCAAATGCTGGGGCCCTGCCCAAGCAAGGGGGGCCCACTCGTGGGCGTCGGTACTGGCACTGGGCCCCTCATAGTACGGCGGTGCGTCTGATGGCGGGTGTGCACCACCACCGTCAGAGACACTTGATTGCACTATGAAGGACCCTGTACCAGTGCCCGCGCCCAAGAGTCAGCCTACCCACCTGTCCAGGGCAACGGCACTCGCACGGTGTCGTGCGCTAGGTGGTGACCCTGGCCATGGGGGGAGGCAGCACAGTTAGGGAGTTTTAGAAAGTGGCATATGTTGATGTTGGACATTCAGCTGATGCAAAAGGTGAAATAGGTAAAGTCCCAGGAAGAGGTGGACCAAAGCAAGCCATTTTTCTGTCACCCTATGTGTCATCAGGGGAAGGTGGGACAAAATCCTTGGAAACCCATGCATGGTTCATTTTAATGAAGGCTAGATCATCCACATTTTGGGTTGACAGACAGGTCCTTTTTTCTGTCAGGATTGATCCAGCTGCACTGAAGACTCTTTCCGATAGCACACTTGCAGCTGGGCAAGCGAGCTCCTGTAAGGCATATTGTGCCAATTCAGGCCAGGTGTCCAGTTTAGCGGCCCAATAGTCAAAGGGGAATGACCTGTGTGGGAGAACATCAATATGGGAGGAAAAGTAGTTTGTAACCATAGTTGACAACATCTGTCTCCTGTCACTTTCCATCGATGCAGTATTACCAGTTGTGTGAGCGGTACTTGAAAAATCAGTCCACAACATTGTCATGAAACCCCTGTCTCCAACGCCACTTCTGCTGTGTGCACCACGAACACCTCTGCCAAGCTGCCCCCGGCCCGTACGGCTCGTGTGAGAACCATCACCGCTGCTGTGTGCTGGGAATGCCTCAAGCAACCGATTTACCAGAGTTGCTTGTTTATTAGCCAATATTAGGTCAAGGTTCTCCTGTGGCATGATGTTTTGTAATTTGCCTTTATAGCGTGGATCCAGGATGCTGGCCAACCAGTAGTCGTCATCGTTCATCATTTTGGCAATGCGTGGGTCCCTTTTTAGGATCTTCAAGTCATAATCTGACATGTGGGCCAATGTTCCCGGTGTCAATGATGCACTGCGAGTGCTGGTTGGAGGAGCACTTTCTGGCAAATCCACATCCCTCCAGTCACGCACAAACCCTGTACCAGACCTTGCCACGCCAACATTTTCACTTGCCCCACGAGATGCATCCTCCTCCCCTAAGTAATCATCCCCATCATCATCCTCCTCCTCCTCTTCTTCCTCCACCTCGTCCAGGAGAGGTCCCTGAGCAGACAATGGCTGAATGTCATCAAGGATTCCCTCCTCCTCTTCCTCCTCATCAACATTGGCTGCAGACGCCTGCTCCTTAAGGTGCGTCAAAGTTTGCATGAGCAGACGCATAAGTGGGATGCTCATGCTTAGGATGGCGTCGTCTGCGCTTACCAGCCGTGTGCATTCCTCAAAACACTGAAGGACTTTACAGAGGTCTTTCAGCTTCGACCACTGCACACCTGTCAACTCCATGTCTGCTCTCAAAGTGCCTGGCCGTGTATCCTCCCACAAATGCATTATGGCCTGCCTCTGCTCGCACAGCCGCTCCACCATGTGCAGGGTGGAGTTCCACCTTGTTGCAATGTCAATGATGAGGCGGTGGTTGGGAAGGTGGAGCAATCGCTGCAGCTTCTGCATACGAATGGAGTGTACAGGCGTCCGGCGGATGTGCGCGCACAGTCTTCGCACCTTCTGGAGCAGGGCTGTTAACTCCGGATAATTTTTGAGGAAGCACTGCACCACCAGGTTCAAGGTGTGAGCCAAGCAAGGTATATGGCTGAGTTTTGAAAGGGCTATGGCTGCCACAAAATTACGTCCGTTATCACTAACTACCTTGCCTGCCTCAAGATGTACACTGCCCAGCCATGACTCAGTTTGTCGCTTCAAGTACTCGGCCAGCACCTCGGCGGTGTGTCTGTTGCCCAAACACATCATCTGCAACACAGCCTGCTGACGCTTTCCACTAGCTGCTCGATAGGGAGACACATCGTGTGCAACAGTGGCAGCTGCAGATGGAGCGCTCGTACGACTGCGCTCTGTGGACGAGCTTTCGCTTCTGGAGGAGGAGGAGGAGGAGGGTCGAACGCCTACAGCCAACTGTTTCCTATACCGTGGGCTAGGCAGCACTGTCCCACCACCGCTGTCCCCTGTGGACCCTGCATCCACCACATTAACCCAGTGCGCAGTGATGGACACGTAACGGCCCTGGCCATGCCGACTGGACCATGCATCAGTTGTGAGGTGCACCTTTCCGCTCACTGACTGCTTGAGTGCATGGACAATGCGGTCTTTCACATGATGGTGGAGGGCTGGGATGGCTTTGCGAGAGAAGAAGTGGCGACTGGGTAGGTCATAGCGTGGTACTGCATAGGCCATGAGTTCGCGGAAAGCTGTGCTTTCCACCAACCGAAAGGGCATCATCTCAAACGAGATTAGTTTGGCAATGTGGGCGTTCAAACCCAGTGTACGCGGATGAGAGACTGAGTACTTTCTTGACCTACTCATAGTGTCTGGGAGGGTGAGCTGGACTTGAGAGCTGCATATGGTGGAAGTAGCAGTGGACAGGGTGGACTGAGAGAGGGTTGATGATGGTGATGGAGTTGGTGTTCTTTCTGATGGCCTAGAATCAGTCTTTCGTTGATATAACAGTGTGATTCCCTGACTGCTGTGGCCTTGCAACGACACCTCAACATTTGCTGCTGTGCTAACCGGTGGGCTTACAGTGGGGGAAACAATGTAGCGTTGCTGACTACCTTCGTTGTGATCAGTTGCACATGTGGCACTTGAGGTTTGGTGTTGTGTCCACGCTTGCAAGTGCATGCTGGTTAAATGTCTAAGCATGCAACTGGTATTCAAATTTTTCAGATTTTTCCCTCGGCTAAAGGTCTTTGCGCACTTCTTACAGATAACCTTGGCCTGATCATGAGGATTTTGGTCAAAAAAGTGCCACACTGCACTCTTCCTACTTTGGCAGACATTTTGCGGCCTAGCACGCTGTGATCTTTTGACCCTCTGGACAAGCTGTCCAGCAACTCTTTTGATGTTTGGAACCTGTCTTTGGAGTGCTCCGGGCCTGCCAGATAACAGCTGTTGCGATGTCGATGTCTGCTGTGGATGCTCCTCATCTGAGCTATTGGTAGCAGCACCCTCTTCCCCCAATGGATGCCAATCTGGGTCAACAACTGGGTCATCCATCACCTCCTCTTCTATGTCATGTGCACCTTCCTCTGTGTCACCGTGTATGGTGGTATAGTGTGCGGGAAGGGGCACCTGAGTCTCATCAGGGTCAGAATCTGGCTCTGTACACTGCGAGGACAATGTAGTGCTCTGAGTGAATGTACCAGCAGAATCATCCATCAGGGGCTGTGCATCAGTGCACTCCATGTCAGATTCATCTTGGCCTGGGTAATTCACCATTTGACTTGATAATCCAGGCATGGTATGTGAAAACAGCTCCATGGAGTAATCAGTAGTATGGCCTGCGTCATCCTTCAGTCTTGGTTGGGGTGAAGGACACAAGGAAAGGTGTAATTCATGAACATGAGCCTCCAATGACGACTCAGTGCTTTTACTTTTTACAACTGAAGAAGAGGAGGCGATAGAGCTGGAGGCTGAGTCAGCAATGTAAGACAAAACTTTTTCCTGATGCTCTGGCTTTAAAAGCGGTTTGCCAACTCCTAGAAAACTAAGCGTTCGAGGCCTTATGTAGCCAGACGATGACGCAGGCTCAACACCTCCTGCATTCGGTCCTATTTTGCTCTTGCCACTACCATCAGATCCACCACCAACACCATCATTACCAGCTGCCAACCCCCGCCCAATTCCACGGCCTCTTCCACCAGCCTTCCTCATTTTTGGTAGAAATGTAGACAAAATCCAACAAACTATATAGTAATGTAAAACAAGGTACAAGGTGTCTATAGGACAGGGGAGATTTTGAATTTCTGCAGACACTTGTGGACACTGGACACTTTTGGATTGTGTGAGGGCCACTGATATCTGAGCGCTATGTCACAGGCTCGATGGCACAGCTGTGACCAAAGTGACTAGAGGATAAGGGAGATTTTGAATTTCTGCACACACTTGTGGACACTGGACACTTTTGGATTGTGTGAGGCCCAATGAATATCTGAGCGCTATGTGACAGGCTCGATGGCACAGCTGTGACCAAAGTGACTAGAGGATAAGGGAGATTTTGAATTTCTGCACACACTTGTGGACACTGGACACTTTTGGATTGTGTGAGGCCCAATGAATATCTGAGCGCTATGTGACAGGCTCAATGGCACAGCTGTGACCAAAGTGACTAGAGGATAAGGGAGATTTTGAATTTCTGCACACACTTGTGGACACTGGACACTTTTGGATTGTGTGAGACCCAATGAATATCTGAGCGCTATGTGACAGGCTCGATGGCACAGCTGTGACCAAAGTGACTAGAGGAAAAGGGAGATTTTGAATTTCTGCACACACTTGTGGACACTGGACACTTTTGGATTGTGTGAGGCCCAATGAATATCTGAGCGCTATGTGACAGGCTCGATGGCACAGCTGTGACCAAAGTGACTAGAGGATAAGGGAGATTTTGAATTTCTGCACACACTTGTGGACACTGGACACTTTTGGATTGTGTGAGACCCAATGAATATCTGAGCGCTATGTGACAGGCTCGATGGCACAGCTGTGACCAAAGTGACTAGAGGATAAGGGAGATTTTGAATTTCTGCACACACTTGTGGACACTGGACACTTTTGGATTGTGTGAGACCCAATGAATATCTGAGCATTATGTGACAGGCTCGATGGCACAGCTGTGACCAAAGTGACTAGAGGATAAGGGAGAATTTGAATTTCTGCACACACTTGTGGACACTGGACACTTTTGGATTGTGTGAGGCCCAATGAATATCTGAGCGCTATGTGACCGGCTCGATGGCACAGCTGTGACCAAAGTGACTAGAGGATAAGGGAGATTTTGAATTTCTGCAGACACTTGTGGACACTGGACACTTTTGGATTGTGTGAGGGCCACTGATATCTGAGCGCTATGTCACAGGCTCGATGGCATAGCTGTGACAAAAGTGATGAGAGGATAAGGGAGATTTTGAATTTCTGCAGACACTTGTGGACACTGGACACTTTTGGATTGTGTGAGGGCCACTGATACCTGAGCGCTATGTCACAGGCTCGATGGCACAGCTGTGACAAAAGTGACGAGAGGATAAGGGAGATTTTGAATTTCTGCAGAAACTTGTGGACACTGGACACTTTTGGATTGTGTGAGGCCCACTGATATCTGAGCTGAGCGCTATGTCACAGGCTCGATGGCACAGCTGTGACCAAAGTGACTAGAGGATAAGGGAGATTTTGAATTTCTGCAGACACTTGTGGACACTGGACACTTTTGGATTGTGTGAGGGCCACTGATATCTGAGCGCTATGTCACAGGCTCGATGGCACAGCTGTGACAAAAGTGATGAGAGGATAAGGGAGATTTTGAATTTCTGCAGACACTTGTGGACACTGGACACTTTTGGATTGTGTGAGGGCCACTGATACCTGAGCGCTATGTCACAGGCTCGATGGCACAGCTGTGACAAAAGTGACGAGAGGATAAGGGAGATTTTGAATTTCTGCAGACACTTGTGGACACTGGACACTTTTGGATTGTGTGAGGGCCACTGATATCTGAGCGCTATGTCACAGGCTCGATGGCACAGCTGTGACAAAAGTGATGAGAGGATAAGGGAGATTTTGAATTTCTGCAGACACTTGTGGACACTGGACACTTTTGGATTGTGTGAGGGCCACTGATACCTGAGCGCTATGTCACAGGCTCGATGGCACAGCTGTGACAAAAGTGACGAGAGGATAAGGGAGATTTTGAATTTCTGCAGACACTTGTGGACACTGGACACTTTTGGATTGTGTGAGGCCCACTGATATCTGAGCGCTATGTCACAGGCTCGATGGCACAGCTGTGACAAAAGTGACTAGAGAATAAGGGAGATTGGATTGCTTTTAAAAAAGCAGTTTGCAGAGCAGTGGGTAAACAGCAATGCCAGCCTGTCAGGAAGCCTTAAAAGGCAGCCCAACAACCAACACCACTGATACACCACTATATAGTCTCCCCTTGCACTGCACACACAGTGACTGGTGTGTTGTACAGGCCAAATCGCTAGCAGCAGAAGCAGTTTTTTTTTCTTCTCAGCAGGACAAAAAAAAAAATTGGGATTGCTTTTAAAAAAGAAGTTTGCGGAGCAGTGGGTAAACAGCAATGCAGGAATGTCAGGAAGCCTTAGAAGGCAGCCCAACAACCAACACCACTTATACACCACTATATAGCCTCCCCTTGCACTGCACACACAGTGACTGGTGTGTTGTGCAGGCCAAATCGCTAGCAGCAGAAGCAGTTTTTTTGTCTTCTTCCCTGCCTAACGCTCTCCCTACAGAATCAGCAGCAACCTCTCCCTATAACTGAGATCGGCAGAAGTAAGATGGCGGTCGGCGTGCACGCCCTTTTATACCCCCTGTGACGCCCACCAAAGCAAGCCAATCACTTGCATGCCCTTCTGAAAGATGGTGGTGACCCCTGCCTATGTCATCACGTTGCCCACAGTGTCCGTGGATCCTGATTGGCTGAAAAAGAGCGCAAAACAAACTTTTGAAACGCGACTTTGGCGCGTAAGTCGCCGACCTTGTGGCCGACCTCATCCTAGGGTCGGGTTTCGTTTCATGAAACCCGACTTTGCCAAAAGTCGGCGACTTTTGAAATTTTTCGACCCGTTTCGCTCAACTCTACTGAATTGGTCTCCGGAGGCTGTTTCTTCCTTTCAGGAGCTGAAGCGAAGGTTCACTTCTGCTCAGGTTTTGCGGCAACCTGATGTCTCACTCCCGTTTCAGGTAGAGGTGGACGCTTCTGAGATTGGTGCAGGAGCTGTTTTGTCCCAAAAGGATCCTGTAACATCTAAAATGAATCCCTGTGCTTTCTTTTCCCAAAAGTTCTCCCCATCTGAACGTAACTATGATGTGGGGAATCGGGAACTGTTAGCCATGAAATGGGCATTTGAGGAGTGGAGACATTGGTTGGAGGCAGCTAAACATCAAGTCGTGTTCCTTACTGACCACAAAAATTTGATTTACCTGGAGTCGACCAAACGCTTGAATCCTAGACAGGCTTGGTGGGCCTTGTTTTTCACACGTTTTGATTTTGTGGTCTCTTTTCTTCCGGGCACTAAGAATGTCAAGGCAGACGCCCTCTCTAGGAGTTTCTTTGCTGATTCTCCTGTGGTGACCAAGCCTGCTACCATCTTAGGTGAGGGGGTAGTTCTTTCTGCCATCTCGCCCGATTTGAGACGTGCTCTGGAAGAGTTTCAGGAGGACAAACCTGAGCGTTGTCCCATTGGAAAATTGTATGTTCCTGACCAGTGGAGGAAGAGAGTGATGTCTGAAGTTCATTGCTCTGCATTGGCTGGTCATCCAGGTATTTTTGGTACTAGAGATTTGGTGAGTCGGTCTTTTTGGTGGCCCGCCTTGTCTCGTGATGTCAGGAATTTTGTGCAGTCCTGTGGGACTTGCTCTCGGTCTAAACCTTGTTCTCGCTCTAGTGGGTTGTTGATGCCTTTTCCGGTGCCCAGGAGGCCATGGACCCATATTTCAATGGATTTTATCTCTGATATGCCTGTCTCTCAGAGAATGACTGTTATTTGGGTGATTTGTGATAGATTCTCTAAGATGGTCCATCTTGTACCACTCCCTAAGTTGCCATCTTCCTCAGAGTTGGTGCCCTTGTTTTTGCAACAGGTGGTTCGCTTGCACTGGATTCCTGAGAACATTGTATCTGACAGAGGAGTTCAGTTTGTGTCTAGATTTTGGAGGACTTTCTGTTCCAAGCTGGGAATTCAGTTGTCCTTCTCCTCTGTGTTTCACCCTCAAACCAATGGGCAGACGGAGAGAACAAACCAGACTTTGGAGTCGTATTTGAGATGTTTTATTTCTGCTGATCAGGATGATTGGGTTTCATTTTTGCCCTTAGCCGAATTTGCTTTAAATAATAGAGCTAGTTCTGCCACTTTGATGTCACCTTTTTTTTGTAACTTTGGGTTTCATCCTCGATTCTCTTCAGGGCAGGTGGAGCCTTCTGCCTGCCCAGGTGTTGACACTGTGGTGGAGAGAATGCACCAGATCTGGGACCAAGTGGTGGATAAGTTGTCTCTCTCCCAGGAAAAGGCCCAGCAGTTTTCCAACCATCATAGGACCATTGGTCCCCAGTTTAAGGTGGGTGATATGGTTTGGTTGTCATCAAAGAATATCGCTATGAAGGTGGCTTCTCCAAAGTTTAAACCTAGATATATTGGACCTTACAAGATTTTGGTGATTCTTAATCCAGTCTCTTTTCGATTGGCTCTTCCTGTTACATTTAAGATCCATAACGTGTTTCATAAGTCTCTGTTAAAGAGGTTTGTTGAGCCGGTAGTTCCTGTGGTGGCACCTCCTGACCCGGTATTGGTTGAAGGTAATGTGGAATATGAGGTTGAGAAGATTGGCTAGACGGATACTCCAGTATTTGGTTAAATGTTAGGGTTATGGCCAGGAGGATAATTCTTGGGTCCCTGCGTCCGATATTCATGCCGAAAGATTGGTTCGTGCCTTTCATCGGGCCCATCCTGATCGCCCTGGTGGCGTGGATGAGGGTTCGGTGACCCCTCCTCAAGGGGAGGTACTGTTGTGAGTACATTTTCCCCTTCATCATCGATGTCTGATGAACTCCCTCTTCTGGTGAAGGAAGGTAGTGAGACTGATTACCAAACACCTGATCTGGTAGATGATGACTGGGTAACAGGAACTGCTGACTGGATATAAGGCAGCCGATGCCCTTCTGAGTCGATGGTGATTTCTCTGCTGGATTCTTGGCGACCAGTCTGATTCCTGCTTCCCAAAGATAAGTTTTTGCTCTGCTATTGAACTTATTAGCTTTGTTTTGTTTACCTTTTTTTTTGGAGTTCTGCCATCCCCGGTCGCGGGTGTGCTGAGTTCCATTTTTGTCTCTGATCAGTTTGTCTCTTTGCTCTGTCTTCAGAATTTACCTGAGTGCTGATATAGTCATTTTGAAGTCCTAGCGACTTCAGGGCCTGTTTTTCCTATCAGACGGTTGGGACATATTTTGGTAGGGTTTTTTGCGGATTGCAGACAGCAGCTTTTCTATCCTGTCCTTTTTAGTTAGCTTGGGCCCCATCGTTTGCTCAACCTATCTTTCTATCTGTGTAAGTGTTTTCATCTTGCTTCACCGTCATTATATGTTGGGGGCTGCCTATTGCTTTGGGGTCTCCTCTGGGGCAGTTTAGATTTCCCCTTTCTTTCTTTATGCCTATTTAGTTCTCCGGCTGTGATCGAGGGGTCTAGGGCATCGTAGGAACCCCCCACGGCTACTGTTAGTTGTTGTGGATAGGATCAGGGGTCTGCAATCCGATAGCTACCAACCTCTCCGGTTTTCTGGACTTAGCTTGTATTTTTGTTTTTTCCTCCTTTGGTGACTCATTCATAACAACCCAGCTTGCTGCTTCTCTGTCCTGCAGCTCCAACCTAGCATCCCCCTCTCATCTATCCCATTGAGCGTCTCCTCAGTGAGCAGAAGACTCCCAAGTGATGGGTATTTCAATATGGCACCCGCTGGTGGTACCAGGCCCTTCCACAGTACCACCAGCGGGACACCGCCGGGACCCCCCACCACCGCCGGACCCCCACCACTACTGGACCTGCTGCCGCCGAACCCCCCTGCCGGACCCGCTGCTGCCTGCCCACCCACCTCCGTCACAGCTGGCAGGAAAGACTGCAGCACAGGCCGCAAGCCGCGGTCTTTCCTGCTGGCTGGCTGCCACCAGGACCCCTCTGCCGGACCTGCTGCTGCCTGCCCACCATGTACACATACACACCCAAGTGTGCATACACACACACGTGTACATACACACACATGTACACACATGTACACACACACATGTACATACACACACGTACATGTACACATACATGTACACACATGTACGTACACACGCACACATATTTGCGTACACACACATACTCGCATACACACACGTACTCGCATACACACACACGTACTTGCATACACACATGTACTCGCATACACACACACATACTCACATGCACACACATGTACTCACACACACACGTACTCACACATGCACACATGTGCTCAAATACACACACATACTCACATATACACACACATGTACACACATACACACATGTATTCGCATACACACACACGTACTCGCATGCACACACATGTATTTGCATACACACACACGTACTCGCATACGCACACATGTACTTGCATACACACACGTACTTGCATACACACACTTGTACTCACATACACACATGTATTCGCATACACACACACGTACTCGCATGCACACACATGTATTTGCATACACACACACGTACTCGCATACGCACACATGTACTTGCATACACACACGTACTTGCATACACACACGTACTCACACACACACACGTACTCACACACAGGTACTCACATACACACACATACTCACATACACACATGTACTCACATGCACACACACACGTACACACACACATACTCACATACACACACATGTGCTCGCATTCACATACATGTACTCACACACATGAACTCACATACACACACACGTACTCACATATACACACACGTACTCACATGCACACACATGTACTCACATACACAAACATGTACTCACATACACTCACGTACTCACATACACGTACTATACACACGTACTCACATATACACACAGGTACTCACATATACACACACGTACTCAAATATACATACACATACTCACATATACACACAAACGCGTACTCACATATACACACGTACTCACATACACACACGTATTCACATATACACACACGTACTCACATATACACACGTACTCACATACACACACGTACTCACATGCACACACACACGAACACACACACGTACTCACATACACACACACGTACTCACATACATACACATGTACTCACATGCACACACACTCACATACACACACATGTACACACACATACTCACTCACACACTCACATACACACACACTCACATACACACTTGTACTCACACTTTTACACACACATATGCACATATACACATGTACTCACATATACACATACGTACTCACATATACTCACACATACTCACATACACTCACACACTCACATACACACACTCACTCACACAGTCACACATACACTCACATACACACACACACTCACACACACACACACTCACATGCACACACACTCATATACACACATGCTCACATGCACACACACTCACATACACACACATGTACTCACATACACACACACACATGCTCACACACACATGTACTCACATCTCCAGCACAGGCCGCAAACCACACTCTTTCCTGATGGCTGTGACTGCACAGAGGTGGGTGGGCAGGCAGCTGCAGGACACACACACACGTACGTACAGACACACACATGTACGTACACACACATGTACACACACGTACTCACACACACACATCCCCACACACTTCCCTCCCAATGCGATAGCATTGGGCACCACTAGTAGTAAAATAAGAAATTAATCATGTAGAGAGAAAAAATAGGTTACGAAAGCCCAAAAAAATTGAACAGGTAGAAAAGCTACCCACAATTCAGTAACTCACACCAATTCACACAGTCAAAGCAAGTAAGAAGTGACTCCGTCAGAAGCATTTCAAGGTCCTTGAATGTCCTATCGAGTCTCTAGACCCGAACCCAGAAAATAATCTTTGGAGGGAGCTGAAACTCTATGTTGCTCATTGACAGCCCTGTAACCTGCAAGATCTGGAGAAGATCTTTATGGAGGAGTGGGCCAAAATCCCTCCTTCAGTGTGTACAAACTTTTTCAAGAAGTACAGGAAATGTCTGACCTCTGTAATTGCAAACAAAGGTTTCTGTGCCATATATTAAGTTCTATTTTTTCTATTGCATCAAATATTTATTTAATGCAATAAAATGCAAAGTAATTATGTAAAAATCATACAATGTGATTTTCTGGATTTTGTCTCACACAGTTGAATAGCACCTATGATAAAAATTACAGACCTCTTAATTCTTTGTAGGTGGAAAAATTTGCAAAATTGGCAATGTATCAAGTACTTATTTTCCCCAGTGTATGTGTTCCTATTAACATAATGATAAGGATGTATAATTTTCTCATCATATTTCTGTAAATTAAATATTAAAGTGTTAATATACTTTCAATTGTGTCTAGGATGTATAACAATGAATAAAGTTCTGATCTATTTCTGAAGGATTTAATTGTCTGTATTATTTTTTTAATAAGATATAAAATAAATGTCAGTGTCTCTCTCCTAAAGTTCACTAGTGATTTAAACTTTGCAATATACTTGATCAGCAAGTCAGAAGCAGTGGCTATCTAGGGATCTCATTAGAAGCTAGCATAATACACTTTTTAATACATCCCTAATGAATTGTATCTCTTTAAAAATAACTTGTGGATTTTCAAAGCAGCAGCTCATAAGTGGGAATCATTGCTCTTGTGTCATGTGTTGTGCATTTTCAACTCTCTCAATGACAGTCTGTGCAAAATAATTGCTTCTCTTAAAGATGGAGCACTTCACAGGGAGCATGTAACTACAAGGGCTTTGCTCTATAGTTAGATATTACCTGGTGAGATTTCCTGCTCTACTTATCAGCTAAGCCACTGCAGTTTCATTGAGATATAGACAAAGGTTTTAACACAGCTAATTAACAAAACACCTTAGCTTTAGTTTCAAATGGTCATAATTAAATATAATACTGTCCTAATTAAAGAAAAAAAAACATTTGTGGAGAGGAAAAGCTCAAACTAATAAAAAGTTGTTAAATTTTTGATACAGAAGTGAGTCCTTTGATCTGCTATCAGCTAGAGGGTAGCTAGATTGAGGTTTGGAGCCTGAGGAATATTTCCATAATTTTACTTTTAAACCAAGTCATATGTTATGTACACTTGTTGGATTTCAGGTTTGGCCCTAATAATATTCACTAATTTATAGCTGATACACTAACAAAAACTTTAGACAAGTCAGTAATGTATGTAGGGGCCATAAATATCAAAGCTTTAAAGCTACTAGGATGAACAAATCAGAGGGATAGGATTAAAGAAGATCTCCCATCTCTATTTTTTATTGAAATATGTGTATATGTGCATGTAGTGTAGTATGAGTGAATTAATATACTCACTAACTGCGGCTCTCCATCAATGTTCTTCTCTGCTTAGTGACGTCACCGCTTTGCAGAGACTCTCTGTCTTTTATAATATGTCTATGGAGCTTTAGAACAAGAATCCCTTGGCTTACATTGTAAAAGAGACTTACGACTCTCGCATAAAGCGTAGAGAGCCAGCTAGTTGGAATTGCAGTGAAGTCACTGAGAAGCAAAGCAGAATGAAGCTGAACACCGGAGAGAGCAGAAATAAATTAATATATTAGTACACTCACACAACATTACATGCACATATACAAAAATATAGATGGGAGTTCATCTTTAAAGGGAATCAGTCACAAGGCTTTTGCTACCACATCTGGTTAAATAGACCAATGCAACAATGTATCACTTAGTTTACTGGATGTAGCAGTTGTGATCCAATCAGAATTCTTACATGGAGAATGCATCAGAGCTGAGAAAGCTAAACCCGCCCACACCAGGCCCTCTCTGTACATTGTGTAAAAACAGTGATCTGCTTATCACAGGAGGGGGAGTGGTTGGATGACGTAAGGGCCTGACACACTAAGCGATATCGCTAGCAATATCGCTATAATGTCACTGGTTTTTGTGATGTTATAGCGATATCACTAGCGATATCACTATGTCTGATACTTACCTCCGACCGCTCCCCTGCTGGTTATCGCTGATCGCGCGAGAACATCCTGGACCGTTTCTCATCGTCAGCTTCCTGCTGGGCTTCCTGCTGTGACGACGAGCGACGCGTGGATGCGGGCGGGAGGATGTCAGGATCGCCTTGTCTGACAGGTAAGTAGCGACCCCCGACCCCTTCGATGTCGCTGGTGAGATCTGCCTGTGTGGCAGCTCACTAGCGACCACTTAGCGATGTACCAGCAATCCTGACACGTCATATCGCTGGTCGGGTTCGCTGGTACATTGCTAAGTGTGACAGTACCTTTAGCAGGAGGCAGCAAGTTCCAAGAATGCTAATGTCCTAGTGATATAAACTTCATTGCAAGTAAACACTAGCACATGGACTGATAAGTGACGCATTATTTACATTAGTGTTTTAACCCCTCTATCATGCTGTTCTCAGATTACATAGCAAAAGCCTGGTGACAGATTCCCTTTAAGGTGAAGTTATAGAACAATAGAAAATACCAGGAGTTGAACCACTAAAATTAGGGAGCAAATCTTAAGTATGAGGTAGGAATGTTATCAAGCATCAACACTAAAATCATGGTTGAGCTCAGAAAAAAGAATAAAAGAACAAAGTTAAAATACTTAGGGCAGGAACAATAGCAAACAAAGGATAACACCCTGTTTTGAAGGTGAGGTGCAGAAGCAAGTGTACTCTTTGAATATTCCTGACAATTTTAAGCAAATTAACACTGCTAGTAAGGAGAGAAGATGAAATGCAGCATGATTCATCAGGGAACAGCATGAATAAGAAGCTATTGCTGAAATAGAGAAGGTATCTGGTTGCTTTGCAGTGGCCACTCAAGAATCAGGAGATTGGGTCTATGTGATTTGAGTTACAGAATTTAAGATAATTTTATTTGACTCAGTAAAAACAGTAGCCTCCATAATATACAAGGATAATGTATAAAAACAAGTGTATTGGGATGTTGGATTTGTTGCATGTATCACATTGCACATTTACAATTGTATTAGAGTTGTTTAATAATTGGGTTCTTTCATTTTTTCCAGATATAGTTCTTAAATCAGATTTGTAAAAAATTACCAACATTTCCCATCTAACCATTTTCAAATATACATAGAACGTAAATAAACATTGTGCCATTGTTTTGATGTATATTAATGCATGCATCAATTAGTGGTATAAATTAATTTCATCTGCTGTGTTAATCCTAGTCTTCAATTAATTTCATCTGCTGTGTTAATCCTAGTCTTCAGTCTGCATATTCACTGCCATCTTTGTAAGCCTTCATTAAAGTTATGAGTTAATTTCATTTTACTCACTAAATCTAATGGACATTACTATACACTGATTCTCCTGTATCTCTCTGCATCATTTGACCCTATGAACCACCAGGTCCTCCTCACTATATTCCACTCTCTCCTGGTTCTCCTCCTAGATATCTGACTGCTCCTTAAGTGAATCAATTGCCAGCTCTGCTCTTCCTCTTCCACTTACTGTGGGCGCTGCTCAGAGCTCAGTCCTTGGCCCTTTCCTCTTTTCTCTGTACACTGGCTCCATTGAATAAACATCAACTAATTTAGTTTTCAATACTATCTCTATGCTGATGACACCCAATTATACATTTCTTTAGACTTCACTCCTGAATTACTACAAAATAGCAGTGATTGTCTGTCTCTAACATCATATCCTCCCGAGTCTATCTAAAGCTGAATCTGTCAAAAAATGAACTGCTGTTTTTTCCTCTACTAACCTACCTAAGTATGAAATAGACATTTCCATGTAAGTTTCTATTATAACTTTCAAGCAGAATAACCACTGATTTGGAGGTATATTTGACACAGATCTTTCCTACACTCCTAATATCCAATCGTTCATGTCACCAGCAACTCAAAAACATCTCTAGGATTTGACTTTTCATCATGTTTAACTTACTGCTGCTCTGATTAATTCTCGCCTATACCACTTCAACTATCTACCATTTGTTTTCCCTCTTACTAGACTCTATAGTCTCCAATCTATCATGAGCGTAGCAGCCAGGATGATATTTCTGTCCAAGCGCTACACTGTTGCTGTAACCATTTACCAGTCTGTGCACTGGTTGCCCATCTGCTACAGAATATAATATAAACTTATAATTATTACACATGAAGATCTCCTCAGTCCGGAACCATCCTACATCTCTTTTCTCTGTCTGCCACTTTACCCATCCTCCGTTCTGCTAATAACCTAAGACTAACAACCTCTATAATCTGAACCTCTCACTCCCATTGCTAGTATATTTTTCATGCTGCACCAGATTTCTGTAGTGCACTACCCCAGACAATCCGTTTAAATTCCATTATCCACAGTTTTAAAGTGTACCCTACAAACACATTTCTTTAGACTAGCCTGTCATCTCACCTCACTAATCTAGCTATCCCGTTTTCTCTTCCCCACACTCAGTAGTACTTTGCATCTATACTGGTACAGATACTAAATGGTGACTGGTTCATGCAGGGTTATTTGAATGTCCTTTTTATTACACTGATGTCAGGACCTTAGCTGACAAGCACATTATTTTTACCTATTGTGTTACCCCTAATTCCTAATAGACTGTAAGCTTCTGAGCAGGGCCTTCATTCCCCTTGGTGTACAATGAACTATGTGTTAGTATGTAATGTCTTATCTTGTTTGTGCAAGTACCCTCTAAATAGTAACGTCCAGAAGAATGAGTTAATGCTATAGAAATAAAATGTATTATTATTGTCTAAGTCAAAGATTACCTCATTAAAGCAAAATTTCCATTCCTTAGAAGAGCATTTGAAGACAGTCTCAGCACATTTATCCACTGTTCCCAGATGCAATCAAAATTTCATTTTTTTTCTTGTCTCTTATTTATATTAAACCACTTTTATTTTAAGTCTTTATAGATTAACTTCTTATACAGTACATGAATATTGAAAAAAATAAGCTTGGGATCAACATAAAATCTTTGTTTAAGACAAAACATAGCCTCGTGACATTCTTCTCCCTTGTGTTCTTTTGACATCTCTTCTCACCTTCATGACTTTTATGCCTGTCATTTTTTCTTCAAAATTTTCTATGTGATCTTAAAGTTCTCATCTTCAGACAATCATTTAATCTGTTCTTCCCTATTTAAAACAGTCTATCTAAAGCATAGCAGTATATCGATAATAGATTTTTTGCTACTGCTATATTAATAGTTATTTTGCAGAATTTTATGTAGATTTGAATACTACAAATCCATTGCAATGTACACTACAATATAACGGATGTGGTTTACAAAGCCGTATTTACAGGCACCATAAAAATAAAGCACAGAACTGCTGTAGGCTTTCACTTGTTGACTTGCAGCCATCTGGGATATTGTTCTACATCTGTATTTTAACATATTCTTCATAGATGAATGACCCTATTAATCAGACAAAATCCAAACCCCCAAATTCAAGTGTAAATAGGATTTCACATTTTATTACCATTCTCTGTACTGAGCTAGAAAATACTTTGGTCAGCATAAGTTCAAATTTATCAGTGGTGGCAGTAATCTCAAAGTTTACTGCTGCTTTTGACTCTTACAAAATAATAACAGAATAAGTACAAGGGTACAATTGTTTTCTTACTTAATAACATCTAATTGAGGCTGAAATATAAGTTTTGCAATTGGGTTTCACTAAAAATTTAGCACTGTTTGCCTCCTATAGCCTCTTCATTACACTCTCCATTTCTGGCCTCATAATCTTTATTTGAACAGATTTGTCGGTGACATTATTTTGGGGCACTTAAAATGGCTGCTGTTGAAGGAGCATGTGACTAGATCTGTACACCAGTCTTGTCCATCTGAGTACCTCACATAATAAAACTGTTTTTCTATTGGAGGAGTTTATTGGAAAGGTCTGGTGACATGCTCTTGCACCAGTAGCCACTTTATGGACTAGTCAACTGTGCAGTCTGTGAGGAAAGCTATATTAACAATTTCCGGATGAAAACCTGTTATACTTATATAATGTAAGTGACACAAAATCATGTTCTCATCATATCAGTTAAAATACAGATAACATGGCAAGCCCAGGTTACTCATTCTGCAGTCAGCAATAGGCAGTGTGAGGGCTCATACCCATTTGTGAGAAAGACGGACAAGTGAAATCCGTTAAAAAAACAGATTGCACTCGGACCAATGTTATTCAATAGGTGACAAATCTTTTGTGAGTTTTTTATCAGCCGAAATCGGACTGAGAAAAATTGCAGCATGCTGTGTATTGCTGCATATCTCAGACTATAATCACCAACGCAAGTCAATGGGTGTGATAAAAAAATGCAAAGCACACGCACCATGCATATGTCATCTGTTTTTTACACACCGGTGTCCTTTGAAAAGCCAGCAATTCATATGTGGCTATACAGTAAAATCACACTGCACTGACAGGTTAAAATAGAAAAGACAGAATACATGTATACACATAGAATAGGTGTATATATATATATGTATTTCAGTGACATATATACATATCTTTATATTTATTAGAGATATAGATAGTAGAATAGCCGATAATTCAATTGTTGCCTTTTGTAAAATTATTGCAGAAGTCGACATGATATGACACATGGTTTACATACAATAAACCACTGCATATCATTTTGATCTATATATGCCCCCGACTACTAATGTTATTAGTGTATGTGTATTAAATTCTGGATCTGTAGGTTTTAAATGAAAAAATATAATCATGAAAAAAAATTGCGTAGGCTCCCGCGCAATTTTCTCCGCCAGAGAAGGAAAGCCAGTGACTGAGGGTAGATATTAATAGCCTAGAACGGGAACATTGTTTTTGCCCCCTGACTAAAAACATCTGCCCCCAGCCACCCCAGAAAAGGTGCATCTGTAAGATGCACCAATTCCGGCACTTAGCCTCTCTCTTCCCATTGCCCTGTAGTGGTGGCATAAGGGGTAATAAGGGGTTAATGTCACCTTGCTATTGTAAGGTGACATTAAGCTTAGTTAATAATGGAGAGGTGTCAATAAGACACCTATCCATTATTAATCCAATAGTATGAAAGGATTAAAAAACACAAACACATTAAGAATAAAGTTTTTTAATGAAATAAATAAACACAAAGGTTTCCCATCTTTATTAAACTCCCAATCCAAGCGAAGTCATTGTTCTCTTGTAAAAAATAAAAAACAAACAATATCCCATACCTGTCTGCCATACAGTCATGTCCCACGGCGCAATCCATCTCAAGGGATTAAATAGTTTACAACCGGGAGCAGTGCTAATGCAACTGACCTGGCTGTAAATTACTGCGGAATGAATGAAAAGCTGTCTGCGCAGCCTCCTCGCCTGACGGGACATTAACTCTGTAGCATGGGAAAGTTTCTGAACATTTTCCCACACTGCCCAGTTCACCTCAGGTCAGGTGGGGCCTCTGAGCATCCTCAGTGACTACCGCTGACATCATAAATGTAATAAACCTCTGTTTATTACACTTTAGGGTATGGAGAGATGTCAGGACTAGAGATGAGTGAACTTGTTCAGAAAACATTCGTCAAACTCAAATTCGAAGCAAACAATGCATATTTGGATTAGTGTTCAGATTCCCCAGCATTTTTCTCAAAATAGGCAAAATTCAGCCAAAGTTAAGTAAATAATCATTTTTCCACTAATGCTTTAGTTAGTACTTTGACTAGGATAGTGGTGCTGCATACTGAGTGGGGGATCATGTTTGATGAGGTGAGAGGCTGGGGAGAAGTCAGAGGAGAGGCAGACAGTTATTCTTTTTTTATAAACTTTATTTGTGGAGATTCTGGCAGCCAATCAGGGCACAGAAACCATCCACAACATCGAGACACAAGGGCTTGTGTCATTAGCTGCTGAAGTCACTTTTCTCTCTCCACATAAAAAATGGACATGTGGATTTGGTGCCATTTTGTGGCTGTAACGGCGTAGTGAGGCTGCTGCTGATGCAAGTAGTCAGAAAGTTAGCTAGGCAATATATTCTCAGCTAGTTCAGATAGATAGGATCCTGTGTCAAATCGACCTTCCAGCATAAAAATCGTTTGTACTAATTGTGTGGTCCAGCCACAAGTTCACATTTCAGCATCAAAATCCTTTGTGCTAATTGTGTGGTCCAGTCACCAGTCCACATTTCAGGATCTAAATCCTTTTTGCTGATTATGTGGTCCAGCCACCAGTCTACATTTCAACATATAAATATTTTGTGCTAATTCTGTGGTCCAGCCACACTATCTCAGCAAATAAATACTGATTGCTAATTTTGTGACAGGTAACTGACAGCTCTGGGCCTAGGATTGTTAAACAACTGGTTAATATAGGGGAAGGGTACATCCAACATGAGTGGGAAAAAGTGAGATCATGGTGGAAGGGGGAATAGACTTGGTGTTCAATGTGTACGTGGGGTATGGGGTAATGTCACTGGAAGCTCTACTGAACAAACAGTGGCTTGTCCTATCCAAAGACAACTGACAACTTCTGTTACTGGATGGGCTAATCGATTTCCTTTCTTTGGCAGTCGCAGAGCAGTATGCCTTGTAGATCACTTTTTGGAATGTAGAGACATCAAATTTGATCTCCATCTGGTGGGTTGCCTTTAGTGGAAGGGGTGTCAGAGCCCCATTATAGTATTTCTACTCTGGGGAAATCGTTACCACTTTAGTTGTGTGTGCCAATATTTTTTTGAAATGTGGAGACTCCAAGTTGGGTCTTCATATGGTGGGTTGCCTGTAGTGTAAGGGGTCTCAGAGCACCAGGCCCACATCTGTCACTCATCCACCTCTTACTCATTAATTTTGTATGCTTGAAATGCTGGTACAGGCCATGTCCCATCCATCCATTTCTACTTTGGGTCAATTGATGCCACTTTTGCTGGTGTCTACCCCTAATTTTTGGAAATGTTTTGACTTCAAGTTGTGTCTCCTTCATGTTTGTTGCCTGTATTTGGCAGGGCTCACAGCACAGCAGGTCTACACCAGTCCCTCGCCCACCTCTTAATTTAACTTCAATCCAAAGCTGTAAATGCTGGCCCAGACTCTGTCTCATGCATGGCCCATGCCTGAGTGCTGAACAATTATAAACATTTCTACTCTGGGTCAATTAACATGAGCTGAGTCTCCTTTATGTGTGTTGACTGTAATGGTAAGGCTCCCAGATAGGCAGAACTGCACTTACTTTCAGTCAACTACCTGTATTACTATCCTTAAATAGTTCCAACAATATTAGTCTACAACGTTAATATTTGTGCTACCTGAGTGTGGCTGAGCAGAAAAGCAGTTTGAGCATGAAGTATTAGATTTCCCAGCACAGCAGGCCTACACCGGTCCCTCACCTACCTTTTAATTTTAACCTAAATTCAAAGCTATAAATGCTGCCCGAGAACCTGTCTCATGCATGTCCCATGCTTGACTGCTGCTCCATTAGAAAATTTCTACTGTGGATCAATTGATGCCACTTTTCTGGGTGCCTGATCCTAACTTTTTAAAACTGTTTGGACTCCAAGTTGAGTCTCCTTCATGTGTGTTGTCTGAATTTGGCAGGGCTCTCAGAGCACCAGGCCTACACCTGACACTCATCCACCTGTTACTAATCAATGTTGAAGCTAGAAATGCTGGTCCAAACCCTGTCCCAGGCCTGTCCCATGCATCCATAATTACACTATTTGTACTCTGGGTCAATTGATGCCACTTTTACTGGTGTTTGCCCCTAAGCTAAACTGTTTTGTCAGATTTTGTCACTCTTCCCCCTGAAATGTGTTGTCTATGTGTTTGGCTTTGCCTCCCATTGAATTCAATGGGGTTTGTATACGTTCGGGGAACATTGGGTAGTTCACCAATCCTAACCGAACCAAACTGTAAGAGGTTTGCTTATCTCTAGTCAGGACATAGCAAATATATTTTTGGGGCAGATTCTAATCAGACCAAATCTATTCTGCTAGCTAATTTCATAGAACATGCTCTAAATAAATTTCAGATGATTCACTAACATCTACTACATGTAAATGCGATAGAGCTAAGGAAACGGAGATATGTGTGACACTGTGCAAGATATAAAAGATTTCATGTTTATCATTAGAAAGCATTGGCTAGTGTCTTGGACTTAGAAGGGAATCTTTCTGTGTCCTACAGAAATTCAATGCACTTTTTTCTGCTTTTCTACATCATTTTAGTATCTTGGGGTTTAATGTCATGGGGCAACACAAGTATTAAACTGCACAAAGAGTCAACATAAATCCAGGATTTATTTTTTCAGATTACCTATCACAGCTTTCATGTTTCAGATTATGCATGGTCCTTATTCATTGAAAAATAAATATCCAACCATTTTGCAGATAAATCTACTTTACTATAGACTAGAGATGAGCAAACCCAAACTGTAAAGTTTGGGATTCGTACCTGACACTAGGTGTCCTGTGCTGAACTCCAAACTTGGACTTCTCCTGGAAGTCTGTTTTACAGTTCAGGAGTGTTAGGAACGGTGGAACGCACTAAATAAAAATGAATAATAAAGTGCGTTTTCTGCTCGGGATCCACCATGCAGTAGGTGCAACAACCGCTGCTGAGTGATGACAGAGGAGCAATATGGCGGTATAATACACACAGGTTCAACTTCACCCGGAGTGTGCAGAGCGGGCACTGTTCACACACAGAGGTGCCGCAACAAAAACATACAAAACACCGAACCTGTTAGTGACACAGGCTTCAGGTAGCATACAAAACGCTGAACCTGTTAGTGACATAGGCTTCAGGTAAATGCACACACACGGTATCTGGTCACAGGAGCAGGACCCAAGACAGAGGAGCTGCGTCCCTCTAGATCTACCGTGTGTGCGGCGTCGCTGCTGCGAATGCCAAGAAGGGCTGCAACTGCAGCGCGGCGTAGGACACTGCCGCTTGACGACAAAGCCAGATAGCAAGCGCGATGTTGGACTCTAGTGTAGCGGTGCGGTGTGCACAGTGGCTTAAGGCTTGCCACTGACTGGCGCTGACTGCTAAACTAATTCCCTATCACCATGCATAATATCAGAGGGAAGGGGTTTCAAATGAGTCATTCACCAGAATCATACATCCGTCACCATTCACACATAGCAGTATAGTCTATACTAGCGCATGGCGGAACGGCCATGCGCGCTTTTTATAGTCGTGCAGGACCTTCCAGACCTCCGAGATGGACCAATGAGATCTGGAACAGGACCTTGGCACATGACTACCGATCTCCAATGGGAGATCGTCTCATGAGCATGCCCAGTAGGAGCACAGAGGGACTTAGTCTCTGGAGCGGTTTGCTGCAAAGCAATCTCCTCTGCAGTAGAAAGACAGCAGGAGACCGCAGAATGTGAGGCTCTGGATTCCTGCAGAGCAGACGCAGAAACCTGATGCCTAACAAGGAGTCCATGGAGGAGAAAGAGAGAGAGAGATTTTCCTGCTCCAAAGTTCAGATACCCATTGATTTAAATGGAGTTTGGGTTCAGGTTCAAGTTCGGGTACTATTTTGGTACCCGAACCAAACTTTAGACAAGAATTTGGGCGGATACCAGAACCTGAACTTCCACGGGTCCGCTAATCCCCATTCATAGTCCAATAAATATTTTTTCCTGGAGATATCAACTCTTTCACGTGTAACCATGCAGACTGACAATATTTGTTTCATAAAATGCATAGTATTTTTATTATAAATCCAAATGAATGTTAATTTAACTTTAAGTTGAATGATCTCATCATTAGTGTTGAGCATTCCGATACCGCAAGTATCGGGTATCGGCCGATACTTGCTGTATCGGAATTCCGATACCGACTTCCGATATTTTTTCAATATCGGAATTCGGCATCGGAATCGGAAGTTCAGTTGATCTGTCAATCATAGGAATTTCCCACACAGCAATGGCATAAAGTGAGACTAGGGACTTTTTTTTTTTTTAAGTGGCGGAGGAATACAGTGCGGAAGGATACCTACCTTCCGTCATTGGATTCCTGCAGCCCGTAGAGAACGGCAGCATCAGCTGATGCTGCAGTTCTCTACCCAAGATCGTCGTGGGACACACTCGTGGACTGCTTCGGATCGTGGGTGAGTATTTTTGTGGTTTGTTATGTTAATATTTATTCCGGAAAAGACAATGGCTTCGGGGAACAATGTGACAAGTATTGGTAAGTATGTTACTCTATGTTATATGTACTGTATGTCTATGTATGTATTGTATGAATGTATTGTATGTATGTAGTATATATGTGGTATGTATGTAGCATGTAGTATGTATGTAGTATGTATGTAGCATGCATGTAGTATATATGTAGTATGTATGTAGCATGCATGTAGTATATATGTATGAATGTATGTAGCATGTAGTATGTATGTAGTATGTATGTGGTATGTATGTAGCATGTAGTATGTATGTAGTATGTATGTAGCATGCATGTAGTATATATGTAGTATGTATGTAGCATGCATGTAGTATATATGTAGTATGTAGCATGTAGTATGTATGTAGCATGCATGTAGTATATATGTAGTATGTAGCATGTAGTATGTATGTAGCATGCATGTAGCATGTACTATGTATGTAGCATGCATGTAGTATATATGTGTTATGTATGTAGCATGTAGCATGCATGTAGCATGCATGTAGTATGTATGTAGTATGTATGTAGTATATATGTGGTATGTATGTAGCATGTAGTATGTATGTAGCATGTAGTATGTATGTAGCATGCAGTATGTATGTAGCATGCATGTAGTATATATGTAGTATGTATGTAGTATATATGTAGTATGTATGTTGCATGTAGTATTTATGTAGTATGAATGTAGCATGTATGTAGCATGTATGTAGTATGTAGTATGAATGTAGCATGTATGTAGTATGCATGTTGTATGTATGTAGCATGTATTTTTTTTTTTTTTTTACATTCAACACATTAGCCGGATGATGGGACTACTACTGTCCCATCATTGGCTAATGTGTCAATCACTGTCATGGTAGCAGGCATCGCCCGATGGGACTTGTAGTCCCATCGGACGATGCCTGCACAGACCCCCGAAGCCTGCACAGCCCCCCGGCAGGCCGGCACAGCCCCCCGGCAGGCCGGCACAGCCCCCCGGAGCCTGCACAGACCACCGGCAGGCCGGCACAGCCCCCCGGCAGGCCGGCACAGCCCCCCGGAGCCTGCACAGCCCCCCGGCAGGCCGGCACAGCCCCCCGGCAGGCCGGCACAGACCACCGGAGCCTGCATAGACCCCCTGGCAGGCCGGCACAGCCCCCCGAAAGGCCCGTACAGACCCCAGAGAGGCTGTACAAGGGCAGGAAAGGGTTTTTCTTATTCCGATACCGGAAGTCCCATAGACTTGAATGGGACTTCCGGTATCGGAATCGGCGATACCGATACTTTTTTTAAAGATCGGCCGATACCATCCGATACGATACTTTGAAGTATCGGACGGTATCGCTCAACTCTACTCATCATTAATCAGAATAGTATTCTGTGATATTAAATTCTAAAACTTCTATCTACTTAACATCACAATATTTGTGTTACATTTAGAGGTCATTATTTCAGATATCATTCAAATTAGTTTTGCAGAAGCAAATTAGCATTAATTATCTTCTCTGTGGCCTATTAAAATTAACAGTGGGAAATGACGTTAAATCATATCTTACTTTAGTTATGAAATAAAATACCAATTTAGTGGAAGTCTGAAGGCTTAGAGACTAGACAGAGCCTCAATGACAGTAATATTTTATAATGTGCATGCATATTACACAATTTGAGCATATTTCTACCTGCACTAAATCTGGACACTACTATATTTGTCTGACATTGAAATACACTTGTCTGTTTTATTTATATTAAATGTCTATTCTAAAGCTGAAATTCTACCAGTAGAATTTAAAATTTGCCAAGTTGCTTGAAATAGTGTTTAAATTGTAAACATACTCTCATTATAGCATAATTTTCTTTTTTTGTTAATTATTGCAAATATAATTGTCATTATTAAACTATATTTTTGGCAGAATTAGTAGAATATAGACTAATACCTTGTTTATTCTTTAATGTATCCATTTGTTATTACATTACATACAGTCGCATTATAAGTTTGTGTGAAACTGTATCGGAATAAAGGTTACAATATTTAATAGAAATAATTGCATTTCAGGTTCATTAAGACCTTACCCTGGCATTACCTTATATTAATAGGTTGCAAGATTTACTTTGTGTGTGCTCACAACCTATGAACAAGTGCAGTGAAGAAAAGCAACCATATTTTACAAATTACGAGATATTGTGTAAAAATAGCAAACTTTTATGTCTTAGTAAAAATGGCACAATTTGTTCAAAATGTAAATGGACACACGTAGAATCAGATATTTGGTACACATTGCTAGAAACATTAGACATTTTACTTTTACTTATGCCTTTTACAAGGTCTTGTTTAGAAATAAATAGTGCATGATGTTGAACAATTTTTGTTTTTTTTGTTTTTTTCTAGCCTTGCACCTACAGAATAGTATACTTAAGGCATAGCATTTACTTCACTTTTGTATGCCATTTTGACAATTCTGATACATTTTTCTTAAAAGGAAATAATCAAAAGGTTTATTGTGCCTAAACTACAGGCTCCATGATTACAATCGTATTTATATATTATTATTTTAAATGGTTGTGGTGTTTCAGAGAAAACACAAGTTAAAAAAATTAGTCAATCAAGGGGAAAGGAGTCCATGGAGTAGTTCCTTCTGCCTTCTCCCCAACCAGCTCATTGTGAATGCCAGTTTTCAGCTTATTTGCATATGTGCTTGAACTTATCATTCAAGCAAGGCAAGGTAGAGAATAATCTGAATCTCCTGACAGTCTTCATTAAGGGATTGCATGAACCGATTGGGAGAACTAAATGACTGAAGTAAACTATGCACACAAATTGGTTTGTAATAGATTGCTCATCGTTCAGAACGAGTGCCAACCCTGACTATGGATTTCGTGTGCTATTGGAAGTTCAGATTCATTTACTTCAGTTGAGCTGTGATTAGGATTGGATCTTGGGCTAAGTAGAAAGAGTTGAATTTATTTGAGTGGAATTAAATTGTAAAGGAATTTCTGAGAATAGAAATTTTTATAAAATTGATTACCATGGTTGCCATTTTGCTGAATGATTGATGGCCTGCAATAGTTTAGAAAAAACTCATACTCACTGTTCATCTTATCTGGCCCTCCCCTACCCAGTGACCGTTTCTCAGAGCCACCTCTTCTTTTCTCTGCCACAAAACACATCTATTGGCTTGCTCACTTTAGGTCTGAACTTCAGGCTGTGTTCAGGCTTCATAGATCACTGAGCATTGCATATGGTGATGGTATACACATGTTACACTCAGTTAATTCTGAGGCCTGGTTATGGCCGAAGTCACTGATTAGAGAGTACCGGTTGAAGATGCAAAAGTGGAAAGAAAAGAACCTGACAGGCATCTTCTTCTCTAGGCTAGCCGTGGCCAGAAATTATGCCTGGATTGAAAAGATTTGGAGATGCAGTTTGCGAAAGGGGAAAGAATAGGTTGCTGTGAGGACTGGACAGTGAGAAGGCGAGGAACGGAACAGGTGAGCAGTGAGAATTTTTTTTTTGTACTTTACATATTAAGGTTATTGTTATTTGAGCACACCTGAGTATTATAACATAAACCCCAGAACATAATAAGGGACAATCAATTGATAAAGAATAGCTTTGATGCAAATTATATTTCCAAGGAAAATTCATATGATTTTGACAGATGCACTCATCTCTTGTGCTAAGTCTAATAAGAATGCAAACATGTTTTTCTAATTCAAAACACCTCTTTAAGTGCTAAAATAGACTCTTACATCTACTCAAAAATAGTCCTACTGTACATCAATGTCATTAGTAAAGTCCATAATAATCCACTGAATATCATAAAAGGTCAAACATAAAGAAGAAAAAGGAGATAGACAATAAGCTATTTAAATTGAAAAATTCTGTTTGGAGTCTAAAATTTCAAGTTCAGATGACTTCATATTGAATCCAGATTCCATTTTGTTAATCTTTGAAAATCTTTAGAAAGTTTTGAAATATATGCACATTTTCACATTTGAATGATTACTATACATGCTCTGTTAAGCCTGTATATCTTACATCTTTTAAAACTTTTTGGGAAAAAAATTTGTAAAAATGCAGTTAAACATATTTAGATTGTGAAAGTAAGTTCATTAATAAATCTAGCATATTGCTCTTCAAAAATAATTATGTCTACAAAGAAGCTATAGTTCTGAAGAATAAAAATGGAAGCAAAACTAAAGTTTCAGGGCATATTCAGTTATTTTTGTTAGTGATAAAGTTTTCCAGTGACAGCTGAAAATTGTCATAACCATTCCGCCTGTTCCTTGGCTTCTGATGAGGTAGCATGATCTCTGCAGGAAACTGAACAGATGAAACTAGCTGCACAGCATTGTTAACCTGTGCCCCTAGTTATATGGAAGGGCCAAAGGAATGGCTTAATGGTGCTGCCTTTTTAGTAAAAATGCTTTATAAACACATTTGTTAAGGGTTTAGTCAAATTTGGCTAGTCATGCTAGCTATTTACGTTTTAGCATAAATTCTCTTTTCATTTTAAATATAGTTTTTTGCATTATTTTCTTGTCGGTTGGCAAAGATTTAAACTTAATGTAAACACTATCATTTCAGTATGTTATTAAGAAATCAAATAACTAAAATGTGGTTTACTTTGGTATAGGCATTTTGAAATTAATTCTGATTATGGTACTTACCTTCACATGACGGTTGAAGTCCAGACCATGATCCATTTGATAAACAAGTCCGCTCCATGGATCCTATTAATGTATATCCCATTTCACAAGAAAAGCGAAGTAAACTTTTAGTCTTAACTTCATTGCCAAGGCGTGATCCATGGGCTGGTATTCCAGGGTCACCACACATTCCAGGAATATTTCCTTAAACACATATTCAAATATTTTTACTTTAACTTTTAAATTTGCAGATATCGATAACTATACACGTAGGTCTCAATTAATCAAGACTGGTATTCTGTAGGTCAGTGTTGATAAAAGGTGCACTGGAGTAGCATGTGTCAAATTACAGTTGAGTGCCTCCAAATGAATTTGATGCATCTTTCAGCTGCCTTGACCTAGCATAAGAAACTTGCTGCTATCAGTGACTGAAGGACATTTTTTGTCTTGAATTTTGCCATACTTACTTAGCCATGTTCCATAGCAATAAGCTTCATTTAAAAAAAAAAAAAGTTGGCAGAGTTGGCTGGAGTTAGTGTAAAACCCAGAAAGGTAGAACGTCTGCCACATTTTAAACATTTTTTGTTCAATAATTCTAGCAAAACAGTCTGATAATTAATCTTCAAATAATGGCTCTTTTCTATAAAATGAACAGCAACTTGCATGTTCTAAAATTTTTATTTTACTTTTTGTAAGAAAAGTACCAATGAGTCTGGTATGTGATCCCGTTTGATCTGTCAGCAAGCTCCTTTCAAAACAGGAAGCGTAAGAAATCTACTTCTTTAACTCACAGTTTTCTATAAATGCAGTTGATATTACAACCATTATGTTACTGTTATTAGAGCATCTTAACACATGTATAGAAATCCTCTAGATGAACATAATAAACGCATGATTTTATACATTTTTTTGTTGATTTTTTCAAATAAGAAAATTTAGTTCTACATCTTTAGGATATGTCAGAAAAAATAACCTTGCTAAAGTCAGAAAAGAAGAGTACTTATACTTCATTAAATATGTATGTTAGGTATACTGTGCAGTAGTTTGTTTCCAGATTTGTGCTATGATAATCACTAAATTTACATTTCAGGAAAAATACAAGTTAGGTTAGATCCATTCAAAATGAAATAATTCAATAAATTCTGTATAATATTGCTGATGTACCTGAGCAATGAGGAAGTGTTCCGCTCCATCGATTGTTCTCTTGGCACATTCTTGTTGCATTTCCTATTAATATATGAGCTCCAGAGCAAGAATAATGGATTTTTGATCCATATGTGAATTTATCTCCTCCTAAAATTGCATTTGCAGGGACTCCTGGATGACCACATGATATTGCTGTGAAAATACAATGTTTCTTATTATTCAAAAATAGTAGTATTAATACTAGTGTTAATAGTTTATTTTTATCAATTAACAAAAAGGAAAGTGATTGCACAAAATATATATTTAAATCAAATCAATTATTAGTGTGACCATCAGAAATAGGAGAAGTTATTCGTTGGAATTGAATTCTATTCAAATTTTTAAAAAATCCATATTCTGCTGAATATTTTTTTTTAATTTTCTCAAATTTAGCAAAAAAAGTGAACTGATATGGTCATCATTTTTCTGAACTGCAAAGGGCTGGCAATGATTTAAAAACAAAAGAAAACCTAAAACCCCACAACTCACATTTCCCAGCACCCCAGCTGCCTCTGTTGTCCTCTGCCCACAATTGAATCCTTAAGGCTTCTACTTTCCACTCTCATGCACTGGCATCATCACTTTAGAACAGGAATTCCGGTTGCAACCAGGGCTCAAAGGTCACAGCATGTTAGAATGTCACAACTCCGTGACATTACAACGTGCCATCACCTATGAGACCTGGTCACAATTTAAAGCCCTGTTGTAGATTGAAAGCACTTGCCAACGACTCTGGAAAGAAACCAGCCTGCAGCCGGCAATGGAGTCAGAAAGGAATCAGGAACAGCAAAGCAATGAGATATTAGGTAATTTTTTTAGCTTTTATATGTTAAATTTATTATGCTCTGTGGTCTGAAGAGACATCAGAACTATATATGGAATATTAATTAAAGAGAATGTGTGCACTGTAACTCAAACTTCCTAGTAAAATCTGTGCAATTTGTCAAATTTGATTTTTGCCAGACCTCTTGAACAGCAGTGAGAACCTGTACAATGTGCAATCAATGACTGCAAAGGACCAGGTGGAGCAGACTGCCATTGTGTCATGCCTGCTGCAGCCCAGTAGTACACAACCTCCTCCATTGATGCAGGTGAAGGAAAAACAGGTACACTCACAGTGAAACCACAGAGCAGCAGGCAGGAGCCACTAGGTAGTGGAAGAGTAGCCAGAAATGCTAGTTCAGCAACAGAGAGGGAACAAAGTATCAGAGGTCATAGCAATACACGTGGCCTGAAACAAGCCAGAGAATCAGCAATGGTTGGAAGAGGATAAGCCAAAAGACAAAAGACAGAAGCAGGTCAGGATACAAGCCAAATCAGAACTGGGGGGTCAATACACTAAAGGGGAACACTGAGACAAAATGGGAATGGGAGAAAACAGAGACACGGGTTCAGACAGCAAATGCAGGAGGACAAATCAGAGCAATCAGAGTCAGTTACAGCAGCCCTAGGCAACAGACTCTTAATAACAATTTGTAATGTGTACAGCAGATGATTGTTTAATTACCAGCCTGCAGCCGGCAATGGAGTCAGAAAGGAATCAGGAACAGCAAAGCAGTGAGATATTAGGTAATTTTTTTAGCTTTTATATGTTAAATTTATTATGCTCTGTGGTCTGAAGAGACATCAGAACTATATATGGAATATTAATTAAAGAGAATGTGTGCACTGTAACTCAAACTTCCTAGTAAAATCTGTGCAATTTGTCAAATTTGATTTTTGCCAGACCTCTTGAACAGCAGTGAGAACCTGTACAATGTGCTATCAATGACTGCAAAGGACCAGGTGGAGCAGACTGCCATTGTGTCATGCCTGCTGCAGCCCAGTAGTACACAACCTCCTCCATGGATGCAGGTGAAGGAAAAACAGGTACACTCACAGTGAAACCACAGAGCAGCAGGCAGGAGCCACTAGGTAGTGGAAGAGTAGCCAGAAATGCCAGTTCAGCAACAGAGAGGGAACAAAGTATCAGAGGTCACAGCAATACACGTGGCCTGAAACAAGCCAGAGAATCAGCAATGGTTGGAAGATAAGCCAAAAGCCAGAAGCAGGTCAGGATACAAACCAAATCAGAACTGGGGGGTCAATACACTAAAGGGGAACACTGAGTCAAAATGGGAATGGGAGAAAACAGAGACACGGGTTCAGACAGCAAATGCAGGAGGACAAATCAGAGCAATCAGAGTCAGTTACAGCAGCCCTAGGCAACAGACTCTTAATAACAATTTGTAATGTGTACAGCAGATGATGGTTTAATTACCAGGTCTGAAGAACAGTAGATACAAGTTGAAGAAACTAAATGAGTTTGTAAAGATGATTGCAGCGTAAAGTGAACAGTCTGAAAATAACAGCTTGTGATTCAGTAGATAATGGGTTTATCAGCATGTCTGATGAACAGTAGATGCAAGTTGCACAAGTCATATGGTTTTGTAGAGATGATTGCATCTGAAGAAGCTGGATGGTGACTTAGTACAAGAAAATTGTTAACTGAACATAACAATGGCTGAATGCTGCAAACCACATGTGTGTCTAAGTCGACACTGGATGATTATGAAAATGAGGCATGCTTAACAACTTTTGAACTCAATATGCAGCACAATAAAGGATGGCAGCCAAAAGGAGAGCCTAACCCAGTATATGAGGTGGGTACATAGCAGGTAAGTCAGCTGTGAGCTAATGGCACTGCTAGACAACTTCCAATTTTAAAGGGAGCAAGCTTGAAATGTTTTATTTTCTGCCAAAGTTTCTTTGGCTGATCACTGCTTCTTTGTACAGATGAGTTATTGAACCAAGTGATTAGCTGCAACAGTGATGTGAACTTCAGACAGGATGTCATCACTGAAATCTACAGTATCTACAAAGACTGGAACAGCAACTGAGAGGCAGGTGGGTTAAGCATCAGCTGTGATTTTTTTACTGGCCTGCAACACCTAAAATTTGAAACCAGAAAACTCCTTTAAATATAGAAGGGAAATTAATGACAAACAATGAAGCTTTACGTTAACTTTGCCAATTTCAGACTCAAATTATACGAGTTAATTTAAATATTTATGACAGCTAGACTACCTATACAGAATTTGTCAGCTTAAAGTCAGCAGACAGTCTAATCTGCATGCGGGCCTCCTGGGTGTATTTCCAACTGCAGATGAAAAATGAGACTTGGGTTTATTGAATTACTTAAGTTCTTCCCACTATAGCCATTATTTTATTTTCAGTTTTTACTTTTTCATTATTTTTCAATTTCTTCCAAGACTCATGTTATTAGTAAAAAAGTTGAATTTTATAAACATTATTTGATTCACCAAATTAAACTAAATAATGGAATGTAGATGTAGTAGATGTAGAGGCAGTATAACATAGCCAGACACTTCAGTAGGGATTTCTATCAGACAAATGAGCATTTCTCCATCAGCTACAATCATGATTAAACAGGAAGTATACCCTCTTTGAACTCTAAGAACATAAATAAAAAACTAGTCCTTAGAAGGTTTTAAAATTAGGTAAATTCAGTTCAATTTCAGATAAGAAAACAGCAGATGAAAAATTATACCATGTTATTCTGTATAAAAAAAAATAGGAAATTAAGAAATGCAGAAATGTTGTGTGTGAAAAATTAAGTACAACCTTACTTCTTTAATAGGAATTAAGAGGATAAGTAGCTATCAGGTGCTGTTAATTAAATATTCTCAATTAATTGATCATCAGCAAGTGTGACCACATCTACAAAAGCAGAATTTTTTGGTATTTTGCTGGTTTGTAACATTCAAGAGTTTATGAACTCAATGCCAAGGAAGAAAAATATCAGCAATGAACTCCAAGAAGCAATTGTTGCTGCCCATTAATTTAGAAAGTGTTATAAGGCTATTTCCAATCAATTTGGAGTGCATCCTTCTGCAGTGAGAAAAATTGCTCACTAGTGGAAAACATTTATGACAGTTGACAATCTTCTTGGAGTGAATGTTCCAGCAAATTCTCCCCAAGAAAAGACTATATATTTCTCAGAGAAGTGGCAACAAAACAACAGCTACAACTCAAACTCTAAATGAATCAAATGTTCAGTTCATGACAGTTCAGCTTCACAAAATACTGAACAAGTATGTCTTATCAAAAAATAACATTTCAGCATAATTAAAGTTTCCAAAGTTACAGCTGAACAGTCAACAAGACTTATAGAAAAAAGTTATTCCAACAGAAACGATTGAAATGGAGATGTTTGTCCATAATGCCCTGCAACACATTTGATGAAAGCCAAAAACAGCATATTAGCTAAAATATCTCATACCATCTGTCAAGCACAGTGGGAGAGGGCTTAGGATTATGATTAGTTATGCAGCCACAGGACCTGAGCACCTTGCAATCATTGAGTTGACTATGAAATGCTTTTTAAACCAAAATATTCTGCAGTCAAATGTCAAGTATAATGGAAGAGAAGTCAGCTCAAAGATGCACCTTTAATATTTGGTGTGCAGACAGTTCTTCCTTAACCTCTTCAGAACCTGGTGTACATCTCTTCAGTGTGAAGGCAAATAATGGAAAAACACCAAGATATTGTCAAAGTACACTTCTACACACATGTAGAGAAGACCCCGAAAAAGATGTTCACTAGTTCTTGAAAGACTGCCGATGTGCTGCAGAGTCCAAATGGCATAACCCGATACTCGTAGTGGCAATCACGGGTGTTAAAGGCCATTTTCCATTCATCTCCCTGGCAAATCCAGATCAGGTTATATGCCTCCAGAATGTCTAGTTTCATGAAGACTTTGGAGCTTTTAAGATGATCAAACAACTCAGAAATGAGGGGCAGAGGATATTTATCTTTGATCATTATCTCACTGAGCCCCATATAGGGTTGAAGTGAACCATCCTTCTTTACAAAGAAGAGTCCTGCTGCAGCCTGGGAGGAAGATTTTTGGATAAATTCCATAGTAAGATTCTGTTTAACATATTCGGACATGGCTCGGGTCTCAGCCTGCGACAGGGGCTAAATTTGACCTCGTGGAGGAGATACACCTGGAAGGAGACCAATAGGGCAGTCATATGGCCTATGAGGTGGTAATATCTCTGTTTCCTTCTTGTCAAAGACATCGGCATACCCCAAATATGGTGCATGCAAGCCAGGTAAGTTTGATGGAGAATCCGGAGGTCAAGCAGGATGAATTGGAAGTAGAGAAATCTCATGGCATTTCTGTTCCCAATGGAGTGCTTCTCCAGATCTCCAGTCCAAGACAGGTTCATGTCTCCACAGCCATGGCAGAACTAGAAGCAGAGTATAAGACAGACCAGCGAGCACATAGAGAGGAAACTTCTCTGAGTGTAGCATTCCTAATTGAAGTACCAAGGCCTCGGTAACTAATACAGTAGGTTGATTGTGAAAAGAGGTCTCCCATCCATCGAGGAAACCACCAATGGATTCTGTAAACTTTAGATCGGGTTTTTATTCAGCTCCACAATGGGCTGTTGGATGAGATTACCAGCGGAACTGGAGCTTAGGAAGGCCAACTTGAGAAAAAACATGTTACTGCAGAAGATGGACACTGTCAGAGTCAGCAATGGAGAGGAGTGTCTCCTGCCCATTGTAGCCTCTTCAACTGGCCCTAGGCTCTGGAGGTTTCCAGTTTATGTTTGGATAAGATGATCAGGGCAGCCACAATAGAAGCATTTCCCTCTGCACAATGAGCTTCCTGAAGATGCTTAGCCATATTCATCTGGTAAATCTGTGTGGACTCTTGAGTAAGGTGCCGAGCTGAGGCTTGCTGTGTGATCAGCCTTTGGAAGATTCGGATCACCTATTTGATTCGCTTCTGAAACCTTATGTCTATCTACGTTCCCAAGTACCAGCTCATCCTTTCTTCTCCCAAAAAGGTCCTCCCAGCAGGTAGCCACCATAGCCTCATTATTCCCAAGTGAATTCGGATGACAGAGTGCAAAAGCAAACAGCATACTGGCCCATAGTTAGGCTACCTTGACACAGCCTGAGTAACGAAGATGCTGCAGAGGAAGCATGGCAGGGCTCGGTGAAGACAGAAGTTTTCTAGGAAGGACTGGAGGTTAGACACAAGAGGGTTCCCTTTCTCCCATAGTGGATGAAGATATGCTAAAGCTTCACCAGTGTGATCAGACATGATGAAAGACACTTTGGACCGGTCGGTCAAAGTGCAGCTTGCACTGATTAATAAATCCTCAATATAAGGCATGGTCACCACCATAGTGTGTTGGAGATGACAGATGGGGTCCAGAGCTGGGTACATAGATGACAGGCTGCTGTGCCATGGCAGAGGTAGTCACAGCTAGGATAGGTACGGTTGCTTCCAGAGTTGTCAGCGTATCAAGACGGGAGGTTACTGTCCACAGGTAGGAAAGTATTTTATCTTTCTGCTCCTGTTTTTGGGAGACCTATTGGTACAAATCTGAGAAAGGGGAGGCCTGAGATCCAGCAGATTCCATGGCCTGAGCAAACTAATTCGAATGGTGGAACCACTGTGCCGTTAGCTGAGGAGAGCTTGGAGGGGCATAACTAGGTAAGGAACTGACTTCATTAGTACCCCTGATGGTGGGGATAGGCTTGGCTCCCTATGAACACCAGGTGCTACTCCAGGACAGACCACGGACACACAGTAGCTGACCTCCAAGGGAACTTTGTGGAACTGGCCACTTACTAAAGGCTATTGGACCAATGCCCATAGAGTGGAGTCCATGGCTCTACAGGATGCAAACTTTTCTCTCATGGACCATTGGTTTCATCAACATTGTGGTATCTTATTAGATATTTAGTTGCTGTGTTTTATTAGTGATTTGGTTGCTCATAAGTTCATCCTCGAGAATCAATGTTTCCATTCATTGACAGCAAACAGAGGAAGGCGAGCAGGTAGGCAGGGCAAATTTCTCTGACACGCGTGACCCTGGATACACCGCCTCCAGTAGGGCAAATTTAAATAATATAACGTGCAGCCGGATACACTGCCTCCAGCAGGCGAATTTCAGAATTACATGTGTATCTGGATACACCACCTCCAGCAGGGTGAATTTAAATAATAAAGGGAAACACCAGGGAAACGATAAAATGGAGGGTCCTGTGATAGGGAATGGGGACGTGGATACTGAGTCAGTGTCTCTACACTCCTGACGGTCCCTAGGCAGATTCTGCACCCGGAGACGAGCAGGATACCTAAAAATCCCTAGCTCGCCCTGCACCTAGCCCTTTCTAGTGAATTGGACGGTGCAGAAACTAATCCCACCACTGCACGAAAACACACATAAGGGAAGTCATTAACAGGGGAAACACCACTTAGCTTTGCTCTGTTGCTATTGCTCCAAGCAACAGAGTATGACACCAAAGTTCATCTTCACCCCTGAAGCTCGACACCTGAATTCAGATTCCACCTGAAGCTATAACACCAGAGCTCCCCTGAGCTGCCAGGAACTCCTCTCTGCAGTTCCTTCCTCCACCAGACTTCGTTGGAAATGAGCAATATCACCAACAGTGATTGCAACACCTGACACTCTTTTATAGGTCAGAGCCAGAGCAATCACACCTGCTTTATAATCACGTGCACTAAACTAAAGTAACCAGAGTGCAATGACCCTAATGGCCACCGGGGGCCAAACTAGAACTGAAACCACCACAGTGCAATGACCCTAATGGCCACCAGGGGCAAAACTAACTTTAACACACAGCTTAAGGAAAAAAAAGGTTACTTGTGCATTTATCTGTCATAATCCAACCTGGATCATGACAGTACCCTCCCTCAATGAGGGGGTCTCTGGACCCTCAAGACCGCTCCTCATCAGGGAACCACCTACAGAGGGGACGCCCTGGTCCAGAGTTCACCCCAGCAACTACCTGCACTTCAGGTTTATGACAAACAAGCACCGCTGGTATTGGCAAAGTATGTTCTGGAGGCACCACACATCTTCAAAGCGCCGACCTGGGGAACGAGTTGTGTATGTGCATGTTTGGGGGTATCTCCAGCTGGTAAGTCTCCAGGCCCTGGATAGCCGACACCAGATACGGCCCGATCACCTGAGAATACCAGACCCCCGCAACACACTTCCACTTGATGTTTTTGGTGGCCACCCATATATGCTCGCTCACACACAGGTCCGGACCTGAACGTTTATTGCCACACATTCGTTTGTCACAATACTGTGAACTATTTCTGGAGCTGAGAACAGAGGCATCCCCCTGTGTCACCATACTCACACCCCTGCAATTTACCAGGGGGTACACCACCCTCCAACCCCTCCTACTATGAGGTCTGCACCTCTCAGGGTTGGCTAATGGCGAGGGTTGAGCCTTGCCCCTACTCTCCTGCAGCACCTCTGCTGTTCTCACTGGAGAGGAAGGGGACATTTGTAGAGAGACGGCAGAGACAGTAGCCCCTAGGCAGCAGCCCTCACATGACTGCTCCCAGCTGACTACTTCCCTAGTCCGCCAATCTGAAACTGGGTTGTGTTTTTTAGACCAAGGGGGGCCCACAACGATAGGTGCTGGATTTCCCTCCAAGATGTAGTATGACTGGGACTCATCATGATGTTCACTATACAGCACAATGTCTTCTACGAATTGGTTTAACCCCCCTGGCTCAGTGGGACAAAGTTAATAGCCTGGACGCTTATGGGTTTGTCCGGTGTCTCACCACTCAGACCATGAGTCTGGACAAACTGAGCATCCACCAGACTGACTTCTGCTCCACTGTTAACAAGCACCGGTATGCCCTCAGGTACCTCGCCAATCATCACCTCCGCTGACATAGTACCTTCTGAGGGCGAGGAGGAAATATACACTTCCAGGTCATCTGCATCTACACAACCAGGGGGCACGGCTTCTCAGACAGTACAGAAGTTTCAGCGTCAGTGCCAAGGACTAAATCATTAGTCTGCTCACTACAGGGACATACCCCTTTACCTTGGGGAACACCAGGCAGCACCATGGGGACACTGACTCCACCCACCTGCCTGGGTACGTCCGCCTGTATAAGCAAGTCCTGCTCCCCAGCAGGGACTCCACGGCACATCCTCGCCAAAGCCGTATATGGACCCTCTAGTTGAGGCAGAGGATAGGCCTCAGACCCATAATTCCGCTGCAGGTGCTGCTGAAACACATCATTCAGCTCCTCACTAATCTCAGTGAGGGCCAGCAGCAACTGCTCACCGGTCTGCATTTGGCCCATGGCTCACCAGAAAAAAATGTATGGTTGGTGATAATGTGATGGTTACGTGTGACTGGACACACCGCCTCCAGCAGGGCGAATTTCTCTGACACACGTGACCCTGGATACGCGGCCTCCAGTAGGGCAAATTTAAATAATATAACGTGCAGCCGGATACACCGCCTCCAGCAGGCGAATTTCAGAATTACACGTGTATCTGGATACACCACCTCCAGCAGGGCGAATTTAAATAATAAAGGGAAACACCAGGGAAACCGATACAATGGAGGGCCCTGCGATAGGGAACGGGGATGCGGAGACCTCCTGCACTCCACTGAGTCAGTGTCTCTACACTCCTGATGGTCTCTAGGCAGTTTCCGCATCCGGCGACGAGCAGGATACCTAAAAATTCCTAGCTCGCCCTGCACCTAGCCCTTTCTAGTGAATTGGACGGTGCAGAAACTAATCCCACCACTGCTCTAAAACACACATAAGGGAAGTCACAAACAGGGAAAACACCACTTAGCTTTGCTCTGTTGCTATTGCTCCAAGCAACAGAGTACGACACTAAAGTTCAGCTTCACCCCTGAAGCTCGACACCTGAATTCAGATTCCACCTGAAGCTATAACACCAGAGCTCCCCTGAGCTGCCAGGAATTCCTCTCTGTAGTTCCTTCCTCCACCAGACTTGGTTGGAAATGAGCAATATCACCAACAGTGATTGCAACACCTGACACTCTTTTATAGGTCAGAGCCAGAGCAATCACACCTGCTTTATAATCACGTGCACTAAGCTAAAGTAACCAGAGTGCAATGACCCTAACGGCCACCGGGGGCAAAACTAGAACTGAAACCACCACAGTGCAATGACCCTAATGGCCACCAGGGGCAAAACTAACTTTAAGCACACAGCTTAAGGAAAAAGTTACATAGATCTGCCATTAACTTCCAAAGTAAAGAAATATTTATCTCTGTATTAAAAAATCAATCATATCCGAACATGTTATGCTATGTATTTAATTAAATTTGAATTCCTATTCATACTATCCTAAGGTATGTCAAAAAGCACACTATTGGCGTAGGCTGGGTGCATGGAGTCTTTCTGATATGTTCATGATTTGCATGAAAAATTTCCACTAAGAATAAATTAAAGCTGAGAAGTAAACAAATTGTAAAGATAGAATAAAGCTGCATAAAGATACATAGCTAAAAAAAGAATGCATTTTTTATTTTTGCAAGCAGTCATAAAACCATCTAAAAGCAATTACTGTGTTAAATTACTAATGAGACCATTTTCAAACTACTGTAAATAATTTTCCAAGGGATGTTTAAATTCCCTGGCTCTCTTATAATTTTGTCTTAATGACTAAGGTAGATTGAAAAACGGCACAAGGGGAAACTAAAAATAATTTAATTGTTGATTTCCACAGACCTCATTTCCTTAGAAAACTGTTTCAAGAGCAAACAGTGATGCAGGATCAATTAAAAAGGGTAAAAATATACACAGCTAAGTTATCAGCAATGTTCTATTTCTTGTTCATTCAAAAAAAAAGCAAAACTCCATTGTTACAAGTAACCTCTTGCGATTGCGATATTTCATCCCTTATGTTTTAATTCCAATTGTTTGCTTTCTCTCAGGCTGTGTTCAATACCACAGTAAATCATGTCTGCTCCATATTTCTACTGTTACAAGAATCTTAACTAAAGTGCACTTTTAAAGAAATTACAGATAGCAAAACAACCTCTTACATTCCCCTTGGAATATCCCGAACTGTCTACATATATCCAATTGTTTCATTTTGTTTGTCTTTCTCTATATTTTAACCCTGCAACTGAGTCATTGTAGCAGCATAAACAACACATTTATTTGAAATGTTATTACACCAAATCCCCACTTATAGTTTCCAAATAATACATATTTGGAAAGAATGTTTCAAGGTCAAATGCTATCAAATTGATCGACTCACAGCAGTAGGGCATTAACGTATACTAAACTTAACTATTACAAATGATACAAACGCAAGAGATTTCCATTACTATAAGATAAACAATGTCATGATCATCTATAAACATAATAAAGCAGTCTACATGGGATTTTTTTAGCATATAAAGTTCATGCCTTTAAATTTACAAAGTTATTTACAAGTTTTACTAAAAGTAAATGCTGCAATTGATGGCATTTGGATTAATGCATGGTTATGTCTTTGCAGAAAAAGTATTTTTATTAGGTTGGTAAAATACTGCAAATACTATTATTGATTTCACTATTATTTTCAACTTTGAGAAGGACTTAGTGGAATGTGGGTTTAATGCTTAAATATTTTACAATTTGTTAATTCAGATGGTAAACTATTAGGAGCTCTTGATTTAGGTGAAAAATGAAAAACTGTAAAACCTTACACAGTAGGAAAAATTACTGTTAGACACATTTTTCAAAGGGAATCAGTCAACCCAAACTATACAAATTATGCACATAGGTTTGTATGGTTTTAGCTTCTATATAAATCACACTCTTAGCAATAGAATCACTGTTGCCCTTCTGAAGAAAGTGAAGTGCAATCAATCATGGTAATTAGGGAGCTCTGTTGACCCTTGGTAGAGTCAACAGGCTTGGTGCACCATTTTGACCCCTCGTTTCGCATGCCTCCATCTCCTTAACTGGTGATTAACATCACTTGGTTGATTGGAGCGAGCCCTGCAGAGAAACCTCAGGTAAAGCAAGCCGGTGTCAATTAGCAGTAAGGGAGACATGTAAAACTACTGAGCCTCATGGTCACACTAAGGTTTCAGCAAACCCGCTAATCAGCATATTAAGTCAACTTCAGTTTTGAAGGCAGAAATTAGAACATCAATGGTATAATTTTTATATTGACTATATTCCCTAGAAAGTTTATACTGTCAATTGGGTTTGACACACTCCCATTAAATTGAAAATAACACAATACATAAAACAAATCAGTGAGTATAATTAGCATACATTACGGCTCCTTGCAAAAGTGTCCTTCACAGTGTTGTCATTTCTATCCAGTGATTAAAAACTGAGTCTCTGTCTCTGCTCCTTGTGTCTGCTATTGTATGCAGTGTCACATCAACAGCGCTGTATCCAATCACTAAGCCCAGTTACTGTGTCTGATTAGATGGCACAAGCCTTTCAGAGCCACTGAACTCTCTAATTAGCTGCAGCACTGTCAATGTGACATACTGTAAGTGCTGCAGATAATGGCAGACACAGAAAGCATGAGCAGAAGAAAGTCAGTGGGAGACTATGGGAATGTGAGGTTTTCTTTAATAAACTGCCTGAGGACACAAGTGTTCTAAAACTGGAAAAGCCTTTTAACTAAAATATCAGATGGAAACTGTGCAACTGCTCCCATTGTTCACAGTGAATTCATTTTCACCAGTCCAGCACAGCTGTTGCTGCTACTGACAAGTATAGGTGGTGATCCAGGGTTCTGTTTACAGTGTTTCATTTAATGTGTGGATCCAGACCCAAACCATCACCAACAATTAAAGTGGTAAGAAAGTTTGGTGGCAACTGAAGCATTTTTGCAAACGTTTTGCCTTCAGTTGTGATGCAGTTGTGTCAGGAGAAAAAAATCACTTGAAGCAATGGATACATGTGATACATGTAAGTTGTACTTCTCGAGGTTTTTAAAATATAAGCAACCTTCAAATTTAAAAAGCTAATATCAGACTTTTTTGATGAGACATACTCTATTTGAGAACACGTCCTAATAGTAAAAAACTATTTTTGTGAATATTTTATCAAACTTTGTATCTATCCATAGCCAAAATTGTTGGCACCCTTCCGTTAAGGAAAAACTCACAATGGTTACTAAAATAAAGCTGAAACTGACAAAAATAATTTTTAATTTAAATTTAATGAATATCAACTAATGGAAATGAGGCATTGCTTTTGAATTGGAATTCAGTGGAAAATTAGAAGAAAAAAAAACAACTAATAAATTCCTGGCAAAACTGATGGGACCTTTAACTTAAAGGGAACCTGTCACCCCCCCAGGCGTTTTGAAGTAAAAGAGCCACCTTGTGCAGCACTAATGCTGCATTCTGTCAAGGTGGCTCTTTTATTTGGCGTCCCTTCCACCGCAGAAAGAAGCGTTTTTAAAATTTGTCACTCATACTTGAAGTTTGTCGGGGGGCAGGTCTTTCCCCCGGACACAAACAGCAGACACCTCACATCCATCAGACATTTCGTCCTTTCCTTTTGGCGCCACCTCCTCTGCGTTCTTTTTTTTACTGGCGCCTGCACTGTAATATTGTTTCTTGGGCATGTGCAGTTAGCACTGCTCATCCACTGACATCACATGATGTCTTGCTTATCGCGCCTGAGTGGACGCGCAACCGGAGATCCCACCCCACAGTGTGAAAAAAATCAGAAGAGACTGCGAGGCGGGATGTCGGGCCGTGCGTCCACGCAGGTGCGATAAGCAAGACATCATGTGATGTCAGTGGACGGGCAGCGCTAGCTGCGCATGCCCAAGAAACAATATTACTGTGCAGGCGCCAGAAAAAAAAGAATGCTGAGGAGGCGGTGCCAAAAGGAAAGGAGGAAATGACTGATGGATGTGAGGCGTCTGTGTCCTGTGGGAAAGACCTGCCCCCCGGACAAACTTCAGGTATGAGTGACAAATTTTAAAAACGCTTCCTTCTGCGGTGGAATGGATGCCAAATAAAAGAGTCACCTTGACAGAATGCAGCATTAGTGTTGCACAAGGTGGCTCTTTTGCTTCAAAACACCTGGGGGGGTGACAGGTTCCCTTTAATATTTTGTTGCACCACCTTTGAAGGCAATAACTGCAAACAAATGATTTCTGGAACTCTCAGTGAGACATCTGCACCTGTACACAGGCATCTTGACCCACTCATCATGAGAAAACTGCTCTAGCTGTCTCAGGTTTGAAGCGTGCCTTCTCCAGATGCATGTTTCAGCTCATTCCACAGATGTTTAATAAGATTTAGATCAGGGCTCATAAAAGGCCACTTCGGAGTAGGCAAATGTTTTGCTCTTAGCCATTCTTGAATGTTTTTAATTTTGTTTTGGAACAGTATCCTGCAGGAGGATCCATGACCTGTGACGTAAACCAACCTTTCTGACCCTGAGCAGCACATTTTGCTCTAGAATACCTTGATAGTCTTGAGATTCCATTGTACCCTGCACAGATTCAAATCACTCTGTGCCAGATGCAGCCCAAAATCATAACCAAACTTCCCACATGGTTCTTTTCTATATATACTTGATTTTTACATCTGTGAACATACAGCTGATGTTACTTGCCAAAAAGCTGAAATTTTGTCTCATCTCTCCAGAGGAAATTCCCCCATTAGCTTTGTGGCTTGCATTTTGCTCTATCTGAAACTAATGTACCTTGTCCTAAAGCCCCATCACACACAGCGATCTCGCTAGCGAGATCGCTGCTGAGTCACAAGTTTTGTGACGCAACAGCGATCTCACCAGACAGATCGCTGTGTGGTGTGACACTTATCAGCGACCGGCCCCCCCTGCCAGGTATCGCTGATCATCCTGGAATGGCCAGGACATTTTTTTTGATCGCTGGTCTCCCGCTGGCCAGCACGCATCCCTGCAGCAGTGCGCTGGTAACTAAGGTACACAATGGGTAACTAAGCGACGTGCGTCACTTGTTACCCGCATGTCGCTGTCCTGATTGCTGGTGAAGCTGCCTGTTTGGCAGCTCACCAGCGATCATGTAGCAACACACCAGCGATCCTGACAAGTTCACATCATTGACGGGATCGCTGGTGAGTCACTATGTGTGACTGGGCACTTAGAGTTCAACTTTAATCTCTCTGTAAATTGTTCTTGGCTCTTTGGTTGCCATTCATGTTATTCATCTTTTCAATTACTCAAGTTCCCTTTTATGACCACATCCAGGTAGGTTGTCTGCAGGCCCATAGACCAAAAACTTCTAAATAATATGTGCAAGTGCAGTAACAGGAGTATCAAGATGTTTGGGTCTGTTCTTATAGCCTTAACCTTTAACATGTTAGTATATCATATTCTTTTTAATTCACTAGGACAACTCTTTTCTTAGATTTGCTTGGTCCATGTTGGGTGTGAAACACACCAATGTACCAAAGAGCACAGTGACTACTTTTCAACCTTTAAGTAGGCAGACTGACTACAGCTTTGTATACTCTTACTTAGTCATTCTTGGATGTTTTTAATTGTGTTTTGGAACAGTATCCTGCTGGAGGACCCATGACATATGACTTAGGGTACCGTCACATTTAGCGATGCACCAGCGATCCCGACAACGATACGACCCGGTCAGGATCGCTCGTGCATCGCTATATGGTCGCTAGTGAGCTGCCAAACAGGCAGACCTCACCAGCGATGCAGCAGTGGTCGGCGGTCGTTACTTACCTGTCAGACGCGGCGATGAAGACGTCCTCCCGCCCACGTCCACGCATTGCCGGCGCCAGCAGGAAGCCCAGCAGGAAGCCGCCGACGAGAAATGGCCCAGGACATTCTTGCGCAATCAGCGATAGCCAGCGGGGGAACCGGTCAGAGGTAAGTATCACACATAATGATATCGCTAGCAATATCGCTGCTGCGTCACAAAATCTGTGATGCTTAAGCGATATCGCTAGCGATCTCGCTTAGTGTGAAGTGGCCTTTAGACCAACCATTCTGATAATTACAGGAAACGAACAAACCTACATTAGCATTATAAGCTCAAAGTAAAAGGCCAATAAGCACAAACATTTTAAGAAAACATGCACAAAGAATGTGTAAGGATCAATATATCAAGAAAATATATATTAAAACCAATATGTAAAACATACAAAATTTAGACATTAATACTATCGATTGGTGAGCAATAATAATATGCTCCCATTGCTCAGAAAGAGCAGATCAATTAGAAAAAGTTTATTGAATATAAAATACAATCTCAGGATTGAAGATGGAAACTTCACATAAATGTAGAAGCCCAAAGTAGTAAATGCAAGCATACAGTTATAGATATTCAATGAGAAAAATATTTGAAAGTAAAACAATAGTGTAACACAATGGTAAAATTGCAGTGACATAAGGGTCCTATCACACTAACCGATGCACCAGCGATCCCGACAACGATACGACCTTGTCTGGATCGCTGGTGCTTCTCTACATGATCGCTGGTGAGTTGTCAAACAGGCAGATTTCACCAGCCATCAGGACCAGCTAGGATGCTGGTATCCAAGGTAAATATCGGGTAAGTAAGCGAGCGCATCACTTAGTTACCCACTGTGTACCTTGGATACCAGCGTGCTCGCGCTGGGAACTGGTATCCTAGGTAAATATCGGGTAACTAAGCGCCGCACGTCACTTAGTTACCCACTGTGTACCTTGGATACCAGCTCCCAGCGCTAGCACGCAGGTATCCAAGGTACACAGTGGGTAACTAAGCGACATACGCGCTTAGTTACCCGATATTTACCTTAGATACCAGCTCCCAGCATCTGCTTACAGCACTGGGAGCTCGCTGATTGTTGCTATCCCGCTGCCACATGCAGCGATGCGAGCAGGCCAGTGGGAGACAAATGATCAAACAATGGCCCAGGACATTCCTGCATGATCAGCGATACCCGGCGGGGGGGGCGGTCGCTGATGCATGTCACACACAGCGAGATCACTGGCGAGATCGACGTTGCATCACAAAATCAGCGATCTCGCTAGCGATCTTGCTGTGTGTGACGGGGCCTTAAGAGATACCTTGCCAAAGAAAAAATGCTACCTTGCAGGAAACCCCTTAGTTTAACATGTGCCTATGGTCAAATTATTTTCAATCTAGGGGTCCCATCATTTATGCTCATGCCATGTTTTTTAGTTTGTTTTTTTCTTTTGATCCACAATTCTAAAGCAATGTCTGATTTCCTTTAGTTTATATTTAATAAATATAAATAGAATATTGCTTTTGTCAGTCTCAAGTTATTTTAGTGGTCATTTTTTTCTTACTTTAAAAGTGTTCCAAGTTTTGGTTACTTCTCTAAAAGTGGGGTATAATGTTCTGAATATGAAATGCAGAAGAGCAGAAATTATTCTATTAATATGATATGTATCCATGCAGTACTTACGGATACACTTCGGTAATGATCTGTCCCACAAGCCATTTGCCTTGCAGTTGAGAACAGATGATCCCAGAAGATAGTAGCCTTTTTTACAATGATATGTCACGCTGATTCCATAGCGGAAACTCTCAGGATAGTTTTGTTGTCCATGACGAATTGCATTTTCTACAAAACCTGGATCTGTACAATTTACCACTGTAAAAGATAAGAAAATACAAATTTTTCAGGCTGATCATGCACAAAATGAAAATAACCTAGTGTTAATATAACAATTTTTGTTCAGAAACTTAAAAAATATCCTTTAAATTTGAACCCAAATGTGTTACATTTGACCATTCTAAATATTAAAGAAGAATATAGACAGAAAATTACATTTTTTTAACTGTAACGTATTTTCAGCAAATGTCCCTACTAGACTGTTTTTTTAACTTGAAACTTCCTTTCAGGCCCCCTTCACAGATTTGTATAAAACCGGTATCAGTACTGGTGTCATCAGTAGAGATGAGCGACTTTGCCTTTTTTCGGGTGGAGTCGGGTTTCATGAAACCAGACTTTCGCAAAAGTCGGGTCGAACGCAATCAGCCAATTATCGTGAAAAGTCGGAGGCCAACTGAAACACGAAACCCAATGCAAGTCAATGGGGAAGGAAAGTTGGCAGTGAGTGGAGGACAGGAAACACACCTACAGTGCCCATTTTAATGCCCAAAACATCAATTTTTATTACTTAAGCTTGTCAACCTTAATTTACTTTATAATAATAGCTAGGCATTGAAAACAGGGGGTTATTTGGCTAAAGTTGTGGGGGGGTAGGGCTGGCTCCAGATTTTCATGGGCCCAGGACCAAAGAGTGTCACTGGGCTCCTTTAACACATTCCACAATTCATGATCCCCTGATACAGCAGAGAAATAGCGGTATAGTACAATGAAAAATACTTCACTTCTTACATCACATGACTGATATCCATTTTAAATTCTCCAATAGCTCCAAAAACGGACAGTATATTACTCCATACAGTATTATGGCCACCGCATAGTGTGCCATACAGAGTAAAGAGGCCCATATATTTCTCCATACAGAATCATTGTTCCCATATAATGTTTGATACAGTATATGATGAGCTCCACATAATGCTACAGTATATGTTGGTCCCCATGGATGAAGCTCCACTGTCTTATGGGCCCAAATAATGCTCCTTATATAATGGGCCCAATTTCTAATGCTCCAGTGTATAATGGGCCCTGTAAATGCTGCTCCAGTGTCTGATGTCCCCCATTTGGAAAGCTTCAGCATATCATGGGCCTCACGGATGATGCACTAGTGTACGATTGGTCAAAATAATGCTCCATATATAATCTGCCCCATATACAATGCTCCAGTATATGATGGACCCCATGGATGATGCTCCAGTGTCTTATGGGCCCAAATAATGCTCCATATATATTGGGCCCCATTTCTAATGCTCCAGTGTATAATGGGCCCTGTAAATGCTCCAGTGTCTGATGTCCACCTTTGGAATGCTGCAGTGTATGGTGGGCCCCATATATCATTCTCCGGAGTATAGTGCTCCCCAAAAATTGCTCCCAACCTTTAAAACAATTAAATAAGTCTCCTCACTAGGGAATCCCTGTACTCTGGACTCCTCGTCGTCCCCATCTTCCATCTTTCTGCACTTGGACTGTTTAGGCAGAGGGCGTACAGATGTGATGTCATCGCGCTCTCTGACCAGAATGTTACTGTCAGGAAACATGGAAGACGTCACGGCGGTGGAGCAGGGAGAGGTAAGTATTTCAACTTTGAAAGTGCTGTGATCCTGAGCAAGCGGGGGGGGCCCATTCATTGGCGACGGCACTGGCACAGGGCCCCTCATAGTACGGCGGTGTCCCACCGGCAGAGACGCTTTTGCGTACTATGAGGGGCCCTGTGCCAGTGCCATCACCCATGCGTATGCCCCCCCACCTGCTCAAGGAACCTGCACTTTCATCTGCACCTTCCTCTTTGTCACCGTGTTAGGTGGTATAGTATGCGGGAAGGGGAACCTGAGTTTCATCAGGGTTAGATTCTGGCTGTGTAGAGTGCGAGGGGAATGTAGTGGTCTGGGTCAATGTACCAGCAGAATCATCTAGCAGTGGCTGGGCATCAGTGCACTTGTGGCACCCCCAAGAGCACGGTCGCCACAGTGGCAATACCTTCCTCCTAGGGAGTGTGATGTCATGCTTGGGAGCAACGAATGATCTTTCTAGCAGTTAAACCAACACACAACACAGTTCCCACTCCAGGCCAGCATGGAGAGCTCTGAACCTGACTGCTGAGGAGCTGCTCTCTGTGGTCGGGAGGAGGGAAGTTAGGGCAGTCTGTGAAGGGAAGGGGAAGTGTGTGGATGTGAGAAGAGGAGCTGGAGGATGAGCAGAGTTAAGGCTCACTCCTAGCTGGAGCGCATGGTCCAGATTCCGGTCTCAAAGTTTGTAGGGACACTGACGGTCCTGCAGCAGAAACCGGAGTAAGTAGCAGCTGTAAATGCTCTGTTCCCAACTAAGGCTCGGAGGCCCCAGCAGCGACGTGTGTAAGCCAGATGGAAAAGGCTACGGTTGCCTGCCATACAAGAAAGTTCCAAAAGAGAGTCAACAGGGAGAACTTCAGTGAACTCAGTACTGCGAGTACCTCAGATAAGCGCTTGAACGGAGGCCACACTACCTATCTGCAGAGAGAGAATTCCTAATTTGCTTCCAGACTGACCAACTCCTTCTCTGTCTGTACTCTGGGTCCTGGACGGCACTTACCAAGTACAGGTAAAGGAACTGCATGACTGTCTGTTATCTTTCTCCTGCGCCTGGCACACGGCTCTGCTACTTCCTGCACTGCACACCATCTACCAACTCTTTCATCTGCCCTGTGACTACGGCCCTACCTGTGCAGGGCCTCTACATCTTAGGCCTGTTTCACACTTCCGTTTTTGACCATCAGTCAAAATCCGCCAGTTTTTTTAAAAAACGGATCAGCCATTTTTTTTGTGGATCCGTTTTTTTCCCCATTGAGTTGCATGATGGCCATCCGTTGGATCCGTTTTTTGGAGGATCCGCCAATTTTTTTTTTTTACGCCGACATGCCTGGATGGACCTTGCAACGTTTTTTTTGCTACAGGATCCGCATTTTACAGTGTGCATGTCCAGAGGAAGGAATTCAGCCGGAATTTTAACCCTGAAATCCTTTCTGGCGGACGGAAAAAATTTCTCTCTCTCTCTCTCCTTCCCGGACTGTGGTTCCTTTAAAATTCTGCATTCAATGGATCCGTCAAAAAAACGGTCCGGTGGCATCCGTTTGCATCAGTTACAAATGGATCCGCTTTCCGCCATTTTGGCAGGTTTTAACTGACAAGAAAAAACGGATGTGTGAATGAGGCCTTAGCTGCACCACAACATCTGTCCCATCTGTCCCAGAGAAGCGACACTGCAGTGCTGGTTAATCTGATCAGAAACCACAGGTGGCGTCATGTATCATTCACCTATAAACGTTATTCACCCCTTTGCATGGACGCCCAGGGCCACGGACCGGGTCACTACCACCGTGACACATCCCTCTGAAACACCGGCCCGGTACCGATTAACCCCACTGCCCTGGCTGGCGACCCTCACTCCATGTCAGATTCATCTTGGACTGGGGAATTCACGATTTGACTTGATAACCCAGGCATGGTAAGTGAAAAGAGCTCCATGGAGTAATCTGAAGTGTGGCCTGCCGCATCCTTCACTTTTTTTAGGGGTGAAGGACACAAGGAAAGGTGTTGTTCCTGACCAAGAGCCTCCACTGACGACTCAGTGCTTTTATTTTTTGAAACTTCAGAAGAGGAGGCGATAGAGCTGGAGGCTGTGTCAGCAATGTAAGCCAAATCTTGTTCCTGAAGCTCCGGCTTTAAAAGCGGTTTACCTTCTCCCAGAAAAGGGAGCCTTCGAAGCCTTGTGCAGCCAGACGATGATGCAGGCTCAACACCTCCTGCCTTAGGTGCTATTGCGCTTTTGCCACTACCACCACCACCATCAGTACCAGCTGGCAACCCCTGCCCACCTCCATGGCCTCTTTCACTATACTTCCTCGTTTTTGGGAAAATGTACCCAAAACACCACCAGCTATATGGTACTGTAAAACAAGCTACAAGGTGTATATAGTATTTGGGAGAATTTGAATCTCTCTAGAGATTTTAGGAGGCTGAACTATTATCTCAGGCCCACTATAGATTACACCTCAATTTAACAGGCTGAAATAGGCTGGTGTATGACAAGGTAGAAGGTAGGTGTATATAGTTTTGGGGAGAATTTGAATCTCCCTAGAGATTTTAGGAGGCTGAACTATTATCTCAGGCCCACTATAGAATACACCTCAATTGAACAGGCTGAAATAGGCTGGTGTATGAGAAGGTACAAGGTGTATATAGTATTTGGAAGAATTTGAATCTCCCTAGAGATTTTAGGAGGCTGAACTATTATCTCAGGCCCACTATAGATTACACCTCAATTTAACAGGCTGAAATAGGCTGGTGTATGAGAAGGTACAAGGTGTATATAGTATTGGGGAGAATTTGAATCTCCCTAGAGATTTTAGGAGGCTGAACCATTATCTCAGGCCCACTATAGAGTACATCTCAATTTAACAGGCTGAAATTAGCTGCTGTATGACAAGGTACAAGGTGTATATAGTATTGGAGAGAATTTGAATCTCCTTAGAGATTTTAGGAGGCTGACAATGATGCACTCAGTTCAAGTATGGCAGCAGGCAGCCTAATAAGCAGGACTGCTGAACTCAAATGTGTGGAAAAAGAACGCTTGGTAACTGTGCAGAAAAGAGGAAGAAAAGTATTTTTGCTTTTAAAAAAGCAGTTTGCACAGCAGTGTGCAAACAGCAATGCAGCTATCAGGGAGCCTTATAAAGCAGCCTAATACCCAACAGAGCTGATGCACAAAAATATAGCCTCCCCTGTCACTGCACACAAACTGTTGTGTTATACAGTGAAAATCGCTACCAGCAGAAGCAGTTTTTTTCTTCTTCCCTGCCTAACGCTCTCCCCTATTCAGAATCATCAGCAGCAACCTCTCCCTAATGCTAATATCGGCAGAAGTAAGATGGCGGTCGGCGTGCACGCCCTTTTATAGCCCCTGTGACGCCACACAAAGCAAGCCAATCACTTGCATGCCCTTCTCAAAGATGGTGGTGACCGCGGCCCATGTCATCGCGTTGCCCATAGTGTGCGTCCTCCATCATTGGCTGAAAAAGGGCACTGGAAGCATCATTTGAAACGCGACTGGCCGACCTTACACTTTGGTCGAGTTTCGTTTTATGAAACCCGACTTTAGCGAAAGTCAGCGACTTATGAATTTGACCGACACGTTTCACTCAACTCTAGTCATCAATGTTTTGGATCAGTGTGTCATAAGTAGTTTGGATCACTATGTCATCTGTGTACCATCAGTGTGTGATCAGTGTACCCTCAGTGTGTCATCAGTGTTTTGGATCAGTGTGTCATCAATGTACCATCAGTGTTTCATCGGTATACCATCAGTGTGTCATCAGTGTACCATCAGCATGTCATCTGTGTACCATCTATGTGTGATCAGTGTATCATCAGTGTGTCATCAGTGTACCATCAGTGTGTCATCAGTATTTTGGATCAGTGTGTCATCAGTGTACCATCAGTGTGTCATCAGTGTACCATCAGTGTGTCATCAGTGTTTTTCCAGTATAGCAAAAGAAATTACAAGGCTTTTCCTATACTTTGCAATGTTAAACACATACAGCACATACATGACACAGGAATGTGTGCTGTGCATGTTTTAAACAGACCCATAGACTTGTATTGGCCATTGTCATCCATATGGCCAGTAAAAAATGGATGTCTTCATGTGGTTAACATGGACACACGGCCCTTCTGAATATATGGACATGTTCACTGCAGCATAGGTTGTAAGGGGGTATGTGTGGTATCTTTGAAAAAAATCAGATACCACACTTACTGCAAACATGGACGTGTGAGAAGAGCCTTAAGGTGTGTGCACATGCTGCGGATTCTGCTGTGGATTTTTCCTCGCGGATTTTGCAAAATCTGCAGGTCAAAAGACCTGCAGTTTATCTGCAGATTAGCCTGCAGTTTTCCCCTGCGGTTTGTCACCTCTACAATGGAGCAGGTTTAAAACCACTACGGATTCCGCACAAACAAGTGACATGCTGTGGTTTTGAAACCGCAGTAAATCTGTGCGGAAAAATCCGCACCGTGTGCACTGCGATTTTTGATTTCTATTGAAAATAATGGTACTGTACACCGCAGCAGAAACTGCTGCGGATCCGCAGGGCCAAAACCGCTGCGGATCCGCAGCAGAATCCGCAGCGTGTGCACACACCCTTAGGGCGCCGTCACACATAGCGACTCACCAGCGATCCCGACAACGATATGAACTTGTCAGGATCGCTGGTGTGTCGCCACATGATCGCTGGTGATCTGCCAAACAGGCAGATCTCAGCAGCGATCAGGACAGCGACACGTGGATAACAAGTGACGCACAACGTTTAATTTCCCGCAGTGTATGTTAAGATACCAGCGCGCTGGTGCAGGGAGCTGGTAACCAAGGTAAACATTGGGTTTCTAAGCGCCGTACAGCACTTAGAAACCCGATGTTTACCTTGGTTACCAGCTCCCTGCACCAGCGCACAGGTATGTAACGTACACATTGGGTTTCTAAGCGCCACGCGGCGCTTAGAAACCCAATGTGTACCTTAGTTACCAGCTCCTGCTCGCTGATCGCTGGTATCCCGCCTGCCACACGCAGCGATGCATGCTGGCCAGTGGGAGACCAGCGATCAAAAAATGTCCAGGCCATTCGAGCACGATCAGCCATAACCCGGCAGGGGGGCCGGCCGCTGATAAGTGTCATACAAAGTGATCTCGCTGGTGAGATCGCTGTTGCGTCACAAAACTTGTGACTCAGCACCTGTCTCGCTAGCGAGATTGCTGTGTGTGACGGGGGCTTTATAGATATTCATTTGCTTCTCATAAATGCATTTCTCACATGTCTATACATATATTTGAAAGCTTTAAATTGAAATACGGACATCTTTGTAATGTCAAATAAAATTTCCAAAAGTATTCATAATTGTTTTTTTGTTACAGTCAAAAACCGTTGCTGAATGAAATTAAGAAGAAAAAACAGCTACTGTATGTTAGCTTTACTTTGGTATAGACCATGGAAGCTATGACCAGATGCAATGAATATGGGGTAAATTTATTATCGGCTTTACACCACAAACATATTGTGTAACAGTCACAAATTATGATGCACGCTGAGTCTGCAAAATTGATTAGTAATGTTTAGCAATTGTTTTGCTAGTTGCATTTAAAAATTCCAGGCATGACAACAATATTGCTGGCTGTTGCTTTAACAAGTGTACCTACATAAGAGCTTAGATTTTTATGGCAGGGCAGTTTTTGTTAAGGGGGAAGAATTTAAAACAAGCAACTTTGTAATAAATCTTATTAAAAAAATCTGTTTCTTTCTCCTCCAGTATAGGAGCTAAAGTGGGGCCCATTATACAGTATAGGATCTATAGCAGCAGCCATTATACAGTTTGGAGCAAACTGTGGGGCCCATAATACAGTTTGGAGGCTTATGCAAGGGCCGTTATACAGTTTGGGGGCTAATGTGAGGCCCATTATACAGCATGGAAGCTGATATGAGGGCCATCAAACAGTTTGGGGGCTAATGCCAGAGCAATTATACAATTTGGGGGCCAATATGAGGAGCATTATACAGTTTGGAGGCTATTGTGAGAGCCATTATACAGTATAGGAGCTAATATGTGATCCATTATACAGTACAGTCATGGCCAAAAGTTCTGAGAATGACACAAATATTATATTTTCACATGATCTGCTGCTCTCTGGTTTTTATGTGTGTTTGTCAGATGTTTTTATCACATACAGAAATATAATTGCAATCATATTATGAGTAACAAAAGGTTATATTGACAGTTAGAATGAGTTAATGCAGCAAGTCAATATTTGCAGTGTTGACCCTCCTTCTTCAGGGCCTCAGCAATTCTCCCTGGCATGCTCTCAATCAACTTCTGGATCAAATCCTGACTGATAGCAGTCCATTCTTGCAAAATCAATGCTTTTATTTTGTCTGAATTTGAAGGTTTTTGTTTGTCCACCCGTCTCTTGATGATTGACCACAAGTTCTCAATGGGATTAAGATCTGGGGAGTTTCCAGGCCATGGTCCCAAAATCTCTATGTTTTGTTCCCTGAGCCATTTAGTTATCACCTTTGCTTTATGGCAAGGTGCTCCATCATGTTGAAAAAGGCATTGTTGATCGCCAAACTGCTCTTGGACGGTTGGGAGAAGTTGCTCTTGGAGGACATTCTGGTACCATTCTTTATTCATGGCTGTGATTTTAGGCAAGACTGAGAGAGAGCCCATTCCCTTGGCTGAGAAGCCACCCCTCACAGTGCGTGCAGATGCACTCACACCTGCCTGCTGCCATTCCTGAGCAAGCTCTGCACTGCTGGTAGCCCAATCCCGCAGCTGAAACACTTTTAAGAGACGGTCCTGGCGTTTGCTGGTCTTTCTTGGGCGCCCTGGAGCCTTTTTGGCAACAAGGGAACCTCTCCTTGAAGTTCTTGATGATGCGATAGATTGTTGACAGAGGTGCAATCTTTCTAGCTGCGATACTTTTCCCTGTTAGGACATTTTTGTGCAGTGCAATGATGACTGCACGTGTTTCTTTAGAGATAACCATGGTTCACAGAAGAGAAACAATGATGCCAAGCACCAGCCTCCTTTTAAAGTGTCCAGTGGTGTCATTCTTACTTAATCATGAAAGATTGATCTCCAGCCCTGTCCTCATCAACACCCACACCTGTGTCAATGGAGCAATCACTGAAACGATGTTAGCTGGTCCTTTTAAGGCAGGGCTGCAATGATGTTGAAATGTGTTTTGGGGGATAAAGTTAATTTTCTAGGCAAATATTGACTTTGCAAGTAATTGCTGTTAAGCTGATCACTCTTTATAACATTCTGGAGTATATGCAAATTGCCATTAGAAAAAATGAAGCAGTAGAGTTTGTAAAAATTAATATTTGTGTCATTCTCAAAACTTTGGCCATGACTGTATAGGAGCCAATGTAGTGCTCATTATACAGTTTATGAAGTTAAGTTGTGCAACATTGTTCACTCTAAGCAGGGACTTCTGGCCATGAGTAGGCCCCAGAGCATGCATAGTGAACTCTGAGGCCTGCTCATGGCAAGATGCCTCAGACTAAAGTGAATACTGGGCCAGAAATTTGATATGATGGAGGTGTGGAGTATTTGACAGTAAACAAGGAGCATTGGGGACAGCCAGAGAACTGAGTGATCAGATCTGTGTTCTTTTCTTTTTAACCGTTTGTCAGCCCTCTAATGTTCAGCGAGATGGCCGCCGCAACAGGCCACCATATCGCTAAATTAGCAATGAGCAAATAAAAATATTGTATTGAATTCAATTCCAAGAAATTTGTTTATCTCTAGTTGACTGTCTAGAGATGTCACCTGACAACCTGACAATACAAAGGTGACATTAACCCCACAAATATTACCCCACTTACCACAGCCACACAGAAAGTGGGAAGAGTCAGGCAAAGTACCAGAATTGGCACATCTAATAGTTGTGCCATTTCTGGGGGGGCTGTGGGATGCTATTTTTAAGCTGTGGGCAATATCTATGACCCCTTAACAGCCTGAGAATATCTGCCCCCAGCTGTCTCCTTTTGCTTAGCTGATTGTCAAAAATGGGGGGACCCCATACCATCGTCTTAAATTATAATTTATTTAAATAAGTTAAAAAACAGAGTGGAAACCCTTGTATTCTTGTTAATCAGCCATGATAAGTCTAACAGCTGAGGGTTGCAGTCCACAGCTGTCTGTTTTGCCATTCTGCTTATCAAAAATAAAACAGACCCCACATCATTTTTTTATTATTTATTAATTTATAGCACCAGCTGATAATAATCCATTCAGCAGTGTCTGGTTTTACTGTTGTCAGTGACAGCAGGTATAGGCTGATTGGAGTAGTATTCACATCAGCCAACACCTCTGTGATCCCTGGTAAACTTTATACCTTTTTTCACAGCTGCTTTCTCATCTAGCGCTCTGACCGTCGGTAGTAATCTTACTTCTGATCAGTGCCACCAGTGTTTCTCATGCTGTCATGCAGATGACAGTGTGGGAAACACCAGATATTCAGGGTGCCAAACCCGAACAGTGACACAGACTTCCTGGAGAAATCTAGGTTTAAGGTCCGTGCCCGAGCAGTAGGTGTTCAGCATGGACCCCGAACTTTACTGTCCGGGTTCGCCCATCATTATTAATAATATCTTTGTTTTTTTGTCTCAGACAAGTACAACAGCCGGGATCATGGCCGCCATTCACCTGTATTTTGCTTTCCTTGCCCATTTCACTGATTTTTTAAAGTACTTATGAATACTCTTTTCAAAATATAAAAATATGGAAGCATACTTCAAACATCTCAAAAATCCTTATACTTTTTCAACAAATAAATTGCAAAAATAGCATAGAAATTGGGCGTTTAGACTACAAGACCTCCTTAAGAAGCATTAATTTTAGGGGGCACTCAGATAATAATAATAATAATAATCTTTATTTATATAGCGCCAACATATTCCGCAGCGCTTTACAGTTTAACAGTTTCAAAACACAAGTCATAAGTAACAACGCTAACAATACAATAATTAAACAAAATAAGACGAAATAAGACGACCCTGCTCGTGAGAGCGTACAATCTACAATGAGGTGAGGGAGATACAGAGTACAGGTGTGTATTTACAATGGTGTATTTACAATGAAGGTCCAGCCATCTTGCAGGAGTGAAGGATGGATGGAGATAGTGAATGGGCTACGCACGCACACTTACACAGAGAATGACTTTGATTAGTGAATGTGATAGGCCGCTCTGAACAGGTGTGTTTTGAGGGAGCGCCTAAAACTATGCAAATTGTGGATAGTCCTGATTTCTTGGGGTAGAGCATTCCAGAGGATAGGAGCAGCACGGGAGAAGTCTTGGAGTCGGGAGTGGGAGGTACGGATTAGTGCAGAGGTTAGTCGAAAGTCGTTTGCAGAGCGCAGCGATCGGCTAGGCCGATAGACAGAAATGAGAGAAGAGATGTAAGGGGGTGCCGCACTGTGGAGAGCTTTGTGGGTGAGAACAAGTACTTTGAATTGGATCCTATAATGAATGGGCAGCCAATGTAAGGACTGGCGAAGAGCGGACGCGTCCGAGTACCGATTACCCAGATGGACGATCCTGGCTGCTGCATTGAGTATGGACTGGAGAGGGGATAGTCGAGTGACGGGGAGGCCAATTAATAGAGCGTTGCAGTAATCCAGGCGAGAGTGGATCAATGCAACAGTGAGGGTTTTTGTTGTTTCCATAGTGAGAAAAGGGCTGATTCTAGAGATGTTCTTTAGGTGTAAGCGGCAAGAGCGGGCAAGGGATTGTATATGGGATGTAAAGGAGAGATTGGTGTCAAACATAACACCCAGACAGCGCACCTGCTGCCGGGGTGTTATTGTGGTACCACCCACGGAGAAGGAAATGTCAGATTTAGTGAGGTTAGTAGACGGCGGGAGCAGAAGAAGTTCAGTTTTGGAGAGGTTGAGTTTCAGATAGAGAGCGGACATGATATTGGAGCCTGCGGACAGACAGTCACTGGCGTTCTGTAGTACAGCGGGGGTAAGGTCGGGGGAAGACGTGTATAGTTGTGTGTCATCAGCATAAAGATGGTACTGAAAGCCAAATCTGCTGATGGTCTGTTCAATTGGGGCCGTGTAGAGAGAGAAAAGAAGGGGGCCAAGGACTGAGCCCTGAGGTACCCCGACAGCAAGAGGAAGAGGAGATGACGTGGAGCCAGAGAACAAAACACTGAAGGAGCGGTCAGAGAGATAGGAAGAGAACCAGGAGAGTGCAGTGTCCTTAATGCCTAGTGACTGGAGCCTAGAGAGTAGGAGATGGTGGTCAACAGTATCGAAAGCTGCAGATAGGTCAAGAAGAATGAGCAGAGAGTGGTCACCGTTACGTTTTGCTGTCAGAAGGTCATTGGTCACTTTGATGAGTGCAGTTTCAGTCGAATGTAGGGGGCAGAAGCCGGACTGTGAAGGGTCTAGAAGGGAGTGAATGGAGAGGTAACGGGTAAGGCGGGAGTAAACTAGGCGTTCCAAAAGTTTAGAGATGAAGGGGAGATTGGAGACTGGTCTGTAGTTGTTTGTGCAGGATGGGTCGAGAGCAGGTTTCTTTAGTAGTGGAGTAACGATGGCGTGTTTGAAGGAGGATGGGAAAATGCCCGAGGAGAGGGAGAGATTAAAGATTGTAGTTAGGTGGGTTGTGACGACTGGAGAGAGAGACTGGAGGAGATGTGAGGGAATGGGGTCGGTAGTGCATGTAGTCGGACGAGAAGAAGAGAGGAGTCTGGAGACTTCTTCTTCTGTTATGGGATCAAATGTGGAGAGTGAGCCAGGGGAGATGTAGGAAGGGATGGGAGTCACAGCACTTGGTGGTTGGGAGCAGATTTCTTGACGGATATTATCTATTTTTTCTGTAAAGTGGGAGGCCAGGTCATCAGCACAAATGTCTGTGATAGGGGCTTGTGCTTTTGGCCTGAGGAGGGAGTGAAAAGTGTCAAAAAGTTTCTTGGGGTTGTTGGCTAGTGAGGAGATCAGGGTGGTGAAGTAGGTCTGTTTGGCAAGGTGAAGGGCAGCGTTATAGGTTCTTAACATAAATTTGAAGTGGATGAAGTCTTCTGGTGTGCGGGTTTTTCTCCATAGGCGTTCAGCACTCCTGGAGCATCGCTGGAGAAGTTGAGTTTGCGATGTGAGCCAGGGCTCTTTTACTCTGTGTTTCAGATTACTGTGACCATCAAAAATGTGGACTCTGTTTTCTAGGGCACTTGCACAGGGCATTAATATTTTCTAGGGGGGAATTTTACCATCTTCTGTAAAGAGCGCAAAAGAAGCATTGTTATTATGTAATGGGCTCAGTGATGGGCATTAATTTATAATGTGGGACACTAAGAGGAGCGCTGTTATTGTGCCAAACAGCAAGTGCAGTAATAGGGACACATACAGCAGCAACAGCTCAGTACTGGATTGACAACAGGATGAGGAGCTTGTGCCGATTGGGAATAGATGAGGACATGCTGGAAATGTAAGATGTCAAATGTGTCTTTGTTGTAATCTCTGCAGAAGAGTCATGGCTGGAAGAAGTTGCCATGTCGGTCTGTGCAAAATGGAAAATAAATGAAAAATGAGCAACTCCATCAGAAAGAATGTCATCTGTAAGTCACTGTATCTAACTGTACTGTAGTCACTTGTATGTTCTGCAGGACTAATATCTTCCACTGTATGAGGAGTCCACTCAAATATTTGTGCCCCCTTGTCCTGAACCCCTAGCTACACCTCTGTCTCTACCATTGAGTTTCTGTCACTGCAACTGCAAAGCCATGCCAGTCTACATATACTGCATGCTCACTTTGTTTTACAGTGCTAGACTGTACTACTGCTGCCAGGGCTGCAGTTGCTGGCTCTGCACTGCCAGAAATGTCCTTGCCAGCCCAGTTCTGATTCTCTACCATGCAGCTTCTGCAGCTGCCAGTGAAGAGTCATGCTAGCCATACATCTCCTGGGTACTCTCAGAGTTTTATAGAGCTAAACCCTACTGCTGCTGACAGGGCTACGATTGTTGGTGCTACACTGCAAGGCATCTCCTTGCCTGCCTGTAGTAATTAAAAGTCACTGCTATGTAATGTTAGCTACACATCTCCTAGCTGCCTACAGAGTTTGATAATGTTGGACTATATGGCTGTTGGCCTTCCACTGTCAGATATCTCCTTTCCTGCCCTAATATTTTTAATTCAAATTCTCATGATTCTAATTTTGAGGAGAATGAGGAGAATATATATACACTACTCAAAAAATAAAGGGGAACACTTATACAACACGTTGTAACTGCAAGTCAATCACACTTCTGGGAAATCAACTTGTCCTGTTATGAAGCAACACAGATTGTGAATCAATTTCTCATGCTGTTGTGCAAATAGAACATACAACAGGTAGAAATGATAGGCAATTAGCCGAGCAACCCCTATAAAGGAGTGATTCCGCAGGGGTGACCTCAGACCTTTTTTCTATTCTCATCCTTTTTGGCTGTTGTTTTGGTCATGTTTGCATTTTGTCATTGCTCTCACCCCTACAGGTACTGTACTGTACTGTACTATAGCATAAGGCAGTGTCTTCAACCCACAGAAGCTGCTCAGGTAGTGCAGCTCATCCAAGATGGCACATCAATGCAAGCTGTGACAAGAATGGTAGCTGTGTCTGACAGCACAGTGTCCAAAGCATGGAGCAGATTCTAGGAGACAGGCCAGTGCACAAGGAGTTGTGGAGGGGGGCCCTAGGAGGGCAACAACACAGCAACAGGACCACTACCTCCTCCTTTGTGCAAGGGGGAACAGGAGGCGCTGTACCAGAGCCCTGCAAAATGACTTCTAGCAGGCCACTAACATCTATGTGACTGCTCAAACTGTCAGAAACAGACTCCATGAGGGTGGTATGATGGCTTGACATCCACAAGTTGGTGTTGTGCTTACAGCCCAACACTGTGCAGGGTGATTGGCATGACCAGTTTGGCAGTGGGTTAGTAATGGTCTGGGGACTTGGGAGGCATTTCTTTGGAGGGCTTCACAGCCTTTCATGTGCTAGCCAGAGATTCCCTGACTGCCATTAGGTACTGTGATGAGATCCACAGACACATTGTGAGACCATAAGCAGGTGCAGTGGGCCCTGGGTTTCTTCTGATGCATGGCATTGCGAGGCCTCATGTGGCTGAAGTGTGTCATAAAGGCATTGATGTTATGGACTGGCTTGCCTGTTCCCCAGACCTGAATCCATTCGAGCACATCTGGTCCATCATGTCTTGTTCCATCCACCAACACCATGTTGCACCACAGAATGTCTAGGAGTTGACTGATGTTTTAATCCAGGCCTGGGAGGAGAGCCCCCAAGAGAACATCCGCATCCTCATTAGTAGCATACCCAGGCGTTGTATGGAGTTCATAAAGGCACATGGAGGCCACACACAATACTGAGCATCATTTCTTTTCTTGAGTCATTTCCAATGAAGTTGAATCAGCCTATAATTTCATATTACACTTTGATTTTGAGTATCATTCCAAATGCAGATATCCATAGGATATTAATTTTGATTTACATTGATCATTTTTACATTTTATTGCTTTCAACGAATTCCACTATATAATAAATAAAGATTTGCTAATGGAATATTTCATTCAGTGATATCTTGGATGTGGTATTTTAGTGTTGCATATATATAAAGAGGACTTGAACTCTATAATGCGACCTGTAGGTAGTAGCGATCCTACAAGCCACAATCAACCCTTTAACGAGTCTTGCAATATGACTTAGGATAATAAGCCTCCTTACCTTGACAAGCCAAAATATACGTATATATATATATATATATATATATATATATATATATATTGCTCATGTAGAAGATATGACAAAAGAATTTATCTGGTTAGTCTTAACATTTGTGCCACAGACAGGATTCCTTGATTACTATTTACCTGGGGACACAATTGTAAATCCAGGTGATAGAGCACCGGAGATTGCTTTCTCCTAGTGACAGCTGTCAAGAATTACATAGAAAATGAGCTCTGGCATTCTCAGCTCGGTCTGTTGAAAAAGTCAGTCTGATGCGTAAGTATGTCCTGATGACTTTGGAACTTTTATCTAAGTAGATTCAAAGCCCGGAGGATATATAAATATGGATTGTCAGTCTAAAAGTAACTTCTTAAAGTATAACTATGTCAAAAATATTTTCCTCTGAATTTATTCTGCGCTATCCTACTATTTTGGTGAAGAATTACATTACTGTATGTAAAATTGTCAATTTATAATCAGCACAGCAGCCAAAATGCACTTTTATATAGTATTAAAATTAATTAATAGGCTGAGCCTAAACTGTCTTAAATACAGTATATTTTAACATATACAAATATATTTTATATTTTTTCATTCATTTTATTTGTTTTATAATGCAGCTGATAAGATATATTATTTAGAGTACTTCTAAATCTAATATATAAAGCTCAAGTGTGTATGTATGTGTGTATGTCCGGGATTGGCATCCGCACCATCGCAGCTACAGCCACAAAATTTGGCACAGTCACATGTCTGGACCCCAAGAGCGTCCTAGGCTATGTTGTGAGGCGAAATTTTAACACTGCGCGTTCCAATTCACCAAACAATTTTGCCCCTATCTACATAATGGGGAAAAACTGTGTGTGTATCAAGCCCCGCCCCTCATTATGATGTCATAATGGTTGCCATGGCGATGCTGATGTCATCATAGGTTGCAAGCCCCGCCGCTCATTATGATGTCATAATGGTTGACTATGGGATGTAGGATGTGTGATGGGTATATGGGCACGGGACTATGGGATGGAGGATATGTATGATGGGTATATGGGCATGGGACTATGAGATGAAGGATGTGTGATGGGTATATGGGCACTCGACTATGGGATGACGAATATGTATGATGGGTATATGGGCATGGGACTATGAGATGGAGGATGTGTGATGGGTATATGGGTATGGGACTATGGGATGGAGGATGTGTGATGGGTATATGGGCACTTGACTATGGGATGGAGGATATGTATGATGGGTATATGGGCACGGGCCTATGGGATCGTGGATATGTATGATGGGTATATGGGCACGGGACTATGGGATGGAGGATAATTATAATTTGCTATAACTAACCACAGTTAGTTACTATGCCCGGGCTGCGCCGGGCTCTTCAGCTAGTTGAAAAATAAAATATATTGCCTGTTCAAGATTTGAAGCCCCACCCTAGAATATACACCAGGCTGGAGATGCAGCATGACAGAGGCATGGAGGTCCGGACAGCAGGAGGTAAGTGGCTGGTAAAAGGTTAAAAATAATAATGAAAAAATAATCACCCCATTGCACACTTTTCTGTTCATCCTCACTGTTCTCCTCTCACTGTCTGGTCCTTCATCAAATCTCATCACTGGCCTAGTGTATACTCTAGACCAGGGGTCCCCAACCTGTTGCTCGGGAGCCACATGTGGCTCGCAGTCCCATGAATTGTGGCTCGCGGCTGTCTGCCAATTTGGTGCATTGGCTCTAGGTCTAGCAAACAGGTATGAGGAGCACATCTCAAAATGGTGAATTTTGTGAGCAGCCCTGCACAGAAGAGCAGATCTGGATGTGCATATTCTGGTCTTAGGGGTTTCAATTTAATTTAAGTATGGTACACAGGAGACAGGATGATACTACCTGTGAGAGGTGGTGCCTGAAGCTGGATGCGACAGTGTGTTGGGAGTGCTGGATGGGAGCAAACTGAATGGGCGTATTTTGGGGACCACTGGCTCTTGTTACACTGCTTTGGGGGGATTTCTGTGGAAAAGCTTTGGTTATCATTACGCCCATAGTGGGGGCTCTGGTTGCCACTACTATGAGGGGGTAAGGAGCTGAATGCGGCTCGCGACCCTCTCTCAGAGCTTAATGTGGCTCTCTAGGTCAGAAAGGTTGGGGACCACTGCTCTAGACCATGGCTTCCTGTCCCAAGTTAAATATGCATATATAGTGATCACCAGGGACTGTGGCCAGAAGTCGTGTCCCATTGTTTGCTCAACGCAGGATTTTCTCATTGCCATTATGTATCACAGCATGCACAGTGATTTCTGTTGCTTGATCATGTCTGGAAGCCTCGACTTAGAGTGGACACTGTGCAAGATATGTTTTCTTTCTTTTTAAGCTTTTTAAGCCCTCTATTATTCAGTAAAATAGCAGCCACACCTGACTGTCATTTAGCTGAAATAAGTTGGAATTATAAAAAATTGTATTGTGCAGGATGTGGATTTTTGTCAAATTTGAGTAGAACTAATAAATTAGACCATCTATAGTAGGCAGCTAGGGTAAAGAAAGCCCAGTTAGCAGTAGTTTAGGAAATTTTTTACTGCCAAGCAAGTATATGATCATATTAATAATAGGAATTTATTATCTGCTTACTTGTGATATGACCATGTGAAAAAAAAAGATTACAGTGAAACTAGTTCCAAAACTAATAACATGTATCTGTTAACATCTTCACACTGAATAATTCATTTGCCTGTAAAGATTAAAGGTACGTTTTGTCACCATCAACTGAAAAGTGATGCGCTCATGAATGATCACTATCTAAACTACTAAATCCTTATATCTAGTATTCAAGTATACAGTTTTTCAGTGGAAAGACAAACTCGTTTTTATGCGGGACCTGAAGGGACAGTACTTATCTTCTCACAAATCATAGGACTTTAAAAACCCAGTGTATGAGTTGAAGACGTTCAAGGAACACAATTCAAATATTGGTATTGATTTTCTGCGTTGAACAAGTACATGAATTTCCCTTGAGAGTTTATGTTTTGACTCTTATTGCTCCCAGATGACACAAGGTTCTTCATATGTGAAATCAAATATCTTTGCTTTGAAAAACATTGTAAGTACAGTAAGCAACTAACAGACAGTGCATGGATACATGGATGCTTTGTCAGAGCCGTAACTGATGTATTTGTTGAAATAAAAAGCTATTTATTTGTCTTATTAAATATAACTTAACTAACTTTATTGTCTATTTCATATCTTATCACACACATTTCAGAATTTAAAGAAGCATAACATCTTAGTCTTGTAAACAAAATATAGATTAAAATATACAATACATTTCTAGGGATGAGCGAGTGCTGAAGTATTTGGACTCGCTATACTCGTACCGAGTATACCCTAATACTCGGGTATTCAGTACGAATAGCGAGTCCAATGATACTCAATGGAAAATACGAGTATTTGTCTGCTGGACCCTTCAAAGCGGTCTGGGGCTGAGGAAAACACTATAAAATGTGTAAATGTTAAAAAATGCATGCTGTAAACAAATGTATATAACCTGGGGGCACCTGGTCAGGCACTGCACGATTGTTTTTACACCACTGCTTCACTAGAATGTGCAAACACTATTTTAAGTTCTTTGTTTTTTTGCCAGAAGAATGGGACTTGTACGCCACTTGCGCAGTGCCAGTGATATATCAGAAGTACCATAAGAGTGAGTGATGATGGAGGCAATCTACTGACACATAAGGGTGTAAGTGGTGTAAGGAGAGCAATCTGCCCTAGGGGTAGGGGCTGTGTTATGGTTAAAGCAGGAAGAAGCCACCCATCATCATCATCATCATCTTCATCACAAGGGATTCACAATTATAAAGCTTGGACTACTGTCCTTGTTGTGCCACTGCCCAATGTGTAGGCATAGATTTAGTGTCTCCAAAAATTAGCCCATGGGGAAGTATCATAGTTCATGAAGGAAGCAAGACAGGTCTGGAGGGCCGAACAATTATGATGAAGCTAGGAGTTGGACTACTAACATAGAGGTGGCCGTGCCCAGTGTCCAAGCATAGCAATAGTGTCTCCAAAAATTAGCCCAAGGGGCATGATAGTATGGTTGATGAAGGAAGAAGAGTCTCACTCTCATCACAAGTGCCTTCGATGGGAAATATTAATTAACGTAACACTGTTTTTAGCTTATTGACCACGAGGTACAGGTGTCAGAAGCAGGTATTGAAAACATGTGTGAGAAGAAGAAAAGGGGCTTGTATGGCATGGGAATGGGATGGATGTGATCACCAATTTAAAAAAAAACTTGTTGGGTGACTTTAGGTTGGGATACTGTCATCTGGAGGGATTAAATACTGTTGCGAAATCCAGTCCTTGTTAAATTTTATCAGAGTCAGCCTGTCTGCATTCTCTGTTGTCAACCGTATGCGTGTATCTGTGATGATTGCCCCAGCGGCACTGAAAACACGCTCTGACATCACACTAGCAGCAGGGCAGGCCAGCACCTCCAAGGCATAGAAGGAGAGGTTTGGCCAACTATGCAGCTTGGATACCCAGTAATTAAACGGTACAGAAGTGTCAGGCAGGACGCAGGTATGGTCACTTAGATAGTCGTTGACCATCTTGTTCAACTTCTCCCTCCTTGATTTTGCTACTGTTCCAGCTAGTCCTTGGTGATGAGCCGGTTTATTGAAGATGGCCCAGTTTGTGGACATTTTACCACCACTTCTTTTGGACCTGCTTGGCATATCTCTCCCCATTCATGCATGCTGTTGCACAGAGCTGGTATCTCTGCTAGCAGTGGTGTCTGAGGGTGCTGTTGCCATCAAATGATCGACAACGGCCTTCTTGAAGGATTCCATTGTGAAACCCCTTGGTGACTGCAACAGTAGCCAAGGAAACTTTTCCTTGTACCATGGTTCTAGAAAGGTGGATAACCAGTATAGGTTGCTATTGAAAATGTGGGTTATGCGAAGGTCTTGGCACAGACAGTCAGATATGAAGTGTGCCATGTGTGCCAAGCTGCAAAGAGGCAAATGTTCTGTGACCCCTGAAGGAGGAACAATACCCATCTTCTCCTAACACTGACTCTCCTCCTCCACTTCCTCCTCTTCAGCCCACCCATGCTGGACAGACATGAAGCTGGGGTTTGGATTCCCCTCTGTAGCATGATGTTTTCCCTCGGTACCACTGAAAAAGAAGTCCTCTCCCTCCTCATTTTCATCATTCTCTTCATCCTCCAATGCTACCTGATGATATTGGCTGGGCTGGGTAGGATCACCCATTGTGAAATTTTGCTCCATACCCAGCTGCTGGGCACGCAAAGATTCCATTTTTTGATTCTGCATCGATTTTTTCAGCAGACATCGCATAGGGATGGTTACGCTGATAATACTTTGATCACCGCTCACAAGCTTGGTGCAGTACTCAAAGTTATCAAGCACCTCACAAATATCAGCAATCCACATCCATTCGACAGTTGTTATGTGTCTTGGCTGAGTTTCCGTGTGACGGTCATGTTTAAGCTGGTATTCAGAAAGTGCCCTCTGCTGCTCACTTAACCTTGCCAACATATGATATGTTGAGTTCCACCATGTTGGCAGGTCGCAAATCAGTCTGTGGTTTGGCAAATGAAATTGCTTTTGAAGCGCTGCAAGTCTGGCAACAGCGGTTGAGAAGTGGTGGAAATGGGGCAAATACGGCGCACCTTCTCAAGTAGGTACGGCAAATCAGGCTTTGTTTTTATAAATTTCTGCACCACCAGGTTCAGCATGTGAGCCATGCATGGCACGTATACCAGCTTCCCGAGCTATAAAACCGCCACCAGGTTACGCCCATTGTCGCAGACAACCAGACCAGGTTGGAGTTGCAGTGGGGAGAGCCACTGATTGGGCTTTTGTTTTATTCCTTGCCTAAGCTCTGCTGCAGTGTGTGGTGTGTCATCTAAGCAAATCAGCTTCAGCAGAGCGTTTTGCCGCTTTGCCGATGCGCTGCTGCACAGCTCCCAACTTGGGAGTGATGTGGAGGGTAATTAAGCATAGGATGATGAGGCAGAGGAGGAGGAAGAGGAGAGACTGGACATATATGATGAGGCGGAAACCCTGATTGAGGTTGGGCCCGCTATTCATGGCGTGGGTAGGATATGTGTTGATGGTTCAGTTTGAGACTTTGTCCCACCCTCCACCAGGTTCAGCCAGTGTGCCGTGACAGAGATGTATCGTCCCTGGCCACAAGTACTTGTCCACGTGTCTGTTGTAAGATGGACCTTCCCGGTTACGGCATTAGAGAAAGCACGCTTTACATTGTTTAAGACGTGTTGGTGTAACGTGGGGACGGCACAGCGGAAAAAATAGTGCCGGCTGGGAACTGAGTATCATGGGGCAGCCACAGCCAAAAGATCACGGAAAGACTGTGTCCCCACAACCCTAAATGGCAACATCTCCATGGCTAGCAACTTGGCAAAGTGCACGTTCAGTATTTGTGCTTGCGGGTGCGTGGCTTGGTATTTACGCCTCCTTTCATACATCTGGGGCACGGACAATTGGACGCTTTCCTGGGACAAACAAGAGGATGAGCTTGTTGTGGCCTGTGTCTGTGCAACCGCAGCTTGTGAGCAAGAGGTATGATGATCATCTGCTTCCTGCCCAGCAGATTGGTGAGGCCGTATCACAGGTGACATGACAGTGGTTTGACCCGCAGTCGCAGACACTCATTTAGTACCCTGTTGTCCAGCCCACCGACTAGGGTGCTTGGCTGCCATGTGTTTCCGCATACTGGTGGTGCTTTGGTTGCTTTTGCCCTGGCCTCTGCTCAGCTTCCTATGGCAAATGCTACAGATGACAACATTTGGTTCAGAAGGACTATCAGAAAAAAATTTCCAGACAGTGGCTGAACGCACCCTTGCCTTGACTTGGGGCAGAGAGGGATTGCTCTTGGCAACAGTTGACACACTTCGCGTTCTGCTCAAACCAGTAGCCCTTGGTGCCTTTGTTGGTGCTACGTATCCACCTTCATCCTCTGTGCTGCTGTGCTGGCTATGCGTGCCAACGGCCCAGGTCGGATCGGTGGTCTCATCATCGACGTCCATGACATCCTTCTTCCGTATTGATATTGGCGACTGGACAGATGGCAACTGTGTGTCATCACCATCAGCCTCCATATCTTCACCCGGCATATCACGTGGATGAAAGTGGCTTTCTTCTGGATGTGGGGTTTCAAATATTTGGCCATCTTCAACAGACGATACCCCCTCACGTTCCTCTTCAATGTCGCACGGTGAGAGGCCAGAAGCAATGAAAGAAAATGGACCAAACAGATCCTCGGAGTGACCAAGGTTGGGGTCAAATGTTTCCTGTGACTCCTGACTGGGTGATGAACTAGGAACAGGTTGAGAATAGGATGACCCAGCGTTATCTGTATGGACAGTAGACTGTTTTGTCACGGACAATTGGGTGCTGCTAGAACATTTCGTGTAGGCCTTGTCAGCCATCCAAGACAGTATCTGCTCTTGTTCTTCTGGCTTCCAGGCCCGTTTATGTTCCAGACCGGGAAATTTCACCAGGAAACTAGATGCATCAACGTTCTTAAATCTCCCAGACTCTGTGCCTTGTTGGGCACCAACGACCCCACGTCCACATCCCTTTCCCTTCACAACAGCCTTTTTAGGAATTTTGGATTTTTCTACCATAGTTGTAGATATTCAGATGCAGATATTGGGGAACAAGGAGCAGTTAGTGCTTTGTGAAAGGTAGCACTACAGCCTAGTACTGCTTTGTGTTTTACAAACAGCACCGCAGAAGCAGAAAAAAATTGCCCTGAGGTTTAAGGTGAGATTACGCACCCCAGTAACCACACAAGACAGCGATGCTGCCACTAAAACATTGCCCTGAGGTTTAAGGCAAGGATACGCAGCCCAGACACCACACAAGACAGTGGTGCTGCCTGCGTGTTAGTTGTGCAGTACCGTGCGTGCGTACTATTTGCTGTTATCATGTGAACGCAGCATGGTAGCAGCACAAAAAACCACCCTGAGGTTTAAGGCAAGAATATGCAGTCCAGATACCACACAAGACAGTGGTGCTGCCTGCGTGTTAGTTGTGCAGTACCATGCATGCGTACTATTTGCTGTTATTATGTGAACGCAGCACGGTAGCAGCACAAAAACCTGCCCTGAGGTTTAAGGCAAGAATACGCAGCCCAGACACCACACAAGACAGGCTGCATGTCAGTTGTGCAGTACTGTGCATGCTATTCACTTTGAACGCAGCACGGCAGCAGCGCAAAAAACCTGCCCTGCAGGGGTAAATGTGACCTAAAAAAAAGCTGGGAAACCGGTCACTACTAGGTCCCTGACCTTATACTTTCAGCTCTGAAAAGAGCTTTTGGGTTTCAAAGAGGATTTCTGGCTGATTTGAACCACAAAACACAACTCTCCCTAGCAGCTGCTCACACTCTCCCTACACTAGCTGTGTTCTGCATGCAATGTGCAGAAAATGATGGCGGCAGGCAGGGCTTAGTGTCAGGCTATGATTGATGACTCATAGGAAGCTGGGCGGCCAGCCAATCATAGTAATGCCACCCACAACCAAGATGGGTGCGGCATTACTATGTATATATATATGTTATGAATGGGTCACCGAGGAGAAAAAGGCAAAACAAGCTAAGCCACAGAAAACCAGAGTGGTTGGTAACTATGCAGATTGCAGATCCCTGATCTTACTACACAACTAGCAGTAGCCGTGGAGCGTGCCTACGATGAACCTAGACGCCTCGTCACGGCCGGAGCACTACATAAGCCTAAAGCAAGAAAAGGGAAAACTAACTGCCCCAGAGCAGACCCCAAAGGAATAGATAGTCCCCACACATGTATTGACGGTGAAACAAGATGAAGGCACAAACACAGGCAGGAAAATAGGCTGAGCAAATGATGGTGCCCAAACTAACTAGACAGGAAAGGAAAGGGAAGACACTGTCTGCAACCTGCAAAAAACCCTACAAAATAATGTCCAACACTTCTGATAGCAAAATTAACCCTGAAGTCACTAGACTTCTCCCACTATATCAGCACTCTGAAATATTCTGAAACAGAGCAAATAGAGACAGAACTAGTAAGGGACAAAAAGCCAATTGGCAAAATACTGATAAACAAGAGTGGAAATTCAGCACAGCCCCCAGCCGGGGCTGGCAGACCACACAAAAAACTGAATAGACCAACAAAATCAAGTGTGAACATTAGCAGAAAAACTTAGCTTTAGATGACTGGAGCAGAGCTGAAAACCAAGAGCTGACAAGCCAGAAGGAATCACCAGCAACTGAATAGGGCGTCGGCTGTCTTAAATCCAATCTGAGAATCCTAAGATCCAATCGTCATCCTCATTCTCAGGTGGCAGATCTCCACCCATCAAACCAGTCGCACCACCTCCCGACACCACCAGAGGGAGTCCAGAAGGGGAACCAGAGAATGAACTCACAACATATATATATATATATATATACTGCTCAAAAAAATAAAGCGAATATTCAAGTAACATATCCTAAATCCGAATGAATGAAATATTCTCATTGAATACTGCACCAGCATATGGTCCCACAAAGGGTCTGAGGATCTCATCTCGGTACCTAATGGCAGTCAGGCTAACTATGGCGAACACATGAAGGGCTGTTTGGCCCTCCAAAAAAATGCCACCCCACACCATTACTAACCCACTGCCAAACTGGTCATGCTGAACGATGTTGCAGGCAGCAGATCGCTGTCGATGGCGACTCCAGACTCTGTTATGTCTGTCACATGTGCTCAGTGTGAACCTGCTTTCATCTGTGAAGAGCACAGGGCATCAGTGGCAAATTTGCCAATCCTGGTTTTCTGTGGCAAATGCCAAGCATCCTGCACAGTGTTGGGCTGTGAGCACAAGACCCATCTGTGGACGTTGGGCACTCAGACCATCCTCATGGAGTTGGTTTGTAACCGTTTGTGCAGATACATGCACAATTGTGGCCTGCTGGAGGTCATTTTGCAGGGTTCTGGCAGTGCTCCTCTTGTTCCTCCTTGCACAAAGGCAGAGGTAGCGGTCCTGCTGCTGGGTTGTTGCCTTCCTACGGCCCCCTCCACATCTCCTGGTGTACTGGCCTGTCTCATGGTAGCGCCTCCAGCCTCTGGACACTACGCTGACAGACACAGCAAACCTTCTTGCCACAGCTCGCATTGATGTGCCATCCTGGATGATCTGCACTACTTGAGCCACTTGTGTGGGTTGTAGAGTCCATCTCATGCTACCACGAGTGTGAAAGCACAACCAACATTCAAAAGTGACCAAAACATCAGCCAGAAAGCATTGGTACTGAGATGTGGTCTGTGGTCCCCACCTGCAGAACCACTCCTTTATTGAAGGTGTCTTGATAATTACCAATAATTTCCATATGTTGTCTATTCCATTTGCACAACAGCCTGTGAAATTGATTGTCAATTAGTGTTGCTTCCTAAGTGGACAGTTTAATTTCACAGAAGTTTGATTTACTTGGAGTTATATTCTGTTGTTTAAGTGTTCCCTTTATTTTTTTGAGCAGTGTATATATATATATATATATAAATATATGGAAGATAAAGTATGTATAAATTTGTGTATATAAGGTATGAAGCAAAAAAAAACATTTTTTCAACTGACAGGAAGATTTTAACCCATTATGAGAATTTCCCTATTATGTATCTTTTACTAGTGATGAGCAGATCAATGTGCTGAGAGTCACACTGGAGTCAAATTTCCTCATATTCACAAATGCTCACAGATTTGAATACGTTATGATTTGAGTTATAAGGATTGCAAAAAATTAGATTATTTATTTCTTATGCAATTGAAAAGGCGGGCTAATTAATTTGTGCATGGCTGTAGTTGAGCTTTCCCATTATGCTTTGCAACTTTTACACCACATGGTCTAGTGCAGCCATTCATTGTGACTATCACAGACACAATAAAGATGAGGGCTGGCCAAGAAGTGTCATTTTAGGATTATACAGCTTAACCCCTTTCCAACATTGGGCATAATAGTACACTGATGTCAGACACCCTCCCTTTGATGTGGGCTCTGTCGGTGAGCCCACATCTTTCCTGGGACATGTCAGCTGTTTTGAACAGCTCACATGTGCCTGGAATAGCCATGGGTGGAATCGTGATCCTCCCACAGCTATTAACCAGTTAAATGCTGCTGTCAAACACTGACAGCAGCATTTAACATGCGCATCCAGAATTCGTGCCGGAAATCCACCCACCCGTCTCGTGATCTTGGGTCACCAATGGGTTGGAATGACAATGAGAGGTCTCCTAGAGACCTCAACAGTTGTCACTGCCAGCTTAATGTGAGCCCCACCCAGGGTGAGTGCTCATAGCAAGTGAGTAATTCAGCTACACACAGGCAAACTGATCATTGCCTGTATATAGCAGAGCCGATTGGGTTATGGAAGCTTCTAGTCTCCCATGGAGACTATTGAAGCATGAAAAAAGTTTAAAAAAATTTTTAAAAATAAAAAAATATAAAAGTTAAAATCACCCCACCTTTTGCCCCATTCAAAATAAAACAATAAAAAAAAAACATACACATATTTGATATAGCCAGACTCAAAATTGCCCATTTTATTAATAAAAAAAGGATTAATCTGATCGCTAAATGGCGTGGCAAGAAAGAAAGTCAAAACTCAAGAATTATGCTTTTTTGTGTCGCCGCGACATTGCATTAAAATGCAATAATGGGTGATAAAAAGATTGTATCTGCACCAAAATGGCATAATTAAAAAGGTCAGCTCTGCATTCAAAAATAAGCCCTCACCCAACCCAAGATCACGAAAAATGGAGATGCTAAGGCTCTCGGAAAATTGCGCAATTATTTTTAAACAAAGTTTTGAATTTTTTTTCACCAGTTAGATAAAAAAGAACCTAGACATCTTTAGTGTCTAAAAACTCAAAATGACTTGTATAATCATAATGGTAGGCCAGTTTTAGCATTTAGTGAACCTAGTAAAAAAGCAAAGCAAAAACACAAGTGTGAGATTGCACTTTATGTGCAATTTCACCACACTTGGAATTTTTTTCCTGTTTTCTAGTATATGACATGGTAAAAACAATGTTGTGTCTCAAAAGTACAACTCATCCTGCAAAAAACAAGCCCTCATATGGCCATATTCATGGAAAAATAAAAAAGTTATGGCAAGGGAAGAAGGGAAGCAAGAAACGAAACTGCAAAACCGAAAATACCTCCGGGTCATGAAGGGGTTAAGGATCAGAACTCAGAGAGCACAGCTCAATCCATATAGTGATAGAATAAGGTCTAAATTTGATTGTGGAGTACTACTGCACTAGTGAATCCCATTGAAAATGGGAGTTGTAGTCTCAGTCTTTGAATAACAATCCAAAATTCCAAATAATACAGAGAGTAATGATGAGCGAACATGCTCGGTGATACTCGGATATCATTTGAGTACTCACATGTGCTTAACACTTAATGAGCATTGGCTGATGCTCGGATTGAATGCTTGAATCCCCATCCCCTATATTTGGCCCCTGTTACACTGCCAATAAGCATGCAGGAATTGCTTGATGGTAAGTGTAATGCCGTAGCCATCTTGGTAGTGGCATTACTGAAATGAGCTGACTGCATTACCTCATCAGAGGTTATAAACAGACAGGAGCCACAACCCTAGGGCACACTGAGACCATTGCACAGCTTAAGGACACTTGTGATTGAAGGGAGAGAGTAGTTATCCAGGCCTGTGGGTGCGCAACTTCATTAATCCGAGTCCTATAGTGGTGCTACTGGTGCTGATGCTGAACCATCATACTAAAAGACCTTCTAAGGGCTAATCTTGTCCTTTTTCTGTTACTATGTGATACATCTACATTTATCCTAGGGACAACTTCTGGAGCAAAGAGAGTGGCTGAATACTGCCTCTAGGCAGGAATTAGGGTTTTGCAGTCCATTGGTAATTTTGCAATCCGTTGTTAAATATATAGCTGCTACAGGTGACCACCTTTTTTTTATTTTGGTGAAAAAATTGTATTGTCATCCATACAGATTTACAGTACATGTTTTTTGTAAAATTGCGGTGGTTTAAAATGTTTAAAAACCATTTTCCCTGCTACAGGTGACCATATTTTTTGCTCCATAAATTGACAAATGTCATCCATACCGTTTCACTTGCTTTGACATTACGGTGGTTTGGAATTTAACAAAAAAGACTTTGCCTGCTACAAGTGACAATTTTTTATTTCCAAAAATTGCCTATTGTCATCCGTACAATTTCATCTAATTGTATGAAATTAAGTTGGTTTGAAATTTAAAAAAACGACACTTTGCCTACTACAGGTGACCATTTTTTTTTGTTACAAAAATTGACTATTGTCATCCATACAGTTTCACCTGCTTTGCATGAAATTACGACGGTTTGAAATAAAAAAGAAAAGTTTTTTAACATTAAAAAAGGAAACTTGATTTCCAGAGACCTAGCAATTGCAAAATGCGTAAAGCATGTGGTAATGGATGGAGAAGTGGAAGTGCTGATGATTGTGCATGTAGACGGCGAGGATGTTTAGCAGGTGTGTGTGCAAATGTTGCTGGAGCACAAGCAACCCGACCATCCACTACAAATAATTTCCTGACCTGCTTCGCAGGGAGGCATGGGACACCACTTTTGAAGCCAGATGAGTGTGAACAGGTGGTTGGTTGGATAGCAAATAATGCTTCCAGCATGCTTTCCAGTACCACCCAGCCTTCCACAGAGTCCAGACTCACCAGCCAACAGTCCAGATCACTTAATTTTCACCCTGATCCTCCTTACTCCCACCTCATTGAGTCCCAGGAGACCAGTGATTCTACACTAGGACACTCAAAGGAGCTCTTTACACCATCATTTCTTGATTGTGGCCTCTTGCCCTGCACATTACAAGAGGGAGCCTCAGTCACAAGAAGATGACAGTGGAAAATTTCGTCTAAGGAGGTAGATTATGATGAGATACAGTTGCTAATAAGTCATGTTGTTGTCAAGTTAAGTCATGAAGACAAGAGTGCGTCAGTGGTAGACAAGGTGGTCGATGATGAAGTCATTGACCCAACCTGAGAAGCTGGCATGCAGAGCGAAGACAGCAGTGCTGAGTGGGTGGAATAGGCAGCACTGAAACAAGCAGTTAGAGGCAGTGGGGTGACCAGAGGCAGAAGACTGGTAACTGTTCCACAGAACACCGAAATCCGTGAATTTCTTCGTCAAAGAGTTAGGTGTTCACCAGTTTGGGATGCATTAAAAGAGAATTCTGAGATGCAAAAAATGGTATTTTGCAACCTGTGCCATGCCAAGATCAGCAGTGACCTGACCACTAAGAGCCTAATTACTATCAGCATGATCAGGCACATGTCATGTAAGCACCCAACTCAGTGGGCCGAACAGCTACTGTAGGTCCACAATTGGTGCCAGCAGGTGACACCATTGCCACTTCCCCTGTGCTAGGTGCTTGCCAATTCCCTGTCCATGACACTGTTGCATGTACCTTCCACCCTGCACCTGTACTTGCATGCTCTGAGGCATCATCATCAGGCACTTCCAAATCATTGTCCCAGCACAGCATTCAGCTGTCTGTACCCTAGGCATCGGAAGAAAAAAATGGAATGTTGCCATTTAGGCTTCTGAGCATGGAGGATTTCTGCCAACTCATGAAGACATCTGTCGCTCTGTACTTGGTCCCCAGCCACCATTATCTCTTCTTCCAGTGTGGCATCACTGCCTTGTACCAGCACATGTCCAAGAACATCACCCGTGCCCTTTAGTAATGAGCAAACGTGCTCAGATGATGTCTTATCCAAGCATGCTTGGGTTTTATCTTGGGCACCAAATGATAGCAGCGTAACATAAAATCCACTGTCTTTTTTGGGGAGGTCTATTCCCATGCACATTAACACCCACACACGCTTCCTGATTTTGGCTATTTGCTGTTGTCCTACTTTTCCTCATCCTCATCATTTACCACCAGTAGATCACCAGGGTGAAGGTGGTCCGTGATGCAACACCCACATAAATTTTTAAGGGTGTTTATGATGCCAGTAGCAACATTTTTTGTACAGTATGTTCATGTATACCCCCCAGGGGCAAATGTTTGTCAGCCCATACCCTTACTGCATGGGCATTATAAGTATAGAAGACCAGCTTCTTTATAATAGAAGCATTTTTTATGAGGTCCTCCTCCACATCTCATCAAAGTTGTATTGGGATGCGTCCAATTTCTTTTCCGCCATTGCACTCATTGCATAGGCAAACAGTATGGAAGACCCACTTCTTAATAATGGGAAAATTGATTTGTGAAGCCCTCCTCCACATCCACGGTATTGGGGTGCATCTGCATTTGATGCTAGGCAGGCCTTGCATGCAATGCTTAGACAAAGAGTATGGGAGTACCAACTTCTTAATAATGGAAATATTGCTTTCAGGTGGCCATCCTGTACATGGCTTCAAAGGAGTATGGGGGTACACCTAAATTTTGGGCAGGTGTTGCATTCACTACATAGGCAAGCAGTATGGGAGTACCAGCTTCCTAACAATGGGAACATTGCTTTCTGGTGGCCATTCTGTAAGTTTTCTTTAAAGGGGTAATGGTGTGTATCTACATTTGGGGCAGGTGTTGCATTCATTGTACAGGCAAACAGTATGGGAGTGCCAACTTCCTAATAATGGGAATATTGCTTTAAGGTAGCCATCCTGTATGTAGCTTCAAAGGGGTATTGGGGTGCGCCCAAATTTTTGGCAGCCTTACCACTCACTGCATATGCAATAACAGTATAGGAGACTCACTGTTTAATCATGGGAACAAAAAGCTTAGCCAGCTGATGCCTCTCTAAGAATGGTGAAGGCCGACTCCTGGCCCTTTAAGAATAGTAAAGGCTGCCTGATGGCCCTATAAAATAGGCTTTGTGACTTTCATACTCCCTCCTTCATAAATGAAACAGGATGTGCCTAATTGTTATGCGTCGGGTTTCGGCCGCTGCACAGCAGGAAACCCGAGACTTCCACTCGGCGGTCTCCCATTCTCCTTCGGCGACAGAGGATCCAGCTCAGCAGACTCGTTGTTCCTAGCGCACTGCTCAGACCAGCACTGTGGGCTTGCTTGCTGCAGCCACCTCTGGTCCACCTTTAGCAAAGCAGGCTGGCCAGCAGCGAGTCTCTGCAGGGACTAAGTTCTCCTTGCGGTCCACTAAGCCTGCCCGTGGTGTGATCTCCCTTTGGAGATCGAAGGTCACATGCTCAGGTCCTTCTCCAGCTAGGATTGGTCCATCTGAAAGGTCAGGAAGTTCCCAGAAGCATGCGGCTATAAAAGGTTCTCATGGTCACTCGGCCATGCGCTAGTATAGACTGCATTAGCTGACTATCAAGAGTGTGTGTTCTATGCATGTATGAATGTCTCTGATAAATGACTCATTAAGAACCCCTACCCTTGGTATGCATGTGTTGTGCAGCCTAGCCTGTTAAGCACCCAGGCTTAGGAGTAGGTAGGTCAGAGTCAGTGACAGGCATTGGTCTCCACCAGTGGCTCGGCACATCATAGTGCACATGCTCTACACACTGAAGTCAGCATCTATACCGGCATTCGCAGTTGCGATGCTGCACACTCAGAAGGTCTAGAGGGACTCTGACCCCATGTCATTGGGACAGGGTTCTGTGACCGCTTTCTGTGCGCTCATTGGCCGGGCTCTGTGTTTTAAACAGTCTCCGGTGTTTATGTTGAGCGGTAGTGCGGCTCTGTGAGTTAACAGAGTCGCTGCTGTTCACACTGGGTGACGTTAACCCACGTGTGACCTACCCACACCGCTTTATACTTCCGCCTTTACTTAGCAGCAGTGTACCACCTCTGCACGGTTGACCCCAAGCTGCGAACGCACCTCCTATTGTTTTATAACTTGGTGCGTTCCACCAGCCCTAACACTGGTGATGTGTCACCCACCACATGGTCTGATAAGGTTGTAAAATTCTAAAATGATATTTTCCAGTGAATGCATTTGTCTTGGTTGAAAGCAATGCTAAAGTTTAAAAATGCATCAAAAACGCTATGTGTGAACATAGCCTAAGTGGTGGAGGAGCATTTTTGCTTTGGGTTATTTATTTTGCCATATATACACATCATTACCCTAGAAAGGATGTTCCTTAGCATATTTCCCAGGAACATCCATTTTGGTTTTGTTTTTGTGTGTTTCATTGTGCGCCTGTAAAAGTGGCATAAGACTCTGACAACATTGTTCACAGCAGTGACCTGGGAGTCAGAAATACTTCCAGGGGTCTTCCCCATGATATTTCCATGTCATGTGAGCACTGTTCCCATCGATTTCTGCAGTTTATAGACCTTCTAAAGATCCCCGGGGGGTCGCTGCAAAAATGCTCGAGTTTCCCATAGACTTATGTTGCTCTACGAGCACCTGAGCATTTTAGTGCTCGCCCATCACTAGTGGAGATAGATGGAAAAGCAGCAGTTAGAATAATTAACTGTTCGGTTACATCATTCATTAACCAAACATCTCATTAGTATCTTTGAATACAGTACAATTTCTGGCAAAAATAGCAATAAATGTGGACACTAAATGTATTACTTTTACAAAGGCTATGTCCAATACAAGATGCTACACTTTGTCTGAATAGTTATTTTATGTTGACAGACTTACTTTAATTGATTAATTGAGGTCAATTGGGAATTCTATATTTTAACTTGTCAAAATATAAGATCATTATCCCATTTTCCCACACAGTACTGAAACTGCGATAGCAAATATATATAATGCTACATGATTTTGGTAAACCTGTTTATGGTTAATTTTTGGCGATACATCACAAAACAAATAACTTTATTTAATGTACTTTAATAAAGCACAACATGTATTTATCTTTGATTGAAAGTTGCCTCTAAAAAGATTAACTCCCTTAGAATCACATCTTTGCAGGAAATTACTTACATTGAGAAAATATAAAATGTGGTAAATAAGATGGAGGCTTCCAGAAAACACAATTCAGAATATTGCTATTGATTTTGCGCATTGAACAAGGGTATGAATTTCCCATGAGAATGTATGTTTTACTTGCATTGCTCCCATACGGCATAAGGTCAGTAAGAGTCAAATTAAATATGGTGAGATCTGTAAATCTGATGACTTTCATCAAACTACAACCTCAGTGCACCCTGACTGCTGATATACTTTATAATTCACATATACAGTTTGTGTGTGAGTGTGTATCAGCCATGGTGCACTGAGGTTGCAGTATAATAAAAGTATATATACTATTGTACAAAAAGCTAATATGTATATACTTTATTTATGTGTTACTGTGTGAAAGATAATCCAGTAAGAAAATCAAAAGGGAATGAACAAAAGAGGAATCCAAGTCAAGTCAATATTTTGTGTGACAGTCCTCCTCCTTGAAAATAGCATTAAAGCATGAATTCTTATAGGTACACTTGCACAGTTTTTGAAGGAACTCAGCCGAGAAGTTGTTCCATACATTTTCCAGAGCTATGCACAGATCTCCTGTGGATGTAAGCATATGCAAATGCATGTTGTCCAAGTGAAAAATAAATTTGGAGCCAATCAAATGCCTCCTTGATTGTATTGCATGATAAATAAGAATCTTCCTTTATTTTATTGAAGCAACAAAGAGAGACCATTAACCATGACCAAATTCTCAGTTCAATTTCCTCAAATTCAGCTCCAAATTTGCAAAGATACTTTTTCATGCTTCAGTGTTGCTCGCAGAGACTTATTATTGCAACATTCTCTAGACCTTCGACAGCCAAATATTTGCCATTTTGACTCATCAATCCAGAGAAAGGGTTGACATGTTTCTGCATCCCAGTTCCCATATTTTCATACATAGTAGAGTTCCTTATTTTTGTTTCCATGTTGTAGTTGTATGCTTGTCTTTTTGGCTTCACATCTTCCATGAACACCACTTCTGGTCAGATTACTCCTCACAGTAGATGGGTGTAGCTGGGTACCACTAGCTTCTGCCAATTGTGAGCAGTTGGCACTGATGAATATCTTTAATTTTAAAGGGAAGCATAGATGATGTGTCTTGTTTCCTTGGCTGACCACTGTGTCTACAGTCCTCAAGGTTGTCCATTTCTTAGTGCTTCTCAAAAAAAACTTAAACAGAACAACTTGAAATCCCATTCTGCTTTGAAATATTTTCTTGGAGAGAGTTTTATGATGCATTATAACTACCTTGTATTCAGGGCCGGACTGGGACAAAAAATCAGACCTGCCGCACAAACCCCACCAGCCCACAAACTATAATACTCCTCACCCCGATCAGTGAATTTCACTTTACTTGTCGTGCCCCTCTCTCTCCTAAAAGGAGATATTTGAAGCGCCATATGTGAATGGCGCCCCAGCGCGTATGATCAACCACAGCTGCATTTACATGGTGCTCTACAGAGCTCTGATTTTTCATGATTGCAGGGGTTCAAGCAGTCGGATCTACAGCAATTAAAAAGTTATCCCCTCTCCAGAGGAGAGGTGATTACTTGGGATAATGCATTTAAACAGCTTTTTCAATAATTTATTTTTATTTGGCCATAGTAATATTGAAAATACTAAACCAATATTGACCCTCCCAAAATCCAATGTCGCCCCTTCGACAACAGGACAAGAGAAGTGGTACTGTGCAGTGTATATACACAGGACAGGAGAAGTGGTATGTGCAGTGTATATATACAGGACAGGAGAAGTAGTACTGTGCAGTGTATATATACAGGGCAGGAGAAGTGGTACTGTGCAGTGTATATACACAGGACAGGAGACAGGAGGAGTGGTACAGTGCAGTGTATATATACAGGACAGGAGGAGTGGTACTGTGCAGTGTATATGTACAGGACAGGAGAAGTGGTACTGTGCAGTGTTAATATACAGGACAGGAGAAGTGGTACTGTGCAGTGTATATACAGTACAAGACAGGAGAAGTGGTACTGTGCAGTGTATATACACAGGACAGGAGAAGTGATACTGTGTAGTATATACGCAGGACAGGCGAAGTGGTACTGTGCAGTGTATATACAGGACAGGAGAAGTGATACTGTGTAGTATATACACAGGACAGGAGGAGTGGTACTGTGCATCGTATATATGCATGACAGGATTAGTGGTACTGTGCAGAGTTTATATACAGTACAGGAGAAGTGGTACTGTGCAGAGTATATACAGGACAGTAGAAGTGCTATTGTGCAGTGTATATATACAGGACAGGAGGAGTGGTACTGTGCAGTATATATATATACTCTCCTCCACACTTATTCGCTCCTCACACAACCGCCTCCAAGATTTCTCCCGAATATCCCCTATCCTCTGGAATGCCATGCCTCAACATGTCCGATTATCCACCACCCTCGGATCCTTCAAACGGAACCTGAAAACCCATCTTTTCAGGAAAGCTTACAGACTGCAATAACCATTCTGCCGCCTCATCACCGCCTGAGCTGCTGCCTCATCACCACCAGAGCTGCTGCACCCCTGACCTTCTGTCTCTTCCCCATTATCTCGTAGAATGTAAGTCCGCAAGGACAGGGTCCTCTCCCCTCTGTACCAGTTTGTCATTGTAAATTTGTTGTGGAAACTTGTTTACTGTTAACGAAATCTATAACTTTGTATGTAACCCCCTTCTCATGTATAGCACCATGGAATTAATGGCGCTATATAAATAAATAATAATAATAATAATAATAATAATAATAATATATATATATACAGGACATGAGAAGTGGTACTGTAAAGATTATATACAGGACAGGAGGAGTGGTATTGTGTAGTGTAATTATACAGGACAGGAGAAGTTGTACTGTGCAGTGTATATACACAGGACAGGAGGAGTGGTACTGTGCAGTGCATACAGGGCCGGCTCCAGGTTTTTATGGGCCCCGGGTGGAAGTCTCAGTCAGCCCCTTTTACACATACCACAATTCATAATGCACAGACACAGCAGAGAAATTTAGGTATACAATGCCAAAGATTTCCCTTCTTACATTACATGAGTGATAACTATTGTACATTCTACAATAGGTCATAAATCAGACAGTATAGTTCTCCATACAGTATTATGGGCACCACATAGCCCTCCATACAGTATAATGAGCCCCTTATATTGCTCCATACAGTATAATGAGGCCCATATATTGCTCCATACAGAATAATGAGCCCCATATATTGTTCCATACAGTATTATGGGCACCACATAGTGCTCCATACAGAATAACATGCCCCATATATTGCTCAATACAGTATAATGAGCCCCATATATTGCTCCATACAGTATTATGGGCATCACACAGTCCTCTATACAGTATTGTGGGCACCACATAGCGCTCCATGCAGAATAACAAGCCCCATATATTGCTCCGCACAGTATAATGAGCCCCATATATTGCTTCATACAGTATTATGGGCACCACATAGTGCTCCATACAGATTAATATGCCTCATATATTGCTCCATACAGAATAATGAGCCCCACATATTGCTCCATACAGTACAATGAGCCCCATATATTGTGCTATACAGAATAATGAGCCCCATATATTGCTCAATACAGTATAATGAGCCCCATATATTGTTCAAAAAATTTTAAGGGCACCACATAGTGCTCCATACAGATTAACATGCCCCATATAATGCTCCATACAGTATTATGGGTACCACACAGTGCTCCATGCAGTATAATGAGCACCATGTAATGCTCCATACAGAAAAATGATCCCCAAATATTGCTCCATGCAGTATAATGAGCCCCATATAATGCTCCAAACAGTATAATGTGCCCCATAAAATACTCCATACAGTATAATGAGCCCCATACCTTGCTCCATATAGAATGAGCCCCATATAATGCTCCATACAGAATATGATGGGCCCCATATATTGCTCCAAACAGAATGGGCCCCATATAATGATCCATATATAATAGGCCCCATATGAGTCTCCACATGATGCTTCATATATAATGGGCCCCATATGATGCTCCATATATAATGGGCCCCATATGATGCTCCATATATAATGGGTCAAATTTGATGCTCCATATACAATAGGCCCCACATAATGCTCCATATATGATGGGCCCCATATGATACTCCAGTATATAATGGGCCCCATATAATGCTCCATATAATGCTACAGTATGTGATGGGCCCCATATGATGATACAGTATATGATGCGCCCCATATATTGCTCAAAATATTTAAAAAAAACTGAAATCCTTACCTCTCCTTGCTGGCCGCTGCTCTGCTCTGGACTCCTCAATGATGACATCTTCCGGCTCTCTGCACTGTGACTGTTCAGGCAGATGGCACACAGACGTGACATCATCACACCCTCTGACCTGTAACAGCAGTCAGAAGACGCTGCAGCAGATCAGCGGGAAGAGGTAAGTATCGCATGTGCCAGGGCCTTGAGTAAGTGGGGGAAGGGTGGACTCTTTATTAGCCCATGTGGCAATATTTCAGTTCCACAGCAGAGAAAGGTTATATTATGGATCTGAAGCATTGCCACATGGGCTAATAAAGAGTCTGCCACTTTTTTCACAACTTATTGGAGTGATTATTATGTATATATATATATATATATATATATATATATATATATACATACAATAAGAGCTACATCATGTATACAGGAAAGGATAAGTATAAATAGCTCCACAATATATACAGTGTTAAGGAATATAGAGTGGAGCAGTGGAATATAGTGTACTGATGTGCCAGTGTATGTATTGTGGATTCCACACTATATACTATATACACAGCAACATACTATATTGTCCATTCTATACTATATACTTGTATATAAGCACAACTCTACATTATACACTATATTAAGAGAGCTTTACACTATATTATGTTGCCTACATCAAATAGGTGAGTGCTGTATATGCATTATATAGGTGATACTGTGACTGGTGTGTATAGTCGCAGTAGCACCTATGTAATATATCTACAGCAGTATCACCCATATACTGTTTTTATAAGTCACAGTATCCCCTATATAATGTATATAGACTGATGTGTATACATTATACAGGTTATATTGTGATTATACACAGATTTAGCAACCAGTATCACTTATATATTGTATACACAGCGGTCTATATGCAGTATACAGGTGGTACTGCATGTGCTGTACACACATAAAACAAAGTTTCCATATTGGGACTCACCCATGTCCCTGAGATGGGGAGGAAGAACAGCTGAGGTGCATCCATCGTTGGGCATGCACAGGAGCGTGTCCCTGGCTCAGATGGTGAGTAGAGCAGGAAACAAAACAAGGGGGATGTACAGCACTGGGGGGACATAGAAATCACAGCAGAAGTAATTAAATCATGTGGGCGCAGGCACCCCAGCTGACTAGAGATGAACTAATAAGCGTGGGAAAGTTTCTGAACTTTTTCCCATGCAGTCAGTTCACATCCGGTCAGCTGGGGATTCCGCGCAGCCTCAGTGACGTCAGTGGTAGTCAGTGAGGCTGCGCGGAGTCCCCACCTGACCTGAGGTGAACTCAGGAGCATGGGAAAAAGTTCAGAAACTTTCTCACGCTTATTAGTTCATCTCCGGTCAGCCAGGGTGCCTGCACAGACATGATTTAATTCATTCTGCAGTGGTTTACAGCAGGGCTGGTAGCATTAACACCGCTCCCAGTTGTAAACTAGTTAACCCCTTGTGATGGATTTCAGCGGGGGACCTGACTGAATGGCAGAAAGATATGTATATTGTTGTTTTTTTATTTTTTTTACAGAACAAGGGCTTTTTTTGGATTAGCAGAATAATAAATTTGTTCAAAAACTTTGTGTATTTATTTCATTAAAATTGAATTAATGTGTGTATGTATTTTTTTAACCCTTTACTATTCAAGGGTTAATAATGGATAGGTGTGTTAGTAACACCTCTCCATTATTAACCCGGCTTAATGTCACCTTTCAATAGCAAGGTGACATTGACCCATTATCTTATAGATGCGCCTTTTCTGGGGTGGCTGGGGGCAGATTTTTTTTAGCTAGGGAGGAGTTAAAAACAATGGTCCCTCTCTAGGTTATTAATATCTGCCCTCACTCACTGACTTTCCCTCTCTGGCAGAGAAATTACCGCGGGAGCCCACACAATTTTTTTTCAGCGAATTTACCTATTAATTTAACACCTACATGCCCCAAATTTTACACACATACCCTAATCTAATTAATAGTCAATGACATATAAAAAACTAAATTAAATGAAATGGTTTACTGTATGTAAACCATGTGTCATTTCATGTCGGGTTTTGTAATGATTTTACAGAAGCCAACAATTGATTTAGCTATTCTGCTATGTAGAACTCTATGAAGTATAAATCTATATATGTATATGTGTCTCAATGACATATATATATACATACAGTATATATATATTTATATATATACCATATATATATGTGTATGTATTCTATGTGTATATATATATATATATATATATATATATATTCTTTCTATTCTTTATTAAACATGTCTGTGAGATTTTACTATATCGCAAAATTAATGGCCGGCTTTTGTTAAAGGACACCGGTGCGTATTTCTCGCAAGTCACACATCTGGTCTGTGTGTAATCCATAGTTTTCTCATGCCGATAGACTTGCATTGGCGTATTACAGATGAAATACGCTGACAATCACAGCATGCTTTTCTCAGCCTGTAAAATACGGCTGAGAAAAAAATCGGCTGAGGGGAGCTGCCCCATAGATTAACATTGGTCCGAGTGCAATGCATTGTGTTTGCTCTTCGCACTCGTCCGTATTTCTTGCTAGTGTGACTCCGGCCTAATTCTCAAACTTCTCAGTTTACAGGTAAAATTTGTCTTCAGTGAAGACAGATTTTTACATTACTGAGATTGTAGATGGCAGTTGCTATTTTTATGTAGACAGGAGAAAGGAGAAGGAGGTATGAGCTCTGCCTCTTGCTCCTCCCTCCTCCCATTTCATTCTTCATGGACTCTCATCAGTAGTAACTGCCATCTCCAATGTCAGCCATAGGAAAGTCTATCTTCACTGAACTGCTATACCCATAAATTGAGAATCTTTAGAATGAATGATCAGTCCTGGCAGAGAAAGAAGTATATTTCCCTGACAAGATATATTGCAAAGTTTCTTGTTTTCATGTGTACTATTGATTTTGGAATTAAAACTTAAGAGGCTGGTTTCTCTATAAAGATCAGTGATTGTAGCTTGCTCAATCTGCTGCTACTACAGGTCTGTAGTCACTGCACTCAGCATCTGCCAGGTATAGAACAGACTAAACTCCTGAGGTAACTGCTTATTATATATTAGGTCAGGAAAAGGTTAAATAATCATAGCAATCTTTATAACCTAAAACATCAATTCGAAATTCTCTATAATCCCATAAAAAAAAAAGAATGCCATCTAAATATATAAAATATATTGCTAATGCAGCAAATAGATGGATAGGACCCACAAATAGATGTCTGATGTCCTCTGGTTCAGAAACATTCCTCTACCTAGTAAATTTTGAACAAAACATCTTAAAACTAAATATCTTATCCATGATCTGGTGACATAAATTTCCATTAATCTCTAAATCAATTTAGACCTTGAAGATTTGACAGCAATCTAGTAAAGGGCTGCTCCGTGCTTCACTCTGCAGTGAAATGCGATGTTCCGTATACAAGAAAAAAGAGATTCATTCTAGATAGAGCAGGTGAAGATATGTAGATTTCTTCCAAGTTTCATGTTTGGAGGAAGAATGAATATTTAGATAGAAAAAAGTGATTTGGTTTGCTGTGCATGTGAATGGATTTTAGTAACTGCCTGTGGCTATAGAGCAATGAGCAATGATAAAATGTACTTTTCTATAGGAAACGCAAATGCATCTACATTAAGAGCTGTAATTATTGTTAGTGAAAAACATGGATGTAAACACATCACTGATTTATTTTCTACTTTTTTTTCCCTTTTTTAGGCTGGTTTCACATTTGCGTTTTTTAGCGCTGGAAAAAAACACATATGTGCGCATGCGTTTTTTCCCCTATATTTAACATGGGTGCGCATACCTGCGCGCTTGTAAGCGCATGTATGCGATTTTCATGCGCTGCGTTTTTTTGGGGTGTGCGTTTGTATTTTCCAGACGCAGCATGTTGCATTTTTTGGCCCTGCAAAAAAGCGCATGCGCACATATGCGCACGTTTTGCGCTAAAAATGACCATTATAGCCTATGGATGCTCATATGTGCGCACTGGCATGCTCATGTATGCGTTTTTTTGCATATGCGTTTTTTTTTTTAACCATGGAATTTAGGGGTTTGGGTTAGAGTTAGGGTTAGTTAAGGGGGTTTAGGGTTAGGGTTAGGGTCAGGGTCAGGGTTAGGGTTGGGGTTTGGGTCAGGGTTAGGGTTAAGTATGGTTTGGTTAAGGGTTAGGGTCAGGGTTAGGGTCAGGATTAGGGTTAAGTATGGTTTGGTTAAGGGTTAGGGTCAGGGTTAGGGTTAGGGTTAGGGTTAGGGTCAGGGTTAGGGTTAGGGTTAGGGTCAGGGTTAGGGTTAAGTATGGTTTTGTTAAGGGTTAGGGTCAGGGTTAGGGGCAGGATTAGGGTTAAGTATGGTTTGGTTAAGGGTTAGGGTCAGGGTTAGGGTTAGGGTTAGGGTTAGGGTCAGGGTTAGGGTTAGGGTTAGGGTTAGGGTCAGGGTTAGGGTTAGGGTTAGGGTTAGGGTCAGGGTTAGGGTTAAGTATGGTTTGGTTAAGGGTTAGGGTCAGGGTTAGGGTTAGGGTTAGGGTTAGGGTCAGGGTTAGGGTTAGGGTTAGGGTTAGGGTCAGGGTTAGGGTTAAGTATGGTTTTGTTAAGGGTTAGGGTCAGGGTTAGGGTCAGGATTAGGGTTAAGTATGGTTTGGTTAAGGGTTAGGGTCAGGGTTAGGGTTAGGGTTAGGGTCAGGGTTAGGGTTAGGGTTAGGGTTAGTTAGGGTTTAGGGTTTGGGTTAGGGTTAAGTATGATTTGGTTAAGGGTTAGGGTCAGGGTTAGGGTTAGGGTTAGGGTCAGGGTTAGGGTTAGGGTTAGGGTCAGGGTTAGGGTTAGTAAAGTCATGGTTTGGGTTAGTGTGAGGGGCCACCTAATGTTGGAAAAAAACGCAAACGCGGTAAAAACGCACTAAAAACGCATACAAACGCATAAAAACGCTGCGTTTTTTTCATGCATGCTCATAAAAATGCTTGAAAAAAACGCAGCAGTTGTATGCTTTTGTATGCGTTTTTTCAATGCGTTTTTTTGCGGGAAAAACGCGCTGCAAAAAAAAGCAAGTGTGAAACTAGCCTTAGCATTTTCCCTATTCACACTTTTCCAGAAGACAGATTTACTTTTCAGTCCAAGAACAATATAAAATGTCAAAGAAAAGTTTCCAGAATTTTGAGCATTATTCCCAATTACAGGAAATCATACACATACCTTGAGTATGCAGTTTTATGCAACTGTCAAGTAATTCTTTAATTCTATTGCATCACACTTTATTTATAAATCAGGAACTCTGTTTTTTTTTACTTTTTAGAAAAAGATCTCATATGTGTGTATACATAGAGAATAGCTTACTAGAAAAAACCCTATATTGAAATATAACTTTTATTAAGTGCAATAATAAGACAAAACAAAGGTCTTTATACCCCCTAAATGGAAATGCCTCAGTGCAATGGGCTACAAAAAGTACTAGGGAAAGACAACCATTTAGATCCCCTAGTCTATTTAAATTGCCAGTACACTATTAGTCTGGCTAATGTCCACCTCTGCTCAAAAAATAAAGATCTCAATGGGATACTTAATTATAGAATCATAGACTGGTAGAGTTGGAAGGGACCTCCTGGGCCATCTGGTCCAACCCCCTGCTCAAAGCAGGATTCGCTAAATCATCCCACATCCTTGGTGATGTTTAATAGATTGTATAATTGTTAGCAATCTATATGTATATTCACAATAGACATCTGTTCACATGCGTGTTTTTTTTAAACACACTTGAATACTCTGTGGGTATGAGTTCAGATATATCTTAGCGTTTACACTATACAGACAAATATTGAGCCTGGTCACATAGCATAGAATTGCCTTCTCCTATACAGCGTCTAGGATATACGCACTAACATGTGTTGGTGTTGATCGTAGGGTGGAGAGATCTTGTCGCTGTGTCCAGTTGCATGCTAGAGTGCGTCTATATGTTGCTGGGACACCTGACGCATGTGTTGTTAGTGCTGGATGTGTGTCTGTATTGTGCTTCGCTATCTGACGCATGCGCGGTGCTTTGTGTTGTTGTGGCTGCGTCTGATCATGTGACCTTGACCTCTAGTGTCTCTGTGTATCCTGTGCATGCGCAGTGTGTATTTAAGGGCATTCCTTCATGTGAATGGCCGTGTGTATACTTATATGCGTGCATAGCACATTCAATAGGCTATGGGGCCTCTGTTATATTATGATTTTGAGCATGCCTAGTGTGACTTTAAACAGGAAATCATGGTTCCCTCGCCACATGTATTTAGATAGGTATATAAGGAGGGGTTTTTCTTGCTGTAGGTGCAGCCTCATCAAATGGACAACTCTCCACTGCCATGTTACCATGAATCTCTCCTGATGAACCCGTCCATTGGGGAAACGGGTCGAGAGTCTGTTGATTTCATCTGAGAGGTTATACCACTATGGTCTTCAGCTGCCTTTGTTTAGCACCACACATAGACAGATAAGTACAAGTGTATTACTAGGACCTATGTGTCCTTATGTGCTATCTGAGATTATCTTTCACTGTATTGATTAATGTGGTCCTCTGGTGTGCAATCTATTTGTAAAAAAATCTATTTATTCTTGTTAGAGCTTGCTGTTCCATGTGAGCACCATGTGTGGTCCCTTTGTCATAAATCCTCTGTTTATCATGTTGGTTTGGGGATTATGATATGAATATAGATATGGTGCTGTATTAATAACTAAATACCAGTAGTCTGTGTCGCTTAGGCTGGTTTCACATTAGCGCTTTTTAAGCGCACGCACGGCCGGGGGTAGCTCCGCCCCCAAGCCGGCTCTCTGCCCGGCGTGCCCGCCCCTTGCTTGTAGCGCCGCCTCCTAGCGCACAGCGGCGCCTGCGATCGGCGCACCCTATCTTTAGCATAGGGTGCGCAGATCGTGCGCAGGCTGTGCGCTAGTTGTGCTTTGACCTGCGCTGCGCACTTTTGACGGTGCGCCGTGCGCGCCAAAATCAAACTTTTCGGATTTTGGCGCGCACGGCGCACCGTCAAAAGTGCGCAGCACAGGTCAAAGCGCAACTAGCGCACGGCCTGCGCACGATCTGCGCACCCTATGCTAAAGATAGGGTGCGCCGATCGCAGGCGCCGCTGTGCGCTAGGAGGCGGCGCTACAAGCAAGGGGCGGGCACGCCGGGCAGAGAGCCGGCTCGGGGGCGGAGCTACCCCCCCGGCCGTGCGTGCGCTTAAAAAGCGCTAATGTGAAACCAGCCTTAATAATATCTGTGGTTATCATGTGTATATGAGTGTTTTATAAGTGGCTAAGCTTGTTTGGACTGTCTCCTTTTCTCTCATTTATATATACACTCACTGGCCACTTTATTAGGTACACCATGCTAGTAACGGGTTGGACCCCCTTTTGCCTTCAGAACTGCCTCAATTCTTCGTGGCAGAGATTCAACAAGGTGCTGGAAGCATTCCTCAGAGATTTTGGACCATATTGACATGATGGCATCACACAGTTGGCGCAGATTTGTCGGCTGCACATCCCTGATGCGAATCTCCCGTTCCACCACATCCCAAAGATGCTCTATTGGATTGAGATCTGGTGACTGAGGAGGCCATTTGAGTACAGTGAACTCATTGTCATGTTCAAGAAACCAATCTGAGATGATTCGAGCTTTATGACATGGCGCATTATCCTGCTGAAAGTAGCCATCAGATGCCTGTTCTTAGCTGAGAGGAGTGGTACCCAGTGTGGTCTTCTGCTGCTGTAGCCCATCTGCCTCAAAGTTCGACGCACTGTGCGTTCAGAGATGCTCTTCTGCCTACCTTGGTTGTAACGGGTGGCAATTTGAGTCACTGTTGCCTTTCTATCAGCTCGAACCAGTATGCCCATTCTCCTCTGACCTCTGGCATCAACAAGGCATTTCCGGCCACAGAACTGCCGCTCACTGGATTTTCTTTCTTTTTCGGACCATTCTCTGTAAACCCTAGAGATGGTTGTGCGTGAAAATCCCAGTAGATCAGCAGTTTCTGAAATACTCAGACCAGCCCTTCTGGCACCAACAATCATGCCACGTTCAAAGGCACTCAAATCACCTTTCTTCCCCATACTGATGCTCGGTTTGAACTGCAGGAGATTGTCTTGACCATGTCTACATGCCTAAATGCACTGAGTTGCCGCCATGTGATTGGCTGATTAGAAATTAAGTCTTAACACACAGTTGGACAGGTGTACCTAATAAAGTGGCCAGTGAGTGTATATTGATCTTTTGCATGTTATGCGAATATCTACTTTCACCTATGACTATTCAAGCATTTATTAAACAAGTGGTTACAGGCCACTTAACATCTTATAGGGTGAAGTAGGAGAGAAGGGACAGTCGTCGGACGAGCATGGGCGCCATTCTCGTTTTTCTTAGGGTGCCAACCTCCGCAACTAGGTAGACGTCCAGACAGTTGTGTATGTATGGTCAGATCACTCTTTTCTGCACATCCGCTGAGTGAGACTGATATTATCTTTGAGCACTATTAATCACTTTTTATTGTCTATATAATAGACATTGACATTGGTGCCTTTTTTTTAATTTTTTTGTTGAGGTATTTGGATGGGCTTTTCTCTGCGATCTTTATTTTTTGAGCAGAGGTGGACATTAGCCAGACTGATAGTGTACTGGCAATTCAAATAGACTAGAGGATCTAAATGGTTGTCGTTCCCTAGTACTTTCTGTAGCCCATTGCATTGAGGCATTTCCATTTAGGGGGTATCAAGACCTTTGTTTTGTTTTATTATTGCACTTAATAAAAGCTATATTTTAAATAGGGTTTTTTCTTCTGGTAAGCTGTTGCATTTAACCTTGTTATATATTGAACTGTGTAAAACATACATAGAGAATACCCATAGCATTATTTCTGGCCATTATATGACTTGTATCCAGCATCATTTAACAGTTTTCTCTGCATGTTGTAGTCACTAAAAATTACAGCACTTTCATTCTGTGTATTCTTTATCTTTCTGCCACTGGTTTCTTCCCCATCCCTCTCCACAGATTTCCATAGAGAACAACTGTATTCTGATCCCTCAATTAAGATGAAATTGAAGACAAATTTGTACAGATGTTTGATTTGCAGATTGAATGACTAGTGCAGGAAATGGTGTGAAGAGGAGACAGAAGTCATTGAGGAAAGAGCCATTTATTTTCAATGAGATAAAATACAAAGTCTTTCAACTTAGCTTGCACTGATGTATAAAAAAATAAAAAAATAAAAATGTGCTTACGCTATAACTGAACTTTACCATAGGGGTCTGTGAAAATGTAAATAAGATTCGGTAAAGTTATCATTAGATTATGCTTTGCTTTCATTTTCAAGTGAGTCTGTCAGCAGGTTTTTGCTTTTTAATCTAAAATCAGCAAAATAAAATGGCAAGGGAGCCTAGTTCCAGCAATGTGTCACTTACTAGGCTGTGTGTGTAGTTTCAATACAATCATTGTTTTGTCAGCAGGAGATTATCACTTTCTGACTACTGACTAGATCTCATGTGCACTGCAGTCAGGTTAATCTGTGTAACCCCAGCCCTAACCATTGATTAGTAATTTGCTCAGAATGTACAGTTTACACATGAAGCTCCCAATTAGTGGTGTAGACAGAGATGTGCATCTAAGCTTTCTGACCACTGCTACAACAGGGATTTTGTCCAAACTACATCAAGCAGTCCAGTAAGTGAAACATCACAGGAATCAAGGTCTCTTTATTTATATTATGATGTTCTCAGATTACATACAGTGGGGGGAATGATTATTTGATACACTGCCGATTTTGCAAGTTTTCCCACCTACAAAGAATGGAGAGATCTGCAATTTTTATCGTAGGTACACTTCAACTTTGAGAGATAGAATCTAAAAATAAAAACTAGAAAATCACATTGCATGATTTTTAAATACTTCATGCAATAAAATGTAATTTAATTATGTATTTGAACACCTACCAACCAGCAAGAATTCTTACTCTCACAGGCCTGTTAGTTTTTCTTTAAGAAGCCCTCCTACTCTGCACTCATAATGTGTATTAATTGCACCTGTTTGAGCTCATTACTTGTATAAAATACACCTGTCCACACACTCAATCAATCATACCCCAAACTCTCCACCATGGCCAAGATCAAAGAGCTGTCTAAGGACACCAGTGACAAAATTGTAGACTTGAGCAAGACTGGGATGGACTATAAGACAATAAGCCGGTGCCTGTGCCATAAACAAATAATTAAAAAAAAAACTGGTGTGGGTTCCCCAGTATATTTGATAGCCAGCCAAGCAAAACTGACAGCAGTGGGATGCAACCCTCAGCTGTCAGAGTTAGCAAGGCTGGTTATCAAGAATAGAGGGGTCCCCACAATGCTTTTTTTAATTATTAAAAAAATGGCTATAAGACACATATACATTACTAATCTTACAGTTATATTGTAAATAAGCACACTGCAAGAATAAAGTTTTTTATTTGAAATAAAAATGTTTTACTTTTTTTATTTAAAAATAGCAAACACAGTTATACTTGCCTAATGCCCAATTCCTTTTAGGTCATAATCTCCTGTAAAAAAGTGAAATAAAAAAAACCATATCCCTCACCTGTCCATCTCTCTGTCCCATGCCGTAATCCATGTCTGGGGATAAATTCTTTTTTTCATATTAATATGATTAGGTAGATTGAAAATACTTAATACAGATAAGTAAGGGTATCTAAATAATAATTAAAATAACTATTATTATAATAAAATTTAAAAAATGTCAAAAGAGAAGGAAGTGGAATTTTCTTAGTAAGTTAAAATGTAGTTCCATTTTTGGTGTTGTTTCTTATTGATGCAAATGCAACTTATAGTCTCACATGGATGCATGTGAAAGCATGCCAAAAGTAAAAAAAAGGTTTAAAAAATATAAAAAAATAAAAGTTGAAATCACCCCCCTTTCGACCCATTCAAAATAAAGCAATAAAAAAATACACATATTCAGTATCACCATGTTCAGAATCGCCCAATCTATCAATAGAAAAAAGATTAACCTGATCGCTAAACGCTGTAGCGAGAAAAAAGTAAAAACAACAGAATTACGTTTTTTTGGTCGCCACGACTATGCATTAAAATGCAATAATAGGTGATCAAAAGATCATATCTGCACCAATTTGGTATCAATAAAAATGACAGCTCGGCATGCCAAAAATAAGCTCTCAGGCGATCACAAAAAATGGAGACGCTACGGGTCCCGGAATATGGCGCAAATTTTTTTTTAACAAAGTGTGGAATTTTTTTTCACCACTTAGATAAAAAAGAACCTAGACATGTTTGGTGTCTATGAATTCGTAATGACCTGGAGAATCATAATGACAGGTTAGTTTTCGCATTTAGTGAACATGATGAAAAAACACAGCAAGTGATGGATTGCACTTTTTTGCAATTTCACTACACTTGGATTTTTTTCCCATGTTTCAGTACATGACATGGTAAAACCAACCATGTCATTCGAAAGTATAACTTGTCCCTCAAAAAAGAAGCCCTCATATGGCCATTTTGATCAAAAAATAAAAAAAGTAAGGGCTCTGAGAAGAAGGGGAGCAAAAAATGAAATTGCAAAATCAAAAATACCTTTGGTCATTAAGGGGTTAAATAGGTTGTCTATTTTTCTGATAAATGTCTGCATTCACTTTCTGTGACCCGTGACTGTAGACTTCTGAATCCTTACAGCAAGTGCACTGCCTAGTAGCAGGGCTTTCCGGTATTGCTGGTAAGTGGATGGTCAAGTGACCGCAACTATGCAACTTGTATATTTCTTTAAACATTGTGACTATATGTGCTAGGCCTTTTTCAGTATAAGCATATTAAAGTGGATGAAATGAGTAGTTGGCTAAAAGGGATGTATGGTCTTCAGATAAAACTCTGCTGTTACTCTGTTTTACTTTTTTACTATGCATTGCTTAACAATCTAAATTCCCTATCATGTAGACTCCTTCCAGATATTGCTCTTGGTGGGATTTGACCCCAGTGCTGCAAAGCAACAGTACTAATCACTGAGTAACCATTTCTGAGTATTTTTTTCACCACATACTTAAGAATCCTTACAACATGTAGACATATATGCTTATTATTCAGGAGTTCCTACCTCGACAAGTTGGGAGAGAGCTGCTCCACATTCCGGTACTGCGGCATTGTGCTTGAAAAGGCCCATGAAGTACATAACCCATGTTACAGGTAAAGTTCACCACATCATTTAAGTTAAATTCACTTCCATTTGTTATTCCATGAGTTGGATTTCCAGGATGACCACAAGTGATAGCTGTAAAAAAGGTAACATTTATTTGATGCAAGTGAGGGTATCTATATGTGAAGAATATCATCAAGCATATTATGAGTGATTAAATAACATTTATATTTGTCCTTCTTTGATGTTATTAAAACATTGTTTTATTGGAACACTTTTTTCTCCAGACGCCATACAAAAATTATCCTTATATTTAGACTGCAAAAACATTTATGCTGTTTTGAAAGTAAAGCCATAATATCCTCCCATCTTGAAGTGAAATTTGTATTTCCATTTTTTGGGACCCATATAACATCAAAGAAGAACAAATATAAGTGTTATTGCCTTGGTTTACAATAGTCAAAATAATTAAACAATTACAAAGGAATTTTTTAAAACTGTTCAAAAGTTATCCCTTTTTAGGGAGCTGAAACGGGCTACCTCTTTTGAAAGTGAAAAAGTAATGTCTTGTCAACAAACTGGGCAAACAAATTACCCTATTTTGAGATCATTTTCATGTTAGTATAACCTCAAGAAAATATGTTTCCCCAGCATTAGTACAGTTTAAAGCATTATAAAACACAGTGTGCATTCAGATGGCCAGCAATAGTAGCAGCAACAGATGCCGAATAGTAGAAAATTATGACAGGTCAGGCAAGTAGATGTCTCGCAGTGTAGGGCCAGCAATGGCAGCTCTGGCAGCAATACTCCAATATAGATGACATAATGGACAGGGACTCAAAGTCAGGATGAGCAAGGGCCATTAATATAAGTGGCAGAAGAACTGTGTAGCAGACAGACAATGGAAATTAAGTCAGGCAGGTCGTATGGCTGATTTAAAAGTGTTCATCTGCCATAGGTGAAAGTAAGCACTGATGTATGTCAGCATGATTTTAATGCATGCATTAGATAACCTGAATATTCTCACTAACAGGGTCAACATAACAATACATTCATAGCAAAATGGGCAAGTTCTTGCCATTGGTCCTATCTGATATCCATAAGGATATGGAATTGTGGCACATATCTGCCTGAGAAAGAACACAGTCTAGGTACAGCTGAAAATAGCTTTTCAGCCAGTGTCACTGTTTGCTGAAGTGCATCCGGCTGTCACAATGGCAGATGACACTTCTGGTCCATCATGTCAAATATATCAAAAAGTTGCTCCTGCCTTAGCTACTTGTAGCCCTAAAGCTGACAGGGGAAAATTGAGTCTGTAGGGATTACAGAAAGTCAGCTTGTCAGTCTTGTTGTTGACATGCATTGGCTTTGGAAAAGATTCATATTCAGCACCTCAGTTTGATGGGTAGTTGTCATGGCTATTATAGTCATCCTCAACATTATCACTCTGTTAGAATAGTCCCCCTTATGTGCCATTTCTTTGTTTCCCTCCACATATTCTCTGTTGCTCCTCCTCCACCAAATCCTGCAGCACGTAGTAATATGGACCTTGAGAGTCCATAAAAGGCACAGAGTGGCTATGAACATGTGCAAGTTGCTCTAGTTCCTCCATCCCCTATTGTATTCTTCCGAATAATTTTTCCAGGATAAATATGAAGGGAAAGACATTGTTGACTGCACATTTGCCCCTACTGTCCAATTTTGTCTCATATTCAAGAGGCTTCACTAGTCGACATGCATCCATCAAAGTAACCTACAATCCAGATTAGTTGCTTCATGATATTGTCTATCACTGCTATCTATCATTCAACTCTATGACAATCTCCTGTAAATTGATCAGCTCATCTCTAGTGAATAATATAAGTTTACTGACATCCTGGGTTACTTATTTCATATGCTACTCTTATGTCTACAAATACTTTTAAAAAGAACCTGGCAACTTCCCCAGACCTCTTAAACTGCCACAATGTGTTTTGTCCTATATTTTTACCCTTCTTAAGTAATTTTTATAGTCTTATTGACTACTGCATATAGAAAAACAAAATTTTTTTATAACTGCAGTAGCAATATTCTAATTAGTGGGTGATTAGTCATGGGTGAACTGTTTTCCCCAGACTCCTGTGGGATTGAGTAACATCATTTGCAAGTGTGTGTATGAAGAAACACTTGCAAAGATAAAAAAATTTTTTGCCTCAGGTCATTTATGAATATTTGTAAGTGTGGCGTCACCACTGGTTCTTTGCAAATCTCTATCTCCCTGACAATATGCAGTCAGCCAGTGATAAAAAGTGATTATTAGAAAGGGTAAAATGGTAATAAATACACGGTGACAGTTTAGGGAGGTCTGAGGAAGCTGTAATGTTTCCCATTAAACATTCTCGCTAAGTTAAGTTGTTTAGCAGCAATCTTCCCCAAATGGAAACTTGATGGTCTGACAAGTTCTTGAAAGTGAAAACATTTCCCATTAAATAATTATTCCAATTTCAAACATTTTTGGCATACAAAATGCATGACAGATGTGGTGTCATATTGTGCTTAGTGGAAAGGTAGTCACGTGTGAGTGCCTTCAGCACTGAAACCTCATCTCCCGAGATCTTGGTGCCGAGATCTCCATCTGTGCATGCACCACCCCGGTGGCTATCTTCCCGGAGTCCACAGCACAGGAAAACATGGAACTGTGCGGGGCTCTGGCCTTGCACAAAATGTCAGCAGAACCCCCTCACAGTACCGGAGACACCCGCAGCAGCGCCGGGCAGCACTGTTGGACACCCCCGCAGCACCGCAGTTCACTCTTAGCACCGGAGACACCCACAGCAGCAGGCAGCAGCAGGCAGCACCGCCAGACACCCCCGCAGTGCCAGACACCTGCAGCAACACCAGATACCCGCAGCAGCACCAGACACTGCAGCAGCACCAGACACCCGCAGCCGTGCGCCGCACGTCGGAACACCAACTCATCCCAGCCTGTAGCCGACAGCATCACCCCACTCCTGCCTCCTCCAGCAGTGACCCTGGGACCCCACTTCACCGCAGCCACCACCCATGGTAAGTAATAAGATGCATGGATTAAAAGAAGCATCACCATTTTATTTTAAAAAAATCCTATTTTGCTTCTCAAAATTTGGGGTGTGTCTTATAATCTGAAGAGTCTTATAATCCAGAGTGTCTTATAATCCAAAAAATACGGTAATATTCGGATTTCTCAAGCATTTGAATTCTCACCATGCTGCTGCAACAATGAGCTAATCCTAAAGCATGGCCATTGCATTTTCAGACTGAAATATTACCTTTTGGATGGAAATGATAGTTTGTTACATATGTGTACAGATTTGTAGCCAACATGCTTCATCAGTCTTAAATAAATCCACTTATTGACCATGTTCCTTGTCTGGCTGATTTTGTTCTTTTTAAAATTGTTTAATTTATGAGAATTGCATGAAATATTTAGTCATTACTGAAACTTATTCATGCGTGCATCCAGTTCTTTGTATTGATTGAAGAGTGCCATTTATACTAATAAGCGAATCATTACTATATAATAAACTGCTATGCAATGTAAACCCTTTTGGCTGACACAGTTAACTTCCCTGTTTCTTAAAATTCTTATTTTAAATCATGCTTTTATTTTTCTCCTTGGCTAACCCAGAAAATAGTGCAATCAGGCAATTGCTTCCACATTTTTTTTGTGGTTCATACTGATGTATATATGCAATCGGGTTCAATCAGATTCAGAGACCTTTACACTCTGCTAAAATTATATCAATGTATTACTAACTTGAATCTGAAATTGGAAAAGGAAAAAGTTTGACTAATAAAATGCACTGTATAGTAGTAGGAGAACAAAAGGAGCACACAAATACTTATTGCAAACCTTTTGTAAGTGCTGAAGATAAAAGCAGAATCCTGCAGAGCAATGCAGTCAAAGATTAAGTGAAGAAAGTGAAAAGCACACAACTCTAAATAAAGTTATTTCTTTTGAAGTTGAATGTAAAGTTTGGAAAGCCTGGACTCTTAGGATCAGTCATATACTGTGGAAATGATGTATTACTTTTGTTTTCACATAATACTAGGCTCTATACAAAGAAACAAATGAAAATGTCTATTTTTATCTTTTTTTAAGAGCACACTACCCCCTCGGCCAGTCATCTTCCTGATTTCTGAGGTGTGGAAGGGGGAATGCTCCCGTTTGTTTGGCAGGCTGAGCAAAGAGCATTGTCACCCTGCTGACTTGATGGATGCATGTCTAATGTTGCTATGTGAGGCAACTATGCCTTTGCAGCTTCAGAAGCACATTGTGACTGAGACTCAGAATCGAGAGCTAAAAGTGTGCTCTTAAAAAGAAGTGTATTCAATATGTGGTGCCTAGAGTTGAGCGACTTTGGTCGGATCGGGTTTCGTGAAACCCGAATGAAACAAAATTTGTTTTGGATGAAACTGGTCCGACTGGGGCAAAAAAAGTCGAAGTTTCATCTGTAACCCAACCCCAATGCAAGTCAATGGGGAATAAAAGTCGGCATTGAGTGGATGAATGTCACTCAACTCTAGTGGTGCCCTAACAGAAATAGTCACTTTTTCAGTCTGCAATTGGGTATAACCACCAAGAAATACAGACCGTTTCACAGAGATTAGTTTCAAAGGTGCAAAGAAATTAAACAAAAATAATTTACAGCCTTCTGATTAGTAGGAGGTCAATAAGATTGTCTACATCTCCAAAATCAATGAAATATTGTCCCTTAAACTCAGAGGAAGTAAATATAGAAAACATTGAAAGAAGGAGCTTGTTTTTGAAGGCAGATAGTGTTATCCCCAAGGTGATGCCTCCTCTTTTCCATAGGGTCTGAAGATTCCTTTGAGATTAAAACAGTTCAGGAGCGAGTGAACCTTTTCACCAATATATAAACAAAGTCCCTCAATCAGGTGATTGGTTCTCGTGGACAATCACAATGTATGAGTTCCATTTTCGTCTCTCTAAGAGGAGATTTTGAAGAAGGTCTAATATTTGGGGCTTCAGAATTTTGAGCTTACTTCTTTGACCTCTCTTTAAAATACAAGTCTACTGATGAAGCAAAAAAAATAAGATCATCAAGGGAAAGTGGTGAATCTCTGTCAGTAATTTAATCCTTGACACAACTGGATAGACTGACATATAAGATAGCCATGAGAATTTCATTCTTTTAAGCTAATTCTTAAGACAGGGTTTGGGACAGGATGTTTTAATATCTAACAAGTTTAGTCTGTTGCCTAAGCATATAGATTCAGCAGCTAAGCAGACACAACCTGGTTCAACAAACACTCTATGAAAGAGAGATAAGAACGAAGGTAGAGAAAGAAACAGGATTGTCTCATTCACATAATGGAGTGGCCCAAAGCAAAGCATATCCTGACAGCAAAGAAAAAAATATATTCACTTTGAACTGGTCCAAAAAATTGTGGGGGCATAGTTGAAAATGTTTTGTGCATTAATTTTCAGAGCCACTGCAGGTCTTAAGATCACTATTAAAATGGGCTATAGGCAGATTTTGATATAAACTCCAAGAAGAATATCTCAGATGTTGATGAAGCCACAAATGAAGCAAATGTTTACAATAGTGCATCCATATAAGCTGAGAGTGGCGCACAGCCTAGAAGGTCTCCTGTTAGCTCACAAGCTGCAGATCCAGTCCAAGTAAGTTCTCCAGTAGCAATATTTCAAAGTTGTGGTACCTTTGGAAGCCAGGAACTAAGTAAGCAGGGTTTGCAAAATCGCAAGTGAGCAAGTGTCACTGGAAGCACTAAATGCAGCTGTGCCAAGTCTTCAAATAGTATAAGAACAATTCATATGTGTGGGCAGCTTGTAGCTAAATGTAGGCGTGCAATTACACACAAGAATAGCAGAGATACAAAGGAAAACTGCTATCTTTCTTCCAGAAATGAAGATACACAGAAGAGTATAAGTAAATTTGTTTCTTGGTAGCAATAAGCAGCTAATAATCAAGTACCTTGATATTACTGCCAAAATTGTGAACAACACCAAAAACTATTGAAAAAAGCTGATAATCAGGAATCTTGATAGCGGATATGAGTTTGAATCCTTGCACCTCAATATAGCATAGTTGAGAGGAGAACAATAGCACCAGGATAAATGTGCAGAGCTTGGAAGTAGAAACTGATTGCTGGATTGCACTCGCGAGTAACTGATTGAGACAAGAGAAAAGAGATGCATGCTGCACAAATGTATCACCATTAAAAGAACAGCATAATTTTGTTGAACTGACCAAAAACACATACAAAAAGACATAAAGAAAACACACTTTAAAATACCAAAAGGTGTGATAAAGTTCAACAAAACATGCCTACAATATGGCAATGTTGAAAAGGCTCATTAGAAAATGCATACACAGTGCCTTGCGAAAGTATTCAGCCCCCTGGAACTTTTCAACCTTTTCCCACATATCATGCTTCAAACATAAAGATACCAAACGAAAATTTTTGGTGGAGAATCAACAACAAGTGGGATACAATTGTGAAGTTGAACTAAATTTATTGGTTATTTTAAATTTTTGTGGAAATTCAAAAACTGAAAAGTGGGGTGTGCAATATTATTCGGCCCCTTTAACTTAATACTTTGTTGCACCACCTTTTGCTGCGATTACAGCTGCAAGTCACTTGGGGTATGTCTCTATCAGTTTTGTACATCGAGAGACTGAATTTCTTGCCCATTCTTCCTTGGCAAACAGCTCGAGCTCAGTGAGGTTTGATGGAGATCATTTGTGAGCAGCAGTTTTCAGCTCTTTCCACAGATTCTCGATTGGATTCAGGTCTGGACTTTGACTTGGCCTTTTTAACACCTGGATACGTTTATTTGTGAACCATTCCATTGTAGATTTTGCTTTATGTTTGGGATCATTGTCTTGTTGGAAGACAAATCTCTGTCCCAGCCTCAGGTCTTTTGCAGACTCCAACAAGTTTTCTTCAAGAATGGTCCTGTTTTTGGCTCCATCCATCTTCCCATCAATTTTAACCATCTTCCCTGTCCCTGCTGAAGAAAAGCAGGCCCAAACCATGATGCTGCCGCCACCATGTTTGACAGTGGGGATGGTGTGTTCAGAGTGATGAACTGTGTTGCCTTTACACCAAACATATCATTTGGCATTGTTGCCAAAAAGTTCGATTTTAGTTTCATCTGAACAGAGCACCTTCTGCCATATGTTTGGTGTGTCTCCCAGGTGGCTTGTTGCAAACTTTAAACAACACTTTTTATGGATATCTTTGAGAAATGTCTTTCTTCTTGCCAGTCTTCCATAAAGGTCAGAGTTGTGCAGTGTTCGACTGATTGTTGTCCTATGGAAAGACTGTCCCACCTCAGCTGTAGATCTCTGCAGTTCATCCATAGTGATCATGGGCCTCTTGGCTGCATCTCTGATCAGTCTTCTCTTTGTTGAGATGAAAGTTTAGAGGGATGGCCGGGTATTGGTAGATTTGTAGTGGTATGCTACTCCTTCCATTTCAAAATGATCGCTTGCACAGTGCTCCTTGGGATGTTTAAAGTTTTGGAAATCATTTTGTATCCAAATTCAGCTTTAAACTTCTCCACAACAGTATCACGGACCTGCCTGTTGTGTTCCTTGGTCTTCATGATGCTCTCTGTGCTTCAAACAGAACCCTGAGACTATCACAGAGCAGGTGCATTTATACGGAGACTTGATTACACACAGGTGGATTATATTTATCATCATTAGTCATTTAGGACAACAATGGATCATTCAGAGATCCACAATGAATTTCTGGAGTGAGTTTGCTGCACTGAAAGAAAAGGGGCTGAATAATATTGCATGCCCCACTTTTCAGTTTTTGAATTTCCACAAAAATTTAAAATAGCCAATAAATTTCGTTCAACTTCACAATTGTGTTCCACTTGTTGTTGATTCTTCACCAAAAATTTACATTTGGTATCTTTATGTTTGAAGCATATTATGTGGGAAAAGGTTGAAAAGTTCCAGGGGGCGAATACTTTCACAAGGCACTGTGCCTATCGGACTATAAGACACACTTTTTCCCCAAAAAATTTGGGCGGAATTGGGGGTGCATCTTATAGTTTGAAAGCAGGTTTTCCAGGGGGGTTACAGCAGTGGTTTAGCAGCGTCCTCACATTCACACTCACACTCAAATTAAAACTCTCACAGTCACATTCACAATTACACTCACACACTCACATTCACACACTCACACTCACACTGTCACAGACTCACACAGCCTCTTGCGCGGTACCACCAACGGAACACTGTCGCACTGGGCCTGTACAAATTCCGCGCAGGCACAGTGAATCTTTCCGCTGATCCCCGTGGCAGATGCGTGACGTGTCTACAAGCAGAGGAAGCCGGTCACATTAATGAAAGTTCATTTTAAAAATTGTCTGTATCTGACCATGTACGGAACATACCACATCTCCTGGGCAGGGGAGGAAGCAAAAGACAATACTGACATTACAGCAGGAGATCACAGAGGATTCATTTTGTGAGATAAAATATTTCACTGACTGTTTTTAAACAATAATTTAAATCACAAAATGTATCCTCTGCGATATCCTGCAGTAATGTCAGCATTGTCTTTTGCTTCCTCCCCTGCCCAGTAGCTGTGGTATGTCCTGTACATGGTCAGACATAGGGGTGAGAGAGACAGAGCACAGGGGGGAGACAGCTCAAACGGGACAGCACATAAGGGGAGAACACAGCACAAGAAGGAGATAGACAGCAGACAAGGGGGATAGCACATGAGGTAGACAGGTCAAAGAAGAGAGCACAGATGGGAGAAGTCAGCACATGGGGAAAGAGAGTGGATAGGTGGGTGAGCACATGGGGGGAGAGATTCTCAATGCTGCAAAGCCTGCCATCGTGACATTACGGCCCTCCCAATGTGATAGCATCAGGCCTCCATCTAGTATACTGTATATATAAATATACAGTACATATATATGCAGTATATATATATATATATATATATATATATATACAGTACAGACCAAAAGTTTCCATGACTATGAAAATTGTAGATTCACTCTGAAGGCATCAAAACTATGAATTAACACATGTGGAATTATATAATTAACAAAAAAGTGTGAAGCAACTGAAAATATGTCTTATATTCTAGGTTCTTCAAAGTAGCCACCTTTTGCTTTGATTACTGCTTTGCACACTCTTGGCAGTCTCTTGATGAGCTTCACCGGAAATGGTTTTCACTTCACAGGTGTACCCTGTCAGATTTAATAAGTGGGATTTCTTGCCTTATAAATGGGGTTGGAACCATCAGTTGTGTTGTGCAGAAGTCTGGTGGATACACAGCTGATAGTCCTACTGAATAGACTGTTAGAATTTGTATTATGGCTAGAAAAAAAGCAGCTAAGCAAAGAAAAACGAGTGGCCATCATTACTTTAAGAAATGAAGGTCAGTGAGTCTTAAAAATTGGGAAAACTTTGAAAGTGTCCCCAATTGCAATGGCAAAAACCATCAAGCGCTACAAAAAAACTGGCTCACATGAGGACCGCCCCAGGAAAGGAAGACCAAGAGTCACCTCTGCTGCTGAGGATAAGTTTATCCAAGTCATCAGCCTCAGAAATCGCAGGTTAACAGCAGCTCAGATTAGAGACCAGGTCAATGCCACACAGAGTTCTAGCAGCAGACACATCTCTACAACAACTGTTAAGAGGAGACTTTGTGCAGCAGGCCTTCATGGCAAAATAGCTGCTAGGAAACCACTGCTAAGGACAGGCAACAAGCAGGAGACTTGATTGGGCTAAAGAACACAAGGAATGGACATTAGATCAGTGGAAATCTGTGCTTTGGTCTGATGAGTCCAAATTTGAGATCTTTGGTTCCAACGACAGAGTCTTTGTGAGACGCAGAAAAGGTGAACGGATAGACTCTACATGCCTGGTCCCCACCGTAAAGCATGGAGGAGGAGGTGTGATGGTGTGGGGGTGCTTTGCTGGTGACACTGTTGGGGATTTATTCAAAATTGAAGGCATACTGAACCAGCATGGCTACCACAGCATCTTGCTGCGGCATGCTATTCCATCCGGTTTGCGTTTAGTTGGACCATCTTTTATTTATCAACAGGACAATGACCCCAAACACACCTCCAGGCTGTGTAAGGGCTACTTGACCAAGAAGGACAGTGATGGGGTGCTATGTCAGATGACCTGGCCTCCACAGTCACCAGACCTGAACCCAATCGAGATGGTTTGGGGTGAGCTGGACCGCAGATTGAAGGCAAAAGGGCCAACAAGTGCTAAGCATCTCTGGGAACTCCTTCAAGACTGTTGGAAGACCATTTTCGGTGACTACCTCTTGAAGCTCATCAAGAGTGTGCAAAGCAGTAATCAAAGCAAAAGGTGGCTACTTTGAAGAACCTAGAATATAAGACATATTTTCAGTTGCTTCACACTTTTTTGTTAATTATATAATTCCACATGTGTTACTTCATAGTTTTGATGCCTTCAGAGTGAATCTACAATTTTCATAGTCATAAAAATAAAGAAAACTCTTTGAATGAGAAGGTGTGTCCAAACTTTTGGTCTGTACTGTATATATATATATATATATATATATATATATATATATACATCAGAAATTGTTTTATCTTCAACTTGCTTAACAGTAATTTTGACCTGGGGTGCCCAAACTTTTACATGTCACTGTACATTTTTAGAGAAGGAGAGGAAGGCATGTAAAAAAGGGAAATAATGGAGAATAAAGGATGTAATCATTAGAGTTGAGCGAAACGGGTCGAAAAATTTCATAAGTCGACGACTTTTGGCAAAGTCGGGTTTCATGAAACAAAACCCGACCCTAGGATGAGGTCGGCCACGAGGTCGGCGACTTACGCGCCAAAGTCGCGTTTCAAAAGTTTGTTTTGCGCTCTTTTTCAGCCAATCAGGATCCACGGACACTGTGGGCAACGTGATGACATAGACAGGGGTCACCACCATCTTTCAGAAGGGCATGCAAGTGATTGGCTTGCTTTGGTGGGCGTCACAGGGGTTATAAAAGGGCGTGCACGCCAACCGCCATCTTACTTCTGCCGATCTTAGCATAGGGAGAGGTTGCTGATTCTGTAGGGAGAGCGTTAGGCAGGGAAGAAGAAAAAAAAACTGCTTCTGCTGCTAGCGATTTTGCCTGTACAACACACCAGTCACTGTGTGTGCAGTGCAAGGGGAGGCTATATTGTGGTGGATCAGCGGTGTTGGTTGTTAGGCTGCCTTCTAAGGCTTCCTGACAGCTGCATTGCTGTTTACCCACTGCTCTGCAAACTGCTTTTTTAAAAGCAATCCCAATTTTTTTTTTGTCCTGCTGAGGTACTGAGCGTGCATTTTTTCACACCATACAGCGTCAGTGGGCCTCACACAATCCAAAAGTGTCCAGTGTCCACTAGTGTCTGCAGAAATTCAAAATCTCCCTTATCCTGTAGTCACTTTTTTCACACCTGTGCCATCGAGCCTGTGACATAGCGCTCTGATATTCAGTGGGCCTCACACAATCCAAAAGTGTCCAGTGTCCACTAGTGTCTGCAGAAATTCAAAATCTCCCTTATCCTGTAGTCACTTTTTTCACACCTGTGCCATCGAGCCTGTGACATAGCGCTCTGATATTCAGTGGGCCTCACACAATCCAAAAGTGTCCAGTGTCCACTAGTGTCTGCAGAAATTCAAAATCTCCCTTATCCTGTAGTCACTTTTTTCACACCTGTGCCATCGAGCCTGTGACATAGCGCTCTGATATTCAGTGGGCCTCACACAATCCAAAAGTGTCCAGTGTCCACTAGTGTCTGCAGAAATTCAAAATCTCCCTTATCTTGTAGTCACTTTTTTCACACCTGTGCCATCGAGCCTGTGACATAGCGCTCTGATATTCAGTGGGCCTCACACAATCCAAAAGTGTCCAGTGTCCACTAATGTCTGCAGAAATTCAAAATCTCCCTTATCCTGTAGTCACTTTTTTCACACCTGTGCCATCGAGCCTGTGACATAGCGCTCTGATATTCAGTGGGCCTCACACAATCCAAAAGTGTCCAGTGTCCACTAGTGTCTGCAGAAATTCAAAATCTCCCTTATCCTGTAGTCACTTTTTTCACACCTGTGCCATCGAGCCTGTGACATAGCGCTCTGATATTCAGTGGGCCTCATACAATCCAAAAGTGTCCAGTGTCCACTAGTGACTGCAGAAATTCAAAATCTCCCTTATCCTGTAGTCACTTTTTTCACACCTGTGCCATCGAGCCTGTGACATAGCGCTCTGATATTCAGTGGGCCTCACACAATCCAAAAGTGTCCAGTGTCCACAAGTGTCTGCAGAAGTTCAAAATATCCCCTGTCCTATAGACACCTTGTACCTTGTTTTACATTTCTATATAGTTTACTGGATTTTGTCTACATTTCTACCAAAAATGAGGAAGGCTGGAGGAAGAGGCCGTGGAATTGGGCGGGGGTTGGCAGCTGGTAATGATGGTGTTGGTGGTGGATCTGATGGTAGTGGCAAAGGCAAAATAGGACCGAATGCAGGAGGTGTTGAGCTTGCGTCATCGTCTGGCTCCACAAGGCCTCGAAGGCTTAGTTTTCTAGGAGTTGGCAAACCGCTTTTAAAGCCAGAGCTTCAGGAAAAAGTTTGGTCTTACATTGCTGACTCAGCCTCCAGCTCTATCGCCTCCTCTTCTGAAGTTGTAAAAAATAAAAGCACTGAGTCGTCATTGGAGGCTCATGTTCATGAACCACACCTTTCCTTGTGTCCTTCACCCCAACCAAGATTGAAGAATGACGCAGGCCATACTACTGATTACTCCATGGAGCTGTTTTCACATACCATGCCTGGATTATCAAGTCAAATGGTGAATTACACAGGCCAAGATGAATCTGACATGGAGTGCACTGATGCACAGCCGCTGATAGATGATTCTGCTGGTACATTCACTCAGAGCACTACATTGTCCTCGCAGTGTACAGAGCCAGATTCTGACCCTGATGAGACTCAGGTGCCCCTTCCCGCACACTATACCACCATACACGGTTACACAGAGGAAGGTGCACATGACATTGAAGAGGAGGTGATGGATGACCCAGTTGTTGACCCAGATTGGCATCCATTGGGGGAAGAGGGTGATACTTCCAATAGCTCAGATGAGGAGGAGCATCCACAGCAGACATCGACATCGCAACAGCTGTTATCTGGCAGGCCCGGAGTACTCCAAAGACAGGTTCCAAAAATCAAAAGAGTTGCTGGACAGCTTGTCCAGATGGTCAAAAGATCACAGCGTGCTAGGCCGCAAAATGTCTGCCAAAGTAGGAAGAGTGCAGTGTGGCACTTTTTTGAACAAAATCCTCATGATCAGGCCAAGGTTATCTGTAAGAAGTGCGCAAAGACCTTTAGCCGAGGGAAAAATCTGAAAAATTTGAATACCAGTTGCATGCTTAGACATTTAACCAGCATGCACTTGCAAGCGTGGACACAACACCAAACCTCAAGTGCCACATGTGCAACTGATCACAAAGAAGGTAGTCAACAACGTTACATTGTTTCCCCCACTGTAAGCCCACCGGTTAGCACAGCAGCAAATGTTGAGGTGTTGTTGCAAGGCCACAGCAGTCAGGGAATCCCACTGTTATATCAACAAAATACTGAATCTAGGCCATCAGAAAGAACACCAACTCCATCACCATCATCAACCCTCTCTCAGTCCGCCCTGTCCACCGCTACTTCCACCATATGCAGCTCTCAAGTCCAGCTCACCCTCCCAGACACTATGAGTAGGTCAAGAAAGTACTCAGTCTCTCATCCGCGTACACTGGGTTTGAACGCCCACATTGCCAAGCTAATCTCGTTTGAGATGATGCCCTATCGGTTGGTGGAAAGCGCAGCTTTCCGCGAACTCATGGCCTATGCAGTACCACGCTATGACCTACCCAGTCGCCACTTCTCTCGCAAAGCCATCCCAGCCCTCCACCATCATGTAAAAGACCGCATTGTCCATGCACTCAAGCAGTCAGTGAATGGAAAGGTGCACCTCACAACTGATGCATGGTCCAGTCGGCATGGCCAGGGCCATTACGTGTCCATCACAGCGCACTGGGTTAATGTGGTGGATGCAGGGTCCACAGGGGACAGCGGTGGTGGGACAGTGCTGCCTAGCCCACGGTATAGGAAACAGTTGGCTGTAGGCGTTCGACCCTCCTCCTCCTCCTCCAGAAGCAAAAGCTCGTCCACAGAGCACAGTCGTACGAGCACTCCATCTGCAGCTGCCACTGTTGCACACGAGGGGTCCCCCTGTCGAGCAGCTAGTGGAAAGCGTCAGCAAGCTGTGTTGCAGATGATGTGTTTGGGCGACAGACACACCGCCGAGGTGCTGGCCGAGTACTTGAAGCGACAAACTGAGTCATGGCTGGGCAGTGTACATCTTGAGGCAGGCAAGGTAGTTAGTGATAATGGCCGTAATTTTGTGGCAGCCATAGCCCTTTCAAAACTCAGCCACATACCTTGCTTGGCTCACACCTTGAACATGGTGGTGCAGTGCTTCCTCAAAAATTATCCGGCGTTAACAGCCCTGCTCCAGAAGGTGCGAAGACTGTGCGCGCACATCCGCCGGTCGCCTGTACACTCCGTTCGTATGCAGAAGCTGCAGCGATTGCTCCACCTTCCCAACCACCGCCTCATTATCGACATTGCAACAAGGTGGAACTCCACCCTGCACATGGTGGAGCGGCTGTGCGAGCAGAGGCAGGCCATAATGCATTTGTGGGAGGATACACGGCCAGGCACTTTGAGAGCAGACATGGAGTTGACAGGTGTGCAGTGGTCGAAGCTGAAAGACCTCTGTAAAGTCCTTCAGTGTTTTGAGGAATGCACACAGCTGGTAAGCGCAGACGACGCCATCCTAAGCATGAGCATCCCACGTATGCGTCTGCTCATGCAAACTTTGACGCACCTTAAGGAGCAGGCATCTGCAGCCAATGTTGATGAGGAGGAAGAGGAGGAGGGAATCCTTGATGACATTCAGCCATTGTCTGCTCAGGGACCTCTCCTGGACGAGGTGGAGGAAGAAGAGGAGGAGGAGGATGATGATGGGGATGATTACTTAGGGGAGGAGGATGCATCTCGTGAGGCAAGTAAAAATGTTGGCGTGGCAAGGTCTGGTACAGGGTTTGTGCGTGACTGGAGGGATGTGGATTTGCCAGAAAGTGCTCCTCCACCCAGCACTCGCAGTGCATCATTGACACCAGGAACATTAGCCCACATGTCAGATTATGCCTTGCAGATCCTAAAAAGGGACCCCCGCATTGCCAAAATGATGAACGATGACGACTACTGGTTGGCCAGCATCCTGGATCCACGCTATAAAGGCAAATTACAAAACATCATGCCACAGGAGAACCTTGACCTAATATTGGCTAATAAACAAGCAACTCTGGTAAATCGGTTGCTTGAGGCATTCCCAGAACACAGCAGCGGTGATGGTTCTCACACGAGCCGTACGGGCCGGGGGCAGCTTGGCAGAGGTGTTCATGGTGCACACAGCAGAAGTGGCGTTGGAGACAGGGGTTTCATGACAATGTTGTGGACTGATTTTTCACGAACTGCTCACACAATTGGTAATACTGCATTGATGGAAAGTGACAGGAGACAGCAGTTGTCAACTATGGTTACAAACTACTTTTCCTCCCATATCGAGGTTCTCCCACACAGGACATTCCCCTTTGACTATTGGGCCGCTAAACTGGACACCTGGCCTGAATTGGCACAATATGCCTTACAGGAGCTCGCTTGCACAGCTGCAAGTGTGCTATCGGAAAGAGTCTTCAGTGCAGCTGGATCAATCCTGACAGAAAAAAGGACCCGTCTGTCAACCCAAAATGTGGATGATCTAACCTTCATTAAAATGAACCATGCATGGGTTTCCAAGGATTTTGTCCCACCTTCCCCTGATGACACATAGGGTGACAGAAGAATGGCTTGCTTTGGTCCACCTCTTCCTGGGACTTGACCTATTTCGCCTTTTGCATCAGCTGAATGTCCAACATCAACATATGCCACTTTCTAAAACTCCCTAACTGTGCTGCCTCTCCCCCCATGGCCGGGGTCACCACCTAGCGCACGACACCGTGCGAGTGCCGTTGCCCTGGACAGGTGGGTAGGCCGACTCTTGGGCGTGGGCACTGGCACAGGGTCCCTCATAGTGCAATCAAGTGTCTCTGACGGTGGTGGTGCACACCCGCCGTCAGACACAGCGCCATACTATGAGGGGCCCAGTGCCAGTACCGACGCCCACGAGTGGGCCCCCCTTGCTTGGGCAGTGCCCCAGCATTTGCAATCTTTACCTCTCCCTGCTCCTCCGCTGTGTAGTCTGGGCCGTCAAATCCATACTGTGCCTGACACCATCTGAGCCTGCCTCCTGATGTATATACATATATTTTGAATGTGTACGCTATCCATACATGTTATCCGGGGATACGGTACCCTTTCTCACCTTTGTGCAATCACGTGCAAGCCATACTGGACCTAACACCGTCTGAGCCTGCCTCCTGATGTATAGACATATATTTTGAATGTGTACGCTATCCATACATGTTATCCGGGGATACGGTACCCTTTCTCACCTTTGTGCAATCACGTGCAAGCCATACTGGGCCTAACACCGTCTGAGCCTGCCTCCTGATGTATAGACATATATTTTGAATGTGTACGCTATCCATACATGTTATCCAGGGATACGGTACCCTTTCTCACCTTTGTGCAATCACGTGCAAGCCATACTGGGCCTAACACCGTCTGAGCCTGCCTCCTGATGTATAGACAAATATTTTGAATGTGTACGCTATCCATACATGTTATCCTGGGATACGGTACCCTTTCTCACCTTTGTGCAATCACGTGCAAGCCATACTGGGCCTAACACCGTCTGAGCCTGCCTCCTGATGTATAGACATATATTTTGAATGTGTACGCTATCCATACATGTTATCCTGGGATACGGTACCCTTTCTCACCTTTGTGCAATCACGTGCAAGCCATACTGGGCCTAACACCGTCTGAGCCTGCCTCCTGATGTATAGACATATATTTTGAATGTGTAAGCTATCCATACATGTTATCCTGGGATACGGTACCCTTTCTCACCTTTGTGCAATCACGTGTAATCCATACTGGGCGAGAAAATGGCTGGCGAGCTGTTAAGCAAGCTACAGCACCTGTGGTTTGCACACGTAAGTTTTTCATTTTTTCAGGAATGACGGTTAGGCCTAATTCCGGAACTGCGGTTGACCTGCACTTACTGGGAAATCATCGTTCGCGGGTAATAATTGTAATCAGTGATCCCCATCACTAACGTTGTTCAGCGGGTTATCTGCACCTGTAAGCGACAAACGCTGGCTTTTTCAGTGTAGCGCACATGCAGCCACGGACATGTATGGGCCTGACACACCAGTTATTGGCCATTCTCATGTGCCAGAGCCTCACGTGTCCCTCTAGTAAGCTGGACTCGGACCGCGGGGCATGACGGAGTCTCGTTCGTTAACGGAATTAAGCTTGCAATGAGTGCATCTGTTCTGTAGCTGGCATGGTTGAGGTTTCCCAGGTGGAGTCGAATTTAACCGTAGGCTCCACTCCTGGTGGTGCCCTTCTGGACATTCCTTTAAGGTTCAGCTTTGCAACCATACTGCCCACGTAAAACAAACACTTTGCCTTCATGAACGCTGTTTGGAGGGTCATGACTCGTGGGAATAACGCCGCCCAATCAGTTAACCTGCTAGAGAGATCCTTCATTGCTCCCAAGCATGACATCACACTCCCTAGGAGGAAGGTAATGCCACTGTGGCGACCGTACTCCTGGGGGCGACACAAGTGCACTGATGCCCAGCCACTGCTCGATGAATCTGCTGGTACATTGACCCAGACCACTACATTCCCCTCGCACGCTACACGGCCTGAATCTGACCCTGATGAAACTCAGGTTACCCTTCCCATATACAGTTCCATCTTACACGGTGACAAAGAGGAAGCTGCAGATGAAAGTGCAGGTTCGGCCCACCCGCCATCAGACACACCACCGTACTATCAAGGGCCCTGTGCCAGTGCCGTCGCCAACGAGTGGGCCCCCCCTGCTTGCTCAGGATCACAGCACTTGCAAGGTTGAAATACTGTGCAGTGAGATGGAAGATGGGGACGACGAGGAGTCCAGACTAGTACAGGGATTCCCTAGCGAGGAGACTTATTTGATTGTTTTCAATGTTGGGACAGCAATTTTTGGGGAGCACTATACTCTGGAGAATGATAGATGGGGCTCACCATACACTGGAACATTCCAAAGGTGGACATCAGACACTGGAGCAGCATTTACAGGGCCCATTATACACTAGAGCATTAGAAATGGGGCCCATTATGTTTGGAGCATTATTTGGGCCCATAAGACAGTGGAGCTTCATCCATGGGGACCAACATATACTGTATCATTATGTGGAGCTCATCATATACTGTTTCAAACATTATATGGGACCAATGATTCTGTATGGAGAAATAGATGGGCCTCGTCATGAGATGTAAAAAGTGAAGTATTTTTCATTGTACTATACCGCTATTTCTCTGCCGTATCGGAGCATGATGAGTTGTGGTATGTGTTAAAGGGGCGCTCTTTCGCCCAGGGCACATGAAAACCTGGAGCCAGCCCTACCCCCCCACAACTTTAGCCAAATAACCCCCATTTTTCAGTGCGTAACTTGTATTATGAAGTTAATTAAGGTTGACAAGCTTAAGTAAGAAGAATTGATGCTTTTGGCATTCAAATGGGCACTGTAGGTGTGTTTCCTGTCCTCCTCTCACTGCCGACTTTTATTCCCCATTGACTTACATTGGGTTTTGTGTTTCGGGACGACCCCGACTTTTCCCTATAATCGGCCGATCTTGCTCGACCCGACTTTTGGAAAAGTCGGGTTTCATGAAACGAAACTCGACCCTAAAAAGACAAAAGTCGCTCAACTCTAGTAATCATACATGATAAATGAAAAAGACAGCATTAAACTGGATATGCAAATCTCACATCCAATTTATAATACAAAGACTCTTGTAAAGGTATTTTGACTATAGACATTATATTAATTTGTGATACATTTTGCTTGTTGTTAGACAGTTTACACTCATATTTTAAAGACCAGAAGACCCCCTTTGAGAATCAGAAGCTTGAAAAATTTATAACGTTGAGCTAAGAAAATAATAAATCACAGTTATTCCTCAAAAATGTTCTTTATGCCCCAATTTTTTTGTTAAAAGGGTAACAGGAGAAAATGGACTCCAAAAATTGTTTTGAGATTTCTCCAGAGTACATTGATACCCAATGTGTAGGGGATAACTACTATTTTGGTACATGGCAGGGCTCAAAAGGGAAGGAGCACTGACTTTTTGAAGGCAAAATTGTGTGGAATTAAGAGCAGACACTACGTTTGGCGTTGCGTTTGGGGAGCCCTTGGTGTCGAAAATGAGACTTATAAGGTCAAAAAATCAAGTATTGATCAAGTGCTTTACAGAAATGTGTGAACTTGGCTCGACAATTTAAAAAAAATCACATTTATTCCTAAAAAATGTTCTTTTAGACACATTTTTTTATTTTCTCAATGGTAACACGACAATATGGACTCCAAAATTTGTTGTGCAATTTCTCCTGAGAACAGTGATATCTAATTTTTGGGGAAATCTACTGTTTTGTTTAGGCACATGTCAGGGCTTGGAAATGAACAAGTGACATCTTTTCATATAATGCAGACTTTGATGGCATGGCCTGCGAGCATCTTGTCACGTTTGTAGAGCCCCTGATGTGCCTAAACAGTGGAAATACTCTACAATTGACCCCATTTTGGAACCAAGAACCTCCAGAAATATATCTAGATGTGTGTTAAGCACCTTGAATATACAGGTGATTCACAGAAATGAATAATGTTGAGCAGTGGAAAAAAATAAAACAAAATCACATTTTTTCACAAAAATGTCTTTTAGCCCCAATTTTTTTTTATTTTTGCAAGATTAGCAGTATAAAATGGACACCAAAATTAGTTGTGTAATTTCTCCTAATTATGCTAATATGGGAAAAACTGCTGTTTGGGTGCACAGCAGGGTTCGGAAAGGAAGAAGTAATGTTTGGAACTAAGATTTTGATGGAAAGGTGTGCGGGCGTCATATCGCATTTGGAGTACCCTGATATGCCTATACAGTGTAAACTTCCAACAAGTGACCCTATATTGGACTTGATCTTGTGTTTCCTAGTATGTGAATTTTATAATGTAGTGGCATTCGTAAGTTGTGTAGAGTGAATCAGGTTGGGCTACATTGGGCTCTACTCTCACCCTTTCTGAATAGTTGCCCAAGTAGCATCTTAAGGAGGCCACTCTGATTTTTATGGACACCACCGCAGCATTGCGCTAACTCACACATAGAGCATAGGGGGACTGGAAGAGTGGGATCCTGGTATAAAAGTTATGTAGAGGTAATAACATTAATCTAGCAGTTGATGCACTAAATCCAACACAACTTTCCCACTCACTACCAAGACAGGGGGACATTCAGGGCAGTCAATCCAGGTGTCCTTCCCTTTATTAACTCTAAACCTCTGGATGTACCTTAAGGTACTCTCGCTCAGCTTGTAGAGTTTAATTTCATACCTGACCCTCTTACTGGGTGGGTATTTCCAGAATTTGAGCTTCCATTGAAATGTATTAGGGACTCATCCATGAAGATGTCCCTTTGAGATAAATTTGATTCCTGATTGTGATCCACAAAATCAGACATCTGTGGCTCATAATTGTTTTGGGGAGATGTCCACACGGGGTCAGTAACGGTGGGCACCAGTTCATTTTGTGTACTAGGGTGTCAGCGTGGCAGTTCATTATCACTTGAGAAAGAGGAGTAGGATGAAAAATAAAGGAAGGTGGCATCCTCTCCCTCACTGGAGGGAGCATGCTTCCTCCACTGAACACCAGGATTGGGACGAGGGGGACATTTTTTCACGTACTGTATGTTGTGTTTTTATGTGCACCAAATTTTATTCAGGTGTGTATGTGAGTGTTTGGTGTAAACTTTTTTTATTTAGAAGAGAAAAAAGAAAAGAATACAGAACCAAAAAAGAAAAAATAAAATAAAAAGAATACATTTGGCACACACGGGCGCACCTTCAAAAGTGCGCAGCGCATGCTAAAATCCTACTAGCGCACGGCCAGCACAGGATCTGCGCACCCTATGCTAAAGATAGGGTGCGCAGATCGCATGCGTCCATGTGCGATAGTAGGCGGCGATGACCGGATGGGGCGGGCAGGGAGACGGCAGGGGGCGGGGTATAGCGGCACCAAGCGCTGCATGGAATAAACGCTAGTGTGAAACTAGCCTTACACCAGCAGTGAAGGCACAGGCTTAAAAAACTCTGTGACACCACAAGGCCCAGCAGAGCATGGCAGATTAGCACAATGACTGCTCTGCAACATCCCCAAACTGGAATGAGGAAGTGCAGAGTGGTCATTGTAAGGTCAGACCATGTCTCTGTACTCTAATTGTTGCGATCGGTTTTGGGACTGGTTCCGCAGTCATTGCTAGGCTCAAGCCTATGATAAGTACAGTTACATGACCGATCACAGTCTAGACATAACTGTTTCTGGCAACTTCATTGAACAGTCAACATCAGCAATAACAATTCGGGGGGAATGATGCCACACCACATGACAACGAGTCCCAGTGCCCTGCTTGGAGAATCAGCAAGCACCTTAATGCGATCACTGCCTGAGGTCGTGGTGCCGCATTAAAGATAGGACATATCCATGCATCCAAGGTCAGTAAGTACTTACCAACCTGGACTTATGGATACATCCAAGGTCATGAAGGGGTTAAGTTTATTATTGAAACCAAGTGTTACAGTAACAAGTAGTTAATGATTGTGAGTTGCAACAATATTTTGGACTGAATTATATAATGATATGGATTATACTTTGGCAATACTGAAGCAAGAATGTGTAATTGCCCAAACATTTTTGAACCTTCTTTTGGTACCTCCATATTATACCATATTACCAGTATCAATATGAGTATGCATTTTCCTAGACATCATTCAAGAAGTAATTAGAATGTGTAATCAAAGAAATAATGACTTGTTGAAATATATTAATAAATCTCCACCTGGGGTTGAAGTGAATTTGAACATTTCATACTTAAGGGAAAAGATGAAAAAACAGATTATAAACTGCATGGATTACAAAAAGCAGAAAGAGTAACATTATATTCTTGATTAAATTATTTTATTTTCCAGATTTGAAAAAGGTAAAACACTTTTGCTTAAAACTGAAATATTTTAGCCATTACAGCAACGATTACTGTACCAATATTGTTCCACTTTCCAGCTTCTAGACAGGATTATACAGTTGTGGCCAAAAGTATTGACACCCCTGCAATTCTGTCAGATAATACTCAGTTTCTTCCTGAAAATGATTGCAAACACAAGTTCTTTGGTCTTATTATCTTCATTTAATTTGTCTTAAATGAAAAAACACAAAAGAGAATGAAGCAAAAAGCAAAACATTGATCATTTCACACAAAACTCCAAAAATGGGCCAGACAAAAGTATTGGCACCCTCAGCCTAATACTTGGTTGCACAACCTTTAGCCAAAATAACTGCGACCAACCGCTTCCGGTAACCATCAATGAGTTTCTTACAATGCTCTGCTGGAATTTTAGACCATTCTTCTTTGGCAAACTGCTCCAGGTCCCTGATATTTGAAGGGTGCCTTCTCCAAACTGCCATTTTTAGATCTCTCCACAGGTGTTCTATGGGATTCAGGTCTGGACTCATTGCTGGCCACCTTAGAAGTCTCCAGTGCTTTCTCTCAAACCATTTTCTAGTGCTTTTTGAAGTGTGTTTTGGGTCATTGTCCTGCTGGAAGAACCATGACCTCTGAGGGTGACCCAGCTTTCTCACACTGGGCCCTACATTATTCTGCAAAATTTGTTGGTATTCTTCAGACTTCATAATGCCATGCACACGGTCAAGCAGTCCAGTGCCAGAGGCAGCAAAGCAACCCCAAAACATCATGGAACCTCCTCCATGTTTGACTGTAGGGACCGTGTTCTTTTCTTTGAATGCCTCTTTTTTCTCCTGTAAACTCTATGTTGATGCCTTTGCCCAAAAAGCTCTACTTTTGTCTCATCTGACCAGAGAACATTCTTCCAAAACGTTTTAGGCTTTTTCAGGTAAGTTTTGGAAAACTCCAGCCTGGCTTTTTTATGTCTCGGGGTAAGAAGTGGGGTCTTCCTGGGTCTCCTACCATACAGTCCCTTTTCATTCAGACGCCGACGGATAGTACGGGTTGACACTGTTGTACCCTCGGACTGCAGGGCAGCTTGAACTTGTTTGGATGTTAGTCGAGGTTCTTTATCCAACATCCGCACAATCTTGTGTTGAAATCTCTTGTCAATTTTTCTTTTCCATCCTCATCTAGGGAGGTTAGCCAAAGTGCCATGGGCTTTAAACTTCTTGATGACACTGTGCATGGCAGACACAGGAACATTCAGGTCTTTGGAGATGGACTTGTAGCCTTGAGATTGCTCATGCTTCCTCACAATTTGGTTTCTCAAGTCCTTAGACAGTTCTTTGGTCTTCTTTCTTTTCTCCATGCTCAATGTGGTACACACAAGGACACAGGACAGAGGTTGAGTCAACTTTAATCCATGTCAACTGGCTGCAAGTGTGATTTAGTTATTGCTAACACCTGTTAGGTGCCACAGGTAAGTTACAGGTGCTGTTAATTACACAAATTACAGAAGCATCACATGATTTTTCGAACAGTGCGAATACTTTTGTCCACCCTCTTTTTTATGTTTGGTGTGGAATTATATCCATTTTGGCTTTAGGACAATTCTATGTGTGTTTTTTCATTTAAGACAAATTAAATGAAGATAATTATACCAAAGAATTTGTGTTTGCAATCATTTTCAGGAAGAAACTGAGTATTATCTGACAGAATTGCAGGGGTGTCAATACTTTTGGCCACAACTGTAATTTTCTAATTACATTAAAAAAGCCTACTGCCAATCGTTAGCATCTTTAATTTTAGCTGTAAGTGTTTTTGGTATTTGCAAATTAAAAAAATGCTTAAAATTGAAAAATAATATCAATAGCAATATAGTAACACTTACTTTTCTAATAGTTCCATTACCCTGGTACTGAGGGGCTGTAGGCATTATGATGTTATAATTGCTGGAAAATCCAACTGCCAGGCCTTAGCATCTAAAGAATTCTACAGAACTTATCCTTGTTTTTTAAGTTGAATAATAAAAGATACTTACAAACACAAACTGGAGTTTGTCCTGACCACTTGTGATCCTGAAGGCATATACGAACAGATGTGCCTACTAATCGAAAGCCAAGATTACACTGATAAACCACAGTATCTCGATAGCTGAAGCCATTCCCACTGATGTGTCCATTTACAATTGGATCAGGAGAGCCACAATGGCCTGCTGTAAATAAAAATAAAACACAAATATGTTTGAAACACAATATGTATACATGAATTTTACATACATATAAGGATATGCTATCTAATTTACTGATAGATGTAAAAGTACATTTAGAAACAAGGGATGAGCAAACATGCTCAGTAATACCCAGATATTACCCAAGTATCTCGGAGCTTGTTCTGTATTCATTTACTCATCCATATACTATTACATGATCTGTGGTACATTTTGGTGACATGTAACACTCCCAAAATGCATTGAAACATTTTTATGTATTCAAATACTCATCCATATACATTACAAGGTCTGTGGTATATTTCTGTGTAGTATAAAAGTCAAAAAAGTGTTGAAAAAATGTTCAATATTCAAATACTCATCTATAAACTATTACATGGTCTGTGGTACAATTTGGTGTTATATAACACTCCAAAAAAGCGTTCAAACATTTTTATGTCTTCAAATACTCATCCATATACTCTTACGTGATCTGTGGTACATTTGGTGTTGTATAATAAAAAAGAATTGAAAAATGTTTCTATATTCACATACATGCTGTATGCACATTTTGGAGTTATAAAACAGTCCAAATAAGCATTGAAAATTGTTTCTGAATTCAGTTACCCACCTATATACTATTACATGCTCTATGGAACATTTTGATGTTATATAACATTAGAAAGAAATGTTAAAAAATTTGTCTGCATTTAATTAGTCATCAATTGAGTATTACATACATTCTCTGACATTTCAGTGGTGTATAAGATTACAAAAAAACATTTAAAAGTTTGTTTTCAATTAGTCATCCATAGATTATTAGGTACTCTCTGTTATATTTCAATGGTACATACGACTAGAGATGAGCGAATTTGTTTGGAAAATGATCACCAAACATAAATTTGGCATGAATATGGCACATTCGGATTCATGATCGGAAATCGGAGCAAAATTTTATAAAACCAATAAAAATAGGTAATATTTGGTAAAAGTGAGGGAAAATATTTGTGTTACCACAAAAATATTTTCAGCTCTTTAGCAACCATAATGGTGGTGTATCATGAGCGTTTGGGAAGTCTTTAATGAGGGGAGGAGGTTTGCAGAGCTCAGAGGCGCAGCGTTTTTTTAAGCACAGCACAAAAGTCATTTTTTTCGCAACTTTCTGTGTGCACATTGCGGCTAGCCAATCAGGGTGCAGGAAACACCCATAATATCCTGACACAACGGCTTGTGTCATTGGCTGCTCAAATCACATGTCCCTCTCCATATAAATAGCGGACATCTTGTTTTAGCTCCATTTTGACACTGATACAGCACAGAGAGGCTGCTCCTGATGCCGCCACTGTTTCTAGCAAGATTTCAGCTATTTCGTTAGGCTCTTGTATATCAGTCAGATAGTGTAGGTAGATAATGTCAAGTATGGCGGTAAAATTTACCTTCCCAAATATATTTTTTGGGGGGCATTACTGTGGTTTTCAGACAAAGCTGACAGGGCACATGTCCTACAAGTGTGTTGTGCACTGCTTCTATTGTTCTCCATGAATATTAACTGATATTAAATAATATAATATTTTTTCACTAGCTAAATGTGAAAAATCCTGCTGTATCCCACCTTGTCATTTATTGCTGTGGTGATATGAAAATGTCTGCAGACCTAAGGCACATTACAAAAAATATTTTTTTCTGTTGCTGAATGTGATACAGCCCGCCGTATCACACACTGTCATGTAGTGGCAGTGATATGAACCTGTCTTCAGACCTAACACGCATTAAAAAAAATCTAATTTTTTCTGTTGATAAACATGATACAGCCTGCTGTATCCAACCTTTTCTTTTAGTGTCATTGAAATTCTTCTGTGAACAGAGCTGTTGCACATTAAAATAATTTTTTTACAAACGTGATACAGCACGCGAGATCTGAGTTTGAAATTGTTTTGAGCCTATCTTCTAGATTATGTTCTTTGGCATCCAATTTCTCACGGGCATCTTTTATACCTAGCTTGAGACACGCATCTGTTAATCCTTCTGATGAGCATCAAGCGTGCTCTGGTAATTGGTGTTGGGTAGATGAATAATAGTTGTAGTCTGGATCCTGGATCTTGTACTTCCCATAGCTGCCCTGTTACTGGTCCTGTTGTACGTTCCCATTCACACCCAAAAAAATCTTCTGTTACTAACATCATACAGTAGGGGATATGTCACTTTTAAATTGTTTTGAGCATGCACTCAATCTTACACAGGCCTTATCGACAGGCCCAAATAAATTCTTCTGTTACTAACATCATACAGTAGGGGTCATGTCACTTTTAAATTGTTTGGAGCATCCACTCAATTTTTAACAGGCCTTATTGACAGGCCCCAAAAAATTCTTCTGTTACTAACGTCAGACAGTAGGGGATATGTCATTTTTAAATAGTTTTGAGCATCCACTCAATCTTTTACAGGCCTTATCGACAGGCCCAAACAAATTCTTCTGTTGCTATTGTCATACAGCAGGGGACATGTCACTTTTAAATTGATTTGAGCATCCACTCAATCTTTAACAGGCCTTATCGACAGGCCCCCAAAAATTCTTCTGTTGCTAATGTCAGACAGTAGAGGAGATCTCAGTGTTTATTTTTTTTTCATACAAAAAAATCATACATAATAATCTTGTTTTACTGTGACTAACTCAATTCAGCACATCATATTTCACCTCCTCATTTAGTGCCAGTGAAATTCAGCTGTGCAGAGGTGGCGCAGAGTAAAAAATCTAATTTTTAGTTGCTAATACTGAGCTCATAGCACACTGTATGAGCAACATGACTGTGAAAAAGCAAGGTCAAGGTAGAAGGGGGATGACGCTCATTGTTGAAGGTCTAAATGGGGTAGGTGGTGAAATTGATTCCACTTTATTGGTATCTGCACTAATTTTTAGAAATGTGTACCCTCTTGGTTGGGTGTCCATTTGCTGGGTTAGCTGTAGTGGAAAATTTATCGGTTCCTATTATACTATTTTTACTCTCTTGAAATTGATTCCACTTTACTGTTGACTTCAACAAATTTTTGGGAAATGTGTGCACTCATGGGTGTACATCTGCTGGGTTGGATGTAGATAAAGATACATTGCTCCTTATTATACTATTTTTACTCTTGTGAAATTGATACCACTTTGTTCGTGGCTGCCACTAATTGTTTGAAATATGAGCACTCCTGGTTGGATGTTCATATCTCTTCCAGCAGCCGACACCTGCATGTGTACTAGCATGACCTGCGGTGATGTCACAATTATGTGATCATCACATGGTCCTAGTTAGATACCTAAACATGTAAGGCAGTCTGGGTGGTGTCTTGGGAGAGGAAGTTCTCCCACGTAGCTCCAAGGAAGAGCCCAGGAGCTGGTCATATCTTTGCCAGGACCGGTTTACCGAAAGAGATTTTGATGAACCAGGGTACCCCTTTCATGAGCAAAGTGATGCGGGAGCTGTGTAAAGTCCTCCAGATTGCCTAGTTGTGGACCTCAGTCTACCATCCACAGACCTATGGTCTGATGGAGTTCTTCAATAAGACCTTGAAGGCCATGCTCAAGAAGGTCATTGAGAAGCATGGTCAAGACTGGGACTATCTGCTTCCGTTACTGCTCTTTTCCATCAGAGAAGTACCTCAATCCTCTACTAGTTTCTTACCATTCGAGCTCCTGTATGGCCGAAATCCATGAGGGCTCCTGGACATAGCCATAGAAACAACGGAAGCTGAGGTCATGCTGCTCCGCAGTGTCATTGAGCGTGACACCCAGCTCCAGGAGAGGATGGCTCATGTAATGCCCATTGTAAAGGAACATCTTCTCCAGGCACAGAATGTCAATGCAAGGGTATGCAATCAATCAGCAAGTCTAAGGCAATTCCAGCCTGAGGACCACATGCTAGTACTTATCCCCATGGTGGAAAGCAAGTTCCTGGCCAAGTGGCACGGCCCATACAAGCTGGTGAAAAAAGCTTGGGAACATGAATTACAAGGTACATCAGCCCGGTCGTAGGAAGCCACACCAGGTATACATTTTTTTCTTCAAAAAATGGAAGAAGGTGGACCCAGGGAACTATAGGCCGGTGAGTCTGACATCTATACCAGGAGAATCTTTGAAAAAATTATTAAACAACATGTATGTTAGCACCTAGATAAGGATGAAGCGATTAAACAGAGTCAGCATGGGTTTTTAACTAATAAGACCTTTCAGACTAACTTAATTTCCTTCTATGACAGAATCACTGACTGGGTGGATCAGGGAAATGCTGTAGCTATATTACATCTTGAATTCAGCAAAGCATTTGAAAAAGTATCTCACACAATCCTTATTTTTAAAAAGACTATGTATGGAATGGACAAGGCAACTGTTAGGTGGATTCATAACTGGCTTAGTGATCGGACCCAAAGGGTGGTCATAAATGGCTGCACATCCAGTTGTAAGAATGTCTCAAGTGGGGTACCACAGGGCTCTGTCCTTGGCCCTGTATTGTTCAACATCTTTATCAATGATTTAGATGAAGGAATTGAGGTTAAACTGATTAAATTTGCTGATGACATGACACAAAGCTAGGAGGAATAGCTAATACTTGAGAAGAGAGGGAGGATTCAAAAAGATATAAATAAACTGGAGCAGTCGGCAGCAACTAACAAAATTGTTTTTAACAGGGAAAAATCCAAAGTACTACATCTGGGCAATAAAAATGAAAAAAGCATATACAGAATGGGAGGAATAGGGCTAAGAAACAGCATATGTGAAAAAGACTTGGGCATACTAATAGATCACAGACTGAACATGAACCAACAGTGTGATGCAGCAGCAAAAAAGGCAAATGCAATTCTAGGATGTATTAACAGAAGCATACAGTCTAGATCACATGAAGTCATTATTGCCCTTTATTCCTCTTTCGTCAGACCTCATCTGGAATACTGTGTCCAGTTTTGGGCACCACATTTTAAAAAAGACATCAACAAACTGGAGCAAGTTCAGAAAAGAGGGACCAGAATGGTGACCAGTCTGCAAACCATGTCCTATGAGGAACGGTTGCAGGATTTGGGAATATTTAGAACGCAAAAGAGAAGACTGAGAGGAGACTTAATAGCTGCCTACAAATATCTCAAGGGCTGGCATATTGTAGAAGGATCATCTTTATTCTTATTTGCACAAGGAAAGACTAGAAGCAATGGGATGAAACTGAATGGGAGGAGACATAGATTAGATATTAGAAAAAACTTCTAGACAGTTAGGGTGATCAACGAGTGGAACAGGCTGCCATGAGAGGTGGTGAGTTCTCCTTCAATAGAAGTCTTCAAACTGAGGCTGGACAGACATCTGTCTGGGTCGATTTAATGAATCCTGCTTTGAGCAGGTGGTTGGACCAGATAGCCCAGGAGGTCCCTTCCAACTCTGCTATTCTATGATTCTAAGATTCTATGTGAACTTGCGTAAACCATGTTAGGGCCAAGAACAGATGGAAACTTCTTGCCTGGGAGCTTGTCCCAAAACAAGGTCAAGGAGGTCATGATTGTTGAGATGCTAACACTGGCTCAGAGGCAACAATGTCAGAAACTGCCGCAGCAGAACCGGGACCTGTTCTCAGAGTTGCCATGGTGCACACAGGTCATGGAATATGACAAACTAACAGAGTCACATGTAATGGTAAAGCCTCAAACCCTACAGAATCCCCAAAGCATGCTTGGAGATTATGTGGCGCCCCTGAGGCTCAGTCACCACAGAGGTACTGCACCTTCTCCTAAGGTTTAGTGCCCCACAATCCTGGTAAGTTGGGAGCTCCTTTCCGCACTCCAACACCTGCATCCCACACACAGGATAGTTCAGCACTGATCACATTGCGGCTCATGCTTAGAGGGTAGCAGAGCACCTCTGGTGATTCCTTGCTTCGTAACACGAGATGTGCTGGGTAGTGATGGGCGAGTCCTAAATTACTCGGAATCGCTTGACTCTAGCGAGTCCGAGCCCGGGACTCGCTACTCGTTGCGAGTCTAGCGAGTCCAATGTTAATGAATGGGGAAGCGAGTCTTAGCGAGTAATGTGCGATTTACAAATTACAAAGGAACATAACAGATTCTATATTTGCGAGTCCCGAATCCAGTATACAGGACTCGGGATTCGTAGACTCGCTCAGACTCGCTCACAATCGCTGTGTGTTGACATAGGCTGTCTTGGAAACTTGTAGGAACATAGCAGATTCTGTATAAGCGAGTCCCGAATCCAGTATACAGGACTCGGGATTCGTAGACTCGCTCAGACTCGCTCACAATCGCTGTGTGTTGACATAGGCTGTCTTGGAAACTTGTAGGAACATAACAGATTCTGTATAAGCGAGTCCCGAATCCAGTATACAGGACTCGGGATTCGTAGACTCGCTCAGACTCGCTCACAATCGCTGTGTGTTGACATAGGCTGTCTTGGAAACTTGTAGGAACATAACAGATTCTGTAAAAGCGAGTCCCGAATCCAGTATACAGGACTCGGAATCGTAGACTCGCTCAGACTCGCTGTTGACAGCGATGTGATATAGCGAGTCTAGCGAGTGAGAAAAAAAAACTCTGACAAAACTAGGATTGCCATTGACTTGCATTGGACTCGTTACTGTGCGAGTAATCACTGGGAGACTCGCCGAGTAACGAGTCCAGCGAGTCCCTTACTATTCGCCGAGTAACGAGTCCTAGCGAGTAGACTCGCCCATCCCTAGTGCTGGGAGGTGGGTGGAGTTGAGATCCATATAAAAGAGTGGGAAAGTTTAGAATTGGAGTTCAGTTTAGTCCCTGAGAGGGGTCAGCCCCTTACGGGTCAGTCTGACAGAAGGTCGGCGGAGTAGGAAGCCACTCAGTGAGGAGTAGGGGATCCCTGGAAGAAGGGATGGAGGAAGGAGTGCTGCAGCTGCCTCAGTGACCTGAGCCAGCTGGCACGGGAAAGAGAAGAGGAGAAAGATGTAGAACTGCAACCCAAGCTTCCGTAGAGAGAAAGACAAGTAAGGAACGAAGGAGAAGGAGAACAGAGAGGAGGAGTGGGTTGGATAGGAACCCTGCCTATAGGTTCTCAGCGCAAGGCCGGGGCCCGATCCCCGAGGTTGTATGGACACTTATGGTTCTGCAGCAGACACCGGTGGAGTAGTTGGCTGTAAATGCACTACTCCAATCCAAGACTTGGGACACAACAGCAAACTGACAGAGAGCCGGGATCCAGGAGCATCCCCGAGCAGGCTACAGCTGTCTGTCATACAAGTAGAGTTGTTAGGAACATCTGACATAAGGAACTTCAGAGAACTACGGTCCTGGAGCTCTTCACACTAAAAGGCGCAATAGAGGAGTCATTCAGGAAAGGCACACATTGGTGGCGTGTTGGAGAGGAGAGCCCTGACTTGCCCAGGAGGTTGATTGAGTCTCTACCCCGGAGGACACGGCATGGAGGCAGGCACCAGTGTGTACCACGAACTGTGAGTAAAGCTTTGAAACTGCAAGCTCTGGTGTCCTCCATTGATTCATCGCTAGCACCTTCAGCAACGCTACATCTGGGTAGCAGCATCTATACCCTTCTGCGCCTCTCCTCATCCATTGCACCTACACTGCCCTGGGACTACAGCTCCACCTGTGGGGAGCTACACCATCTTTGCTGCATCACACCATCAGTCCCAGTGGATCTGCAAGCAGCGTTGGCTTAACATCTTACTTGCCAAACACCACGGATGGTGTCACGAATTATCCATATAAACTACATCACAAACATCACCCACCATTGATATTGGGCGCCCAGGGCCACGGACCGGGTCATCGCTGCTGTGACATTCTCCCCCTGACACCAGCCCTGTACCAAGTATCCCACAGCCCTGGGATGGGAGGGCATTCCAATTATCTTCAAGGAGTTGAAGAGAATGCTGAACCTTGGGGTGATAGAGGAGTCAAGAAGTGGCTGGTCAAGTCCCATCGTCCCTGTACCGAAGCCCAGTGGCGAGTGGTGGTTTTGTGATGATTACCACTGGCTCAATGAGATGTCTAGCTTCGATGCATACTCAATGCCCCATGTGGATGAACTCATTGAGTGACTGGGGCATGCAAGATACATCACAACCCCTGACCTGATGAATGTGAACTGGCAGATACCCATGACCTAGAGCGCCAAGGAGAAGACAGTCTTCTCGATGCCAGATGAGTGTTTTCAGTACACAAGAATGCCCTTCTGATTGGAGGGAGCCACAGCTACCTTCCAGAGGGCGATGGATTGAATTCTGGCTCCACACAAGAAATATGCAGCAGCTTATTTGGATGACATATTCATTTTCAGTCCTAACTGGAAGTCGCATCTGCCAAACGTACAGGCGATCTTCCATGCGTTGAGGAAAGCGGGATTCACCATAAATCCCAAAAAGTGTGCAATAAGGAAGAAAGAGGCTAGGTTCTTAGGCTACATCATCAGGAGAGGCGAAATCAAGCTCCAGTTGAATAAAATAGATGCAATTCAGAAGTAGCCACAACCGCTCTCCAAGAAGCAAGTGAAGGCATTTCTTGGGATAGTGGGGTATTACCGCATTTTATCCAGAACTTTGCCATAATTGCCGCACCATTAACTGATCTCCTTCTGGACACCAAGTCAACGATGGTGAAATGGACTTCTGACACAGAGATGGCGTTTCAAGAGCTCAAACGGTCTTTGTGGAAGCATTCTGTTCTGGTCGCACCAGACTTTAGCAAGGAATTTGTGGTCAAGACCGATACTTCAGAGATTGGGTTGGGAGCCCCACTGGCTCAAGAGATAAATGGAAAATAGCATCCCATCCTATACCTGAGTCAGAAACTCTCTTGCAAGAAGAATTATGCCATAGTGGAAAAGGCATGCTTGGCTATAAAATAGGCCATAGACAATCTGAAGTACTATCTGCTAGGCTGCAGGTTTAAGTTAGTGTCCGACCATGCCCCTCTGAGATGGTTAAGAGAGAAGATGAGTAAGAAAGCCAGGGTGACTAGGTAGTTCTTAGCCCTTCAATTCTTCACTTTCCACGTAGAGCATAGGCCAGGGAAGTTGCATGGCAACACGGATGCTCTCTCCCGAATTCCCTGTTTAGTGCCTGAAGGTGCCAAAACCCTTGGCTTTGGGCAGAGGGGGGAATATGTGACAGGGTCACTGGCACAGGTTATGAGGGGTGATATGTGTCACTGCACATGTTGGCGTCAGTGGTATGAAACCAGGATATTTTTCCTCCAACACATACAAGTGTTGGGAGAGTTAAAGTAAGCTGCATACATGGGCTGGTTTTATGTGAGCACTCACAGAGTGAGAGGGAGAGTGCTTACCATATCTCTTCCTGCAGCTGACACCGGCATGTGTAATAGCAGGATCTACGGTGATTTCACATTCATGTGATCATAACATGGTCATGGTTAAATACCTGGACATGTTAAACAGTCTGGCTTGTAGCTCGGGAGAGAAAGTACTCCCACGTAGCTCCAAGGGGAGCAGAGGAGATTGCCAGGTACCTGCAGATTAAGACCTGCAAAGAAAAGGACTCTGTTATACTTTGTTTTTTTTGTGTTAAGCCAGAAAGGCTCTGTTTTTGTTTTGTAAACCCTGCCTTGATGTATGGTGACTTCAATAAACCAGCAGGTGCTTCACCACCAAAGTGTTCATGTGTCTACCTGAGGAAGCAGCAAGGTGAGTCAACCTCTCACAGCGCCAATAATTCAATATTTGCTCTACAGACATTCAGAGACATTACTGTAACTGTCACCATTGGAACTCACATTTGAAATGTAAAATCTTCATGTCTTTGGAGTGTGGGTTAAAAAATAAATACTGGGAGAAAACCCTTGCATACATGGTTAGAGCATACAAACTCTTTGCAGATGCTGTCCTTGGTGGGGTTGGAACACAGGACTTCAGTTCTGCAAGGCTGCTAATGTTTTTGCATTCATGACTCAACATTTCTGCCGTTGTAAGCCTATCACTGTGATGCAAACTGTGTGTGTCACTGCTGTCTTGGAGAAACTCACTGTGAAGATTATCTTCAAACATATTTTGATATTGCAGAATGGGCGCGTCCCATTTTCAGGTGGGGAGGCAACTGTCAAAATTTACTTTTGGATAGAACACACTGACACCCAGAAGTCAGCACTATTTTGAAGCATAACCATAGGGTTGCAAACTTTGCTGCAAGAAGGCGCACATGGGTCAGTCTCTTTCATGAGGTCCAACTCCACAGTGTGTTGGTGGCGGTATAACACTCAAACTTTCTTCATCCATCCCCTTGTGGCAACCATGGACAACAGAGAGAAACATTATGCTGCTCATCTCCTAACTGTTGCACATCCATCACAACTTTCTTCTCGTCCTTTTCATGCTCCTTCTCTGTTTGTTCCTCCTCCATTTGTTTCTCCCATGGCAACTGCCTGTGAGATGACAGACCTGAACTTATTGATATTGTTAATCCTAAAGGCATCTTCCTCTGCTTCCTCGTCTTCCCCCGGGACCAGCAGCACCTCCTCACCCAGACTATTTAAAGTGTGGTCCAGCATTTAGATGACAGTAATAGTGATGCTGATTATGGCATTGTCACTGCTAAACATCTTTTCAGCCATTTTGAAGACATGCAGAATGATGCAATGGTCCTGGATCTGTGTCCGCTATGCAAATGTAAATTACACCACGCTCGTACTGCGTTGTACCAGGCTATGCAAAATGTTACACTGTACTAGGTCTCGGCGCTACTGCCACAGTCGCTGTAAAATGTGCAGATTTGAAATCCATGGTGTGAACACTTCGCATATCAATTGGTTAACTGGTAGTCTGAAAGATATATATACCCACTTAAATGGAATGGTGAAAGTGAACACACAACAGTGTTTTCTACAGCAGCACATCCATACTGGGACAGTGGTGTAAGAAGTGCTGTGCCATCAGGATGTGAGCCATAAAAGGCACATGTGTAAGGCTGGCCCTGTGCAGGGCTGCTACAAGGTTTGCACTGTTATCGCACACGACCTTCTCTGGCTACAGGTTGAGTGTAGGCAGCCATTGGTCAACCTCGGCATGCACAGCTGTCCACAACTCTTGATCTATATGACTGCAATCTCCAAGGCATATTAATTTAAAAGCTGCCTGATTGCGGTGAGCCGTGGCTGTGCAGTACACAGCTGGGGGGATTCCATTTGCAGGTTGAGGGCACAGGTGGAGGCCCTAAAGGAGGTGGATGAGGCAGAAGCACTGGAGGAAGTATTACATACAGAGGTTTGTTCTGCAAGCCCTGTGGATTCAAAACTTGGTGTCTAGTGACACCTTGCTGTTTATGGCTTAAAGTCTCCATCCCCTAATGTGTAGTAGTTTTGTTCTCCAAGTCAAGCTGTTTAGTAGTTTAGTTCTCCAACCCCTGTTATCTAGTAGTTTAGTTCTCCATCTTATGGTGTGCATTGGTTTATTTTTCCATCCCAGAGGGCCCTGCAAGCCTTGGGGATTGCAAAACTTGTGGATCAGACCCTTCCACATCTCCCCCTTAAGCCACTAGAGTCACCCAGTGATCTAGCTGTAATTCCCCTGTCCATGCTTGCTCATCACAAACACATTACTCCTAGCTTTACGAGTCAGCAGTTCATATACTTTTTATGTTCCATATATTTGGCTGTATATTGGTGAACAGTTGGTACTTATTAAGTTCTATGCATTTTCTCTATGGTTGCAACTATCTATACCCCTTGGTGAACAGTTGGTACTTACTATGTTCCAAGCTGTATTTATTATGTTTTTATAATGTCCTATGCATTTTCTCTATGGTTGCTACTATCAATACCCAACCATTATGTGGGATTTTTATGTTTTGTCACTTTTTTATTTTTATTTGCAACCTGTATATGAATACACATGAACATGTTTAATGTGATGACATTTATATTCTTTTAGTGTATATTCTGATTTGTTTTCTAGTGACTTTATGAGTAAGACTTTGGAGGGTTGAAAAGTCATATAACTTCTGTTTGCTTTCTACCTATCTGTTTTGATCCAATTGTTGTCTCATCAAGTAAAATAATTATTGCATTGGTAACCACTAGAGTGTGTGGTGTGTCTCAAACTCTTGGACCACAGTATTAACGCAAATGATTTAGATTGAAATGTGGTCTCCTGCCTGCACCACAATATTAGCACAATTTAGATTAGTAATTGTTGCCTCCTGCCTGTACCACAGTATTAGCACAAACAATTTAGATTAGGAAATATGGCTTCCTGCCAGTATGACAATATTAGTAAACACCATTTAGATTAGAAAATATGGTCTCCTGCCTGCACTACAATATAAGCATGAACAATTTAGTTTGGGAAATGTGGCATCCTGCCTTCATCACAATATCAGCACAAATGATTTAGATGAGTATATCCAGCCTTCTGCCTGCACCACAATATTAGCACAAACGAGGTAGATTAGGAAATGTGGCCTCCTGCCTGCAGCACACTAATATTACAAATAAGTTAGCATCTGGAGGGTTGCTTTCACACAGGGTCCTATTTATTTGATCCATCTGACTACTTGCAGCAGCAGCAAGAGCAGCCTCTCTGTGCCATTACACTGACAATATGGCACCTTAACATCATGTCTGTTTTTGATATGGGGAGGGACATGTGACTTTGGCAGCCAATGACAGAAGCCCTTGTATCTAGACATTGTGGATGGTTTCTGCCACCTGTTCCCATTGAGTAAGTAAAAAAAATACAGTCTGCTGCTACTCTCCATTCCTCTCATCATACAGCACCACTATCCTAGCCAAAGTCATAAGAAAAGCGTTAATGATAACACAATCATTTACCAAACTGTGCCAGAATTGTTGCAGTCTTTGAGGGAAAATGCTCGGGAATTGGAACACGAATTTGAATGTGCTATGTTCGTGACTAATTTGAGTTTGGCGAAAGTTATCTGAACAAGTCTGCTCATCTCATGATCAGATATCAAAGTCAAACATCAGAATAATGTATGTTTCAGGCTAAATTCTCTGTCTGAGAACTCACATTGACATCTTACTTCAGCATCTGACTTTGAAACCTGAGTCTGGTATGTGACTTTGATTTGTGACTTTGACATCTGATTTTGACATCTGACTCTCAAATGTGACTTTGATATATGAGTTTGACATATGACTTTGATATGTGAGTTTGACATCTTCGTGCTTTAAATTAAATTAGAGAGAAATAAAATTGTTTAATTTTTTACCTAGACATCTTGTTTCACTGCCACTCCATAGACCATTAGCCAAACATTCCCTTACATGTGAGCCAACAAGAGTGTAACCAGTATTGCAGGTAAATATTGTTGTTGCTCCATAAACAGTTAGCGTTCCAATCCGGTTACCATTTGGAGGTGTTGGTAAATCTCCACATGAAATTACTGTGAAAGCAAAAAAATGAAAATATATTTGCTTAACATGGTCCCTGCATGGTTATGGGGATTTTATTTCACATGAAGAGTGAATTGTGTGAGTATTTTCAGTACTGTACTTGTAAGAGCACGTCTGACATTTCCATTTACGTTGAAATCAATATCATGATTCTACACACTTTAAGTTAGCAAATAGTGCATTCATATTTTCAGCAATTCACAGCAAAGAAAGTTAACTTTCGCTTTCTTCTATAGCTAAAGCCATTACTGTTTAACTCTTGTCTCAGATTTACTTGTAATAAAATATAACAATCATGGAGACATTTGTAGAATTGCTGCACTCTTTCATATTGCTTTAGTGGCACACCTATTGTTCTCAAATGTTTCTAGAACAAAATTTGGATCAATCACCCAAATTTATATAGTGAGATATATTGTTGTTTGAAAATGCAGAAATCAAGAGAAAATAACATTTCATTCATACAAGTAAAATAAAATACAATTCAGTAAGAGTTTCATGAAGTAAAGAGGATATATTTTCAGAACAATTTCCATTTTGAGACGTAAAATAGAAAAGGATAAGTATGATGCTGTTAAGGTAACACTCTACTAAAATGATATTAATAAATTACACAAGTTTTTTAATTGAAATAAATTAATTTATTTAAAAATCCACAATTTTCAGGAATAACCATGTAATTCTACAAAAATATCTACCTCTCTATTTATCTATCTCTCTAGCTATCTTCTATCTTTCTTTGACTACGGTGAAGTGAAAGTCACATGCTTTGCCAAACATATCAAACCGGACTGTAAAAACAAGAATAGGTATAAAGATGAAGTTGTTCTTGTATATGAGATAACTGGGATTTATTGATATTCTTGTATTGATTATTTTACTTTTGGTATATGATATTTTAGCACTTCCTTTTATATATTCTCCAATTAGAGATGGGCGAACCCGAACAGTAAAGTTTGGTGTCTGTACCGAACACCTACTGTTCAGGCACAGACACCGAACACGGACTTCACCAGGAAGTTCATGTTACTGTTCGGGTTTGGCTGACCAATCACTGGGTGTTCGTCGTGCTGTTATGTGCTATTTTTAGGCTGGGGGTCAATATTCATGGCCCCTTACCAGCCTGAGAATGCTCCCCCCCGCTGTCAGCTTTAGCAAGGCTGGCTGTCAAAAAAACCATGCTTTTTTTGTAATTATTTATTTAAAGGTTTTTTTTAAAGGTTACAAAAGAAGATCTCCCCAAAATGTTGTCAACTGTGGCTGTCTACTTCACAAAGTGTCCATGTCAAATTTCATCAACACCTAACATGGTGCTTTAATCGTTTGCATGCTCATCTATAAAATGTAAAACCGATGTGCAAACACATTTGTTTATGGTCAATCCGAAAAAATCAGTACCTTTGCCCAACAAGAACCACTACCCCATATACTTCTGTTGTTCTTAGCAGAAGCTTGGAAACTTTAGAGAACAATTGTCAAGCATTAAAATTCAGCAGACTTTATTCCAAAAAACATAAAAGTCCTAGCTAGTTTCAAACATTTTTTTCCAGGGAATTTTGCAGTCATGGGTATGGGGAAGTGTTTAAAACACTCACTGATAGGCAATGTTGCTACTTTGTACCCACGGTGATCTTACTTTATTTAGCTTAACTTCTGTACTGTAAGTTTACAGACGTAAGTCATATGATGAGTAAAATGTTTTTAGTATAGCTGTAAAGGCACTTGAAGTATGGAAAAAATGATTGAACTTAAAGTGTAATTACCTATTAAAAATGTTAAATTTTTCATTGATTTTATTTTTTTCCAAATATACCATACTTCTCTTGGGAGTTCATACAATGACATAATACATAAAAAAACCTAATTTAATATTTTATAAAGAATAATAATTTAAATGATAGCAAATAAAAGCAATGCACTCTGATATGGTCAATTTACATAGAGGGGACAATATTACCACCCTTCCAATAACAGAGGATTCATATTTGCCAACTAGTAGACAATGAAGGTCATAGTGAACTCTCTGGAGCCACTGAGCTGAATGTTCCAATACAAGCTGTAAAGCATGCCTGTGAACTCATAATGAGTGTCAAGGCTCAAATCCAGGGATTGTGCGTTCAAGCCAACTGAGAATACATAAGACATATTATTGCATTCACACAGTAGTCATCAATTCTCCAGCCAATTTTACTTACTTTTATATATAGACACACATTTACAGTTCACATTGACCTACACATGACTTTAGGCAAAAGCCACTATTTATAGATTGGAGGTGTTTCACAGGTGTTATCTATTTGCATTTCATTTGAACCATTGCCAATAATATCATAAATGTTTATTGTGTTACTTTACCTTTTTTGGAATGTTTTTCAGTTTCTGTACATGACAACACAGAGGAATACAATCTTCCAATAATCAGTACATCTAATAACAATTGCTGCTATAGTAATGTAAAATATTAAAATTTGAGAGTTCTCAGTGGTTGATACCTTTTAATGGCTAACTGAAAAGATGGTAACAAATTGCAAGCTTTCAAGACTACTCAGTTCTCTTCATCACGCATACATAAATAGAGGAAGATGATGGGACGTTTTGGATGCAGAATTTGATGGAATGGTCAGAGGGTGTCATGTCGGGTTTGGAAAGCCCCTGATGTGGATAAAAAGTGGAACGGCTCACAAGTGACCCTATTTTGGAGACTAGACTCATAATGGAATTTATCTTGACATGTGGTAAGCAACTTGTTCCTACAGGTTGCTTCAAAGAATTTTGCAACTTTGAACTGTGAAAATGAAAAAAAATTATTTTCCTCATAGCAATATTGTTTTACCCCCAAATTTTGTTCATTTTCACAAGGATAGCAGAAGAAAATGGACCCCAAAATCTGTTGTGCAATTTATCATTAGGACGCAGTTCCACCGTATGTGGTGGAAAATTACTTTTGAGGCACAGTGCAAAGTTCAGAAGGGAAGAAGTGTCATATTATAGCTCAGATTTTGCTGGAAACATTTGAGGATGCCATGTCACATTGACGGTATACCTACAGAGGATATAATTACCATAAAATTGTCTTCCTGAAGAAAGCTCATGTCTGAGCCGAAACGTTTGGAAACCATTTTTCTTTTGCACAAAATAAATAAACTTTAAAAGCAACAGTTCTGTTGTCACCTTTTAGGAGTGTGATGGGGTTAGATTTTTCTATATTGTCTCAACGCTTTACTCCTGAGCACCTAACAGTGGTCGAGCCTGATCCTAGCCACTTTTAATGTTACATTGATAGAGCCCCTGGGGTGCCTGAACAACAGAAACCAATGAGCTTGTGGACACCATATGTACCTTGTTTTAACCCCAAGTTCTTAATTTTTCTAACAGCTAACAGGAAAAAAAGGACATGTAAGTTTGTTGTGTAATTTATCCAGAGTGCACCTATACCTTACATGCAATCAGGAAATCATTCTCAGGTACAGTGCAAAGCTCAGAATGGAAGATGCACCATATTATAGTGCAGATGTAACTGCTATGGTTTGCGGGTGCTATGACCCACTGGGAGAGCCCCTGAGCTGCCAGTACAGCAGAACCCCCCCATAAGTGACCCCATTTTGCAAACTACAATGAATTCATCTAGGGTACAGATCATATTTACTGTTAAGCGTCGGATTTCTGTGTTTACTCTGCAGGGATGCGGACCCTCACATTCTGCAGTCTCCTGCTGTTTATCTACTGCAGATGAGATTGCCTTGCAACAAATCTCTCCTGAGGCTATGTCCTTCTGTCCTCCTACTGAGCATGCTCATGGGACGATTTCCTATTGGAGATCGGGAGTCATGTGCTCAGGTCCCGCTCCAGATCTCATTGGTCCATTACAGAGATCTGGAAGCTTGCGGAAGGTCCCGGCTGCTATAAAACGCGCGCATGGCTGTTCCGCCATGCGCTAGTATAGACTTACTTGCTGCTGTGTGTATGAGGACGGATGTGTGATTCTGGTGAATGACTCATTATAAAACCCCTTCCCTCTGATATTACGTTTGTGGTTAGGGACTGAGTTTAGAATCAGCGCCAGCGCTCCTCTGCTGCAACATCCACAGCTGCTAGCGTCCGACATTGTGCTTGCGCCTTAGCCTTGTCGTTTAGCGGCAGTGTCCACGCTGCGATGCAGTAGCAGCCCCCCTTTGCGCCCACAGCGGCGATGCCGCACACATGGTAGGTCTAGATGGACGTAGTGCTGCCGTCTTGGGCTACTCCTGTGACCTGATACCGTGTGTGTATTTATACTGGGTACTGTGACCTCAACAGGCTCATTCTTTTGTATTTATTTGGCATTCCTGTGACTTAACAGAGATTGCTCTGCTCACCTGGGTGACGTTTAACCCTGTGCGCATTACCACCATATTGCTCCTGCTACCACTTAGCAGCGGCTATATCACCTACTGCACGGTGGACCCCGAGCGGCGAACGCACTTTATTATTATTTTTATTTAGTGCGTTCCGCCGTTCCTAACAATTTACACCATAGGTGTGTCACAGAATTTTATACAGTTGAGCAGTGAAGAAAAAATAATTACGTATTTACCACACCATTTTTGTTTTAGCCCCAGATTTTACATTTTCACAAAGGGAAATGGGTAAAATTAGCACCAAAATTTGTCACACAATTTCTGCTTAACATAAAAATACCTCATATGTGCCTGCACCACACTTCTTAGCCACATGATGAGACTCGTGAGGTACAGAGCGCTATTTGCCTTCTGAACTATAGATTTTCTTAGATTAATTTGTGGACTCCATATACAGAGCCCCTAAGTGCTAGAAGAGCAGAATACCAACCTCAAGTGACTCACTTTGGAAATAATATCCCTTTTGGAATTTATCTACAGGTGTAGTTATGATTAGATTTAATGGGTATTTTTTATAAACAAGCAGCAGTGGATATTGCTTAAAATCATTTTTGCAAATCTGCCATGGTAGTGCCCATTACATTGTAATGCCCATTACATTGTAGTACCCTTGGGGTTCTGGAGTCATGCACCTATAAATTTGGCGGGATGTTATTGCTGCAGAATTACCCAAACATGTGGATGCTAAATGATATTTAGTCACACTCTGGGGCTCAAAAGAGATGAGGGTATTTGGAATTGAGAGTGCAGAATTTGTTAAATTTCTTTTGGGGGGGTGAGAATGCATAGTCCTTTTCCAAAGCCTTTATGGTACCTGTAACTTAGGTGCCACCTAAATTTCCACTAACAGATAACGGACCTGAATGGTGACTTGCTTTCTTTGCGGATTGAGTTGAAGCTTTTTTTGCAAAATATTTACACAACATTTGGGATCACATTTATTCTGCACTCTATACTAAGCACTTACATTGGGGTTTTCATCTAAATCTCTGAATGATGTGATTCAGATAAAACCCCCCGAGGGATCCATTGACAATAATGAGACAACAGAGTTACTCTGGACTTCATCTTGCCTCTTGTTCAGCAGTGTTCTTCATTTTATTAGTGCAAAAAACTGTGACCGACCACACTTTTATGCACGTCTAAAAAGACGGACACCACCAGATCATAGGCCAGATAACGTTCAAAGTGACTCCATTTGCCTCATCATAGGGAATCTTTTTTCAGGGAATCCATCTGAATCATGTATTTCAGAGATTTACACAGAAAGCCAGGTGTAAGCGCTAAGTGTAAGGGTTCATACTCACTTGCAAGAGGCACTCGGACCGGAGCATGCAGCGGCATAGAAGTACATGTAGCCGCACGCTCCGTTCCCAGTGCCGGCGACTGTGCCAGGTTTTCATGCAAGAGACTCACACAAGAATCGTGCAAGTCTTTCGCAAGTGATTATGAGCCCTAAAACACAGGATAAATGTGAGCCAAGCCTTACTGAGATCTTTGGGAGACAGAATGAACAAATCACGAGCAGGTCAAGAATTGGTTTTATTTATTTTAACGCTGTTCCTTATGCAGTATCTATTGCAGCATTTAGTGGGTTAAACTTGTGGGAGTAGTTCGGTCATTACTAATAGCAGTGAGAACTGGGTGTCAGCTGTGATGTTTGCTGGTGGTGACTGCGTGTGCACAGCCTGCTGTGTGCTGTTGTTCACAATAATGCATAAATGCTGCTTTGGTTGGGAAGGCCTTTCCTTTTATGACATTTATACAGTGCAAATGTCAGAAAAGGGTTAAAGTTGTGTGGGTAAGCATTGGAATTAATAGCTGTCTAATGGCAAACAATTAAAAGAATTTTTCACATCCGCTACAAAAATACTGTATATTGCAGACTTTTATAATTCTTTAACTCTTTAACTTTTTAACTTTTCATAATACATGATACCTTTTGTTAGACAGAATTCCTTTACAGATTTGCGCCCCTCCATTTTACTTCAACACATATTAACTTCCATAAGTTGCACTAAAGGTATGTTTTAATCATTGAGCAGCTTAACTCCAATTTTTGACTGAATTCACACGAAAATTTAGACTAGTGTTACATGGTGACATATGTCACATGACACAGAGAAGGCATTGCTGCATTGTGACATTGCATCTGATGACTAATTATGGGGCTGCATTGAAACCTATGACAGAAACAAAGACTTATACATTTTTTAGGCTATCTACCCACGTATGCAGAAAAAAATGGACTCCTTCCCAGGAAAAACGAGCGTTTTTCGCGCAATTTTTGCACTTTTTTGTGCTTTTTTATGCGTTTTTTACAGGAGCATCCTCCTGCTCATAGAATATAGAGAGAAATGCGGATTTTTCTGCGAAATTAATGAGCATGCTGCGTTTTTTACCGCGATGCGTTTTTTTGCAGAAAAAAATGCATCAATATGCACAAAAAGTGCGGAATTCATTAAAATGAATGGGATGCTTCTTGTAAGCGTTTTTTAAGCATTTTTGCCCGTAAAAACACTTAAAAAACACAAAAAAAAGGCTTACGTGGGTACACAGCCTTAAAGTGTGTTGGACTTTCTGTCACTGGTCTCAACATGCGACTATGAATTGAATGCAATTTGTACGTGATTTGGTCATTCCTTTACAGCAGAGCCTCAGCTTTAAAATACTCACAATGCAAACTGCTGCAGACAGGGTTGCACAGATATTTTTGGTTGTGCAGCTTGCCTGAGATTTGTTGTAATGTGGCATGTCACAGTGTAACCCTAGCATAATTATTCAAGTGCTGTATGCAGTACTACTCATTGCTGTAAATTGCTGTTTTAATGAATCTCTATTTTACATTTCTCTTAAATATATGCTATATATTTATATACTTATTTATATATTTACATACTATAAACTATCATTTTATATATCATACAATGATAGTTTAGTTAAATAATGCTTTTAATAAACACAATTATACACAATAAGCTTAATAACTACTGCAGACACATAGAGTCTATATACAAGTCATATATTTGCAAATTTGTTACATATATTCTATGTCTGACTATTGAGTGCAGATAATGAGCGTTGCTTTCCAGAATAACAAAAAATATTGTTAAATTGATTCCCGATATTTCTTAGTATGACATGGAATAATCTAAATTTATCTTCAATTGAATTGATTTTTTCAAAAACTACTGTATATACCAATGCAAATATTTAAATTATGAGAAAATGGGAATGAAGAATGTGGGGGTCATACATATTTACTCCATACCCATGCAGCTTGGTTTGACATCTCCTCCACTCCATGTTCCATTGGCTCTGCATTGTAGAAGTCTCAATCCTTCAAGAAAATAACCAGGACTACAACTCAGCAAGACTTGACACCCATATTCATTTAAGGAACCTGAAACCAGTCTCCAAATGATATGTTCTGAGAGTTGAGAATCCAAACTTGGGCAAGATATAGCTGTAAAAAGAACAATATTTGAATATTACTATTTTTCAGTAAATTCTATTATAAACGCAAACAAAGAATGTGATAACATTGAAAAATAAATCTGTGTAAGGTAACATACTTCAGCTGTTTTCTTTTTCTATTATAAATGTGAGAAAAAAATGAATATTACATTCAGAAAATCAAATGTGCACTCTTACAAACATTTAAAATAGCTGATATTTAATCCATGATCCATAGAATTGTCAAATTCCTTTGTATAGGTTCACGTATTGGTATTCATCATGGAAAAACGGCACCAGATCCTTCTTAACACGTTTTGAGAGCAACCTCCTTAAACATTGCATAAAGTCAAGTGAAAATACATGTATTAATCTTATTTCTCATGATATTTTTTCTAAACTCCACCCATCACAACTTGAATCCTAATTGATTGCCGGTAGGTCAAAATTAACTCTTTATGCAAATACAGATAGCAACAATTCTACTCCCTATTCGTAATGGTAAATTATATTTTGCCTAACATTGAGCCCCTGAGGAAAGCGTATTGTCAGTGTGTATATCCACCACGCTTTTCCATTTAAAGGGGATGTCCATAACCCAGATGACCACTTCACAGTCTTCAATTTTTCCTTGTGCAAAATAAAAATACTTATACTTACCGCCGGTGCAGTTCCAGCAGTGCTGCCACTGGTTCTTCCAGGTACAACGTATCAATGTTGTTACATGATGCCTGCAATCAGCTCTGGCTTCCCTCTATTTGCTTTCATATCTGTTACATACATTCAGAGGATGTAAGAGGGTGCATACATACCGGTCATCATCTTCATCTAACGACACAGCTCCCATCGCTATCAAGCAGTTTGTAACCTGCCTGATCACTCCAGAGTATGCTAGAGCAAACTAGAGGACACCTTTCAGTGCAAGTCTATGGGAGCCTCTTTTGGTTGTCATGTACTTGCATTGAGAGCTTGTTAATTCTGACTTTAGCATAATCAGAAGTTGTGGTCACAAGATAGTGCTAGTGCTGCAGGACTGGAGTGGTGCCAATAAAGGTGAAGATGCAGGCCGGTAAATATAAGACAAGGGTCATGGTCCTTAGGTTAGAAGCACCTTTCCAGCTCTGAAATAAAACAAAAAATGCTGGAGCTGTGCTTTACAAAGAGAAGCATGGTGGTTATGCACACTGAAAGCATGCTTTTTACGAGGAGCTGAGTATTAGATTGGATATAATCTACTATTGCTAGGGATGAGTGAGCACTAAAATGGTCGGAAGCTCATTACTCGAACTGATCAATTGCTTATGCTCAGATGTTCATTTCGTGTATCGAGTCTAATGGATGTCAATGGCTAATCTGAGCATTTTCCCACAGACCCTACAAGGAGGTCTGGGGGACTGTGAAAATGTTGAAATGGTTGGAAAAAGTGCTCATTGGATGGAGAACAGCATGGGGATGACCCCTGGAATTATCTCTAACTCCAAGATCACTGCTGAGAACATCCATAGATCATTGAATGCAACAGCTGGTGGGCCTCATTAAAATATTTTGAAAGTGTAGTTGAAGTACTCCGGCACTCATAAAGGTTTCGCACAAAGTGCAAAGTCAGGTAAAAATTACAAGTAGGATCATCTAGTCATCCATAGAACCTTGAAGGCAACAACTGACAGGCCTCATTCAAATTTTGACTATTAAAATCACTTTATGTGCTGCTGTCATCTAGTGGTATGGAAAACTCGGGGATAATCCAGGTTTTGTTCATTTTTATCAGAGTGTGCCTGTCAGCTCTTTCTGTTGACAGGTGAAAGCACCTGTTTGTTATGACCCTCCGATGGAAACAAACCTCCCCAGACAAAAGGCTAGCAGCAGTGCATCACCACACCTCCAAGGCATAGAGACAATGTCCATGCCAGGTGTACAGCTTTGAAACACAATAGCTGAAGGTCACAGAGGAAATAAAGAGTATGCTGGCTTTTTTGGCCAGGTATTGCTTGACCATCTTTAAAAACTTTTCCCTCCTTGTCAAAAATACCCAGGCATTAGGGTCTGGATGCTGGGAGGGTGTCATGAGAATAGCCCAGGCCTTTTACAGTTTACCACTGCCTCTGCTGTACCTGGTGTGTGTTTCCCTCACCTCTTCTCCTTGGCTTGGCAAGAAAGTTGGCACCCTGCTGCTAGCGTTGTCTGATGAAAATGTTTTCAATATATTTTCAACAATGGCCTTCTGGTATAGTATTATTTTAGAAGACCACTTCACCTCAGGAAGGAGAGATGCAAGATTGTCCTTGTAGCGTGGGTCTAGCAGGATGAACAACCAGTACTCTTAAAGTTGGCCATGTGTGCCTACAGCCAATCCTTCCATGTCTCCACAATGACAACAACTCTCCATCTCCTCCTCCTCCTCCATCTCTCCCTACTCATTCCCCTCATAAGCCCATTTATGTAGGAGAGACGGGACAATGTTTCTGTGGTACTCACCTCTGTTGAACCAACTCCTGCTTCTCATCCTGTTCCTCAGTCTCCATCTCCTCATTTTTACCCAATCTGTGCTGAGCACATGAGATGAGACTGGGCTGGGTAGTATCTACATGTTTCCTGTCTTCATCCATCTTCACCTGGTCCGCATGCAAAGCTTCATGTTTAATTGTTAGCCATGACTGAAGGCACAGAAGCGGGGTTGTTGTGCTGATGATGGCATCACCGCCACTCACCATCTTTGTGGAGGTCTCAAAGTGTTGGAAAACCGCACAAATGTCAAACATCCATGCCCACTCTTCAGCTGTTATATGTGGAAGCTGACCAGAATACCAACAAGCATGTTGGATCTGGTATTCTACAACTGGCCTCTGCTGATCACAAAGCCTTACCAACATGTGCAGCATGGAGTTCCAGCGCAGGGTGACGTAGCACACCAGTCCGTGAGATGCCACTTGCATGTGCTGCTGCAACACTGCCAGAGGGGTGACTGCAGCTGACGCGGTGTACCTTGACCAGAAACTCTGGCAAATCTAGCCAGGTTTTCAGAAACCAATGAACTACCAAGATGAGCATGTGGGCTAAGGATGGTGTGCCACCACTAAGCTTCACAGGTGCCACCAGTTTATGGCCATTATCACATAAGACCATTCCAGGTTGTAGGTTCAGCATCGAGAGTCCCATATCTGTCTGGTCTGTTAGTCCTTTCAATCCCTTTCCGTTCCACCACGGTGTGTGGTTTGTCTCCTATACAAAATAACTTCAGCAGAGCCTGTTGCCGCTACAGAGCTTCCAGGTAATGTGGACAACATGCTCTGAGATAGCACATCAGAGATGGAGGATGAGGAGGAGCAGGAAGAGTTGCATGATCTGGTGTGGGAGGTGGAGGAAACCCTGCAGAAGTAGGGCCAGCAATCCTCAGCGTCGGTAGCACATGTGCTATGCCAGGGTGAGACTCACCCCGGCCTCCACAATGTTCACTCAGTGTAAGGGAAATGTAGCATCGCTGGCCACAAGTGCTTGTCCATAATTTGGTTCATTAATGGAACAATCTCAGTAACCATGTAGGTAAGGGCACAGGTGATGTTCTTGGACATGTACTGGTACAAGGCGGGGACCTAACACCGGAGAAACAGTGGCAGCTGGGGACCATATACTGAGGGACAAAATTTGCACACCTGTAGCAAGCACATTTTTTTGTTGTTCAAAACCAATGAAATTTCAAATGAGGTTCTATAGTCCATATGACAATAGTCATTTTTTTGAAAAAATAAATTTGGACACATATAGAAGGTCAATTTTCTTTTCTATTTCAAATCAATGACATTTCACACAAACTAAGTTCCACAGTATACATGACAATAGTCAATTTTAAAACAATCAAATTTGTACACCTGTAGCAGGTCAATTTTTCTTTTTTATTTCAAACCAACAAAATTTCACACAAAGCAGGTTATACAGTGTGTATGACAATAGTCAATTTTTGGAGCAAGAGGTTTTTAAAAATTTAAACTACCATTATTTTGCACAAAGCATATTAAACTGTATGGATGACTAATTTAATCCAGAAAGAATTTGTGAACATTTGTGAGTGTCAATTACCACCAAAATATAACACAAAGCATGCAATACTCTATGGATGACTAATTGAATCCAGAAACATTTTTCAAAGCTTTTTGTCAAAATATTACACACAACACATAATACTCTATTGATGACTAACTGAATCTAAACAATTTTTATAACACTTTTTTGGAGTGCTATATACCACCGAAATATAACACAAAGCATGTCATGCCCTATGATTGACTAATAGAATTTAGAAAACATTTTGAACACTTCCAATCAGAACTGTCCCTTAGATGTGCAGTGGTGTCAGTGACCTGAGATTGGCAACACCAGCACTTTTATAACCTTTGATAAGGTAATGTGGCCAGTCAATGACAGGAAAGACAGTACCAATAGGGCTGTAGCATTACAGCACCTGGCATGCAATCCCTACATGAGTGATGCCTGGTATGCATTGTCCTCTTGTCCCTATCCTGGTGTGCACGGCCTCTTCATCCCTATCCTAGTATGCATGGCCTCCTTATCCCTATCCTGGTATGCATTGTCCACTCATCCCCATCCTACTATGAATGGCTCCTCATCCCTTTCCTTGTCTGCTTGGCTCCTCATCCCTATATTTGTCTGCATGGCTCCTCATCCCTATCCTTGTATGCATGTCTCCTCATACCTATCCTTGTATGCATGGCTCCTCATCCTTATCGTGGTATGATTGGCCCCCATCCCTATCCTTGTATGAATGGCTCCATACCTATCCTTGTATGCATGGCTCCATCCTTATCCTTGTATACATGGCTCCATCCCTATCTTTGTATACATGACCTCATCCCTATCCTTGTATGCATGACTCATCCCTATCCTTGTATGCATGACTCATCCCTATCCTTGTATGCATGACTCCATCCCTATCCTTGTATGCATGGCCCCATCCTTATCCTTGTATGCATGGCCCATCCCTATCCTTGAATGCATGGCTCCATCCCTTTCCTTGTATGCATGACTACATCCCTATCCTTGTATGCATGGCTCCATTCCTATCCTTGTATGCATGGCTCCATCCCTATCCATGTATGCACGGCTCCTTCACCATTGTGTATGCATGACCCCATAATTTTCCTGATATGATTGGACCCCATAAAAAAACATAAAAACCCCATATTTACTTTCCTGCGTTCCCCCACAGCGTCTTGTTACGGTGCCAGCAGCTGCTTTATGCTTGTAAGCAGTGCATGACAGGGATATCATGTGCTGCTTACAAGCAGAGCACAGCTGCTGGAATGCTCACTGCTCCCCACACCAAACTATGTGCATGGAGGGCAGTGATTATTAAGTAGCGTGCACAGTGTCAGCTGACGGGCGGTCACGTGTGCCACTACTTAAGAGAAATGAATTTTCACCTCTCTTCACGCCCATGGGAGTGGAGAAAGGTGAAAAATCATTTCTCTTAAGTAGCGGACACAAGTGACCGCCTGGCAGCTGCAGGAGCCAACTGCTGTGGCTGACATTGTGCGCAATATTACAGAGAAATTAATATTCATTACCAGTGCAATGAATATTCATTTCCCTTTAGCAAGAGTTAGCCACAGCAGCCAACTCTTGTCTCCTGTGACCCTCTGCTCCTCTGCTACTGCTCCCTCCTACATCTTCTGGACACCCCACTTAAGTATAAGTCAAGAGGAGCATTTTCAGCACAAAAAAGTGCTGAAAATCTCAGCTTATACTCGAGTATATATGGCACCCGCTGTATTATATAACATTACCAAGAAAAGATATTTATGGTTTCAGCCGAACATCCAACTCCAATTTCAGATTTGTACAATAAGCTCACTGTGACTTTTTTCATAACTGGTTGTAGGCTTGTTATAGATTGCTAAATTCAGTTTATGTTTAAAAAGGCATTTTTTTCATGCTGCATCATTCCAATCTTTTTAGGATCTGTTCACCTTCAGAGACTTTTTTATATTGATTACAGTGCTCAAAGAGTAAAAGGAAATATTAAAATACCACATCCTAGATATCACTCATTAAAATCTTGCAAATCTTTATTCATTACATAGTGAAATGCTTTGAGAGCAATAAAACATAAAAATGACCAATGAAAATAAAAATCACTATCCCATGGAGGTCTGGATTTGGAATGATACTCAAGTGTAAAATGAAATTATGGGCTGATTCCACTTCAGTGGCCTCCACGTGCCTGTATGACCTTCGTACAATGCCTGGACCTGGCCCTGATAAGGTGGCAGATGTTCTCCTTAGGGATGTCCTCCCAAACCTGCATTAAAGTGTCATTCAACTCCTGAACAGTCTGTGATGCAACGTGGTGTTGGTGGATAAAATGAGACATGATGTCCCAGATGTTCTCAATTGGCAGGCCAATCCAAAGCATCAATGTCTTCATCATGCAGGAACTTCTGACACAGTTCCGCCACGTGAGGCCTAACATTGTCATGCTTCGGAACGGACCCAGAGCCAACTGCACCTGCATATGGTCTCTCAATGGGTCCTAGGATCTCATCCCGATACCTAAAGGTAGTCATGATACATGTTGTAGGGCTTTGGCACCGATCCTCCTGTTCCTCCTTGTGCAAAGGAAGGGGTAGTGATCCTGCTTCTGAGTTGTTGCACTCCTACAGCACCCCTACACATCTCGTGGTGAACTGGTCTGTCGCCTGGTATCTGCTCCATGCTCTAGACACTGTGCTGACAGACACAGCTACCCTTCTTACCACTGCTCGGATTGATGTGTCATGCTGGATGAGATGCATTACCTGAGCACCTATGTGGGTTGTATACTCTGCCTCATGCTAATGTACAGTACCTCTACGGGTGAGAGGAACAACAAAATGCAAAAGTGACCGAAATAAGAGCAAAAAAGAATGAGAACAGAGAAATGGTCTGTAGTCACCACCTGCAAAACCACCCCTTTAAAGGGATTATCTTGCTAATTGCCGATCATTTCTACCTGTTGTGTGTTCCATTTGCCCAACAGCAGGATAAATTGATTCACAATTGAAGTTGCTTCATAACCGGATAGGTTGATTAAACTGAAGTGTGACTGACTTGGAATTACATTGTGTTGTTTAAGTGTTCCCTTTATTTTTTTGAGTAGTGTAAATGCATATATGTGTAATCATTTTTAAAATTGTGTTTTAAAATATTGCACTTTTAGCCTTCTATGGCCTGTGTTAGATTGTCTATTGATGGCTGCAAAAATGAATTTTCTAAGAATCTGTCCAGTAGATTGTTCCAAAAGCACAGTTTGTAACTCTTTTATCTGTCTGCTTCTGAGTTGTCTATGCAGATTTATAAGGACAAACTGCATCAAAGTTGAGCTGAATCTTGAAGTAATAAAAAGAGTTAAAAGAGTTACAGATAAAAGATACAATTCAAGGAGTTGACTGATGAATTCTCATGAAACACATTTAGCAACTCCTTCAGCAACCAATAAACAAAGGGCCTATGAAAGCCAAAGGATGTTAAATTTTTACTGAAACCCAATTAAAAAATATTACTTTAGCTTACAATATATACCCAAAGGTATCCATATCCTTTGAATAAAAGTATTTTAAGGACACTGAAAAAAGCAAGGACCATTTGAAAGGGTTTAAAACCAATATAGTGGCCTGCTTATACCTGTGGGGAACAGTAAAGAGAAAAAGTCAATTTAATTTGAGCTACCCTGAAAGTTTGCAATAAGAAGTATAAAATGAAAAGGAAATTGTTAAAGACAAGATTGTTAAAAAATAATCCCCCCAAAATCTTTTAGGCATAAAAAGCGACTGCTGAACATGTTGGTCCCATAGAGAATACAAAAGGTCATTTGGTCAGAAAAAGCACAACTATTAAATGCATTTTTCTTGTCTGTGCTTGCAAAATTACATACTGCTGGGATATGTTTTATAACACAGCTCATGGCTTCATAAAAAATAACTCACCCTAGCTGAATAAAGTAAGGTTTAAATCGGATTAGAAAGGATTAACGTGAGTAAAGCACCTGGACCTGATGGCTTGTATTCTCATGTTTTCCAAGAACTTATAAAATATTGTTTTGAATTATTAAAAAGTGGAAACTATTAGAAAGTGGAACTCATTTTTTTACTAATTAAAACTGCATATCGATGCAGATTCTTTTTATATTTTTTAGAGTCAGTTTTTTAAATTTGTAGATTTTTTAACATGATTTTCTGCACATTGATATTAAATTGGACATCTCGCTTGTACTGCTTTTTCTGCTCTTTACAGCATACTTAGATGTGCACTAGATCAACCAAATGTACCATAGTGATCTGTAATAATAATAATAATAATAATCTTTATTTATATAGCATCAACATATTCCGCAGCGCTTTTCAATTTAACAGTTTCAAACACGACAGTCAAAAGTAACAACTGTAAAAATAATACAATGATTAAAGGAAAATAAGATGACCCTGCTCGTGAGAGCTTACAATCTACAATGAGGTGGGGGAGATACAAAGTACAGGTGTGTATTTACAATGATGTATTTACAATGATGTTCCAGCCATCTTAAGTGAGTGGGGATAGATAGAGATAGTGAATGGGCTACTCATGCACACTTACACATAAAATGACTGATTAAGGAACGTAATAGGCTGCTCTGAACAAATGTGATATGAGGGATCACCTAAAACTGTGCAAGTTGGGGCTGGTCCTAATTTCTTGGGGTAGAGCATTGGCAAAATGCATGAGAAGTCTTGGAATCAGGACTGGGAGGTACGGATTAGTGCAGAAGTTAGTCAAAAGTCATGTGCAGAGCTCAGATCGGCTAGGCAGATTGACAGAAATGAGGGAGGAGATGTAATGTGGTGCAGCACCATCGAGAGCTTTGTGGGTGAGAACAAGTACTTTGAATTGGATCCTATAATATATACCCAGCCAGTGTAACAAGCAGACGCGTCAGAGTACCGATTAGCCAGATGAATGACCCTGGCTGCTGCATTAAGGATGGACTGGAGAGGGGAAAGTCGAGTGATGGGGAGGCCAATTATTAGAGCATTACAGTAGTCCAGGCGGGAGTGGATTAGGATGACAGTAAGGATTTTTATTGTTTCCACGGTGAGAGAAGGGTGGATTCTAGAGATGTTCTTTAGGTGTAAGAGGTAAGAGCGGGCAAGAGATTGTATATGTGAGGTGAAGGAGAGATTGATTTCAAACATAACACTATAATGGTGCCACCCTCTATGTGGGTGGCACCATAGTTACACCCCGGCCTGCTGCCGGTGTGCTATTATGGTGTCACCCACATAGAGGGAAATGTCAGATTTAGGGAGGTTGGTAGACGGCGGGAGTAGAAGTTCAGTTTTCAAAAGGTTGAGTTTCAGATAGAGAATGGACATAATGTTGGAGACTGCCGACAGACAGTCACTGGCGTTCTGTAGTACAGCAGGGGTAAGGTCAGAGGATGATGTATATAGTTGGGTGTCATCAGCATAAAGACGGTAATGAAAGCCATATTTGCTGATGGTCTGTCCAATTGGGGCTATATAGAGGGAGAAGAGAAGAGGGCCAAGGACTGAGCCCTGAGGTACCCCAGCAGTGAGAGGAAGAGGAGATGAAGTAGAGCCAGCAAACAAGATGCTGAAGGAGTGGTCAGAAAGATAGAAAGAGAACCAGGTGAGAGCAGTGTCCTTAATACCTAGTGACTGGAGCCTAGAGAGTAGGAGATGTGGTCAACAGTGTCAAAGGCTACAGAGAGGTCGAGAAGAATGAGTAGAGAGTGGTCACCATTACCTTTAGCTGTCAGAATGTCATTGGTCACTTTGATGAGTGCAGTTTCTGTCGAATGTAGGGGGTGGAAAACGGACTGTAATTCATCTAGGAGGGAGTGAGTGGAGAGGTAACAGGTAAGGCGGGAGTAAACAAGTCGCTCCAAGAGTTTAGAGAAGAAAAGGAGATTGGAGACTGGTCTGTAGTTGCTTGTGCAGGATGGGTCGAGAGCGGGTTTCTTCAGTACTGGATTAATGATAGAGTGTTTGAAGAAGGAGGGCAGAATGACTTGTGTTTTGAAACTGTTAAACTGTAAAGCGCTGCGGAATATGTTGGCGCTATATAAATAAAGATTATTATTATTATTATTATTATTATTAAAATGCCCAAGGAGAGGGAGAGATTAAAGATTGTAGTTAGACGAGTTGTGATGACTGGAGAAGAGAGATTGAAGGACATGTGAGGGAATGGGGTCAGTATTACATGTAGTCAGACAAGAAGAAGAGAGGAGCCTGGAGACTTCTTCTGTGATGGGATCAAATGTGGAGAATGAGCCAGGGGAAATGCAGGGAGGGATGGGAGTCATGGCACCTGGTGGCTGGGAGCGGATTTCCTGATGGATATTATCTATTTTCTCTATAAAGTCGGAGGCCAGGAAATCAGCGCAAATGTCTGTGATAGGGGCTTGTGCTTTCGGCCTGAGGATGGAATGAAATGTGTCAAAAAGTTTATTGGGGTTGTTGGATAGTGAGGAGATCAGGGTAGTGAAGTAGTTCTGTTTGGCAAGGTGAGAGGCAGAATCATAGGTTCTTAACATGAATTTGAAGTAGATAAAGTCTTTTGGTGTGCGAGTTTTCCTCCATAAGCGTTCAGCACTCCTAGAGCATCACTGGAGAAGTTAAGTTTGTGATGTGAACCAGGGCTGTTTATTCTGTGCTTAGAGGCACTTCAGGTGAGGGGAGCTACTTGGTCAAGAGTGCTTCTAAGAGTGTCGTTGTAGTGATGTACAGCCAGATCAGGACAGCAAAAAGAGGAGATTGGGGACAATGATGAGTGTAGGGATTCTGAAAGTGAATGAGGTTGATGGCTTGTAGATTTCTGAATGTGTGGTAGATAGGAGTGTGCAGGGGTGGGCAAGGATTTGTGAGCATGAAGGAGAGAATGTTGTGGTCAGAGGGGAAGCGGTGAGTTAGCTAGGTAGGAGATTGAACAGAGCCTGACAAAGATTAGGTCAAGGGTGTTACCATCTTTGTGTGTGTTCAGAGGTTGACAGCTGTGAAAGGCTGAGAGAAGTGGTTAGTGATAGAAGCAGAGATGCAGCTGTGGAGTGGGGCTGTTAAAGGGGATGTTGAAGTCTCCCAGGATAAGGGTTGGGAGTTATGAGGACATGAAGTGCGGCAGCCAGGCTGAGAAGTGATCAAGGAATTGGGTAGGTCATCCTGGGGCCCAATATATGACTGCTACTCTGAAGGAGAGAGGACAGAAGAGCCTGATAGTGTGGACCTCAATAGAAGGGAATGAGAGTGATGGAGCTGGGAGGATGACCTGGAAAGTGCATTGTGGGAACAGAAGTAAGCCGACTCCAGCACCAAGTCTGTTTGTGGGCCTCGGAGAATGGGAGAATTGTAAGCCAACAAGGGAGATGGCAACAGGGGAGACAGTGTCAGAATCCGGAATCCAGGTTTCTGTGAGGGCCAACAGATTAAGAGAGTTGTTCAGAAAGTAGTTGTGCAGGAAAGGAAGCTTGTTACATACAGTAAGTATGCATTAGTAAGGTTTCGATATGAGGTAAGGTAGGGGTTGAGGTTATGGGATGGTGGACCAGGGTTGGAGGAGATGTCCCCTGAAATCAGTAGGCGTAGGAAGATAAAGAGCAAGTAGTTTTTGGAATTGTCAGAATTGTTTTTTTGTGCGATGTGCTTAGGTAAGATGGGCTGAGGTTTTTCAGGAAGGTGAGAAGTGCGTGGGAGCTGTACATGACAGAGGGAAGTATAGAGGGGCTGATGTGTATGAGTTGTGATGAGGGGTAATGGGGCAGTGAATGTGGATGGCAAGGGAACACAAGAGGATAGAAATAAAGCACATGGATAAAAGGAAGAGTAAAGTGTGGGTTACCTGTCTTCTGCCCTGACTAATTGCCATGAATAACTTCTTCTTCTGGATGCTTAGCTAACGGGATGCTTTGCTGAGGGGATGCACGTGCAAACACCCCACACTGCGTGCACTCCTTAGGATACTACTAAATATATGCCACACTACATGGTCAGGAGAGATGGATTGTGGGGGCTGGTTAGGAATAACTTGGCAGCTGGAGCCAGCACACCAGGGGGTGGTTAGGTGATCAAAGACACTAGACCTGGCTACATATGCTATAGCACCTTCCACCAGATAACATCTAAAGTGATCCCAGTCATGAATATAAAGCAGTAAGTATTAAATACAATGCAGCAAATGAATTATACCAAAGATTTAGCAGGCACATAAAAATATATTGCAACATGCTAGAGTAGCCGATGACAGACAGCAAGCAGAGGTGGGGAGTTGTACCATTAGAATATATTGCAGCACATGAGACAGCAAGCAGAGGTGAGGAGTTGTACCATTAGAATATATTGCAGCACATACTATACTATACTGTACCATATAGATGCTAAATATGGTATATGGGAAATCTTTCTAGCCATGTCCTGTGGCCTGTAAAGAAGCTAGAGGTGGGATACAGGTGAGCTGTAAATATTACCCTAATTGTGATCCTACTTGTGATAAAAATGAGCTGATATAGAAATGAGATCTCTAGAGATATAGGATGTATCAATCTTTTATGAGGCTCGGTGGGCAGAATGTTGGCTACAAGATTTAATTTTTTTTATTATAGGCAGTTTCCATTAATTCTCTTCTGTAATGTAAATTTATGAAACAAACTCAAATGTGCCTACTCATGCGATGTTCTGTCCAGCAATATAGTTGCTCTCTAAAGTTTTAAACACAATAGTGACACCAGCTGGCGTCACTCGGGGAGTGTAATATCCAGCAATATAGTTGCTGTCTAAAGTTTAGTCATTTTTTATGTCTCCGTTATTACAGACATTGTATTTTTGTGTGTATTAATGTTTCCTATAGCTTATATGTAAGGTAACAGCACCATCTGCTGGCGGTTAAATGCATACATTGTAGATTTATTTGCATGCCCTGGATGCAGAAAATGCATGCCAACAAGCATGCCTTGAAGCGACATTACAGAAGCTTGCTATCAAAAAAGAAACAGCAGCTGCCATAGCGGAAGCAGAAGGCTTAGAAGCTGCTGTTTATTCTGATGACGAACACAGCAGATGCAGCAGTGTGCTAGGGCTAGGGCTACAGAAAATTACCCAAGATCTATTGCAATGTACTGCAGAATGTTTCCATCAAAATTCCAAATCAAATGACGACCCAGAGCCACAGCTGAAGGCAGAGCATTTTGTCAGCAAGTCAAGCCAACCAGATTATTCAGACCTCCAGAAAGCAAATTATCAGTCTACCTGCCGCAAGCAAGGAAAGACACATTGGGATGAGACTGACTTCAATAATCTTTCTCCAGAACAGAAGATCCAGAATCTGTTCCAGCTTAAAGAGACTCCCTTCGCTTCAGAAAGGTACTACAGCAGTTGGACCAAACCAGAGACATCTAACAAGTATGACCGCACATCACACATGTACTCTGACAACACTCCATCAGCTGGTATCAGCGCCAATCAAGCCACAATGGACTTTGCCAAGTTCCTTGCTCAGCGTGAGTTGGTAACCAAGGGACTTGTAAAGTTCAGCGATCGCGCTGAAAACTACAGATCTTGGTGAGCCTCCTTACAAAATGCCATCATAGACATAAGGCTATCATGTAGTGAGGAAGTGAATCTCCTTGTAAAATTGCTAGGAAGTGAGTCTGCCAAACACGCAAAGAGAATCAGAGACATTAATGTAAATTATCCAGATGTCAGCCTGAAAAGAATTTGGAATAGACTTGATGAATGTTATAGCTCTGCAGAGGTTATAGAAAGTGCCTTGTTTAAAAGAATAGAGGACTTTCCTAGAATAGCAAACAAGGACTATTCAAAGCTTAAAGAGTTAACTGACTTGTTAATGGAGTTGTGTGTAGCAAAAGCAGAAGGAGATTTTGTGGGGTTAACATACCTTGACACTGCTAGAGGTGTGAACCCCATAGATCAAAAACTCTCATACAACCTGCAAGAAATGTGGGTTACATATGGTTCTATGTATAAACAGACTTACAATGTACCATTTCCTAGATTTAGTGTGTTTGTAGATTTTGTCTCAGAACAAGCAAAAATTAGGAATGATCCCAGCTTTGATTTCACGCTGTCTTGTGCCAATAACTCTGTTAGTAAACCTCATAGAACAACTGTAGAGGTCCACAAAACTAACATTTCCTCCACAGGTTCAGTTCACAGTGAGTCCAGCTCCTGTCAAGGAGAAGACAAATCCAAGGACCCAAGCAGACAATGTCCCTTACACAAGAAGTCACATGAAGAACAGAAGGCCTTCCTTAAGGAGAACTACATCTGCTACAAATGCTGCTCTTCAACATCCAACTTTGCCAAGGACTGTGAGGTTAGCGCAAAGTGTGCCAAATGTGACAGCACAAAACATAACTCAGCTCTACACCCTGTACCTCCATCAGAGCCTCTGCCCCAAGACCAAGAGCATAGCTGAAGGACTCAAATATTGACACTACAGCAATTACTTCTAAGTGTGCAGAAGTTAGTGGAAATCTCATACGAGGCAAGTACTGCTATAAAATTTCCATAGTGAGAGTTTACCCAGCAGACGAAAAGGACAAAGCCATCAAAGTATATGCAATTTTATATGATCAAAGTAACAGGTCATTAGCCAAGTCTGCCTTCTATGATAGCTTTAATGTCAAAGGACCCAGTGCCCCCTACTCTTTAAAAACTTGTGCCAGTATAGTAGAGACAGCTGGTAGGAGAGCAACAGGCTACATCGTTGAGTATATAGATGGCCAAATGTGTCTGCCCTTACCAACTATGATGGAATGTAATCAGATTCCTGACAACAGGTCAGAGATACCTATGCCTGAAGTGGCATTCCATCATCCTCATCTAAAGCGTATAGAATGCCTGGTTTCCAGCCTTGACCAAGAGGCTATAGTCTTCCTCCTTGGAAGAGATATTCTATGAGTCCACAAGATTAGGCAGCATATCAATGGCTCTCACAATGCTCCATAGGCCAGAGACTCGACATTGGGTGGGTCATTGTAGGAGAGGACTGTTTAGGAGGAGCACACAAACCAACAATGATTAACAACATTCTTAACAGTACGCAGGAGAGAATGGACATCCATCTCTCTTTCATCCATGTGAAAATCACTACTTCATAAAGAAATTACCACACAGCACTTCAGCACCAAGTATCTTAGCAAGTCATGCCTACGATGATTGCATGCAGAATTGCGACAAAGATCACCTTGGGAGCAAGAAAAAGAAATCAGCTCACCCCTCTGTTGCTCCAGGAGCCCAAGCATGGAGATCTGCAGTGCAGCAGTAGAGGAGATCCAATAAAGAGAAAAAAATCCAGCTCTTGGGTCATTGAGCATTTTCTTTATTGAAAAATGTAATTAAAATCTAACTTCATAATGACAGCATATTGTCACCACCATCATTAGGGACACTAGAATCATTGCTCAATGATTAAGAGCCTTTGATCTTGAAATGCATCTGTTCTAGTGTCCCTAATGATGGTGGTGACAATATGCTGTCCATATGAAGTTGGATTTTAATTACTTTTTTCAATATAGAAAATTTTCGATGAACCAAGAGCTGGATTTTTTTCCTTTCAAGATCACCTTGGGTGTACGGTCTTCCACAAGACAAAAGAAGATAATCGTACAGCAATGTCATTTGAAGATAGACTGTTTCTAGAGATGATGGAGCAAGGAAAGGTGAGGACACAATGGAGAGCTGGATTGTACCTCTACCCTTCAAGCCTCAAAGTTAACTCTTGCCTAACAACAGAGAACAAATTTACAAATAATTTGTCTCCATCAGGCACAGCTCCCATAGTAAAACAGAGATGAAAGACCATTTCTTAACCTTCATGGAGATTATATGTAGGAATGGTCATGCACAGTTAGCACCTACACTTCAAGACTGAAGAGCTATGGCACCATGGTAAACATGTCCACACACAGCTCTCGAGCTAGAGCAGTCAAAGAATGTAATTATCTGAGCTGTACAGTGGGAAAACTACACCAAAGAAATTGACTATGTAACCAACCAATGACCAATACCAATAGATAGTGTTCTGAGGAAACTCCGAGCAGCAAATGAACTGCAACTCTCTTCTATCTTGGATATGAATCACATAGAAAAATACCTGAGTGTACAAGGGTGTACTTGGACCTTTAGCCTATCACATTCTTCACATATGGGAGGTATATGGGAGAGAATGATAGGTGTCACAAGGAGAATCCTTGATTCAATCTTTTTACAAGAAGGATCTGCAAGACTGATTCACAAAAGCTTGACAACTTTCATGACCAAAGTGTCAGCCATCACAAATGCCAGACCGTTGATTCCAATTTCCAGTGCTCCTGATGACCCAACTGTTCTCACCCCAGCCCTACTGCTTATGCTGGAGACCAACCCTAATAGCTCTCCACCTTTAGAATTTAATGTTAAAAACTGTTACAGGATTTGATGGAGACGAGTAGAGTTTCTCCAATGCCTTTTGGGACAAGTGGAAAAAACAGTACCTGCCTACGCTGCAGCAGAGGAGAATCTGGCAAACCAGCAAGCCTAACCTCCAGCCTGGTGATGTAGGATTAATGAAAGACTGTCAGTGTCGGAAAAATGAATGGCCATTAGGTCTCATTACACAGATATTCCTGAGTAAAGATGCAATCATACGTAAGGTAGAAGTAAAATTATGGAAGTAAAGCAAGACCAAATCATTCCTCAGGCCATTAGGAGAACTCGTTCTGCTGTTCTCGTCCAATAAACACAATAGTGACGTCGGCTGACGTCAAGCGGGGAGTGTTCTGTCCAGTTGCTGTCTAAAGTTTCCTTATTTTTTATGTCTCCCTTATTCCATTGTATTTTTGTGTGTATTAATACTTCGTATAGTTTATATTGTAAGTTAACAGCACCATCTACTGGCTGTTTAATGTATACAATCTAGTTTAGTTTGCAATGTATTATGGGAAGTTCCTAGGGCATTGTGGGATTGTACCTTTTGCATTGTGGTATTATTATGACACTATGAAGGGAACAGCAGCCATTGTTCCTGCATGCTTCAGAGGAGAAACCACACCACTCATTTTTCTGCATGCTCCTTGTAAACAGCCTGCTCTAAGCATAGTTGGTAAGCCACTATCTGTGTGCATCAGTCCTGTGTTTATCAGTATGTTTGTTGTATTAGATAGGTAATCATCTTTTTGTATAATTGCCCCATGCTACTGTGTATTGCAGACTATCTGTATTTTATGCACTGTGCAGTTATTTATTCTGAAATGCTCCTGTTATTGCATCTTACAGTTTCACCCTTTACTGTCACATCTACAATCAATAAATGAACATTACAACTTTACAGCCTCTTTTTCATGAAGAAGACAGGGGGTTTGGCTACATGTCTCATTACACACTGTGCTAATGTGTATGAGGACAGCATATGCAGGAAAATAGCACATTATGGTGGTATCAAGGTGCATGTAGTCAAACATTTATCTTGAGAAAGCCTCACTAAGCACTTTGCTCTTGAATGTCAGACACATAAAATGTACTGTATGTTAATTGTTTGATTAATCTGTTAAACAGCACCAAAATTACATATATTTACTTTCATTCCTCAAAAAAAACACAACTGGATATGAAAAAAATGTGGGTATAAACCTTTTTTCCAGAACATGGAATTGTTTTCAGTCATCACTTATGAAAAACAACCCCAAGTAAAATATATTTAGTGCTGTCATAATAGGGTTAATGTGTTTTCCTAGTCCTTTTTGGTAAAGGAGGAATAATTGTTTAAAAAAATCAACAGCAGAAAATTAGCAAAATTCCAAATATTTACCCGTGACGTCTTCCCTACAAAGTGGAGAGAAACGGGAGTTTTTTTGCATATCTATTTTAGTTGTCACATTTGACATATGGACATGCAACACCAATGTTGGAAAAGGGTGACTTGTATAGTTGCTTTACAAAATGAATACATCCAAGCATAAGAAAACTCTGCACAAACTCAACATCATCTTCCCTGGTTATAAAATAACCTGAGGAAAAAATGGTTGTGTTACCAAACAGCAATGCCACCACTTGGAATCCTCTGTAACAATGTCTCTTAGAAAGACACCTGTATTTTCAGATTCTCTCCAACTAAACAACACACTGTTCTAACAACAGCATGGAATCTACCCATCTGGTTGTACTGACAGATAAAGGGCTAAGAACAAAAAACAGGCCCAGAAGGTAATTCCAAAAATCCTTAGCAAACTATACTATTCAAGTGATTTTCTGCTTCCTAAAGCCCTTTGTTCATATCAGTGAAATGTTGAGGAAATGTAGCAATCTCCATCCTCCTGTTCTTTATTATTACACAATAGATATAGTTTTATCAACTAGAGCCTTTGGTTTTAGAGTAAAATGCATCTGCATTATAGCATGTATTGGTGCATGATTATTTTTATTTGCTCAAACTAACAGGAAAAATATCAAGAAAAAAAGAGTTATTTTTAAGATTTTCATATCTTAAAAACGTTTAAGAAAATATAAAAATATTAATGCATTTCCCTATTTTTTTATATATGAATGCAGTTTGAATGTTGATCGCAACTAGTCCATTAATCCCACAGCTGAAGGAGAATGTACAAGTAAATGAATGCCAATGCATGAGTCAGCATATCAGCATTTGAAAGAACTGCGCACAAAAGGCATGAAAGAAACACTTTATTCAAAAAGCCTAGTCAGAAAGTCAGTAGATTATTTGTAACAGAAACAACCCCATGTTGCTTATCCTCCTCAGGCAACTGCAGACACATACCAACATTATGCCTATGTACAAATCAATTCAGGATCCATTATCAGGCTTATTCAGTTGCTGAATTCACAAAACACATTTTCAGTACACCTGTTGATATTTAAATTAAATTTCTCTATAACATCTAAACGACATAAAATCATGGCTCAAAAACGATACATAGTCAGATTTTTTTTTCCTAATTTTACTATTTTTAATACTGTTATTTGTACTTTTTTTTATCTCACTAATTTATGTATTTAGATAAATTTTCATTTTTTCCTTACATTTTATATGGGAAATTAGTATAGTTAACTTTTTTCTATAAAAATACACTTTTTTTGTATTTTGAGTTCCATGAGAGATGCAATTTTTTTGAAAGGCTTTGAACCACCAATAAAAACCTACCTAATTGGATGAAATAGCATAATATAACAAAAAAAAACTTTATCTAATGAAAAATCCATCACTTCTTTAACTCTCCCTGCTTGCAGCCAATCACTGGCATCAGTTGTTTCGAGTCTAATTGAGAACTACTGTTTCATATCTCCTGCTTGAATGAGTGGTTGTCCTGCACCATCTCATCATGTCACTCCACTCAGGATTTATGGAACTGACAGAGATAGAATTGTACTCAACATTGTACTTTTATTTCAAAAAGGGGACTCCTGTTTTCATTAGTAGTCATTGTCACAAAATTAAGCACCTATCCTATGAATAGCAGATAATTGCTGATTCCAGGAAAAGCCCTTTGTAAAAGAAAAATTGAAGGCATTTGACATGAGGAATCTAGTGTGCAACCAAAACCTTATATTGTAACCTTATTTGTTCTAATGAACAGTTAAATGTTTAATGTTAAAGAGTGACTAAACTGTGTTCATTGTTTTCATATTTAGCAGGCTTTTTAATAGCATGCATTGCAGACCAGTGGGGGTCTGTTTTCTTACCAATCTTTCAATAGTTCCCGGAGAAGTATACAACTCCGGAGTCAGGAGCACATGCGCAGATCGGGGTACAAACACAATAAAAAGCATAGTCAAAAAAGGCTATGCTTTTTATTGAATCCATGCTTTGCAAAATATATTTCAGACCACTCCCTTTGTTAGAAGAAAAATATATTTTTATATCATGTTGGCCAGTAGATAGACAAACATTAAAAACTGATAGTCCTCAGTGGCTAATATTGTTTAACAGTTAACTGAAAAGAAGGTAACAAAATAGTAAGCTTTTAACTAAGACTACTCATGTCTCGAAAATATGCTTGCTGAAGGGACCTGAGTATTCTTGGAAGATTTTTATGTGCTACCATCTTTTCAGTTAGCTATTACAAGGTATCAACCACTGAAGAAATTTCAGACCATAGGTAAAGCTGGGCCTTTTTTAAACAATACTTTTGAGACATCAAAATAAGGTGCATCCCATGCACCACTCTTTATTCCTTGCAGACTTAGTACAACCCCTCCACTAGGTTGCAAAAATTGCACGTACTCCAAGAATCCAAGGCACTGGGTATCCTCCTTCCACAAAAATATTTTTATTTGCACCAAGGATGACACAGAAAACATTTCAGTCACAAAGGGCCCCTGTCAAGCCAAGTAAAAAAGTGAATAGTCAAATAAAACAAAACAGGAAGTATTTAAAGTGAATCAGTCATGGACCATTCCACTCCTGTTGGTCCAACCTCTGTTACTACAACAATAATTAAAAACAATATTAATTACATAAAAGACTATGCCTCTAAAGTCAGTTATGGAATGATAATCAATAAATATACAATTCCAAATAAAAGTGAAGCACACTTTGTCCGTGAAAGGAGGCTACATGGTGGCTTGGATTCTTGCACTATTTACTTGCAAAAATGGCGTGAAAGTGCAATCAGGACTGCGCTTGCTTCTGGTGGAGTACAAGGTTCTTTATTCAGCCAACGCGTTTCCTGAGCCTACTGGCTCACTTCATCAGGGCAGATTGAAGTGAGCCATTAGGCTCAGGAAACGCGTTGGCTGAATAAAGAACCTTGTACTCCACCAGAAGCAAGCGCAGTCCTCATTGCACTTTCACGCCGTTTTTGCAAATTTGTCCTAGGACCCTGTGCAGACTTGCTGCTGCTTCTCATGCGTTTATGGGTGTTGTGACTTCCTCACAACCCCAATAGGTGAGCACCTTCCTTTTTCTCTGTTAATGTGTTTTTTGATACGGATTTCACACAGTGGATGCGCCCTGTATTTTTCCTTTCAATGCACTATTTACTTTTGAGACAAATCTTTGCTAAGCATAGTAATACATTTTGTATTTAATTAGAGGCATGCTGTTTTATTACATTTAGTATTTCCCTCCTCCCCCTCCATAGAATCCTATGGGTAGAACATTTTCTCTTTCAGTAATGTGATAATCTGACTTCAGTGAATACAGATTTTATAAATCAATACAGAATCTACAAAGTGAAAGATCAATGCAGGAGGAGAAAAAAGTAAATTTCTTTAAGATATATTACAAAGTTTTGAATTCTCATGTGTACCATTTATTTATGGCAAAATAAATCAAACAATGTTTACTTTTTAAGTTATTCTAATATCAAAATAAGCATGGCTCCATGAGAACTGTCCAATATCCTGGCACTGGTGCTGTTTTAGATGTTTGTGTTTTGCAGATTTTGTATTTTCTCTATTGACATGAAAATCCTGTTAATCTAAGATTTAGCAATACCTCTGACTGATGATTGCCAATCTTTTTTAGTACACGTGTGACATTAACCAGTTGGAAATATTTAATGATGTGGTATTTAATATGTCCATCATGTCAGTCTTGTATAGGGTGTGCTGGCTTCTACATGATGCCTAACAGCTGCCAGAATGCAGTACAGGCAGCTCTGGGACTTTGTAACATATAAGAAAAAGTCGGGTTTTTACGGATGAGTGAAAAGATTCTGGGCGAAAATAATTTGTCTTGACTTTTTTTTTAAAAAAAAAACTTCATTTTTCAGAATCTGGAGTTTTTCTTATTTGCTTCTTGCAAATGTATTAAAATGGAGACAGGCCAATCATTTTATTGCTGATTTGATGATTTTCAGCTCTATCTGGCTTCTTTTTAATTCCCCACTACACACAGCATCCTCTTTTCTCATATACTCCTGACATCAACATACTGTACATCTTTCACATCGTGACGCAAGTCATGACATATCAAGTATATGGCCTAAGGCACTGACTAGGCCATGGGCTATGCATGTCATGACATTGTGATACCACAACATGCATCGTAACATTAGAAGATAATAAGGAACAGTCAATTTGCAAATTCCAGATGATTTCCAGCCAAGCCTCCTATCTTCAGATTTCTAGTCTTGCGGCACTGACTACTCTTTACAGGATGCAAAGACCAGAGGGTTGAATAAGTGAAGATAGTGTATTATTCTTTGTTAGCCCTTTTATTCCTAACATTTATTATTTTTGGTGCACATTTGATTCTTGATTAATTAATTTAATCCTAATTTAATTTTTCAGCCGATCCAAACAAATTGAACCTGAAACTATTTTTCTTCTCAAGGTCTTCATTTCTAGAGATGGCACCTTGAGAGAAAAAGGTTGAGATTATACCTGGGGGAACAAAGATAAAATTTGAAACAGTAGAAATGATACGTATTGCAGGAGTTTGTGACAAGTGATAACAGTGGGAGAGGATGCCTGTGCAAAATATATATATGTTTATATATATATATATATATGAAGGGAAGAATGATGTGCAGTCATCTGGCATGGAGGATAGAGAGAGGATATATGAGGAAAAAGAGATGAATAATCCCTCTTGTGGTTATCTGTAGTAAAGACATACTTTAAGGTAGGTAGTAATTTCTCAAGCAGGTAGATGATGCTATAAGAGAAAAAGTTGGATGCCCCTGACATTGTTAACTGAATCCATGAGATAAAGCACATTGTTGTGGATTTGAATTAGTGACTCACAAGTATACAACCCTGGGAAATAAATGTGAATGACTGACTGATCTTGGGTAATAGAGTGAGGAAAGACTATGCAAAATTAGAGGATTTTATGACTTTGACAATTTGTGCATTGTATGGTATTGTCATTTTTATGATTATGAAATGCAGACCAAAAAATTGTATTTTCAGCGTGTTATTTTTCACTGTTATGTGAACTATGCATTGGTTTGGTATTTGAAATCAGTAAACTGTTTTTTCTGCATCTCTTTTAGTTCTTTTCTGGTCTATGTGTTCTAATAGAGGGTACTTCCCATGTAAAATAATGATATTAACCTGCAGTTATGGGGTAAACCTGAAGGTTATTATATGACACCGTGTGACCCCCACACTAAGAGTGTTGGATGTAACTGCGTCCCAGCTGTAAGGTTGAATCTGAAACCATGCCTTATGACTGAAGGAGTGAGTCTGTGGGGGAATGAAATTCATTTCCTCCCGGCAGTGGTTCTTAGTGTGGGTGCTGCACGGTTTAAGAAATCTATTTACCTGAAGAATAGCCCCATATCTACAGGATAATAGCATTACCTTACATGACAGGCTCCTTTTATGGATATGGCAGGGAAATCATAACACAGTAGGTGCTGCTATTGGGACATATGCATTGGGCTAAAATGCAAAACATTTCTAACATTTCATTAGCCAGAAATATCACAGCATTCTACTTCTTTGAATTATCTTATCCTGTTGAAATGTCATTGTCTACAATCATAATGTTCCATAATATGTGTGACAATATTACCATAATAACATAGTTCATTAGTTAAAGGCTTTACTGATGGACAAGCCAACCTCGGTGATAGAATGTGGCTTTAGACTATCTGCAATCAGCACATCTTTTTCAACTTTCCAGCTCTGTTATCTATAAAGATTCTAAAGCTTTCTAATAACAATCTGCTTGGGTTGTTCATGAATTTTCCCATGAACAAAGCCAATTTTAATCAATAGATCTTGGAATAATAATAATTTCCACAATTGGATGTGTTTAAATAAAATGTTCCTGTGCTGAGATAATCTTATAAATGTGTCCCAGATATCTACTTTGTAATGCCTGTATCTGACTGTGCAGGGACATGTGCTCCTGGGCAGGGAGGAAACCAAAAATATACAGACATTAAAACACGGGATGACAACAAGTTCCTTTTTTGAGATAAAACATTTTTTTAAAAACAGGCAGGGAAATTCTTTTTCTCACAAAAAGAATCAGCTGTGATCACATGGTGTCCTGTCTGTATAGTCTTTTGCTTCCTCCCCTGCCCAAGTGATGTGGTATGATCAGATTACGTTCCTGCACGGTCAGACACAGCCATTACACAGTACAAAGCAGGGGCACATTTATAAGATTATCTCAGCACAGGAACATTTTTTTTTAACACATCCAATTGTGGAAATTATTATTATTTCAAGATGTGTTGATTAAAATCAACTTTAAAATTAACTTTGTTCTTGGGAAAATTCCTTTAAGTAAGCTAAAAATTCTTACAAATCGAGTACTTGCTCATACCACTAAGTACATTTTAAAAGCTGTTTCATATATGCAATTAAATTCAGATCAGTTGACCAAATCGGGGCTGCGCTGCATCCGAAGCATACTCCTCACTACCACTTGACAGTAATTGAAAGCACTATACAGTAGCATTATAAATCACGTAAATCTTCGAGCACGTTCAAATAATTACAGCAAATCCTTGAGACTGTGACTTCAGAGCAATACAATGTCATGTTTGTGTAAACCAGAAGAAAAACCTAAGATGTATTAATTAGGAGTTCCCAAGATACTATCATAATATAGAGCCTTTAATCAATATAAATGTTCAAATCCCCCGCTTAACCCTCCCTTTAAAAGTAAAAAGTAAATTAAACTGTCAAGGCCTTGTAATTGTCTCTCCTTTCTGTAAGGCTCTGATCACTGAAGCTTCAGAAAATAACTATGATAAATACCTCTTTTGAAGGCATTCCAGTTTTTACAGTATTGCAATCTCAATAAGAACACAGAATGAAGTGAATTTGATCAATCATCTCTGATAAAATAACCCGGCAATGGTAATAGCATCTTTTCTTATAAAATATATTATGATAAATTCTGTTTTTTAATTGGAAGAAAAACATGTAGCCATTCTAATTTTCCAACATATTTAAAGTAGGAGAACTAAGTAGGCAAGTAAGAGGAGGAAATATTTTTAAACATTTTAATTAGTTAGCAGGTTCAGTATTTGGTCACTATTTACAAGTCAAAACCAGGAGTGGGTGATAAATACAGAATTGGTGACGTGTTTCTATCATACTTTTCCTCTGATTGTTCCACTCCTGTTTAGACTACAAATAATTGTGTAAAATGCTGGCCAAATACTGAATGTGGGAATATGGAATTAGGCCACGTTCACACAACGGGGTTAATAATTAAGATGCATCTCTGACTAAATGATATTTGTGGTCAATTTCTTAAAAGCAAATTGAAAAGTACCAATCAACAAATAACCAATATGAACACTAAAAAAACTTTACAGTTTTATAAAAAAAATGATAATGACTATGCTTTTCCTTTATCTCTACATGAGTCTGAATTTCGTTTTTGGGTTCTAGGCTTTGCGAACTAAAGTAGCAATCCCATCAAAGTTTTTATCCTCTAATAAATTACAATTATCATATTGTGTAGCACTATGTACTTACAATTGCTCATTTTCCCCTTCCGCCCAGTTCGTTTTTCTGTATTCTATTTGGTCTAGCTAAATCATTCTAAGCTCTATGTAGAAACAGGAGGTCAATTTTCCCTGTATGAGTCTGGGGTCACTGCAAAGTCCTTGGCAGGCGAGCTGCCTCGGTAGCTTGAATACCTGGAGCACTCCAAAGAACCAGCTGTTCGGCGCCGAAGCTGCATGTATCGCGGCTGTGTGACAGTCACAACACATGCATGGAGAGTCTGTGTGTTGTGGCTCTCACACAGTGGCAACACATGCAGCTGCAGCACCAAAAAGCTGATTCTCGGGAGCACTCCTAGTATCCAGGTTACCGATGCAGCTATTCAGTAAGCGCTATAGCTATTCAGATAAGTGCTTAGCTGAAGCGATTTGATCAACGCTAATCATCACTACTGTCTCCATTTTGGCTCACATTCTAAATTTCCTATTAGTATATCACAAGGAAAATTAAATACCCAGAGGAAACATCACACAACATACAAACTCTTTGCAGATGTTGTTCTTGGTGGCATTTGACTCCATGACTCCATTACTGCAAAGCCTTAGTGCTGTCCTCTCCACTACTGTTTCCCCTCATCTTTATAGCCACCACATCCCAACTGCTATTGCAGAAGCGTTAGGTCACTTTCTTATAAAATATCCCAGATTTCAGCCCCTCACTTATCAGACATTATACGATATTTCAATCTCTTTGAGAATCAGTGAATAAGAATCCAAGAAGACATATATGAATCTTTACTCAGTATATCCCTAAATGGGGTCCTCTAATTGTAGATTATAGCAGAATATGTAACTGTATTCCATATTAATTACTTAAAACATATCTGACAGGTGCAAATAATAATGGAGCAACGCTTATTAAATATGAAGCAGTGTTCCTTTGCGGTTTGACAAGCTTTTTTGCCATCATTTCAATTGAATTCCGAATAAATGACATGACAGGCTATTTGGTTGTTGAAAAAAATATCATTCCATTATACTTACGCTGACAAACAGGTGGTTTGCCTGTATTACTCCATGATCCATCTTCTTGACATACTGCTGTTGATTGTTGACTAGATTGTAATCTGTAGCCTTCATTACATTCATATATCACTTTGCTTCCTAAAGTAAACTCATTTCCAGACACTGTGCCATTTCCAGGTGGCTGAGCAATTCCACAGGATATAGCTGGAAACATAAATAAAAGCTGAGCGTTTTTATGCATTATGTTTTGTTTTTTTTAAATATACATAAATTTAAATATTATTAGATGTTGCCGCTCTGAGATTGAGATATACTTGCTGGTAAATGCGACAACACCGAGAGGTTTACAGTTTATATGGATTTACATTTAAAGGTCATTTGTGCAGATTTGATGTAAAGGCAGTAATATTTTAGTTTGTTGACTATTTATGCTTTTCTCTCTATATCATAAATGTTAAGTGGTAGGTTATGCTAATGCACTTTTCCCATTTATTTTTTTTCTCTGAGTTCATGAAATGCTTTTAAAACTGGTGTTATTTAGAGATAATTTGTGGCTTCTATGCACAGATAAATAGATAATGAGGCAAAATACTATGAGTGAAACTATATAATAAATATCTGTGAAGTCACTGGTACGTGCCTATTTAGCTTTTAAAGGGAACTTGTCAACTTAGAAAATGCTATTTAACTAAACATATAGGATTGATTTGCAGGTAATTAGCATTACAATTAGAGTTGAGCAAATTTGTTAGGGTCCCTGCTTATTCATCAAGCTATAGCACTTACCGAATAAACTGCAGAGGGAACCTGGATATATGGAGTGCGCTGGTTGACCAGCTCATTGGCGCCACAGCTGCATGTGTCACATCTGTGTGACAGTCACAGCACATGCAAGGAGAGCCTGTGTGTTGGACTCTCCATGCATGTGCTGTGACTGTGACACAGCCGTGACACTTGCAGCTGTGGCGCCAATCAGATAATCAGCTAGCATGCTCCATGTATCCGGGTTCCTTCTGCAGTTTATTTGGTAAGCGCTATAGCTTGACGAATACCCGAACAAATTCACTCAACTCTAATTACAATGCTGCCTGCCTGCCTTACTGAAAGTGCAGCTGCTAAGAGAAAGTTTACCTCCTTCCCATAGCTGCCAGCTTTCAGTTATAGGGGCATGCATGAGACAGCTACAGTCATCACTAAGCTGTGAGTGACAGCTGCATGCCTGCCTCATCACTTTGTCAGCTTCCTCTTCACAGCTACACTGCAGATTCAGCTGTCAATTAAAGCACCAGGGCTGTTTACCGCGTCCACCCCCAATATAGAGAGTGGGGACTCCAGCTGTTCCGTACATGACTCCATTACTGAAAACTGGCAGCTCCAAGGAAGAAATAAGTTCATATTTTTCCAGAAATTGCACTTTAAATAAGGAGGTCAGGCAGCGTTGTAATTCTAATAACCTGCCGGTTAATCCTATATCTGCAGGTAAATAACATATTCAGAGGTTCCCTTTAAGCTCAATATAAATTTCTACTGGTGCTCCATTGGTGTACGATTAATCAGGTTTTAATAGAAAAAATGCAATAGAACTGCAAATGTTATGGCACCCATGACATCCCACTGCGAGATAGCGGGAAGCCAATAGGTTCCTATCACAGTCAGGAGCAGACTAAAGGTCACTGTGACCATCATCTTCGTGCTCTTTGAAGATTATAAAAGGACTGACTTGGAGACATAGGTGATCAGTAATTAATTTACTGCAGTAAATAGAACAAGCAAATCAAGACAATTTCAAGTTCAAGTCCCCTAGCTGTAATAAAGGAAATACTGTTTAAAAAATGTTAAATAAAGAAGTAAAATTTGAGATCTTGGATGAAAGGGAAGAAAAAAAATAAAAGTGCAAAAAGAAAAATCTGATAGTTTTGAAGGAGTTAAACAGCTGAAGCTGCAATTTCCTTGGAAAGTTGTAAACTTTTAGTCATTTCTACAGCAAGAGATTTTGTTATGTTTATATTGTGGCCATTGAAATGGAGGATCCATTAATTATTCTCATCCAGACAAGTAGCGCGCCCCCTCTATGACACTCAAATGTCCTAATAAGGGTGTATAGATGGGGTTTGACTTAGAGGGACAACCTGGAATACAATAGTATTTTTTTTAATGTTTTAGATAAATATTAAAATGTGCCATTAATATTTTACATAAATTGTGTACATTTTAATCATATTTCTTTACCAAATGAATAAGATCAAGTATTTTCAGTATTCTCATTTTTCCTCGCTACTTAGGCAAGATTTGCCATCACTATAATTTTTGAGACATACCTTAATATTAGCTGCATTTTGCAGAAGCATATTTAATACTGAAAGGTGATTTGAAAGTCATATCTGAAAAATTATTTCACAGACCCTTTCAATTAGTGTGAATCTTCAAGTACTTCAATATAAGTACATGTGAAGTAACTGACAGCCTGGGAATAATGTCACCTGGCTTATAGATAATTTTAACAAATGAAACATTTATTATACTCACTACAGTATTATGTCTCTATATCTATTATTTTTGAGACCGAAAAAAGATTAATAAGAAAACCTAAAGTCATATAAAAGTGATATAATTTAGTCATATAGTATTTTATTTTTTTCAAAGTACATCTGCAGGAAAAAAGTATATGAAACCAATTTTGAAAAGGTAAATCAAAACACTTAACTATTTCGATTAAAGCCTAGTTACAGTTAAAAAAAGGCAAATGTTCATTAACTTTAACCCCTTCCTGCCATCCGACGTACTATCCCGTCCACGGTACCCGGGCCCGTATGACCGGGGACGGGATAGTACGTCGGGCCCTTTAATGCGATACCGCGACTAAAGTCGCGGTGATCGCATTAAAATTCCGACGCCATCTCACCTTAGAAAAGATGGCGTCGGCATCCCGGGCTGCGATCCCGCCCCCCCGGCATCCAGAGCGCTGTGATTGGCTGTTCAATTCTGAACAGCCAATCGCAGCGTTTCTCATTGTTTCAGCCAATCAGCTTGGCTGAAACAATGATGTCCTAGGCGGGGATCGAGTACCGATGTACTCGATCCTAGAGCCGGTGCCTGGCAACACCAGGCACCGGCAAAAAGCACCCGGATTGGCGCGATCGCCGATCTGATCGATCGCGCCAATCGCAGTGCACAGCGGCGCTATATCGCCGCTGTGCCCTGCCAGTACCGGCCAGGATCGGTGCTATATTAGCACCGATCGTGCTGGAGCCTGATGCAGGCCCAGTAGGGCCTGCAGGAGTTGGCTGGCGCGATCGATTAGATCGGCGATCGCGCCAACCACAGGGCACAGCTGCGGTCACCATGAGACCGCTCTGTGCCCTGCTGGTGACCTGGGCATGACCTGCCTAGTAATCGGAGCTGTGAGCTCCGATTCTAGGCAGTTGCCATGGTCACCAGGCAGATAAGGGATTGGTGGGATCGATGTAATCATTCGATCCCACCAATGACAGGTCACAGCAGCGATGTGACCGCTCTGTGACCTGCCCCCTGACCTGCCTCTGACCTGTCTGACCTGTCTGCAGGGGTCCTCACTCTAGCTGAGGATTCCTGCAGAGAGGTCGGACGCAGCAAGAGCTCCTGTGCTGGGTATTGTGGTGCCACAGCTTGTAGCATCACAATCCCTGCAGAAGAAAGAAGAAGAAGAAGAAAGAAAACTACAATTGTAAGTGTTAATTGATCCCTGATCCCCTGCCCAATCTATCTTCACCCCCCCAATCGATCTTCATCCCCCCATCCCCCCTCCACCCCCCCTCTTACCCCCCTTTTACCCCCCTCCACCCCACTTTTGCGTCACCTCCGTGCGCAGCCGGCGAGCGTTGATCGGTGACGCAGTTCACCGATCAACACTCGCGCTCACTTTTTTTTCCTTAGCCCCCTTTGCGCCACTTCCGTTCACCCATTCCGCAGCCGCAAAAGTTGGATAAGTGACACACGTCACTTATCCAAGCTTGTGCCTGCCGTTTTTCATTTTTTTCACCCCCCTTTGTGCCACCTAACTACAACCCTAACTGTTGATCCCTGCCCAATCTATCTTCATCCACCCCAATCCCCCCATCCCCCTTCCCCCTATTTTTACCCCCCTCCACCCCACTTTTGCGCCACCTCCGTGCGCAGCTGCCGAGCGTTGATTGGTGACGAGGTTCACCGATCAACACTTGAGCTCGTTTTTTTTTCCTTAGCCCCCTTTGCGCCACTTCCGTACACACATCCCGCAGCCGCAAAAGTTGGATAAGTGACACTCGTCACTTATCCAAGCTTGTGCCTGCCGCTTTTCATTTTTTTCACCCCTCTTTGTGCCACCTAACTACAACCCTAACTGTTGATCCCTGCCCAATCTCTCTTCATCCACCCCAATCCCCCCATCCCCCTTCCCCCTATTTTTACCTCCCTCCATCCCACTTTTGCGCCACCTCCGTGCGCAGCCGCCGAGCGTTGATTGGTGACGCAGTTCACCGATCAACACTTGAGCTCGCTTTTTTTTCCTTAGCCCCTCCGTACACACATCCCGCAGCTGCGAAACTTGGATAAGTGACACAGTTCACTTATCAGAGTTTGCCGTTTTCCTTTTTTTTTTTTTTCCACCCCCCCTTGCGCCACCCCGTGCGCACATCAAGCAGCCTAGTTTTGATAAGTGACACTTATCAGCTAGGGCCTGCTGTTTTATACTTTTTTCCACAGCTTTTTCTTTACAGAAAGTTTACACCAATCACTCCCCCCCCCTCACGTACACATACAGTTTTCAATAAAGTGTACACCCAAGCACCATATTTACACAAAAATGTCATCAAATTCATCCCAACAGCGCTATTCAGTGGAGGAGGCATATGCTTTACTTGCCTCCGAAACTGATAGCGATTTGGATGACGATCCGACTTTTCTTTATTTTTCGGATTCTTCATCCTCTTCTTCTTCCTCTTCTCCCTCCTCATCTTCCTCCTCGGGTCCTGCGGAACCGCCACGCAGACGCTCCAGGACAGAAGATGAGGCAGCGCCCACCATGCCCGCAGCTGACCCAGTGCTCCCCGTATGGACCTCGCCCCCCGAAAATTACTAGCCACTGATTCCTGATTTTGTGGCAGAATCAGGAATCAAGTTTGACACCACCGGCCTCACAGAAATTGACTTTTTCAAAGTCTTTTTCTCTGAGGATTTTGTTAACCTCATGGTGGAGCAAACTAATTTGTACTCTCGTCAATTTTTGGAGCAAAACCCGCGTTCAACATTTTCAAACTGGTCTCCTGTAGACGCAGTTGAAATGACGCAGTTTTGGGGCCTGGTCCTCCATATGGGGATACTGAAGAAGCCGGAAATTCGGCAATATTGGAGTGTTGATATTTTATACAACACTCCAGTGTTCCGAATGGTCATGGCCCGGACGCGTTTTGAGGCCATCCACAAGTTTCTGCATTATACTGATAATGCAGCGTGTCCCGCACAAGATGACCCCAACTTTGACCGTCTGTTCAAAGTTCGGCCGGTCATCGAACACTTCAACAAAAAGTTTGCTGAAGTGTACGTGCCCCAAAGGGACATCTGCGTGGATGAGTCCTTGGTTCACTTCAAGGGAAGGCTGCGATTCCGTCAATACCTGCCCAGTAAGAGGGCCAGGTACGGAATCAAACTCTATAAGTTGTGTGAGAGTACCTCAGGGTACACCCACAAGTTTAGAGTTTACGAAGGGAAGGACACCCGGATTGAACCCCCTGAGTGTCCTCCTTTCCTGGGAGTGAGTGGGAAAATTGTGTGGGATTTGGTGCACCCACTGCTGGATAAAGGTTATCACCTCTACACTGATAACTTTTATACCAGCATCCCACTCTACAAATCCCTCTCTGAGCGACGTACCGCAGCCTGCGGTACTGTCCGCAAAAATCAGAGAGGCCTCCCGAAGACGCTACTTGGGCAGATGCTCCGAAAAGGTGAGAGCAGAGCCCAATGTAGCGACCACCTGCTGGTGGTCAAGTACAAGGACAAGAGAGATGTCCATCTCTTGACCACCATACACGGTGATGGCAGTACCCTCTGCACTGTACGGGGTACCTCTACACAGGTCCTCAAACCGACATGTGTAGTGGGGTACAACAAAAAAATGGGGGGAGTTGATCTCTCCGATCAACTCCTCCAACCGTACAATGCATTGAGGAAGGCCAAGGTGTGGTACAAAAAGCTGGCCGTGCACATCGTCCAAATGGCAATGCTCAACGCATTCCTGCTGTCACAATGTGCATGCCCCAGCGATACGGCGTACCTTCATTTCCAGGAGGTAGTGGTTAAGGCCATGATGTTTGGCGCTCAGGAAGGAGCGGGCCCCAGTACTTCAGGAACTGAAGGTGCTCATATTGTCCCAGGTCAGCATTTTCCGGGGGTGGTCCCGCCAACCCCAAGAAAAGGTAAGCCGCAAAAAAGGTGTCGAGTGTGTTACAAAAAAGGAATACGCAGGGACACCACTTACCAGTGCGACACCTGCCCCGAAAAACCTGGCCTGTGCATGAAGGATTGCTTCAAATTGTACCACACCTCCATGCACTACTAATTTACATTAGATTAGTTGGGGGCACATCTAGATTTGTTCATTGGGGGTCTAGTATCCAAAATGATGTCATATGTGGGTTTTTTTCCTGTTTAGGCACATCAGGGACTCTGCAAATGGAACATGACGCCAGCAGACCATCAAAGTCTGCATTCCAAAACAACACTACTTCCCTTTCGAGCCCCAACGTGTGCCTAAACAGTTTTTTCCCACATGTGGGGTACCAGAGTACCCAGGACAAATTGGACAACGACTTTTGGGGTCCAATTTCTCCTGTTACTCTTGGGAAAATTAAAAATTGGGGACTAAATGATCATTTATGTGGGAACAAAACAGGATTTTATATTTTCACGCCTGGGCATTATAATCTTTAGTGAAACACTTGGGGGTTCAAAGTGCTCACCACACATCTAGATAAGTTCCTTAGGGGGTCTAGTTTCCAAAATGGGGTCACTTATGGGGGGTTTCTACTGTTTAGGAACATCAAGGGCTCTGCAAATGGAACATGACGCCCGCAGACCATTCCATCAAAGTCTGCTTTCCAAAACGTCATTACTTCCCTTTCGAGCCCTGACGTGTGCCCAAACAGTAGTTTTCTCCCACATGTGGGGTATCAGGGTACTCAGGACAAATTGGACAACAACTTTTGGGGTCCAATTTATCCTGTTACTCTTGGGAAAATTAAAAATTGGGGACTAAATGATCATTTATGTGGGAACAAAACAGGATTTTATATTTTCACGCCTGGGCATTATAATCTTTAGTGAAACACTTGGGGGTTCAAAGTGCTCACCACACATCTAGATAAGTTCCTTAGGGGGTCTAGTTTCCAAAATGGGGTCACTTATTGGGGGTTTCTACTGTTTAGGAACATCAAGGGCTCTGCAAATGGAACATGACGCCCGCAGATCATTCCATCAAAGTCTGCTTTCCAAAACGTCATTACTTCCCTTTCGAGCCCTGACGTGTGCCCAAACAGTAGTTTTCTCCCACATGTGGGGTATCAGGGTACTCAGGACAAATTGGACAACAACTTTTGGGGTCCAATTTATCCTGTTACTCTTGGGAAAATTAAAAATTGGGGACTAAATGATCATTTATGTGGGAACAAAACAGGATTTTATATTTTCACGCCTGGGCATTATAATCTTTAGTGAAACACTTGGGGGTTCAAAGTGCTCACCACACATCTAGATAAGTTCCTTAGGGGGTCTAGTTTCCAAAATGGGGTCACTTATTGGGGGTTTCTACTGTTTAGGAACATCAAGGGCTCTGCAAATGGAACATGACGCCCGCAGATCATTCCATCAAAGTCTGCTTTCCAAAACGTCATTACTTCCCTTTCGAGCCCTGACGTGTGCCCAAACAGTAGTTTTCTCCCACATGTGGGGTATCAGGGTACTCAGGACAAATTGGACAACAACTTTTGGGGTCCAATTTATCCTGTTACTCTTGGGAAAATTAAAAATTGGGGACTAAATGATCATTTATGTGGGAACAAAACAGGATTTTATATTTTCACGCCTGGGCATTATAATCTTTAGTGAAACACTTGGGGGTTCAAAGTGCTCACCACACATCTAGATAAGTTCCTTAGGGGGTCTAGTTTCCAAAATGGGGTCACTTATTGGGGGTTTCTACTGTTTAGGAACATCAAGGGCTCTGCAAATGGAACATGACGCCCGCAGATCATTCCATCAAAGTCTGCTTTCCAAAACGTCATTACTTCCCTTTCGAGCCCTGACGTGTGCCCAAACAGTAGTTTTCTCCCACATGTGGGGTATCAGGGTACTCAGGACAAATTGGACAACAACTTTTGGGGTCCAATTTCTCCTGTTACTCTTGGGAAAATTAAAAATTGGGGACTAAATGATCATTTATGTGGGAACAAAACAGGATTTTATATTTTCACGCCTGGGCATTATAATCTTTAGTGAAACACTTGGGGGTTCAAAGTGCTCACCACACATCTAGATAAGTTCCTTAGGGGGTCTAGTTTCCAAAATGGGGTCACTTATTGGGGGTTTCTACTGTTTAGGAACATCAAGGGCTCTGCAAATGGAACATGACGCCCGCAGACCATTCCATCAAAGTCTGCTTTCCAAAACGTCATTACTTCCCTTTCGAGCCCTGACGTGTGCCCAAACAGTAGTTTTCTCCCACATGTGGGGTATCAGGGTACTCAGGACAAATTGAACAACAACTTTTGGGGTCCAATTTCTCCTGTTACTCTTGGGAAAATTAAAAATTGGGGACTAAATGATCATTTATGTGGGAACAAAACAGGATTTTATATTTTCACGCCCGGGTGTTATAAACTTCTGTGAAGCCCTTGGGGGTTCAAAGTGGTCACCACACATCTAGATAAGTTCCTTAGGGGGTCTAGTTTCCAAAATGGGGTCACTTGTGGGGGGTTTCCACTGTTTAGGCACATCAGACGCTCGTCAAACGTGACATGGCGTCCGATCTCAATTCCAGCCAATTTTAGGTTGAAAAAGTCAAACGGGGCTCCTTCCCTTCTGAGCCCTGCCATGTGCCTAAACAGTGGTTCCCCCCCACATATTGGGTATCAGCGTACTCAGGACAAATTTGACAACAACCTTTGGGGTCCAATTTCTCCTGTTACCCTTGGGAAAACAAAATATTGGGGACTAAATGATCATGTTTGTGGAAAAAATATGATTTTTTATTTTCACGCCCGGGTGTTATAAACTTCTGTGAAGCCCTTGGGGGTTCAAAGTGGTCACCACACATCTAGATAAGTTCCTTAGGGGGTCTAGTTTCCAAAATGGGGTCACTTGTGGGGGGTTTCCACTGTTTAGGCACATCAGACGCTCGTCAAACGTGACATGGCGTCCAATCTCAATTCCAGCCAATTTTAGGTTGAAAAAGTCAAACGGGGCTCCTTCCCTTCTGAGCCCTGCCATGTGCCTAAACAGTGGTTCCCCCCCACATATTGGGTATCAGCGTACTCAGGACAAATTTGACAACAACCTTTGGGGTCCAATTTCTCCTGTTACCCTTGGGAAAACAAAATATTGGGGACTAAATGATCATGTTTGTGGAAAAAATATGATTTTTTATTTTCACGCCCGGGTGTTATAAACTTCTGTGAAGCCCTTGGGGGTTCAAAGTGGTCACCACACATCTAGATAAGTTCCTTAGGGGGTCTAGTTTCCAAAATGGGGTCACTTGTGGGGGGTTTCCACTGTTTAGGCACATCAGACGCTCGTCAAACGTGACATGGCGTCCAATCTCAATTCCAGCCAATTTTAGGTTGAAAAAGTCAAACGGGGCTCCTTCCCTTCTGAGCCCTGCCATGTGCCTAAACAGTGGTTCCCCCCCACATATTGGGTATCAGCGTACTCAGGACAAATTTGACAACAACCTTTGGGGTCCAATTTCTCCTGTTACCCTTGGGAAAACAAAATATTGGGGACTAAATGATCATGTTTGTGGAAAAAATATGATTTTTTATTTTCACGCCCGGGTGTTATAAACTTCTGTGAAGCCCTTGGGGGTTCAAAGTGGTCACCACACATCTAGATAAGTTCCTTAGGGGGTCTAGTTTCCAAAATGGGGTCACTTGTGGGGGGTTTCCACTGTTTAGGCACATCAGACGCTCGTCAAACGTGACATGGCGTCCAATCTCAATTCCAGCCAATTTTAGGTTGAAAAAGTCAAACGGGGCTCCTTCCCTTCTGAGCCCTGCCATGTGCCTAAACAGTGGTTCCCCCCCACATATTGGGTATCAGCGTACTCAGGACAAATTTGACAACAACCTTTGGGGTCCAATTTCTCCTGTTACCCTTGGGAAAACAAAATATTGGGGACTAAATGATCATGTTTGTGGAAAAAATATGATTTTTTATTTTCACGCCCGGGTGTTATAAACTTCTGTGAAGCCCTTGGGGGTTCAAAGTGCTCACCACACATCTAGATAAGTTCCTTAGGTGGTCTATTTTCCAAAATGGGGTCACTTGTGGGGGGTTTCCACTGTTTAGGCACATCAGACGCTCGTCAAACGTGACATGGCGTCCGATCTCAATTCCAGCCAATTTTAGGTTGAAAAAGTCAAACGGGGCTCCTTCCCTTGTGAGCCCTGCCATGTGCCTAAACAGTGGTTCCCCCCCACATATTGGGTATCAGCATACTCAGGACAAATTTGACAAGAACCTTTGGGGTCCAATTTCTCCTGTTACCCTTGGGAAAACAAAATATTGGGGACTAAATGATCATGTTTGTGGAAAAAATATGATTTTTTATTTTCACGCCCGGGTGTTATAAACTTCTGTGAAGCCCTTGGGGGTTCAAAGTGGTCACCACACATCTAGATAAGTTCCTTAGGGGGTCTAGTTTCCAAAATGGGGTCACTTGTGGGGGGTTTCCACTGTTTAGGCACATCAGACGCTCGTCAAACGTGACATGGCGTCCGATCTCAATTCCAGCCAATTTTAGGTTGAAAAAGTCAAACGGGGCTCCTTCCCTTCTGAGCCCTGCCATGTGCCTAAACAGTGGTTCCCCCCCACATATTGGGTATCAGCGTACTCAGGATAAATTTGACAACAACCTTTGGGGTCCAATTTCTCCTGTTACCCTTGGGAAAACAAAATATTGGGGACTAAATGATCACGTTTGTGGAAAAAATAAGATTTTTTATTTTCACGCCCGGGTGTTATAAACTTCTGTGAAGCCCTTGGGGGTTCAAAGTGGTCACCACACATCTAGATAAGTTCCTTAAGGGGTCTAGTTTCCAAAATGGGGTCACTTGTGGGGGGTTTCCACTGTTTAGGCACATCAGACGCTCGTCAAACGTGACATGGCGTCCGATCTCAATTCCAGCCAATTTTAGGTTGAAAAAGTCAAACGGGGCTCCTTCCCTTCTGAGCCCTGCCATGTGCCTAAACAGTGGTTCCCCCCCACATATTGGGTATCAGCGTACTCAGGACAAATTTGACAACAACCTTTGGGGTCCAATTTCTCCTGTTACCCTTGGGAAAACAAAATATTGGGGACTAAATGATCATGTTTGTGGAAAAAATATGATTTTTTATTTTCACGCCTGGGTGTTATAAACTTCTGTGAAGCCCTTGGGGGTTCAAAGTGGTCACCACACATCTAGATAAGTTCCTTAGGGGGTCTAGTTTCCAAAATGGGGTCACTTGTGGGGGGTTTCCACTGTTTAGGCACATCAGACACTCGTCAAACGCGACATGGCGTCCGATCTCAATTCCAGCCAATTTTAGGTTGAAAAAGTCAAACGGGGCTCCTTCCCTTCTGAGCCCTGCCTTGTGCCCAAACAGTGGTTCCCCCCCATATATTGGGTATCAGCATACTCAGGACAAATTTGACAACAACCTTTGGGGTCCAATTTCTCCTGTTACCCTTGGGAAAATAAAAAAATTGTTGCTAAAATCTTATTTTTGTGACTAAAAAGTTAAATGTTCATTTTTTCCTTCCACGTTGCTTCTGCTCCTGTGAAGCACCTGAAGGGTTAATAATCTTCTTGAATGTAGTTTTGAGTAGCTTCAGGGGTGCAGTTTTTAGAATGGTGTCACTTTTGGGTATTTTCTGCCATATAGACCCCTCAAAGTGACTTCAAATGTGAGGTGGTCCCTAAAAAAAATGGTTTTGTAAGTTTTGTTGTAAAAATTAGAAATCGCTTGTCAAATTTTAACCCTTATAACTTCCTAACAAAAAAAAAGTTGTTTCCCAAATTGTGCTGAAGTAAAGTAGACATGTGGGAAATGTTATTTAGTAACTATTTTGTGTCACATATTTCTCTGTTTTAAGGGCATACAAATTCAAAGTTTGAAAATTGCAAAATTTTCAAAATTTTTGCCATATTTCTGTTTTTTTCATAAATAAATGCAAGTTATAGCGAAAATTTTTTACCACTAAAGTGAAGTACAATATGTCACGAGAAAACAATCTCAGAATCGCCTAGATCCGTTGAAGCGTTCCAGAGTTATAACCTCATAAAGGGACAGTGGTCAGAATTGTAAAAATTGGCCCGGTCATGAACGTGCAAACCACCCTTGGGGGTGAAGGGGTTAACCACGGGATGTGAAAGAACAAAGGGAAGAGGCACATGCTCAACTACAATGCATGATCCAATACATCACAAAAGAGCAAATCTCCACCCCACTACCAACATATTTTGCTGGCTCTGTTCATAAATTACAATAGCTTGTATAATCTAATTGGTCTGCAATTAAAGTAATCCAGGCTACAGAACAGTCCATGGATCAAGGAGTAGCTTATCTTATGTATTTTGAAGGATAAATCCTTCTTCATCCTGGATTGTGGCTTCTACAGATTCTTTTTTGTTGTGTACATAGTGTACTTTGCATTTTTCATCTTTTATTTTATCTACTTGAAAGCAAGCTTTAGAAGACAGCTTGCCGTTTATTGCTGCATGTGTGTACACAACAGGGTAGCAGCGCCGGTATCTCCTTTTAAGTAAAGCAATTTTTGCTTTTAATTAATTCCTGCTTCTCCCCAAATATGCATTTTTTAAAACTATTTTTTAATCTGTCATTTGGTTTCAGAGACAAGGGACTTTTTATTAAGTGTAAATATGTGTGGTTTTTACAAAAGGGGAATGGCTCACAAGATTCGCTGGGGACCTTAATTCTTTTCTACATTATTGGTCCTGTGGGCATCGACCTTTGGTAAAGACTAAAAATTTGCAATAAATTTGCAGTAACTAATAAGTCCCAGATGTCTAAAAATGTATGATGGATAAAACACATAACACGATAATCTTTAGTGACAGGTGCTTTGTAAGACAATAGTTAGATAGTATTTTTATGTGTTTTTGAGCCTTTTATCCTAATACTATTGGATGAGTCGAATATGGATGAGGAACAGCACAGAGGATAAGAACCCAATCGTAAGCAAAGGATTTTACAATAGTCTTTTCTTTAGAAAGAAATGTAGTAATGTGTTCAAATTTGGTTTGGAACAGTATCTGTTGGACTTTTAAAAGATTAGTTCTCTTAGTTCTCTTCTTTTTATTAACTTGGAATATTTCAGATACCACTATTTTTGAGAAAGTAAAAACACATGGCTTACCTTTACATATTGGTGCTGGTGAATCCCATTCATACATCCCATTAGGATTTCTAATGCAAGTTGTGTTTCTGTTACCAATCATTTGATAGCCTGGCTTGCAAAAATAGCAAACTTTTGATCCAAGCTCTATACCTGTCTTGTTCAAAATGCCACCATAATTTATCATTGTGTTCAAACTGCAGTAGGCCGCTAGAAAACAATAATATTACATTTTAAAGAACTCTTAATGTTGCAAATATACTAACGAAAGTATAGAATAGTATGCACTTATTGATGTAAGAAAATTGCAAGTCATCTAAGAAATAACTTTACATTGTACATATGCAGTTATACTAGAGATTAATAGTCTCCAACCTATCTTACCATGAGATATGCATTCAAATTTGAGAAATGGCGGTGAGCCATATTAGCCCCTTTCCAACCTTAGACGTACAGTTATTTCTAAGGTGGCCTCCCCAGGTTTGCTGCGGGCTCATTCGATCAGCCCACAACTTTTCTGATTTCATCAGCTGATATGTAACCCTAACAGCCGTGAGTGGAATTGCGATCCACCCGTCGCTGTTAGCATGTTAAATACTGCTGTCAATCTCTGACAGGGGCATTTAACATGATCATGCCGGAAGCGCTTCACTAATCCTGCCCATCAGCATCCATGTCACATGACCATGGGTCGACGATGGGTTGGCATGACAACCAGGGGTCTGTAGCAGACCCTAGTGGTTATCATTGCTGGATTGCTATGAGCGCTACCCAGCGATTGGTGCTTATGGCAAATGAGCATTTCTGCTACATAGAGTGTGGCTGATCTCTATTCTGTGTAGCACAGGCAATGGGATGTTCATAGCTTCTAATCTCCCAAGGAGACTATTGAAGCAAGTAAAAAGTAAAAACAGTTTTTAAAAATAAAATATTAATATATATATACTGCTCAAAGAAATAAAGGGAACACAAACAGACTGTTGCAAATGGAAGTGTTCCCTTTATTTTTTGAGCAGTGTATTTATATATATATATATGTATATGTATATACTGTATATATAAAAAAGTTGAAATCACACCTCATTCACAAGAAAACAATAATAAAAATGACACATATTTGCTATTGCTGGGTTCAGAATCATCTGATCTATCAACCTATAAAAAGAATTAATCAGATAGGTTAACAGCATAACAAGGAAAAAAAATCAAAATGCAAGAAATAAGTTTTATTGATCAGCACAACAATGCATTAAAATGCAATAACAGGCCATCAAAAGGCCATATCTAGTGATGGGCAAGCACTAAAATGCTTGGGTGCTCGTTGCTCGGGTCGAGCAAATTGGAATACTCGGGTTCTCGGACAGAAGAACGAGCCCAATGTAAATCTATGGGAGACCCAAGCATTTTTACCGCGATCCCCCTGGGGTCCTTTTAAGGTCTAAAAACATCAGAAAATGATGGAAACACTGCTCAAATGACACAGGGACATTATGGGGATTGCCCCAGGAAGAATTTCTGACTCTTAGTTCACAGCTTTAAAAAATGTTGTCAGAGTTTCATGCCATTTTTACTGGTGCACCAAAAAACATACCAAAACCAAACCAAAATGGATTTTGCTGGGAAATATGTAAAGGTACATCTTTTCCAGGTTAATGACTTGTATATAAGGCAAAATATTTAGCCCCAGACCAAAATGTTCCTCCCCCACTTGGGCTATGTTCAGATTCAGCATTTTTGAAGCGTTTTTCAACTTTAACATTGCTTTCAACCAATACATATGCATTTACTTGGAAATATCATTGTAACATTTAAAAACCCTAGCTGGCCATGTGGTGTGTGACACATAAGGAGAGACATCTTGTTTCATTTATGAATGAGGGATTCTTAACCCTCGGTCAGGAACAATGGATCTGACAGGCGCAGCTCTTCTTCTTTCATTTCTCCCTTCTCACCAGATTTTCAGGAAACCCCCTCCCTCTAGATAGTCTCCTGGCTCTAGCTGCTGTGTGAAACCTGATACCACAGTTGGTCTGCAGAGCTTCAGGAAGGAAGATATAGCTGTGCTGGCTTCTCAGGCTCATTGGTCCCGAACACATCACACTTTATAAGGTTGGTATGTAATGTTTTTAGTCATTACAATTGTTTATTTAGCTTGTTTTATGAATGGATAGAGAAAGGTTTGTGGATATTTCATATAAATAAGGCAGATTTTCTTGCAAATGAAAGTGTACTTCTCAGGAGTTTTGAAATTTGTGTATATCAAAGTTATTACTTTTATGTTGAGTAAATGGGTTTGTTTTGCACCTGATAATGTGTAGTCTCTTTTATTACATCCCTATGAAGGTCTCTGATCACTTTTAGATCACTGAAATTGAGAAAATTAGATATTCTAGGCATTTTTCTAGCCTGCGCTTGACAGGCACATTGTTCCATTACGAGTTAGTGCGAATATTGTTCTTGAAGGAGGGTAGTCACAGAGCCTATTTATACTGGGGCATCAGGCGGCATTAATCTTCTTAAAGGGCCATTATTAAACAGTGGGTCTCCTAAACTGTTATTGTCTATGCAATGAGTGGATGGGCTGCCAAGAATTACGACGCACCACAATACCCCTTTCACGAGAGGTACAGGAGGGCTTCCAGAAAAAAATGTTGCATTGAATGGAAGGTCTGGCTTGCCCCAAAGTTACATGCACCCCAATAAGCTTTTTCAAGCCACATACTGGATGGCCACCGGAAATCCACTTCACATTACTCATTATGTACTGCCATTCTGTTTTCTTATGCATTGACAGCAAGGCTTGCCCTGCTAGCAAGTCATCTACACCTCAAAATTTTGGATGACAGACAGGCAATACTGATTTGTGACACTTCTAGACCCATGGTAATCAAAGAACTTTATATCTCTTAGTCCTGATGCAGGCAGGTGTACTAAAATGTTGCAGTACCAGAGAGCCCTAATAGCGGAATTATTAATAAAATTACTATTTCAAACACTGGCAGCAGAGGACACAGTTCGTTGGCCAACCAAGGAGTACAGATGAGAGAGACACAGCTCTAATACAGCAGAGGCTGTGGAACAATGGCAAATCACCCTGACACAGAGGCGCAGGGTACTGTCACAAGGAATACAATGTTTTTGAAGATAGTGAGGGAGTACCTTGCTGACCATACCAATGTCTTCTGTCATTCCTCTGTGCCTTATAAATATTGGTTATTCAAGCTGGATATGTGGCATGAACTGGCTCTCTCTACTGCGCACGTGCGCTGTACTCATGGTCAAGGAGAGCACAGCGTCTCACTCTCTAGTGGTTACTGGGCAAACAGCGCCTTGCTAGATGGTAGTACTGCTATTAGTGGTGGGAGACTACAGGAACAGTCCTTTGCAGCGCCACTGTACTAAGGACGGAGCATGCTACTCAGCCTCCTATGCTCTGCTTGTCCATGCCAAAAATCATTGCTGTCTTGCCTGCATTCTCTAAAGCTGGCCTCCCTGCCTCTAGGTCACCAGGTCTGTCTGTCTGCTGCATTTTGCCACAGCGTCGGTGCTTCGGGTACATATTGCACTGCCCCCCTTGCTGCTCACACGGTCACAGCTGGTGACTCACTCCTTCTTCTCTTTTTTTCCCTCAGCTTCTGGGCTTGTTCCCTATTTAAACACAACCCCTCATTCTGTGTAATGGGGCCTGTCCGTTCTCCTATTCCATCCATGGGTAAAAAGGGGATGCAGCCAAAACAGGTCCAGAACCGACGCAGCACAGGTACCCGTGGACCAGTCATCCTGACTCATTACATATCTGGCAAATCAGTTCTTTAATGCAAGCAGCATAGAGGGCATGTACTTCAAAATTTCAAGGGAAAATTCTACAGTACATCCACAACAGTTTCAATTTGAAGGGCTTTGTGGCTCATATCATTCCATAAGATGACACTAGTCTGAAACTTTAAATTTTTGGTAGAAAATAATTTCACCCCTAATAGGTTTGGTATGTTTAGAATTATGCAACATCATTGGTGTGATTAATTATTCATACCTATTAGCTTCACAATATATTCATCTTTTTCTTCAAGGCTTTTCAATGTAACGTGTTGTAAGAGTTAAAGGAAATTGTTGAATTGTGTTTTACCTCAAATGTGAAACTACTTGTCAATTGTCATCTTTACTATTTCTCCATTCCATGTGCGGCAAATCACATAATTGATGTTATTGAGTTTCTTTGGAAAGAAAACAACAGCTACACCAATACCTCGTGCTTTTCCAATTAATTCATCATGCTGCTGAAGTAGAAGTGAGATTAGGGACATGCATAACATCTGGGGCCTGTAGTCAATGTGACACTGTGCCAAAACCCACTGGAGCACACCTACCAATTTGACATAGTTTGTGCCCAGCTGAAGTTGTCATAAAAAAACCTTCAATAACACGTTTGATGGATTGTCTCTAGGAAACACCCATATAGTATTACTATTAGTATTATTATTTAGTTTTTTATATAGAGCCATTAATTTCATGGTGCTGTACATAACAAGGGGTTACATACAAAGGAATAAATATCATTTAAACCCAAAAAAATTACAATCACAGACTGATACAGAGGGGAGAGGACCTTGTTCTTGCGGACTTTCATTCTGCGGGAGAATGTGAAAGAGACAGAAGGTGGGGAGTGCGGTAAATCGGGTGGTGAAGAGGCGGTATTTTGTGCGGTGGTGTAGAAGTCACATCTCCGACCACCACGCTCTCCAATTGACATGTCTTTAAATGCAGCCAAAACATCAAAATCTCTATCTTCAGTCCTGGACAATGCATGGGCTCATTTTAAACATCAGTGGCCAACCAGCTAAGTATTAGTAGGTGAGGGGTTGTCAGAATCCTGCCCAGAAACACCAGGCTTCAGTTGTTGCGAGTCCTGTCCTCGTGAACTTCCATGTAATCTTGCTCTGACTCTTCCAGGCATGATTTCATCATGAAGATTTAGCCTTCGTAGTACAGAGACAGAGTACAAGACAGAGTACAATAGCGCTTAAGCGTTCACCCTCTGCTACTCAGACTTTATCTGCACAGTGACTGCCTCTAGGTGGATGATGATGACGGTGTTAGTAGTTGGAGCATTTAACACAGTCATGAAGCTGCCATAACAACTTTAAACCAAATTCTTTTTACCGACATCACCCAGTGTAAAATGAGGTCTTTTTTTAAAAAAAAGAAATTGAGTGCTGTATATAACTATATAACTGTTGCAACAGACTGGAAAACACTAGAATACCGGCCTAAAATCCCCAAATTTTAATCATACAGACATATGAGGCATGTCACAGATATACCACACTGTAAAATATTTTTTTTATTGGATGCAAAAGACTGCTGGATATAACGAGAGTGATAGACTGGAAAAAGAAGGGAATTTAGGCCTAAAATGCCTCAATTTTTGAGACACGGATGTACGAGGCATGTCACAGATATACCCCACTGTAAAATATGGGCTGTTGTTTAAAATAATGCAACATAGTGCTGTATCTAAGTCCAGTGACACCCGGACCAAAAAAGAAAACAGCCGTAAACTGGCCAAACTTTGAGCACACACAGATATGAGCTGGAACACAGATACCACACCGAAAAATGTGTGGCCTGTATTTTTATAATTTTTTGGCTAAATACTGCTGTATATAAGTCCAGTGACACTCGGACCAAAAAAGAAATCAGCCGTAAACTGGCCAAACTTTGAGCACACACAGATATGAACTGGCATGCAGATACCACATTGAAAAATGTGTGGCCTGTATTTTTTTAATTTTTGAGCTAAATACTGCTGTATCTAAGTCCAGTAACACCCAGGACCAAAAAAGAAATCAACCGTAAACTGGCCAAACTTTGAGCACGCATAGATATGAGCTGGAACGGAGATACCACTACAACAATTTTTTTTAAAAAATTTTGGGGGGTAAATACTCCTGTATATAAGTCCACTGACACCCCGGAACAAAAAAGAAATCAGCCGTAAACTGGTCAAAATTTGAGCACACACAGATATGAGCTGGCACGCAGATACCACACCGAAAAATGTGTGGCCTGTAATTTTTTTTTTTCAGCTAAATACTGCTGTATATAAGTCCAGTGACACCCCAGACCAAAAAAGAAAACAGCTGTAAACTTGCCAAACTTTGAGCGCACACAGATATGAGCTGGCACGCAGATACCACACTTAAAAACGTGTGGCCTGTATTTTTATAATTTTTGGGCTAAATACTGCTGTATATAAGTCCAGAGACACCATCTCAATCCAGAGCTGCATGCGGCGAGCAGGGCAGCATCCAGTCTCTTATACCCCTAATGATGCTGTGCGGCCAGCCACTCACTGCACAACCACAACAAAGATGGCTGCGGCATTTCATTGCCTGGCAGACTTTCCCTGCATCGTGATTGGTTCTGTAAAGTCTGCCAAAAAACTGGGTGGAGACCTGTGTTCCCACCGAGTAATCCCGGAAATGCTCGGCGCTTGCTGAGTACTAGTTCGCTCATCACTAATCATCTACACAAAAATGGTATCAATAAAAACGTCAGTGAGGCATTCAAAAAATAAGCCCTCTCTGAGCCTCAGATCACAAAAAATGGAGACGCTAAGGTTCTTGGAAAATGTCAATTTTTTTTCACCTTTAAAATAAAAAGTAACCTATACATGTTTGGTATCTACAAACTCGTAATGGCCTGGAGAATCATAAAGACAGGTCAGTTTAAGCATTTAGTGAACATAGTAAAAAATCAAAGCAAATGTGGAATTGCACTTTTCTTTTATAATTTCCACTTTGAATTTTTTACCCATTTTCCAGTACACAATATGGCAAAGCTAAAGGTGTTGATCAGAAGTGCAACTCATCACACAAAAAGCAAGCCCACACATAAAGTTACTTTGCAACCAAGCACCCCATTGTTTTTCTTGTGATAGTCTCAATAAGTTTGATGTGTCACAAGACCCTCTTCCCATTGAGAAAAATAATGTTGGATCCAAAATGACCGACTTCAAAATGGCCACCATGGTCGCCACCACCAATCTTGAAAAGTTTCCCCCCTCCCATTTACTAATGTGCCACAAACAGGAAGTTGATATCACCTACCATTCCCATTTTATTTAGGTGTATTCATATAAATGGCCCACGCTGTATATACTGTATGTACATAATGCATTTAGTGGATAATGAGATGCATCGGATTATAAGTTTCCATAGTCAATGATGGTTTGGGGAGCTATGTCATCTACTGGTATAGGCCAACTGTGTTTTATCAAGACCAAAGTCAGCACAGCCATCTACCAGGAAATTTTAGAGCACTTAATGCTTCCCATTGCTGTCAACCTTTGAGATGGAAATTTAATTCTCCAGCTGGAATTGGCACCTGTTTACACTGCCTAAAGTACCAATACTTGGTTTAAAAACAACGGTATCACTGTGCTTGATTGGCCAGCAAACTCATTGGTCCTTAACTTCATAGAGAATCTATGGGGTATTGTCAAGAGGAAGATGAGAAACACCTGACCCAACAGTGCAGATGAGCTGAAGGCTGCTATCAAAGCAACCTGGGCTTTCATAACACCTCAGCAATGCCACAGGCTGATGTTCTCCATGCCACGCCACATTGATGCAGTAATTGATGCAGTAATTGATGCCAAAGGAGCCCTGACCAAGTATTGAGTGCATTTACTGAATATACTTTTCAGTAAACCAGCATTTCAGATTTTACAATCATTTTTTCAAGCTGGTGTTATACAGTATTCTAATTTATTAAGATAATGACGTTTGGGATTTCATTGGCTGTAAGCCATAATCATCAACATTAACACAACTAAACACTTGAAATAGATCACTCTGTTTGTATTGACTCTATATAATATATGAGTTTAACTTTTTGTATTGAAGAACTGAAATTAATTAACTTTTTGATGATATCCTAATTTTGTGAGATGCGCCTGTACATTCTCAACAATTCTGTTCTAATTGTTTTTAATTCCACAGTTTTATGAAAATTTTGCACATTCTAATCATTTTTTTTAAATTTTCTACATAGATTTTACACAGTGCAAAAAAACTCCCACAAAATATAAAGGTGTCTTAAGCATTCAAAAAGAAACATATTTGCTCTTTGATATCAATGAATTTGGTTTACAGCATTGAAACTCAACAAAAAAGCTAGAGATATAGAATACACATGCTTGAAAAATAATCGCAATACAAATTCCAAAATATTATCTGTGTATTTACAAACCTGAATATCGAATCTTAAAGCCTTTTTTACTTGTAGCATGATCTGTTGACCAGCGAAGAAAAATATTATTGCTTTTACTTGTAAAATTGTGTTGCCCAGTTATATTGCCACTTAAAGCCACAATAAGAGAGCTTTGTCCAGATGGCCCTTTAAAAAAGAGAGATAAAATATAAATACATGTCATGTCTTCTTGATATTTTTATATTTTGCACTAAATATAATTGCCTTAGATTTACATTAGTTTAGATTTAGTGTCATACTGAAATTTTTGTTATGAAATTCTGCACATGTAGGAGTCATAATTTTTTTTCTTTCAAATCAGCTAAAGTGTATCTTCATTTATTTAATCTTCAGTGTATTATGCATACAATCTACAATACCTGAATAATAAACTACAGTAAAAATAACTTTCTTTTACTTGTATATTCATTTTCTTACCATCAAATATCTCAAGCTCATCAAACTGTTTTTCACTTTGAAATGTATCAACAAATATTGAAATGTTATAGCCTGGATCAACCTTAATACTCCATGAACAAGTCTGAGAGTTAGGATAGTTCTCTGGATAGCCAGGACTGAGGATCACTCCAGATGATTCCTGGCGAATGTCATTTGCAGGACACTGTGCTATAAGAGATTGATGATTAAAAGATTATCAGACATTGCAATGGATAGACCAACCAATTTAAATTACAGTATAAAATTAATACCTATTGTCCTATCTACCTACAGATATAGGACCCCCCCTTAATCCATTGTGCATTAACACAAAATAAAATTGTCTAATTTTCCCTCTTCCAGTGTGGGAAAAAAATTAGGACTTCTATTTGTCGAGCGACTTTGAAAAATTACATTTGTGCAAAATCTGACGTTTTCATGTCCATGTTGCCCAGCTCCATGAAATGGGCAGTGCTGGGTGAAGACAGGACAGGGTGTGGTGAAGCACACTTGACTAATGAATGATGAGTTGTGGCATACCTTACATCACAAATCCTACTCAAGTCTTTGTTTGGAATAAGATTTGTGGTGAATTGTGAGCAAGGTAATGCCATTTTTAGAAGGTGCCTGATTCATTCTTCATGAATTAGGCGCCTCTGACTCCAACACGTCCCTCATTAAAGGGAACCTGTGAGAAGGATTGTGCCGAGTATCCTACAGACAGTGTCAGGTTGGCGCCATTCGGGTATGTGCACATGCTGCGGATTCTGCTGCGGATCCGCAGTGGATTTGGCCCTGCGGGTCCGCAGCAGGTTCTGCTGCCTTGTACAGTACCTTTATTTCCTATGGAAATAAAAAAATGCAGTGCACATGCTGCGGATTTTTCCGAGCTGATTTGCTGCGGGTTACAATCAGCAGCATGTCAATTCTTTGTGCGGATTCCGCTGCGGTTTCCTACCTTCACCATTGTGAGGTGAGAAACCGCAGGGCAAAACCGCTGGCTAATCTGCAGGTAAACCACAGGTCTTTTGACCTGCGGATTTACCTGCGGATTTTACAAAATCTGCAGGGAGAAATCCACAGCACTAAAAACTACGTGGGCACATAGCCTTCTACTGATTAAAATTATACCTTGGTTGATTAAATCCTTCTTGTGGTTGCTCTTTAACATTTATTTTCAGTTTTGAGTTAGAGATATGCTTGTTCTCCAAGGTGGCCTGTGGGGAGTTTTCATGTGGTGCTCTGATTAGCTATTCATGCTGAAGACTGCTGTCAGGTCACTGATCCCTCACTGACCTGCCCCCTATTTTACATAATTAATATTAATGCTGCAGGACGATCGCATATTTAATGTGCTTTTAATTCTTTAATTTGCATTTATCAATAAATTTATTTAAAAATGTCTCAAAATGGCTCCGGACATTGCCTTCGCAGTAACAGTTTTCAGCAATCCAATAAATGCTACTGCGCAGGCACTGGTGGTGCCAACTTTCCAGAGGAAAAAAAAATTGCCTTTTCCAAGATGACACCACCGATGCCTGCGCACTAGCATCTATCGGAACACCAATAGCTGCTAATGCCCATGCGCATCCTGTGCTATTTTGAGACAGATTTTTTTAATGAATTTATTTATTCAAGCAAATTAAAGAATTAAATGCACATTATACATGCGATCATGCTGCAGCTCAGGTGCTGCCACCGGCGCGCCTACCTGCTGAAAGTGATTTTTTTCAATATACTGTATATAATAATCATTATTTTACATAGGGACAGGTCACTGAGGGATAAGTGACCTCTCAAAAGCCATGAGTATGAATAGCTTGGCAGAGCACCACATTAAGACCACCCCAGTACTCTGCCCCAAAACATGAGCATATCATCAGCTCAAAACTGAAAATAAAGATTAATCAACAACCACAAAAATGATTTCATCAGCGAAGGTATCATTTTAATCAGTATTACAGCGCTGACCGGACACTGTTCGTAGGTTACTGAGCACAATCCTGAGCGCCTTTACCTTTTTTAGGGTCGAGTCGGGTTTCATGAAATCCGACCTTCTGAAAAGTTGAGTCAAACGAAATCGGACGACTATCGTGAAAAGTCGAAGATCCGACTGAAACACGAAACCCAATGCAAGTCAATGGGGAAGCAAAGTCGGCAGGGAGTTGAAGACAGTAAACACACCTACATGCCAGACCGCTTTTTAAAGTCTCTCTCTCCGGACGCTGCAAAAGTCATGTGCAAGCATTCTGGGAAATCCAACTTTGGCGCTCGTTTTGCCGACCGCATGGCCGACTTCACGCTGTGGTCGGGTTTCGATCTGCGAAACCCGACTTTGCCATAAGTCGGTGACTTATGAATCTGGCCGACCTGTTTCGCTCAAATCTACTGCTGACAGGTTCCCTTTAAGACTGGTGTGAACAACTCTGATTTTAATGAATTGGGGCTTTGGATTTTCTAAAGCAATGACTTTTGTACAGTTTTACAGTGCAGCCAAGTGACAGTGATTAATTATTCATTAGATATGCAGTACTTATTTCCACCATAATATGCAAATAAAATGAAAAAAAAACAGACAATGTGATTTTCTGGATTTTTTTTTCTCAGTTTGTCTCCCATAGTTGAGGTCTACCTATGATGTAAATTACAGACGCCTCTCATCTTTTTAAGTGGTGGAACTTGCACTATTGCTGACTAAATACTTTTTTGCCCCACTGTATGTATATCTGGACCAATTTATTCTAGTTATTCTATTTATGCCAAATTTATGCTATATACATATTTATTAACCCTGCATTATCATACTAATAAATAACAAGGTATAAGATGTGTGAGTACTGGGATCCTCTGACTTACAGCGAAGCCATAAAGAGTCACTGGAGGAAGCGTACGCTGCTGCTGCTTATTATGCAAATTATATATCTTATGCATTTAACTATAGACAGGGTAATTGTTTTGGACATATAAAGCACAGATTTGGGATATAACTATTTTTGCCTTTCAATCTGCCATCTCTCTCTTTATGACCAAATTATATTTCAAAGTAAAAGGTAGTAAAAAAAGAGACATGTTATTCAGAATAACAGAATCTAGGAATGTTTCCAAATTTCACAATGGATGCTTTCTGACGGGCAGTAAAATTATAGACCTTCTCACCAAGCTGCAGACAATAAACTTTACCACTTCCCTTAACTGAATGATCAATGAGAAAAACATAATTATTGTTACTATCAGGAAGTTGCTAAAAATAAAACAGAAGAGGTTTCGTATGCAGACAGTGCTAAATTATTTACAGCCTACAGATTCAGCATTAAATGAGCTCAGATCCAGTTATCATTTATTACACAAATATATTACAAAATTTCTATTTTTTTCAGGAAAATGTTTACCTATCAAACAGGTGGAGAGAAGCACAAATTAGATTGTTTTGGCAAATGTGAAATGCTAGTAAAAATAGTTTTGTTTGTCTTGAAGATGTGTGTAAATGCAATCAGGACAGAATTTTAGAATAATTATTTAGAATACGGCATAATAGTACTAGACTGATTCCAAAAACAGCGATATTCAATTACCCGTATTTGTTTTTCTTCTGTCAAATGGACACAACTTATAACACTTAATATCGGAAATTATTGAGTTGTTGCTACTGTAAACTTTTCCATTAAAGGACAGTTTTGCTCTGCTATGAAATTTCAAAAGTTATTTTTATATTTAAATGCTTTCTATAACAAACTATATTCTTGTGATCTATAAGCCAAAAGGATAAAAGGCAACTTACTGTATATCATTCCAGGAAGTGGTATAGTTTTAATAATCTATTATCATAAGTGATGTGCTATCACTAGATTATTACACTACTTTTAATTCATGGAGTTCCAACTGCCAAAACACCCAAACACAGGCTTCAGCACTGGAACAGAGTGCTGGAAGATCAAAGACTTCCATCACCCCTCCGCATGACCATGCTTGGCTATTCACATGATGACATGCATTGCCCTTATATATTACTGTGGGGGTCAATCATGGGCCTCCATACTAGAAAGTAGTGCAGAAAATCCAAAATCCTACCCAGAGGACTGGGATGCTGTGTCACTGTAAGAACAGGTGAAGGGCAAGCATAGGAAAGGCGAGTATATATACATATTATTTTTAACCCTTGCCCTGCACTCAAAAAATGTATTAAAATGGCAACTAGCTGACTGCTATTTTTTGGTATTTTTGAGAATCAAATCCCTTAAGAATTCAATATTTTTGGGAAATCCATAGCAAATTTCATTAGTTACAGATTGATTCCGTATCTTTCATATCACACGCATAGAATCATAGAATCATAGAATCGTAGAGTTGGAAGGGACCTCCTGGGCCATCTGGTCCAACCCCCTGCTCAAAGCAGGATTCGCTAAATCATCCCAGTCAGATGTCTGTCCAGCCTCTGTTTGAAGACTTCCATTGAAGGAGAACTCACCACTTCTCGTGGCAGCCTGTTCCACTCATTGATCACTCTAACTGTCAAAAAGTTTTGTCTAATATCTAATCTGTGTCTCCTCACATTCAGTTTCATCCCATTGCTTCTAGTCTTTCCTTGTGCAAATGAGAATAAAGTTGATCCTTCTACAATGTGACAGCCCTTTAGATATTTGTAGACAGCTATTAAGTCTCCTCTCAGTCTTCTCTTTTGCAAACTAAACATTCCCAAATCCTGCAACCTTTCCTCATAAGACAGGGTTTGCAGACCGGTCACCATTCTGATCGCTCTTTTCTGAACTTGCTCTAGTTTGTTGATGTCTTTTTTAAAATGTGGTGCCCAAAACAGGACACAATATTCCAGATGAGGTCTGACCAAAGAGGAGTAGAGGGAAATAATGACTTCACGTGATCTAGACTGTATGCTTCTGTTAATACATCCTAGAATTGCATTTGCCTTTTTTGCTGCTGCATCACACTGTTGACTCATATTCAGTCTGTGATCTATTAGTATACCCAAGTCTTTTTCATTACATTACACTGTATTTGCACCTATTCTCACTGGCCTGTGTGTCACTTTATTGCATTTACCTAAATTTGTTTGTTAAGACATTCTTCTATTTTATTCTTAATAAAAATAGATTTGTTATATGCTGAAATGTGGACATTTCCATTCATTTTACCAAGTGGAACAGTATTAGGCCTTAGTAAGTTGGTGGGCAGCACGGTGGCTCAGTGGATAGCACCAAGGACAACATCTGCAAGGAGTTTGTATGTTCTCGCCGTGTTTGCGTGGTTTTGTTCCGGATACTCTGGTTTCCTCCCACATTCCAAAGACATACTGATAGGGAATTTAGATTGTGAGCCCCACTGGGGACAGTGATGATAATATGTGCAAACTGTAAAGCGCTGCGGGATATGTTAGTGCTATATAAAAAATAAAAAATAAAAGAAAGAAAAGAAGTTGAATGGCTTTAATTCTTAACAAAGCCTGAAAAAGTTACTCAACAAAAATTACTGTTATTAAAGTTTCAATATTTTTCTAATAAAAAAAGAAGGTCTCGATTCAGTGTATTCCCTCATGTAGTGACCTCATTGAAAGTTGTGATCAAGTGTACAGGTAAAAGAAGAAAAAAATGAAGCCGACAACTATGCGAGACCTGACTGCTTCAGCTTCGAGTATGTAAGAATGACTAATTTTGGTTACACTTGGGGGATCTATTGTTAAGCTAAAATACATTTTAATATTTATAAATGCTGTTCTGCCTCAACAATCCTCATGTGTTTTCATATCGTACTTGTAATTCACCTGTGCATGCATATTTTCATAATTTTCTTGGTAACTGAAACTTAAATGTAACCACTTGCACGACCTCTCAGTAATTGTCTTTGCTGTTATCTCAACATTAATATCCGTAATTGAAACAATATATATGTGAGGGCAGATATTTAGTGAAACTAGGCAGTTTATTAATAAGAAAGATATTAAAAGCATTTATTTTTTTTCACGTCAGTGTTCCAGTATACTGTACTAATGTTGACATCTTATCTAGGTTACAGTCTTCTAATACTAGTCTTTTTTTAAAGATCTCAGAGTTAACCTAAATTGGCTAAGCTATGAAGAGTACAGGTCCTTGCCGTTCCTGCAGATGCAATATTTATAGTATCATAAAGGGAACCTGTCATGTCCCCAAATGCTATTATCCTGCAGGTATGGGGTTACCTGCAGGCTGATAGCATTCTAAAGCTACATGAATTAACTTTATTCCTTCCAGATGCCTTTGGCTTTCAGTCGAACAGGCGGAGATGGCGAGGCATTAGTCACCATTGAGTATTTTGTGAGTGTCAGTTAAAAGCACACCCCCACACATTAACTGACATGACTCTCAATGTGCCAGGGATGCTTGCAACCACCGCTCACTATACACTGATCGGTGACCAAAGTCGTGCCAGCCGTGCCTCTATCACTGATAGCTGGAGGCTGCAAGGAAGAATAAAGTTTGTTTTCTTACGGTAGCCATGCTTTCTGTGCAGCTCCTTGGTATCCTTGCATGCTGTTTACCTGCACACTTATCCCTATATCTGCAGCTTTAATAGTGTTTTGGGACAAGACAGGATCCCTTTAACCCCTACATGATATATGACACATATTTCCTTTATATGTCATGTCCCAGCCTTTGATGCAAGCTCGCACATAGAGGCCGCATCTTTCCCTGCACAGGATGACTGATTTAATTAGTCATCATGTGTCTTTAACAGCCGCAGATGGAACGGTGCTCTGCTCACAGCTGTTAACCTGATAAATCCCACTGTCAACCACTAACAGCAGAATTTAACACACGCCAGTCAGAAGCACATCATTAATCCCACCCATTGGTGTCCCTTTCACGAGATTGTAAAGCGCCAATGAGTTGTTTTGACAACCAGGGTTATGCTGATGGCCCCCATGTCTGTCATTACGATCCTCCTGTGGAGTCATTCAAAAGTAAAACTCATCCCACAAAAAACAAACCTTCATTTATTAAAATTGATAGAAAAATAAAAAAAGGTATGGCTTTTGGAAGAAGAAGAAGAAAAAATAAAACTTAAAAAAAAAAGAAAGAAAATGGTCTGGGGGGATGGGGTTACCTTCCATTACTAATATTACTAATATAATAACACCACTGTTATTTTTTAATATATAGATATTACAGTAGGGACACAATTCACTGTGCATACTATTTATTAAGGGCTATATCTACACTTGACTTATAGTATTGTATAGCTTTTAGCTTGTTAATGGCTCAGAAAAGCTTAATTTCCACTTAGAGCTCAAGAGAAAACAATGCTTTTCACATTATCAACTAAGAACAGCCTCAAGAAAAGCTTTAAATAATTACATTTACCAATCGCAAGAAGCCACCAGAGAACAATTAATTTGAACAGTCAGTAATAATGCAAATCACATGCACAAATATTCCCATAGAACTGAAAAACTCTGCATGATAATTATACTACTGTAACTATAGTACTGTGAAATGAGACACTTACCTTCACAGGTAGGCAAGGAGCCCACAAACTGGAGCTGGGTAGCTAACCTACAGGTCAAAATGTCATTTCCCACTAAGGTAAACCCTGGATGGCATTTGTATTTTACAAAATCACCTAAAAAGGGAAAACAGATGAAATTAGCTTAATTTTATGTTGAACTTGTTAAATTTTCAAATGCAATATAATGGGTAACAAAACCAGCTAGAACACAATTAAGGTATTTATCATGTGTAAGGGCTACCATTTATCAGTGCTATTGAATTAAAATATGAAACAATTTTTCCAAAATCAGTGCAAGCATCAGTACATCAGTGCAGAACCGGCTGACAGTGAAAGTTCTGGGGTGTGCTTACAGCAACCACCTGCATTACTGAAGGTAGCAGCTACCAAGAGAAATAAAGATCATTTTCTCCCAGGTGCTGCATTTTCGGTACATCGGCTTGTCATGTTCATAACGTTAACCTGCAGACTAGCCCTATATCTACAGGTTAATAGTGGTATCCGATAGATTCCCTTTAATATTAAGTCTATCAGAGAATGGTATCCTTTCACAACAATTAAGAACACATTTTTGAACCATTAATTATCTTAAAATCAATTTATGTGAAATATACAGATACTAGACGCCACAAATAAAGATATTTTTGTGAATATGTCATTAGGTTTTATTTGATATATATTTTTCTGTTGTTCATTTTTATGTCAACTTGTTCTTACAAAGATGTTACTTTCACTGGGAGAGTAAAAATTTTACTGTATTAATGGGAATCTGTCTCTAGTAGTGATGCGTGAGTGTGCTCGTTACTCGAGTTTTCCGAGCATGCTTGGGTGTTCTCCTAGTATCTTGGGCGTGCTCGTAGATTATGCTTGAGTCCCCGCAGCTGCATGATTTGCAGCTGCTAGACAGCCTGAATACATGTGGGGATTGCCTGTTTGTTAGGAAATCCCCACATGTATTGAGGCTGTCTAGCAGCCACAAATCATGCAACTGCGGGAACTCAAGCATAATCTACGAGCACTGCCAAGATAGTTGGAGATCACCCGAGCATGCTCGGAAAACTCGAGTAATGAGCACACTCTCTCATCAATAGTCACTAGGTTTCATTGCCTATTCTGAAAGCAGCATGATGTAGGGGCAGAGACCCTGATTCCAGTGAGGTGTCACTTGCGGAGTTTCTTGACTAGGTTTGTAAAGTTACTTTTTATCAGCAGGAGATTGTCACTAGAGAACTAATAAAGATGCTGCTATGTAGTCCTTCATATTCATGAGCTCTGTATAACCCTGCCCCACCACTAATTGTCAGCTTTATGCCTATACACAATGAACAAAGAAAGTTGCCAATCAGGGGAGTGTGCGTGGTTACACAGAGCTCAACATTTAGAGAACTAGTAGATCTGAAGCAGATTAAACTGTGATTTTATAAAAACTGCAGCAAACACAAAGTAAGTGATACATCACTGGATTAAGGGTTATGGTCTCAGATGGGGCAGCCAAAACCTTATGACAGATTCCTTTTTTGAACTGTGGACTACTACTTTTTATTCAAGTATTTTTATGTTATACTATTTAAATGCACATGGCACAGAGAGTATGTGGACGCCAAATCGTGTGGACTGCTAAACCTGAAAGCTAGCTGGTGGCACCCCATGTGGTTTACCTTTATTTATTTAATTCTTCAATAAAATGTTTCCTCTGGAACCCGAGGACTAGCCAACTGATTATTAGGTTATTATCTTGTTTTCAAAATTAGACTGTACTTTTTTAATATTCTTTTTATTTTGATGAAAAAGAAGTTATGCATCTCCAAAAATATTAACAAGAGACTGCAAGAGGAGTTCTGCCAATTTTTGCTCTCACTTTACAAGCAGAGAGTTTGTGGAAGGTGAGTTTTTTACATACATTCACCTGGTAATTGTGTTGCGTGGCGGCAATTGTTGCTGTGGTGTAGTGCCTGTGCGGTGGTGTGGCCTGAAGGTATGGGGACTCAGTCTCGCAGCATGGGTGCTGTGAGGCACTAGGTCGCCCGCCCTGATGGTGCACCATCACTGCATCAGTGGTTTGCTCACTGCGCCGCACCTTTTTGGTTTTGACCCACAGCGGAGTTCACCATAATGAGGCAGTGGGGTTTAGACAGTCTGATCAGAATGTTAAACTAAGAACTTGTTCAGTTTTTCTTAATTTTTGCCTGGTGGCATTAGATCAATGTATGATTTTTGAATTTGCAGTCTATGTATTTTTCACACTGTTCAGTCAAAAAATGTTAATATATGATTGGATTTTAACATAGCAAATTAGCGATCAGAGTAAAAAAAAATACAAATATATTTCTATAGGGAAGTTTACAATGGAATTTGAGAAGTATAGCTGTTTGCTAGCCTACTGTATTTGATGCACTATTGTGGCATCCCAGTAAACATTCTACTGCTGAGTGAAGAATTAGGTTGAAAGAAACACTTTTTTAGTACTGTTAAAGACACCAATGAATAAATCCAGAGATCGTCAGTGAAAATAGCAGAATACCAGGAAGGATCAGTGCAGTTTATTGTCAATACATTTCAAAGTAGAGCAAAATTCTTCCTTAGGACAAACCACAAAATGATTTTTTGCTGTATTGCAGCATTGTTGTTACTTGAATAAGACCCTATTGCACTATTTTTTTTTCCAGCTCATCTTTATTGATTACCAGAATTACTGTGGGCACTATGAGTAGGAAAATATATATGCATTGTAATGCATACATGTGATACAGAGTATCGATTAATGTACAACGTGCTTTGTATTTTCATGCCATCATTAGGAGTGCCCCAGGGGGTCCCAGAGTGTCTCTATAAGTTTATCCATCTTCTATTAACAATTATTGTGGAGGCAATAGAAATGTTTAAAGGTCCATAAACCCACTTCAGCCACCATTTGACGCTATCATTTGCTGATGCTTCCATTTGATTAAAGTAGAACTGTATGTCACAGCTGGCCCCTCTGCAACATCTGGCACCTCCTTGTGGATCACCACATTAAATATATTATATAAGTTTTACACGCACCCATAGATTTGAGTAAAAAAAGGCAGGAAGGAAGGATCCAGCGGAGTAAGTGGCAGTTAAAAATTGACAAAGACTTCTAGTCGAAATGTGTTGATCTCCCATGTGTTATATACCCTGATGTGGTCCTTTCCATGTTTTATTTAAATGGAATAAAAGTTAATTTTTAACTGCTACTTACTCCACTGAATCCTTCCCTCCTGCCTTTTTTTCTTATGTTTGCTCAATTGGAACCGTGCTGGATATTAGCTGGCGGTGAAGTCATCACAGTGGTGAGCTGACTACATTTTTTCTTTTTTCATAGATTTGAATAGGTGCATGTCATCTGATTGGCTGATCAAATCGCAACACGCTGAGGGAGCACTAGGGGTACTTATTGGATGATATGATGAACTTCACACTTTGTAACTTCTAATGGAAAGCCAAATTATTGTGAATATGGGATGGTGACATAAAATTTGAAGATTTTTCTCAGGTACTGGTGCTGTACCTTTTGTTAGCATCAGCCATCTCCTGACTTTTTGATCAAAGCCCAATGGAGAGCTACAATTGAGAGTTTGTACTATGTTTTTTCAGCATAATCTGTTTTCCTTTAACTCCTAAAATCTGCTATAGTTACTGTTATTTGCTATTAAAAACAACATACAAAAACAGGTAATACAATTTCAGAGCATAACAGATTGGATAAAATGCCAACATTCTAAAACAAGGATGCAATGGAGTAAGAATTGCCATCTTTCCCCTTGAGACAACTTGTCTTCATAGACTCAGAGGTTCTCTTCGACTTGAGGACTTCCAGCCCATTCACCATCCCAGCCTGTCAAAATTGGTCTTGGTTTAGAATTAGATGATTGACCTCTTCTCATCAAGGTTAGAGACCCCCTCCAATTTAAATTAGAGTCTACTGAAATCCTCAAAATGGTAGTATAAGTTATGCAATCAATCCACAATATGACAGAAGAAAGGTGGCACTCACTAAGAGTATATCTTCAAGGGGCTTTATTCCATGTTATGAAAAACTTGTCTAGTAAGAAATATTGGCTTACATAACAGGAGATGGCAGATTCACCCTGGTATGTGTTTCACCTGAATCAGAACTGATGAAGTGCATACCAGTGTGAAAGTCTGCCACCTGTTATATGAACCAGAGTTGCCTCCAATCTGGGAAACCACGATGTCCTGATGAAGAAGCTATATACTTTGAAACGCAATGACTACTAATCTGCTTATCTTTGTAACCTGGTCTTCTCACCACTATTTATGGCAGCACAAGTTAACACATTCCATTCCAGTTCCTCTTGATGTCTCCTTGTGGGTTTGCAGCAAACTTAAGCTGGAGTCACACATAGCAACTCACCTGCGATCCCGACAATGATATCAACGTGTCAGGATCACTGTTGATACACAGACATTAGCTAAATTAGAAGGCTTAAGGGCCTGTCACACTAAGCGATATCGCTAGCAATATCGCTACAACGTCACTGGTTTTTGTGACGCTATAGCGATATTGCTAGCAATATCGCTATGTCTGATACTTACCTCCGACTGCTCCCCCGCTGGTTATCGCTGATCGCGCGAGAACGGCCTGGGCCGTTTCTCGTCGTCAGCTTCCTGCTGGGCCTCCTGCTGTGGAGACGAGCGACGCATGGACGCGGGCGGGAGGACGTCAGGATCGCCTTGTCTGACAGGTAATTAGTAACCCCGGACTCCTGCGATGTCGCTGGTGAGATCTGCCTGTGTGGCAGCTCACTAGCGCCCACTTAGCGATGCACCAGCGATCCTGAACACGTCATATCACTGGTCGGGATCGCTGGTGCATCGCTAAGTGTGACAGTACCTTTAAACACCTCCATTAGCAATCAGTAGGGTGTGTGTATTGAGTGAATTAAAATACTTACCAGTCAATGTCTTTTGCTATTTTCAACGTTCCTTAGATCCTCTCCAGCATTGTGTAGCCGGATTTGTGATCAGCCAGCTCACACAACATTTTCTATGTAGACCGGAGGTCACTTTCCCTGTGTTTGTATATGAAACTCACAACAAGGATCTAATAGCCATTAAGAAAGGAACTATCAGTCTACTCTGTGAGTCGCAAATTCTGAGCTACTGTCACATGATGCTTGAAACAGATTGGAGCAAACGGAAATAGTAGAAGACAGCGACCAGTAAGTATTTTTATGCACAAAATACACCCACCTTATTGATTTCTAACAAAGTGGGGCAATAAAAAAAATTGCAGGAGTAATCTTCTAAAATATATAGGTCCCCTAGGTCCAGTTAAGTGAATTTCAACTCTCATTATCCCCCTCTGCATGATAACATCTAATACTATAGAGTCCATTCAGTGGTATCTGGTTGGCCAGAAGCTTTACCGTTCTTGTCTTTGCACATACATTGTAAGCATTCTGTACTTACAGCTAGGCCAGTACCTCTGGTGGACAGGTAACCCATCCAAACATCCTCTGCTTTCTATATTTAACATGTTTCAATTACAACAGATAGATGATTTTTGCTATTGTGTCACCTCATTGAACATTGTTGTCCTTTGATACTCTGAAAACTACTTAATATATTATTAAATTTCACTTGTAAATAAATATTATTATTTGTCAACTAGCACATGCATAGATGTGGTTTCATCTGATGTTACTCATGGACTATACTTTCTGCAACAATTTTCACTATACTGTTGTCAGATGGTCTATCTTTCTTTTGAAAATCAATAAAAATAATTTATAAGGAAATAAAAGTCTGCCCCAGCCACAGATGCAGCCATTACAGCCTGTGCCACCACTGATATCTAGGTTACACGCAGCAGAAGCCATAGGCACTTTTGCAATCCACATGTGCCCATGTTACAGTTTATACCAGCAGATGCTTAATTTCAGTCTATAGAGACTGCCAAACATGTCTTCCTTTCTTACCCCACCTGGTCCTTGTCTCTGTCACCTGCCTCTTGTTCATGCCTTTTCTCACTCCTTTCAGTAGTTATATTCCCAGTGGGGAATGTTAGATGTTATATTATTGACCCCACACACATTTGCTAAACTTTTAGGTAGGTACATTTGTAAAGGAGAATGGCAGCCAATCATCATGATCTATTAATCACTGTTAAGTAATGTCAATTATATCGTGGTTGACATTTAAGTATTTCGCACTTGCAAGAATTTTTATGGTTAAATTAGCATATAGTTGGAACATGAAGCAGGAGAGCTGGCAAAGTAAGATGCAATACCTATTTCGAAATCATCATCATCTGAAATGATATCAGCTTCGGAAACAACCGCTGGCGGCGGACATTTTTTTAACGCATAAGCTGCAATGAAAAAACAACAGGTGTTAATTTCCAATTGAATTAGAAATGTAGGCATGCTAATATGTTGCATTTATGGTAAATTTTGCTGAATATTCTCAAAATTGCTGAATATTTTCATACTAAGAGAAGATATTGGAAAACTGCTTTAATTACTCAAATGCAAGCTTTTCATCTGCTCTGTTGATGTTGCTGAGTATCTCTTAAAATTACCTTGCACGTTGCATGGATTTATACTTCATCATTTGGATAATTAATGGCATATTGGCATACACCTGTACATTACTTTAAAGAAATTGTTCATCAAATAAAAAATAAGCTTAGTTTTCCACGCTTTTAAGTGAATCTGTAGTATCAACCCTCCAAAGCTGACTATATGGACCCTAATATAATAGAAAGTTGAATACAATGACACCTTGAAATCTGTGATCTGATGTTTTATTCCAGAGTAATGCATATTTTTCTTTATATGTAAATCAGCTGTTAAGATCTGTGGGCTGGACATAGATCTCCCTGAGAATCTCCCCCAGAGATTATTTTAAATGAAAGGGTGCATTATTTCTATGATAAATATAATGACTGCCCTTCTGATCTATATGTCTCACATTGGTAATACCCCTTTTCATTTAAAATAAAGCTCTGGAGGCAGAATCTCAGGGAGATCTATGTCCGGCCCATAGATTTTAATAACTCATTTACATAATTTGAAAAACGTATATTTCCTGGGAATAAAACATCGGATTGCAGATATCAAGGCAGAAATGTATTCAACTTTCTTTGAGCTGCTTGCCCATATAGATGGCTTACTAGGTGTATCCGTCTGACAGATTCCCTTTAAAGAGATGCAAGAACATGTCATATGTCTTCCAAACTGACCATGAAAATTTAGGACAAAGAATCCTCCAGTTGAAAAGTCACTGTGAAATCTAATCAGTACTTGATTGGATGTGCTATATGCTGTTTCTAGAGCTGTATTTCCACTGAACACCCCCAACTGTGGGGAATTTTGGTCGACTCCATCCCTAGTAAAAAAAAAAAAGGAAGTTATAAATAGCATTTTATATTCAGTAATAATGGCACATACAATATGTTGAAATCATTTTAATACGTTGCTTTTTATTGTGTCATTTTTTTGCAAGCTCACAATATGCTGCCCGTGTAAGAAAAATAAGCATATTACAGTGTATTGTATCGTGTAAGTGTATTCTTCAGCCAGCATTCGCTTCAGCCGTCTACTGTTACTAGATTGGAATATAAAAAAGTTCCATGTTGTCATCCAGGAGACCTTTGACAGCATCACAAATTCCTTTTATGTTGTCTTCGTAGGCGGCAATGTCTGATTTTTTATGGAATCCACATTCTTTTGTGATGTGTTCAAGTACATCAGAGATTAGCAAGGGATTGCTGAAAATCATTTAACTCATGGCCTTTCATTGCTTTCTCAGAAGTCTTTTTTACCACCTGAGTCTACTATATAGTTTAGTAGTGAATGTCTAAATTGAAAGCCCAGTATTCTACTTCACAGGAGATCATATCAGAGTTTCCAAATTAACTCTTCTATTCTTCTATAAGTACAATGTGTGAGAAGGAGAATGTATGGCTTGCTAAATATTCTTATCCTATCCAAGGAGGAACCGAACTTAAAAAGACTTTGCTGTGATAAAGAATGCTTTATATATAGAGACATAGAGTTTGGGCTATGTGAAAGGAAGAAATTCAGGGTAATTGTCCTACATCTTGCATAGATCTTGATGTAGTTAAAGTCCAATGGCAATGTATTATAAATATCCATATGTCTGTCTATCTATCTATCTCGAAAAAATCAAGGCAGCACCAGCAAAAAAGGAGGAGGGCAGGGGTGCAGAGCCTCCCAATATACGTACAAAAATGAAGGTAGCACTCCCAAATTAGAAAATGTAGAAAAATGTAATTGTAATTGTGACGGCAACGTTTCGGCCCAATTGAGGAGCTTTCTCAAACCTTAATTGCACCGAAATGTTGGCGTCGCAAAATTTTCTATTTTGGAAGTGCTGCCTTCATTTTTCTATCTATCTATCTATCTCATATCTATCTATCTATCTATCTATCTGCAACATATAGCCTATATGATGAGCAGAATTGCAAAATAACAAGTAAGAAATAAACATATGATGCACAAAGTAAAAGGCCATAATTCTTCCCAGTCATATTCTAGATGTTTACATATATAGACCCTATAATATGGTTAGAGAAGAATTATGGCTATATATTGCCTTCTGCTATGTTCACCATATATTTATTTTTTTATGTGTTATTTTACAATTCTGCTCATTTTAGTTATCAGTAAAATGGCTGTAACTTTTCCTAGAACAATCAATAAGGTGACATGAAGAATGCAGTGCTCATACTAACTGTAAGACATTTCATACCGTATTAACTATGTCTTCGAAAGAATTTCTAATAAGATGTGAGATTTTCAGAGAAGCAAAATGTTGGTGATTGATTACTTATTTAATGTGTGCTATGCATGTATCTATAAAAATTGATTTGTTTTCCGAATTCATGTTCTGACCTTATGTGTTATTATTTTACTTCTTAAAAATGTCAAGTCGCAGTCCCACATCCATTACACAGTTGCAGAGTCAAGGAAAAAATAATCAATTTAAAAGCAATTTATTTGTGATGGGTCACATACCATACTGCAATGTAATCATTCACTGGTTCGGTCTGAAGTAAAGTAAAGTTAATATAAACCCCGTGACCCTGTAGGACAGAAATAAGCCAAGCACAGTCCTTTGAATTCGGATATTCATCTGGAAATCCTGGTGAATAAATGGTCCCATTCTCTGATGATACATTGTATCCACAAGGTGCTGAAAGAGAAACATCTCATACTAACAGACAATAGGGATCATATGTGTAAAAAAATTGCAATAAATACAACACAAAGAATAGCAGGCAATACAGACATCATTGTATCCATATCTCATGGAGAAACTCACCAAAATCATGCTGTCAAAATTACAAATAGTGAGAGATTTGTGAATCATTGTGAGATTAGTGAAGGGATCTGGATGTGCCTAGATGACATTTTTATTCAACCCAGTATGAAACACTGCATGTGACCTATTGTTAAAGCTTCAATTTGTCATAGAATCATAGAATGTTGCAGTTGGAAGGGACCTCAAGGGTCATCGTGTCCCTGCTAATGCAGGATTCACTAAACCATGTCAGACAGATGTCTGTTCAGCCTCTTTTTGAAGACTTCCATTGAAGGAGAACTCACCACCTCTCATGGCAGCCTGCTCCCCTCATTGATCACCCTATCTAATCTTTATTTTCTCCTTTCATTTTCATTCCATTGTTTCTCATGTTTCAATCTGCAAATGAGAATAATGATGATACCTCTACACTGTGACATCCGCTCAGATATTTGTAGACAGCTATTAAGTCTCCTCTTTGCCTTCTTTTTTGCAAGCTAAACATTCCCAGAACCTTGAACCTTTCCTCATAGGACATACTTTGCAGTCCACTCACCATGGTCACTCTTCTGTGAACTTGGTCCAGTTTGTTGATGTCTTTTTTAAAATGTCGAGCCCAGAACTGGACACAGTATTCCAGATGAGGTCTGAGCAAGGAGGAATAGAGGTGGATAATAACGCTATCTAAAAACATCTAAACCACTAGAACTTTAGAATTAAACAGAGATGATGATCCTCATACCAAAATGTGGTTCTTTCTCCAGATTTCTTGATGCAAACATTATTTAAATCAATTTCGTAGACTTTCTTTGAAAATCCATATCAGAATAAATAATCATTAATAAAAGTTTTACCACCTGATATTCCAAGAAGCTTTTTATGTCCTAGTCCTTCCTTTTAAGAAGGCATGATAATGGTGGAGGGTTCCTTAAATACTTTTGTAAGGACTGTGTGTGCAGTGTAATTTCATAAATTTTAGCTACCTTTCATTTTACGGTTCTACAGTTCTCACGGTGCAATATATTTTAGCTTATATTGCATAAGATTAACAAATAAGAACAGATCTTGCATTGAACCAGACTAAATTACGAGCAATTTGCATTTGCAGCTCTTGACTATTATATATGCCAATGATGTAAGTGAGTGAACAGACATTAGTCCGCTTACCTATTTTCTCTGGGATAAACTGTCCTGAACAATGCCATGTCACAGGTAGCCATGCTTATGAATAAAATCTGAGTAAGGCTACTTTCAGACTTGCGTTAAGAGGCACAGCGCAGGGCCACCACTAAGCTCTGCCCCCGGCTGCGCCTCCTCAGGTCAGCTTCTCCTCTGGGCGCATGATGCAGCATGCGACCAGCATACCCTATATTTAGCATTAGGTATGCTGGCCGTACACTGGTATGTTTTTGCCGGCGCATGCGCCCTTTCTGTACTGTGCCAATATGTGCCAAATGCACAGTGTTGCATTTTTGGGCGCTCGGTGCAGCGCAAAAAGGGCACATGCACTGGAAAGAACATACCAGCGCACGGCCAGCATACCCAGCGCTAAATATAGGGTACGCCGGTCGCATGTAGCATCATGCGCCCAGAGGAGGAGCTGACCGGAGGAGGTGTGGCTGGGGGCGGAGCTTAGCAGCGGCCTTGCGCTGCGTCTCCTAACGCAAGTCTGAAAGTAGCCTAAGAGGTGTTACTGTGAAGGTGAATTGTGACCACAACTAGCAAAACAAAGGAAACTCACATAGCTTTATATTTAAAGCATCAAAGCCTAATTTTCCAGCCGTCAGCAAGAATTGCCCGTTAAATTTACTGGTAGAAGATTTTTAATTGTGAATGCAATTATTGCCATTAGCTAATTTATTAAACATTACAGGGACCGATTATATTTTTTGTAAAACTTAATAGAGTTTTATAAACATCACAAAAATTGCTCCTCCAATTATCAATCTAAAGGGGAGGAATCAAAGGAAAAAGCAAAAAGGTAAGTCTGCTTTGCCTCCCTGATAAAACTGCTTGTGCTCCACTTTACAAATAATTAATGTAGTCATTAGTTTTGCTTAAATGAAGGTACAGTGTGCTACACTTCATTTAAGCCGAGCGCGATAAAATGAGCATTATTGTGAGCTTTTTTTCATGACTACAAAGTTATTGACTACTTTTTCTTCAGATTATTAACCTTAGCAACAAAGGTTTTGTGAAGCATAAAATGCAGACACAATCATTGCGCTATGAGAAACTGCTGAATACTTCGACAATAATGAAACATTAGGGCTAATGAATCACGCAGCAAATAGCCCTATTTATGCCATCATATTTAGTTGTCTCCAGAGAGAGAAGGTGCAAGTTGTAATGTTAATCTCCTTAACAATAAATAACTGCTCGTTAAGAATGCCATGCCACTTATACACATGGAATAAAGAGCTTCACATCTACTCCGGCGATAAGATTCACTTCATATGCCTGAGTTACAAAGTCAACACTCAATACTTTTTGACCCCATATTAATTAATTACTACTTTTAAAAATACAGCCTTCAACACTGCTCTCCCTAAGATGCTTAAAAACAAAGTAATTGGCAAACAAGCTCTTAGGATAATGCACTTACCTTCACATCTTGGAAAAGGATAGTTCCAATTTCTATTAATACCATGCTGGCAAGTGAGAACAGCGTGTCCTATCAGAACATATCCTGGATAACATTCAAACGTTATTGATTGTCCCACGCTATAATCTGAATTAATGATGTAGCCATTCTTAAATGGATGAGGATCTGGACAATTTTGCAATTCATAAGCTGGCAGAAAAAAAGAAAAGTCAACAGATAAAATAAATGAAATTGGTAGTTGCAGACAATTTTAGAAATCAAATAGTTTGCAAGGAAGGGAATTAGTAAGAGTTAAAGCAAAATTAAAAACATAAATGAACTTGAGAGCCCCGAGATTAAATTAAATGTACCTCTCCCAAAGACTGCCACTTGTAAAAGTCTTAACTGCCTGCTGCCACCATTAGGAGTTCCAATCACTATATACAGTTGTGGCCAAAAGTATTGACACCCCTGCAATTCTGTCAGATAATACTCAGTTTCTTCCTGAAAATGATTGCAAACACAAATTGTTTGGTATTATTATCTTCATTTAATTTCTCTTAAATAAAAAAAACACAAAAGAGAATGAAGCAAAAAGCAAAACATTGATCATTTCACACAAAACTCCAAAAATGGGCCAGACAAAAGTATTGGCACCCTCAGCCTAATACTTGGTTGCACAACCTTTAGCCAAAATAACTGCGACCAACCGTTCCGGTAACCATCAATGAGTTTCTTACAATGCTCTGCTGGAATTTTAGACCATTCTTCTTTGGCAAACTGATCCAGGTCTCTGATATTTGAAGGGTGCCTTCTCCAAACTGCCATTTTTAGATCTCTCCACAGGTGTTCTATGGGATTCAGGTCTGGACTCATTGCTGGCCACCTTAGAAGTCTCCAGTGCTTTCTCTCAAACCATTTTCTAGTGCTTTTTGAAGTGTGCTTTGGGTCATTGTCCTGCTGGAAGACCCATGACCTCTGAGGGAGACTGAGCTTTCTCACACAGGGCCCTACATTATGCTGCAAAATTTGTTGGTAGTCTTCTGACTTCATAATGCCATGCACACGGTCAAGCAGTCCAGTGCCAGAGGCAGCAAAGCAACCCCAAAACATCAGAGAACCTCCGCCATGTTTGACTGTAGGGACCGTGTTCTTTTCTTTGAATGCCTCTTTTTTCTCCTGTAAACTCTATGTTGATGCCTTTGCCCAAAAAGCTCTACTTTTGTCTCATCTGACCAGAGTACATTCTTCCACAACGTTTTAGGCTTTTTCAGGTAAGTTTTGGCAAACTCCAGCCTGGCTTTTTTATGTCTCAGGGTAAGAAGTGGGGTCTTCCTGGGTCTCCTACCATACAGTCCCTTTTCATTCAGATGCCGACGGATAGTACGGGTTGACAGTGTTGTACCCTCGGACTGCAGGGCAGCTTGAACTTGCTTGGATGTTAGTTGAGGTTCTTTATCCAACATCTGCACAATCTTGCATTGAAATCTCTTGTCAATTTTTCTTTTCTGTCCACATCTAGGGAGGTTAGCCACAGTGCCATGGGCTTGAAACTTCTTGATTACACTGCGCACGGTAGACACAGGAACATTCAGGTCTTTGGAGATGGACTTGTAGCCTTGAGATTGCTCATGCTTCCTCACAATTTGGTTTCTCAAGTCCTCAGACAGTTCTTTGGTCTTATTTCTTTTCTCCATGCTCAATGTGGTACACACAGGGGCACAGGACAGAGGTTGAGTCAACTTTAATCCATGTCAACTGGCTGCAAGTGTGATTTAGTTATTGCCAACACCTATTAGGTGCCACAGGTAAGTTACAGGTGCTGTTAATTACACAAATTAGAGAAGCATCACATAATTTTTCGAACAGTGCCAATACTTTTGTCCACACTCTTTTTTTATGTTTGGTGTGGAATTATATCCAATTTGGCTTTAGGACAATTCTTTTTGTATTTTTTCATTTAAGACAAATTAAATGAAGATAATAATACCAAAGAATTTGTGCTTGCAATCATTTTCAGGAAGAAACTGAGTATTATCTGACAGAATTGCAGGGGTGTCAATACTTTTGGCCACAACTGCAGTTGTGTACAGTTTTGATTGACTTAAATTGTAGTTTTATGCAGCTTTATATGGATTACATCTATAAACAGCAGCAATAAACAGCAACAATTTTTATTTTACAGGGGAGAAAGAAATTCTTACATATATCCATCACGACCTTGGGGTTTTCTGTTTTGCGTTTCAGATTTTGGTCGCTTTCTTCTTGGTCATAACATCCTAAGGGCTTGTTTTTTGTGGAACAAGTTGTACTTTTGAATTACACCACTAGTTTTACCATATAGTGTACAGGAAAATGGGGAAAAAATCAAAGTGCGGTGAAATTGCAAAAATAAGTGCAATTCCGCAATTTTTTTTGTTACCATGTTCATTAAATGCTAAAAAATACCTGCCATTATGATTCGCCAGGTCATAATGAGTTCGTAGATACCAAACATGTATACATTATTTTTTATTTAAGTGGAGAAAATAAAATCCTAAATTTGCGCGAACACACACACAAAAAAATGGTGTCATTTTCCGGGACCCATAGCGTCTCCATTTTTCGGGATCTGGGACTGTGTGCAGGCTTACTATTTGCACGATAAACGGGAGTTTTTATTCATACTGTTTAGGGGTAGATACAATGCTTTGATTGCTTGTTATTGCATTTAATTGCAATTTTGCGGTGACCAAAAAAAATCAATATTGATGTTTTAATTTTTTTCTCATTAATCCGTTCTCCGATCAATTTAATTATTTTTATGATTTTGATAGCTCGGGCATTTCTGAATGTGCCGATACTCAATATGTGCATATTTATTTTATTATTGTTTTATTTTGAATGGAGAAAAAGTGGGATGATTTTAATTTTTATAATTTTTTTAAACCTTTATTTACTTTTTATTTGCTTCAATAGTCTCCATGGGAGACGAAAAGCTGCAATCAACCTGTGCTACACATAGCCCTGCTATGGAAACACTGGAAACTGGTATCCAAGGTAAGCTGCGGGTAACTAAGCGCGCTCATCGCTTAGTTACCCACTGTGTACCTTGGATACCTGCATGCTCATGCTGGGAGCTGGTATCAAAGGTAAACAGTGGGTTTGTTACCCGCGACGTCGCTGGTCCTGATCGCTGGTGAGATCTGTTTGTTTGACAGCTCACCAGCAATCATGTAGCGACACAGCAGCGATCCTGACCAGGTCATATTGTTGTTGGGTGTGTTGCTATGTGTGGCGGGGGCTTAAAAGAAAAGTGACCTGTTAATCAAATATGGGATGCCGATGGTGGGCAGGGAAAAGGGAGAGAGCACAGCAGAACTTGAATTTCTTGTGACACTGCACTTGCAATGAAAATTTCATGAGTGTCTCTCGCAAAAATGTCAGAACTAAATACTGCAAGCAAGGAATAAATGTAAAAAGCATTAAAGGGGATTTGTACTCATGCTTTTAGTTAGTGGTCGAATATCTTGCTAAAAAGTCATCTGTAATTGATCCTGCAGCTTGTCAGATAATCTCTTTCATAGTTTTCTTAGATAACGATTGACACGTGACTGACAGTTTGATCCTGACTTATTTTCTCAGAAGATATTGCTACATTTATGAAATTTTTGTAAGAAGACAACCAGGCATTCAAGGCCAGTGATTGCATATGTGTATATTTCCCAGGCAATGCAGACTGCATATTTGTTTGACTAGTCTTGCCTGTTGGAGCACTAGCTACACTGTGGAGCTATGTGTTGAGCTATGTGTCTTGAGTAGTGTTGAGCATTCCGATACCGCAAGTATCGGGTATCGGCCGATACTTGCTGTATCGGAATTCCGATACCGACTTCCGATATTTTTTCAATATCGGAATTCGGCATCGGAATCGGAAGTTCAAAGTTGATTGACGGCCTGACGTCATCATGATGCGCGGTATGTGCGCATCATGATGCGCCGTCATTTCGGGCCTTCCGGGGGTCTCTGCCGGCCTGCCGGGGGGCTGTGTGGACTGCCCGGGGTCGGTACCGGCCTGCCGGGGGGCTGTGCCGGCCTGCCGGTGGTCTGTGCACCCTGTGGGGGTCTGTACCGGCCTGCCGGGGGGCTGTGCCGGCCTGCCGGTGGTCTGTGCACCCTGTGGGGGTCTGTACCGGCCTGCCGGGGGGCTGTGCCGGCCTGCCGGTGGTCTGTGCACCCTGTGGGGGTCTGTACCGGCCTGCCGGGGGGCTGTGCCGGCCTGCCGGGGGGCTGTGCTGATGTCCGGGGGTCTGTGCAAGCATCGTCCGATGGGACTACAAGTCCCATCTGGCGATGCCTGCTACCATGACAGTGATTGACACATTAGCCAATGATGGGACAGTAGTAGTCCCATCATCCGGCTAATGTGTTAAATGTTAAAAAAAAAAAAAAAAAAAAAATACTACATACATACTACATGCTACATACATACTACATATATACTACATGCATGCTACATACATACTACATGCTACATACATACTACATATATACTACATGCATGCTACATACATACTACATGCTACATACATACTACATATATACTACATGCATGCTACATACATACTACATGCTACATACATACTACATATATACTACATACATACTACATACATGCTACATACATGCTGCATGCTACATACATACTACATACATACTACATACATACTACATACATACTACATGCATGCTACATACATACTACATACATACATGCTACATGCATGCTACATACATACTACATGCATGCTACATACATACTACATGCTACATACATATCACATACATACTACATACATACTACATGCTACATACATACTACATATATACTACATGCATGCTACATACATACTACATGCATGCTACATGCATGCTACATACATACTACATGCTACATACATACCACATACATACTACATACATACTACATACATACTACATGCTACATACATACTACATATATACTACATGCATGCTACATACATACTACATGCTACATACATACCACATACATACTACATACATGCTACATGCTACATACATACTACATACATACTACATACATACTACATGCATGCTACATACATACTACATGCATACTACATGCATGCTACATACATACTACATGCATGCTACATACATACTACATGCATGCTACATGCATGCTACATACATACTACATGCTACATACATACCACATACATACTACATACATACTACATACATGCTACATGCTACATACATACTACATATATACTACATGCATGCTACATACATACTACATATATACTACATGCATGCTACATACATACTGCATGCTACATGCATGCTACATACATACTACATACATACTACATGCTACATACATACCACATATATACTACATACATACAATACATTCATACAATACATACATAGACATACAGTACATATAACATAGAGTAACATACTTACCAATACTTGTCACATTGTTCCCCGAAGCCATTGTCTTTTCCGGAATAAATATTAACATAACAAACCACAAAAATACTCACCCACGATCCGAAGCAGTCCACGAGTGTGTCCCACGACGATCTTGGGTAGAGAACTGCAGCATCAGATGATGCTGCCGTTCTCTACGGGCTGCAGGAATCCAATGACGGAAGGTAGGTATCCTTCCGCACTGTATTCCTCCGCCACTTAAAAAAAAAAAGTCCCTAGTCTCACTTTATGCCATTGCTGTGTGGGAATTTCCCACGCAGCAATGGCATAAAGTGAGACTAGGGACTTTTTTTTTTTTAAGTGGCGGAGGAATACAGTGCGGAAGGATACCTACCTTCCGTTATTGGATTCCTGCAGCCCGTAGAGAACGGCAGCATCATCTGATGCTGCAGTTCTCTACCCAAGATCATCGTGGGACACACTCGTGGACTGCTTCGGATCGTGGGTGAGTATTTTTGTGGTTTGTTATGTTAATATTTATTCCGGAAAAGACAATGGCTTCGGGGAACAATGTGACAAGTATTGGTAAGTATGTTACTCTATGTTATATGTACTGTATGTCTATGTATGTATTGTATGAATGTATTGTATGTATGTAGTATATATGTGGTATGTATGTAGCATGTAGTATGTATGTAGTATGTATGTAGCATGCATGTAGCATGCAGTATGTATGTAGCATGCATGTAGTATATATGTAGTATGTATGTAGCATGTATGTAGTATGTATGTGGCATGTATGTAGCATGTAGTATGTATGTAGCATGCATGTAGTATATATGTAGTATGTATGTAGCATGTAGTATGTATGTAGTATGTATGTAGTATGTATGTGGTATGTATGTAGCATGTAGTATGTATGTAGCTTGCATGTAGCATGCATGTAGCATGCATGTAGTATGTATGTAGTATGTATGTAGCATGCAGTACGTATGTAGCATGCATGTAGCATGCATGTAGTATGTATGTAGTATGTATGTAGTATGTATGTAGCATGCAGTATGTATGTAGTATGTATGTAGTATATATGTAGTATGTATGTAGCATGTAGTATGTATGTAGCATGTAGTATGTATGTAGCATGCATGTAGTATATATGTAGTATGTATGTAGCATGTAGTATGTATGTAGCATGTAGTATGTATGTAGCATGTAGTATGTATGTAGCATGCATGTAGTATGTATGTAGTATTTTTTTTTTTTTTTTTTAAACATTTAACACATTAGCCGGATGATGGGACTACTACTGTCCCATCATTGGCTAATGTGTCAATCACTGTTATGGTAGCAGGCATCGCCCGATGGGACTTGTAGTCCCATCGGACGATGCCTGCACAGACCCCCGAAGCCTGCACAGACCACCGGCAGGCCGGCACAGCCCCCCGGCAGGCCGGCACAGCCCCCCGGAGCCTGCACAGACCACCGGCAGGCCGGCACAGCCCCCCGGCAGGCCGGCACAGCCCACCGGAGCCTGCACAGACCACCGGCAGGCCGGCACAGCCCCCCGGCAGGCCGGCACAGACCACCGGAGCCTGCACAGACCCCCTGGCAGGCCGGCACAGCCCCCCGAAAGGCCCGTACAGACCCCAGAGAGGCTGTACAAGGCAAAAACAGGGTTTTTCTTATTCCGATACCGGAAGTCCCATAGACTTGAATGGGACTTCCGGTATCGGAATCGGCGATACCGATACTTTTTTTAAAGATCGGCCGATCCATTCCGATCCGATACTTTGAAGTATCGGACGGTATCGCTCAACTCTAGTCTTGAGTTGTTCAATGACTACTATTACTATTACTTGATGGGCGTAATGGAATATGCCAATATGTGCTAATATTTCAACTATGCTCTTATGAAAATTTTGACTATACTTTTTAAAGGGAACAAAAGTATGAATTAATGGTAGTGCTTCAAAATGATACTGCTGCAAACATCATTGTGACAAGTAACCAGCTGGACTACTTTAAAAGGATTCTGTCACCAGGTTTTTGTACCTCATTTGAGAGGAGCATTTTGTTCGGGCAGAGACACTGATTCCAGCTGTGTATCACTTACTGGGCTGCTTGCAGGAGTTTTGATAATATCACAGTTTTAACTGCTGCAGATCCACCAGGCCTCTAAATGATGAACTCTCTATAATCACTCTCACACCAATGATTGATTGATTTCTATGTGCATAGGCAAAAAGTTGCCAATCAGGCTTGGGAGCGGCATTATACACAGCTCACGAATGTGGAGGACTACATAGCAGCAGGTTTACTAGTCCTTTAAGGATAATCTCAATAAACAGTGATTTTATCAGAACTGTAGAAAGCAGTCCAGCAAGTGATGCATCACTGGAATTACGGTCTCGTGCTCTATAATAAGTCGAATTCAGATTAGTGGCAAAAACCTGAAGACAGATTCAGTTAAAGTAAAGGATCGTAAACCGTCCACTATATATTTCACCCAAAATATGCATTAGAGGAACCAGAAAATATTTTCTGTATTGAGATCAATCTTTAAACTGGGGACCTTCTTTAAGTGTAAAAACAATTGATGGCAGTAAGAATGATCCACATTTAAATCACAATTCTCCAAAGCTACCTAAATATTTGATCAGCCAGCTATAGAATGGTAATTATACCAGTCTATAGTTAGTTTCAATAGGAACCAAAATGTCATCTTAAGCCTCTCTTTTGGATGCTAATAACATTTACTCAGATTTCTTAGCTTATCCACTTTACCTAATACATGGATTACTCATATTTGATATTAAATTCCTCTATTCTGGGTGGTTTACTTCAGAGCATTGATTTAATAAAAATTCAAAACAAAAATAGTTTAAATTTAATTTGTGTATCATTGAAGAAAAAAGTTAAATTTTAAAAATAAATGAAAATAAAATAAATATATAAACATATTGAAAATCTACAGGGAACCCTGACAGCAGATGACCATGAAAGCTTTTTTGATATAACTCAATATTGAATAAATGTTCTCCTCAGCATGGAAATAACAAAATATATAATCATATGAGGTCTTTAAAAGTACAGTATCTTCTGCAAATTATGGCAGCTGGCCAATCCAATGTACATTTAAAAGATAACTATATATATTACATCACTGTCGACCGTGATTAGTAATGTTAGATTCATAAAACTAGTAAAATATAAATATCCTCAAAGCAGCCGCATGAATTTGTGAAGCATGAGCCATAAAAACAAGAAGCCTCATAAAACAGCGTGTTTTCAGCTGTTGCTGAAGCACAAAATGTTCTTGTCCTTCCCGTATGAATTAGATAGAATTTTTTTGTAAAGATGACAAATTGATAATGCGACAGCTGATTAAATAGTCAAGAAAAAGGGCAAAAAGTGAAAACACATAATTACATTCATTTACTTATGTAACACAATGTATTAAAACCAAATGCTGAATATATGAGATAAAATGTAATGATTAGGATTAGATTGTTAAGGCATTCGATTGTTATTATTAACCCTTCCTTGCTCCTACTCAGTTATTTAAATATGAAAAATGCATTTCTATACTCAGTATTTTGAGTGTTTAGAAATATGCTGCCTGTTGTCTGCTAACTATTCAAGCTGCATTTGTAAAAAAAAAAAAAAAAATACACAGAGGCGTGCATGAACATTGTGCCTGTGGAGGAAGCCGAAATCTTTATTGTATGTGAAAGGTTACAAAATGTAATTTGATGTGCATAAAAGAGAACAACTATTCATAGTGCTTCAAATGTCACCTCGAAATCAATCTAAATATACAGTATGAGGCTCTTCAAAATTGTATAGAAGTAGTTTCTGTTTCATGTACCTATAGTATAGTAGGAATACTAGTCTTCTTATTTCATAAAAAACTACCTGTCTTTGTATTCATCTACTATTACCTTCATTTTTTCAACTTTTAGCCATCAATAAGCTGATTTCAAATAGTTATTGCTTGATGAAGATAATCTAACTTTCTTTAAGAGGTATTCCTAACTTGTAAAGTAATGGAATATCTCTAGGATATGCCTTCACATTATGATCAGTAGTGGAGATGGGTTGATCAATCCGTGGGGATCGATATCTAGTTGAATTTCCTGAAATTTTCAGGTTCATTCAAATTAAATTGGGATTAGATTAGTGAGGATCTGCAAAAAAAATACTTGCACCATTTTACTCACAGGCTTATGACATCATGTGCAACCAGGCAGGTTTACCCATAATGTCCTGCAGCTATCACATCACATGGTCTAGAACAGTCAATAAGGGGGACTGTCAGAGGGACTATAAAAGATGAGGGCCAGACAAGCAAGGCCAGAGGAAACTGCCAACTGAATCAGAGATGGTGACTATGATGATAATGAATCCGTGGTGGACAAGACCTGAGAAACAGACAGGCATGGAGAGGAGGTGATCTCATCAAAGAAGGAAGGTGTTGGCCTTCATGATGCACAGAGTAGGCAACATGCCACTAAAAGATCCTCTGGGGCAAATACGCATATTCCTAGTCAGCTCTGAAGCAGTTGTTACTGCATGTGCTGCACCCCCGACCTTCTGTCTCTTCCCACTATCTCGTAGAATGTATGTCCGCAAGGACAGGGTCCTCTCCCCTCTGTACCAGTCTGACATTGTAAATTTGTTTACTGTTAATGATATCTACAACTTTGTATGTAACCCTCCTTCTCATGTACAGCACCATGGAATTAATGGCGCTATATAAATAAATAATAATAATAATAATGGAGGCTCAAGATTGCATTAAAGCTGTGGTGGTAGTCTTGATGGTAATTCCTATCATAGATGGAATCTCAGCTTTGGGAATTTTTTTCCACATTAAAGGAGGACCAATCTATAGCAGTGTGCCGCCTGTGTTGCTGGAAAATAATCTGTGCACATCCTGGAACAACTTGGATGTACTTCACTCAATCAACAGATACAATGGCAAGCTGACCAGCAAGCTAAGAAAGGCTCAAGTTGTCCTTCTCATGATTATCTTTCTAGTAACCAGTGCCTTGTCATTAACGTCATCCCCATCATCATCCTACTATACTCCATGCTCTTCTTTCTCTCCCTCTATTATGTCATCAGGGAACCTATTTGCTGCCTGAGAAACATGCATCCAGTTGTCCATTTATGTGGAAACAGAACTTCTATATGCCTAATTTCACCGCAATCGATGCCAAATCACCTGATTTAACTGTATATTGTGAAATGCTTGTGCACTCAGTCTCAATGGATGATGCCTAACTGTTATTATTTATGAAAATACCTACCAGATTGTGTCACAAAATGCTACATTTTTTTCCAAACCAAAATGTACTGTGTTCCAGGAGCCAAATTTTCAATGCATTTCATGATTTTCACCTTCTTTGTAATATATGGTTAAATTTTGTTGTGTCTTCATCTGGTGTGACTTTACCGAATAACAAATTGCGCAGCATTGAGGCACAAAGCAGGGCATAGAGGACAAAATGGTTGTGCATAATCAAACCACAATTCTTGGAACCATATAATGCAGTTTTATTTAATAAACTTATCAAATTTTGTAAAAATTGTGAATACTTTTTTTGGGTAGCACACCCCCACATGCACCAAAAATAACCAAGACATCAGTGACAATATATATGATGTGAAGGACAAGATGTTTTATTTGACATTGCACCAAACTCATGCACATCAGCAAATAGAGACGGACAAGCTGATGCCAATGATTAAAGTGGCCATTCCATCTGTCTGCCTGATGGTCTGATTTCTGTCATCTACCCAGTACTATTTCCATCATTGCTGATGGGCGACAATTTGCTGGTATTTTCTTCCTGTCCATTGTGTCATTCATACTGTAATACTTTTGCTGTCAGAGCTGATATTACTGGCCCTACATTGTCAGATATCTCCTTGCCTGTCCTATCCTAATTTTCTTTCACTACCACTTCATGGCAGCGCCAGTTAAAAATCTCCTGGCTGCCCATTGAGTTTTATACAGGGTGGGCAATTTATATGGATACACCTAAATAAAATGGGAATGGTGGGTGATATCAACTTCCTGTTTGTGCACATTAGCATATGGGAGGGGGGAAACTTTTCAAGATGGATGGTGACTAGAGTTGAGCGAAACAGGTTGGCCAGATTCATAAGTCGCCGACGTATGGCAAAGTTGGGTTTCGCCGACCGAAATCCAACCACAGCGTGAAGTCGGCCATGCGGTCGGCAAAATGAGCGCCAAAGTCGGATTTCCCAGAATGCTTGCAAGTGACTTTTTTCAGCCATTGAGCAAGGATGTACACTGTGGGCAATGAGATTACATGTGCAGCGTCTGGAGAGAGAGAGAGTTTTTGCACACTTTAAAAAAGCGGTCCGGCATGTAGGTGTGTTTACTGTCCTCCACTCCCTGTCTAGTTTGCTTCCCCATTGACTTGCATTGGGTTTCGTGTTTCAGTCAGACCTTCGACTTTTCCCGATAGTTGGCTGATTTCATTCGACTCGACTGTTGAGAAAGTCGGGTTTCATGAAACCCGACTCGACCCTAAAAATGGCAAAGTCGCTCATCTCTAATAGTGACCATGGTGGCCATTTAGAAGTCGGCCATTTTGGATCAAACTTTATTCTTTCCAATGGGAAAAGGGTCATGTGACACATCAAACTTATTGAGAATTTCACAAGAAAAACAATGGTGTGCTTGGTTTTGATGTAACTTTATTCTTTCATGAGTTATTTACAAGTTTATGACTACTTATAAAATGTGTTCAAAGTGCTGCCCATTGTGTTGGATTATCAATGCAACCCTCTTCTCCAACTCTTGATATACTGATAGCAACACTGCAGAAGAAATGCTAGTCTAAGGGGGTCAGACTATTTGTAGGAATGCTCGGACCTGAAACCCATAATGTGGTGGTGCACCATCTTGCTGGAAAAAATATGGGAACGTGCCATCTTCAGTGCATAAAGAGGGCAACACATCATGTAGCAATTTCAGATATCCAGTGGCATTGAGGTTTCCATTGATGAAGAATGGCCCCACTATCTTTGTACCCCATATACCACACCATACCATCAATTATGGGTGTCAGGTTCAAGCATTCCTACATGAACAGTTTCCTGTAAAGTGGATTGGTCATTGTGGGCCAGATCTCCCAATCTGACCCCCTTAGACTTTTATCTTTGGGGTCATCTGAAGGCAATTGTCTATGCTGTGAAGATATGGTATGTGCAGCATCTGAAATAATGGATACTGGAAGCCTGTGCTAGCACTTCTTCTGAGGTGTTGCTATCAGTGTGTCAAGAGTGAGAGAAGAGGGCTGCATTGACAATCCAACACAATGGGCAGCAGTTTGAACACATTTTATAAGTGGTCATAAACTTGTAAATAACTCATGAAAGAATAAAGCTGTGTTAAAAACCAAGCACACCATTGTTTTCCTTGCGAAATTCTCAATAAGCTTTATATGTCACATGACCCTCTTGCCATTGAAAAAATAATGTATCCAAAATGGCTGACTTCATAATGGCCACCATCCTCACCACCCAGCTTGAAAGGTTTCCCCCCTCCCATATACAGGAAGTTGATATCACCAATTATTCCCATTTTATTTAGATGTATCCATATAAATGACCTGTAGTTACATTGCTCTGTTGCTGGCTAGTGTGCTCTCTTTAAAGTGGTATTCCCATCTCGAAGATCCTATTTTGAAATGTTCTATGTGTAATATTAATAATATAATAATAATACCTCCATTAGATATTCCTTATAGTTTTTTTTAGACATATTGCATATCCCATGTCCAGGGTATTTCATTCACTCAGATATCCATGGTTACTGCCACTATAACATTCCTGGCCATGCTTGTGCAGTTATTAAGAAGTTTATTTTTATCACTGGCTAGGTTCTCATTAGCGCGTATAGCTAGAGTCTGCCCAGTAGGTTCCTGCTTTGCCATTTCACTCCTGCACTATAGAACTGCAGTAGCGCATGAGTAAGAAATTTATCATTATCGATGGCCAGGTTCTCTGGTGCATGCATAGTTAGAGCCTGCACAGCTATGCACACTGACTGCATGCTCATCCTGTCTGGAAGCTCTGTGGTGGAGGAGTGAGTTGGCTTAGCAGGGAGCTACCACCACAGCACAGTATAGGCAGGAAAATTGTGGATCAGACTCAGCACTCTATTCATGCTATTGCAATGGCTATCTTGGTTGCAGGTGGACCCTGAATTCCAGTCTAGTAAAGGGAAAAGCAGGAGGAAAATTGAAAGCACCAGGTAGAGTGATCAAATGTATTGTTATTTTTAGTGCCAGGTTGGAGGATTACTTTAATATTTTCAATTGTCTAATAATAATAAGCAATGTCAAAACCTTATAATAACAGGGCATGCCCCTCATGTTTGCTAGGAAAAGCTCCTAGATGTGAAAGGTTAGCATCGCTTCTATCACAAATGTAATTGTTTATATTCCCTTTGATATTATGCAGAATGCTTGAATGTATATTTTTCAGCATCTTACCTTGATAAACAAGCTTAAATCCTTGGCGATTCTCAGAATGATCACTAAAAAAGTGAATGAGAACTTCATGTGTTGTGCTGAGCAAAGATATTGCAATTTCGTTACCACTAAATTGCCCAATTTGAGAAACTGGGCGAGAAGGTCCATTTTGTATTTCAAGAATGTCATGATTTGCTTCAGTTGAAAAATTTTCAAATTGAATGTGAGCACCTACAAAACAATAAAAAGAATGTAACATGTGACTATGACAAATGGATAAATACCCTTAAAAAACAATATGAAGTGTAACACTTTTTCATTTGTGGTATTTTTAATTTCTTAATTAAATCTAATATTCAGGATTGAGAGTCCTCAGTAGTTGTTACTTTTTAATGGCTAACTGAAAAGATGGTAATACATTGCAAGCTTTCGAGACTACTCAGGTCTCTTCATCAGGCTAGACTAATACAAAATCTGAAGTCACATATTTATGCACAATACAGCCTAGAAAAAATGCAATAGATAAGACAAGTGACGTGAAGCAGAACTATCAATATGGGAGAGGGAGAAACATAAATATAAACATTGGACCAGTTCATAGATAAGGAGTCTGGATGTTTTATGGTCCTCTGATTGGGGTCTAGTTCTGTGTTGCCCCGCAAGGTTTTAAAAGTTAAAAATTGCCAGCCATGCCACTATTGTGTCCTGGAGGTATGTTTTCTCCCCCTGTGTCAACTGCCTCAGAGCCGTCAATCATCTCCTTCTTGGGTATGTGCACCACCTTCTGTGTTCCTGTTACATGCCCGGTGCCTGTGCTCTGCCAGCATTTCTCGGGCATCCGCCAAGCGCACTGGCCAGGAACTTACATCAGGTTACCATAATACGTTGGGACTCGGCAGCGTTTAGTGAGCTGATGTGCCAACATATTACGGTGGAGGAAAGAGGAGGGAGATGGGGACAGGTGCAGAGATCCTCACTGCGTAGGTGCCAGATACCCAGCCACACAGTGTGAATACATCATAACACACTGCGGGGTAGGATCTGGGGCCTCTGCTCCACGCAGGCGCGAGCTCATTACATCATCGCCTGATGTAAGTTCCCACCAGCGTGCACGGAGCATGCCCAAGAAATGTTGTCAGAGTGCAGGTGCCGGGCATATAACAGGAACATAGGAGGTGGCGCACAGACGTAAGAGGAAGATGATTGACGGCTCTGAGGCGGTTGACACAGGGGGAGAAAACATACCTCCAGGGCACAATAGAGGTATAGCAGGCAATTTTTAAAAGTCTGTATTCCATTGTTCCTAGCGATAAGAAACCTAAGAGATACCTTCATAGAATACAGCCTTAGTGCTGCTGAAGGTGGCTTTTTTTACTTAAAAAGGCCCTGGGGGGGTAACACGTTCCCTTTAAGCAACATGACCTCAGTTGTATTCCTGTTCTTTCCTTTATTTTATGACAATTAAAAAAATAAAATTACTATAATTTTTTTTTTACTTACAGTTATTTATATATTTAAAAACTGTTGCGATTTAATACATGAATGTAGGAGAATCTAAGCTCTATATGAGTCATAGGTGATTCTGGCAGAGCGGTGTTAGAAAACCAGTATGTATTGTGCTAAATGTACATTATCTCTGTGTTATTTGATCAAGGAGCAGTTAGATTTTGCACAAAGATTTCTGTAAAATATGACTTTCAGTGGAAAGATAAAGCCACTCTACCCTCTGACAATGCCCCCATAACTCCCCACTCTCCCTGCTTTGATAATGGTTCACATAGCAATCAAAGTTTGCAATGACAAAAGGTATATGTATATTCCAGATTGACCATGCGGACATCAACAATTAATTAACAATCAATATTAATGCTCAATTTGAGAACTGTGGCAATATGTCTATCTGGTTTTTCACCATTGTGTTGAACCAGACACTCATTTTAGCATTGATACTGAGATGGAGCAGATTCGACCCAAAAACTCCTTTCTCTCCATTCCTTTATTAACTAGTGAGCACAGCAGTGACAAGCCCTGGTGCAGTATGTCCTTTTGCATAGCCTTGGCCAACTCAGTATTGTCATGGTGCAAATCATACTTGTGGAGTGGGCACAGATGAAGGATCTCTGCACCCTTCTGCACTGTTTAGAAATGGCAACTAAGATGGTTATCGCTGATCCATTTAATCCATTATTAGTTTATGATTAAAACATACAACACTACCCTTCACCTCTCAAAACAAATCTATTTCAACACCCTCATCACCTCACTATCCAATAACCCAAAATGTCTCTTCTCAACCCAAGAGTGCAGGCCCCAACCATGGATCTCCACGCTGACGATCTGGCCAATTATTTTAAAGAAAAAATTGACCATATCCGACAGGAAATTATCTTCCAATCACCTCATACCATGCACTGTCCTCCCTCCCCCACTGCATCTAGCTCACTCTCTGATTTTGAACCAGTAACAGAAGAAGTAATCAGGCTCCTTGCATCTTCTTGCCCTACTACTTGCACTAGTGACCCCATTCCATCACATCTCCTCCAGTCCCTTTCCCCTGTTGTCACCACTCACCTAACAAAAATATTCAACCTATCTCTCTTCTGGTATCTTTCCGTCCTCACTTAAGCATGCCATCATACAGCCATTACATAAAAAAACATTCCTCGAGCAAAACTGTGCCTCTAACTATAGACCTGTCTCTAATCTTCCCTTCATTTCTGAACTCCTGGGACGCCTGGGTCACGCCCATCTTATCCCCTATCTCTCAGATAACTCTCTTCTCGACCCTCTACAATCTGGTTTCCACTCTCTACATTCTACTAAAACTGCCCTCACTAAAGTCTCTACTGATCTTCTAACAGCTAAATCTAAGGGTCACTACTCCATGCAAATTCTCTTTGATCTCTCTGCAGCATTCGACACTGTGGATCATCAGCTCCTCCTCACTATGCTCTGCTCCATTGGCCTCAAGGACACCGCTGTTTCCTGGCTCTCCTCCCATCTCTCTGACCACTCCTTTACTGTATCTTTTGCTGGCTCATCCTCCTTTCATCTTCCCGTTACTGTTGGGGTTCCTTAAGGATCGATTCTAGGCCCACCCTCCTCTTGTCTTTGTATACTGTCCCTTTTGGTCAAGCAATCAGTAGATTTGGTTACAAGTACCATCTCTATGCTGATGACACCCTACTATACACTTATCCTGATATCACACCTTCCTTTTTGGAAAACACCAGTGATTGTCTTACTGCTGTCTTTAACATCATGTCCTCCCTCTATCTGAACCTGAGCCTGTCAAAAACTGAACTCCTCGTGTTTCCTCCCTTTCTTAATTTCGACTGCAAAAACTCTTACTGTTTCTCTTATTCACTCTCATCTGGCCTATTGTAACTCTCTACTAATCAGTCTCCCGCTTACCAAACTCCCCCCTCTCCAATCTGTCCTGAATGCTGCAGCTCAGATCATATTCCTCACCAATCATTATACCGATGCCTCTACCTGGTGCCACTGTTACAAGTATATCATGGCACAACTGGGTTGGTGCACAAAAGAAGGTTCCCACACCAGAATAGATACCAGAAAAAAATTTTGGCACTCAACTTTTTGTCTGGTGCAAATAAAACTCCTCACTTATGACAAAAAGTTGAGTGCCAAAATTTTTTTTCTGGTATCTACCTGGTGCCAGTCCTTACACTAGTTACCCATCCACTCCAGAATTCAGTATAAACTTATTATCCTCAGTCACAAAGAACTCCATGGCGCAGAACCACCCTACATCTCCTCCCTCGTCTCAGCCTACCACCCTACCCATGCTCTCCATTCTGCTAATGACTTGAGGTTAATATCCTCAATAATCAGAACCTCCCACTCCCGTCTCCAAAAATTCTCACGTGCTGCACCAATTCTTTGGAATGTACTACTCAGGTTAATATAATTAATCCCCAATCCCCACAGCTTTAATCGTGCCTTAAAAATGCATTTGTTCAGACTGACCTATTGCCTCAATGCATTAACCTAAATATCCTTGTCAGACTCATTCAAAATTTTTTACCATAACCAGGTTCCTCGCATCATGTTCTCACATGCTTTATGCATTTAATAGCCCTCTGTGTCTGTACTGTTAGATATTTAGACTGTTAACTGGTTCATGCAGCATCAGAGGAACACCTGATTCTTACACTATGGCTGCTCCGGACAGTAAAAGCAATTGTTACCATCCACCTTTTGTGTCTCCCCTTTTTCCTTATAGATTTTGAGCTTGCAAGCAGGGCTTGGTATCTGTTTTGATCTATGTATTTATTGGCATGCTGTAATGTTTATTGTCTGTAGAAGTCCCCTTTATAATGTAAAGTGCTGCGGAATATGTTGGCGCTATAGAAATAAAATTATTATTATTATTATAACGTCATCAGCATCACTATTTCCAGTCATCTACATGCTGGAGCACACTTTGATTAGTCTGCAGGAGGAGGTGGTGGTCTCAGAGGAAGAGGTGGAAGCAGAGGAGTAAGTGGAAGGGTTAACAATATCTCTAGATATTTGGATTACAGCGGTTGAGGAGGGCTCATGGTAGCAGACACACTGTTAGTGAAGCTGCAGGAACCAACAAACAAATGGAGCAAGAAGAGGTGATGGGTGCGCAACAGTCAGGTAATGAGGGGATAATGATCCCCTCTCTGTTGTACATGGATGGCAGGAGTGGATGGAGGAAGGAAGGTTGAGTGTTACCCCACCACCAACACACCATTGACTTGAACCTCATGGTACCACCTGACACATGAGCTCCTTCTTGCTGCAATATCATCAACATGATGCCCATATTCTTATGGTTGGAAATACTATTGACTACTGGGTTGCCACTCTGCTAGATCCATGGTACAAAAGTTGCCTGTTGTGAAAGGGGTGTCAGAGGGCCTTTATACTGTTTCTACTCTGTGAAAATTGATGTCACTTTAGTGGTGTGTGACAATCATTTTTTGAAATGTGGAGACTCCAAGTTGTGTCTCCTTCATGTGCAATGCCTGTAGCAGTAGGGCTCCCAGACAAGGAGGCCTGCACTTACTTTCAGTCAACTATCTGTGTTACTATCCTTACATTTTTGTTATTAGTGTTAGTTATTAGTGCTCTACCAAGCTGATACTTGTAACACCTGAGTGTGGCTGGGAAAAAAAAACTATTTAAGCTGCTGTATGAGGTATCAGGGTTCCCAGTAAAGAAGGCATACACTGCTCCCTTACCCACCTCATTTTAATTGAAACTTCAATTCAAAGCTCTAAATGCTGGCCAAGACCCTAATACCTGATGCAAGGCACACATGGTTGACTGCTTTTTTACCATTATAAAATGTTCTACTGTGATTCAATTGATCAGTCCACTACCTGTGTTACTATCCTTACATTTTTCAACCAAGAGTAGTTTCCGAAACTGATGTTTGTGCCACCTGAGTGTGGCTGGGAAAAAATTGAGCTATTGCATAAGGTAACAGGGCTACCAGCAAAGATGGCTTGCACTGCTCCCTTACCAACCACGTCTTAGCTGAAGCTTAAATTCAAAGCTCTAAATGTGGCTCAGACCCTGACATCTCATGCATGGACCATGGCTGATTGCTGCTGTGCCATTATCAAATGTCTACTGTGGGTCAAGTGATGCCACTTTTCATTGTATCTGACCCTAATTTGAGCTGTTTGGGAAGCTGACTACATTCTACTCATGTCATTGATAATATGACCTACTTGTCCTTTTAACCGAGCACTATCACTGGCTGATCAGTATTTTGCATTATTCATTAGATCGCATATTCTTTATGTGATCATTCATATGACCTATATGGCCTCTTAACCAAACATCATAATTTGCTGATCAGTACCATGTACAGTAATGATACCTATCCCCTCTCCAAAACACGCCTCCTGATGAAGTTTTAAACAAAACGTGCATTGTGGCAGTGGGGATGCTATGACAAGAAGCTCTACACATATGTAAGTATACTATTTATACTAAAGTCTTTCTTGTTTGATCTTATTAGGTAGGGTTTACCCTTATTATTACAATACATCAGGATCGATATCTGAACTACTTGTGTAGTGCAAATTGTTTAATGCAGCTTATATTTATCAGTGTTTTCCTGCAATTTTGCTCAGCAGCCTCTGTGTTACTCTGTAACTATCTGTGTTACTATCTGATTTTTCTTTATGTTTGTTTTAATTATTCTAACTAAAATTCAGTTTTTAAGGGTATATACTCTATGAGTTTTTTTCTTAATCACTCTTTGCTTATACATATGTTATGACAGTTTTTCACCCTAAGTATATCTTTTGTATGGGTATCTTGTGATATTGACTCATTTTAGCTATGTCATTATATTAGGCTGTGTGCTGTTGTTTCAATATTATCAGTGGTTTATCAGCAGGAGATTATCACTTTGTGATTTGCTGTCTGTGTGCCTCCTGGTCCAACCACACCCCCATAACTGATTAGCAGTTTACTGTCAATATGCAATGTACATAGAAAGCTGCTAATCAGTGTTGTGGTCGGGGTCAGGTTTCTGAGTAATGATATATCTACAGCAGAGAAAACTCTGGAACACAATTGCTAGATGCAATAAATTAAGTGATACATTGCTATATCAGGGTCTCTTTCTGTTCATTATGCTGCTCTCAAATGAGATAGCACATTTCTGGTGACAGATTCCCTGTAAATTCAATTTAATGAAGGAATGAACTGTCATCATGATCTTCTGTTTTAATATGACTTCTGTTATATAACAAATAATATGGCGATGTCTGCAGTCTAATGTTTTTGGGCATATTGCTTTAAGCACTAAGTCCATACAAATGGAGTGTTAAGGAGGTTTATCCAGGGTCGTACAAAAGATCAGTTGGAGAGTGCCCATACCATCTTCTTCACCTTCAGTTTTAAAGAACTGCTATTTTGTCTTCTTTTTGTTTTCAAAGTTATCAGTACTGCACTGGAAGTCTTTAATTGAGATAGCTTATAATTGAACCTGTTACAAGAGATTGTGGACTAGTACTAGAACTAGCTGTCTTGTGATCATATTTCAGTTGCTCCAAACTTTGGGGAATACATTTAGTGCCTTGACAAATGACTGCTTTTTTATCATACATATCTTGGGAATGAGGGCTTTAAAAGATTGTTTTATAGGAAGGTGTCACATAAGCAACCACCGCATTGCCTGTGGCCTGTTCAAATCAGTTGAAATGGAAAATCTACAAGAAAAAGTCGAGGAACCTCTAGAAAAACAGTCAAGTCTCAAAATTTGTGGGATATCATTTTGCAACATAAACATATCTCATATGTTGCTATTCTCTTCTCTTTGTATACTGTCCCTATTGGCCAAACAATCAGTAGATTTGGGTTCCAGTACCATCTCTATACTGATGGCACCCAATTATACGCTTCTTCTCCTGACATCACGCCTGCCTTTTTAGAAAACACCAGTGATTTTCTGACCGCTGTTACTAGCATCATGTCCTCACTGTATCTGAAACTGAACCTGTCAAAAACTGAACTCGTTGTGGTTCCTCCCTCTACTAACGTACCTATGTCCAACATTACCATTTCCTTGTGTGGTTCACCATTACTCCCCAGCAACATGCCCACTGTCCTGGGGGTCATACTTGATTCCAAGCTTTCATTCAACCCCCACATCCGATCACTGGCTCGCTCTTGTTATTTGCACCTCTCCAAGACTTTTCATGTGCTGTGACAATTCTTTGGAATGCACTACCGAGGTTAAAATGAATAATCCCCACAGTTTTAAGCGTGCCTTAAAAATGCATTTGTTCAGACTGACAACTAAACCAGGTAGCATGATAGTATCATGAGCTAAAGGTGCAAAAATTAACACCAGACAGTCCAACAACTGGACAACATGCAAACTCCAAAATTAATATGCAATGAGGAGAGAAAAGGAGCATAAATGTATAAAACAGCAAAGTTTATTAACATATATCAGAAAATATATCCCCGGCTCCCCATGCTGACTACTATACATTGGTTTTCTGCTGCCCCCCATTTTTTACCCTTACAGATACAGTGGGGAAAAAAAGTATTTAGTCAGTCAGCAATAGTGCAATTTCCACCACTTAAAAAGATGAGAGGCGTCTGTAATTTACATCATAGGTAGACCTCAACTATGGGAGACAAACTGAGAAAAAAAAATCCAGAAAATCACATTGTCTGTTTTTTTTTTTCATTTTATTTGCATATTATGGTGGAAAATAAGTATTTGGTCAGAAACAAAATTTCATCTCAATACTTTGTGATATATCCTTTGTTGGCAATGACAGAGGTCAAACGTTTTCTGTAAGTCTTCACAAGGTTGCCACACACTGTTGTTGGTATGTTGGCCCATTCCTCCATGCAGATCTCCTCTAGAGCAGTGATGTTTTTGGCTTTTCGCTTGGCAACACGGACTTTCAACTCCCTCCAAAGGTTTTCTATAGGGTTGAGATCTGGAGACTGGCTAGGCCACTCCAGGACCTTGAAATGCTTCTTACGAAGCCACTCCTTCGTTGCCCTGGCGGTGTGCTTTGGATCATTGTCATGTTGAAAGACCCAGCCACGTTTCATCTTCAATGCCCTTGCTGATGGAAGGAGGTTTGCACTCAAAATCTCATGATACATGGCCCCATTCATTCTTTCATGTACCCGGATCAGTCATCCTGGCCCCTTTGCAGAGAAACAGCCCCAAAGCATGATGTTTCCACCACCATGCTTTACAGTAGGTATGGTGTTTGATGGATGCAACTCAGTATTCTTTTTCCTCCAAACACGACAAGTTGTGTTTCTACCAAACAGTTCATCAGACCATAGGACATTCTCCCAAAACTCCTCTGGATCATCCAAATGCTCTCTAGCAAACTTCAGATGGGCCCGGACATGTACAGGCTTAAGCAGTGGGACACGTCTGGCACTGCAGGATCTGAGTCCATGGTGGCGTAGTGTGTTACTTATGGTAGGCCTTGTTACATTGGTCCCAGCTCTCTGCAGTTCATTCACTAGGTCCCCCCGCGTGGTTCTGGGATTTTTGCTCACCGTTCTTGTGATCATTCTGGCCCCACGGGGTGGGATTTTGCGTGGAGCACCAGATCGAGGGAGATTATCAGTGGTCTTGTATGTCTTCCATTTTCTAATTATTGCTCCCACAGTTGATTTCTTCACTCCAAGCTGGTTGGCTATTGCAGATTCAGTCTTCCCAGCCTGGTGCAGGGCTACAATTTTGTTTCTGGTGTCCTTTGACAGCTCTTTGGTCTTCACCATAGTGGAGTTTGGAGTCAGACTGTTTGAGGGTGTGCACAGGAGTCTTTTTATACTGATAACAAGTTTAAACAGGTGCCATTACTACAGGTAATGAGTGGAGGAAAGAGGAGACTCTTAAAGAAGAAGTTACAGGTCTGTGAGAGCCAGAAATCTTGATTGCTTGTTTCTGACCAAATACTTATTTTCCACCATAATATGCAAATAAAATGAAAAAAAAACAGACAATGTGATTTTCTGGATTTTTTTTTCTCAGTTTGTCTCCCATAGTTGAGGTCTACCTATGATGTAAATTACAGACGCCTCTCATCTTTTTAAGTGGTGGAACTTGCACTATTGCTGACTGACTAAATACTTTTTTTCCCCACTGTATATGGCAACTAGAGACATAAGCACTTTATTTACTTTTTTGGGGGGTTGGCATATTTAACCTAGGGTGATTGTACAGCACAGAGGTGCAGGAGACCTGGTCTCTTCCCCCATTTGTTCTCCATTCATGTATCTTGTATTATGTCCTCATGACTTTTACTAGTATTTTTGAACTTTTCTGATGTGTTAATAAACTTTGCTGTTTTATCCATTTATGCTCCTTTTTTCTCCTCATTGCATTTGTTCAGACTGGCCTACCGCCGCAGCGCATCAGCCTAACTACCCGTGTGGTGCCCACTTAAAATTTGTAACCATAACCAGGTTCCTCGCATCATGTTCTCACATGCTTTATGCATTTAATAGCCCTCTGTGTCTGTATTGTTACATAGTTAGGCTGATAACCGGTTCATGCAGCATTACATGAACACGTGATTCTTACACTTTGGCTTGTCCGAACAATGAAAGCAATTGTTACCATCCACCTTTCATGTCTCCCCTTTTCTGCATAGACTGTAAGCTTGCGAGCAGGGCCCACATTCCTTTTGGTATCTGTTTTAATCTATGTATTTTTTATACTGTAATATCTATTGTCTGTACAAGTCCCCTCTAAAATGTAAAGTGCTGCGAAATATGTTGGTGCAATAGAAATACATTATTATTATTTACAATCATTTTTATAGCACTGGGTGGTGTTTGAAGTACCACTAAAGAGGAAGGTTAAGCTAACATGATAGTAGGAAGGGCCCATGAGAGCCAGGCTGGAATTCATTGGCTGAAGTTTCATGAACTATCAGTCTGTTCCTCCATGCTCATGGAGGCAGCAGCCATAAATGGTTGTGTTGTCTGCCACTGTTATATGCCTGCCACCTTCCTTAGTAAAAAAAAGCTACCATTGTAAAATATGATGGGAGTGACTGGAACTTCTGGTGGTGCTTAAGAGTCTTTTACTCTTACTTGCCCATGAGTGAGATACAGATTACTATTGCAAGCTAAATAAGATAAAACTTGAAAGGAGCTTGTTTACTGCCACATGCTTCTGGACACATTTCCCACAGTTTAAAATTTTTCGAACGAGTTGGCTAAACCACAGAAGGGGCAATATTTAAGCTAATTTTCATTGAAAGACATATGTGGGAAAATGTGAGTGCAGTCTAATGGTTTGTGATAACCATGACATTAACATTTATCAGAAACTAATGACTTCATCTCAAATCTCAAAGAAAACTTTTGCCCGTTATATATGTGAATTACTGTATAATACAACATAATTCCCCTAATTTTTATACAGCTATGTAATAAAAACCTATGCATGCAAATAATACTTTTGGATAATTACTAAAAACTCACTATTTTCCCTTTCACAATCTGCAAAAAAGTTATTACTACATTAATGAAAATACAAACCATAGCCGACTGGTAATGAAATCTTCCATGTGCAGTCCAAGTTACTCGGGTAATTTCCAGGAAAACCAGGGCTTAAAATCACTCCAATCAGATTTGATAATGTTCCACCACATTTAGCTTAAAGAGAAAAAAAACATAATTAAAAGATGAAATAAGTAATTCATCAAATAATTTAGTGTACTTTTCTTAGCCAAATTTAAAGATTGCATTCAGACCCTACCATAAAAAAGCCAGCACAATTGTATGGTGGACTTTAACGGTAATGACTGTGTATTGATGTTTGTTAATAGCTAATTTGTATTATTTACTTTTTTTCATAGCAAATGTGGATGTTGTGTTTAAAAGTATTTATGCTAATTTTAATAATTATATAATAGTTTTACAAATGGAAAAAGAAAGGAAAGTAAAATATCACATGTATTTCCTATTCTTTTCTTTAAATATTTTATGGATCTCACTGGCATTTTATTTCTAGCCATACTTTACTTTTAGCATTATACAGAGGTAAAACAAGCTTAGCAACAAACGGCCTTTCCAATATGCTGAGTATTTTCAATTATTTTGTGTTGTACATAAGGACATTCTAATATAGCATCAGCTAACCATGGCTTTTGCTTAGGAATAATTAATCATTTTAACATTAAAGGCAATATTGGAAGGAACAATTTTTCTTTTCTTGAGTATAATACTAATTATATTTTTCATCTTTCTATTACTTTGTCATATCTATATAATATACCTTGCATTGTGTTAAAGGAAAACAATGTTAAGTGTTACCTTATTGTTATAATACAATAATAGCTCAATATAATAAATGCAGAAACCCTTTACTCCCTTTCCGACAATGGGCTTAATAGTACACCAATGTCAGACTCCCTCCCTTTGATATGGGCTCCTGCAGTGAGCCCACGTCTTTCCCAGTACATGTCAGCTATTTTGAACAGCTGACATGCACCCGCAATAGCCGGTGGTGGAATCGCGATCCACCGGTAGCTATTAAACAGTTAAATGCCGCTTTCAAACTCTGACAGCGGCATATAACAAGCGCTTCAGGCAATTGCGCCAGAAATGCGCCCACCGGTGACCTGCGTCATATGATTGCGGGTCACTGATGTATTGACATGACAACCGGAGGTCTCCTGGAAACCTCTATGGTGGTCAGTGCCAGCTTGCTGTGGCCATCACCCAGTGGTCGAGGCTTATAGCAAGTGAGAAAATCTCCTATATAGAGGCGATCTGATCATCGCTTCTATGTAACAGAGATGATCAGGTTGTGCCAGCTTTTAGGCTCCCATGGAGACTATTGAAGCATGCCAAAAGTTAAAAAAAAATGTTTTTAAAAATATTAAAAAAATAAAAAAAAGGAAAGCTCAAATCACCTCCCTTTCGCCCCATTCAAAATTAAACAATAAAAATAAAATCAAACATACACATATTTGGTATCGACACATTCAGAATTGCCCAATCTATCAATAAAAAGGAAGATTAATCTGATTGCTAAATGGCATAGCAAGAAAAAAAGCCAAAATGTCAGAATTACGGTTTTTTGGTCTCTGTGAGATTGCATTAAAATGTAGTAATGGGCAATCAAAAGATTGTATCCGCATTAAAATGGTATCATTAAAAATGTCAGCTCAGCATGCAAGAAAAGCCCTCAACCAACCTGAGATCCTGAAAAAAAGAGACACTACGGGTATCAGAAAATGTCGAAATTTTTTTGCTTTTAACAAAGTTTGGATTTTTTTTTTCACCACTAATTTAAAAAATAACCTAGGCATGTTTGGTGTCTATGAACTCATAACGACCAGGAGAATCATAATAGCAGGTCAGTTTTAGGATATAGTGAACCTAGCCAAAAAGCCAATAAAATGCATGGGATTGTACTTTTTTGCAGTTTCACTGCACAAGGATTTTTTTTTCCCATTTTCTAGTACATTCCATGGTAAAATCAATGGTGTTGTTAAAAAGTACAACTCGTCCTGCAAAAAACAAGCCCTCACATGGCCATATTGATTAAAAAATAAAAAAAAATATGGCTCTGGGAAGAAGGGGAGCGAAAAACGAAAACACAAAACTGAAAAAGCTCTGGTAGTTAAAGGGTTAATGTTAGGTTCATGATATCAATATTTTCGGCTTTGCATTTACTGTATATAAGTTTTTATCAGTTCTTAATTATTTTATGAATCTAAACCTAAATCAATTTAACAGAGTCATCCTGGAGCTAGACTTCACTTGAGGCACAGATACAGTTCACAACCCTATCCTGACATCTAAATAACTTGGCAGATGCTGAGTGTCTTTTTGGTGCCCTTCTTGACAGTTAGCTCCCGAAGCATAAGAGCCACCCTCTAAGTAAGCAGCTGGATATGTGTAGTATAAACACTAGTTTGAACCCGGAGGCTTAATTTTACAATGTTTCATTATTTTATAATACTAGCTTTAATATTTTTAGGTTGTGGATTTATTATAGGATTTTTTGTGCACAGCCTCTTAAATTTTCGCTTTGTTTTTTTTTATTTTCCATAAATATAGCAATGGGAACTAAGAGTTAATAGGCAACTTTTATTTTTACAGAATTGTTTATAAACTTTATACATTGTGCATGTTTAAGTCCCATTCGATTTTATTTTTCTGTCCACATAGCGGAATTTGTGGGGAAAGATGTGGGCTCCGCGTGTGAGCCCGCATTAAAGTCAACTACGTGACTTTTGATGTACATGTATGTCACATATCGTGAAAGGGTTAATATTAAGGTATTTTTAATGCATCATGATAGAAATCAGAGCTTGTTTTGACTTTCACTGCCACACAAATTCCTTACATAATCATGAATTTTAAGGCAAGATGCAAAAAAGCTACTCCTTACAAGCACTTAGCAATTCTTGGCACTTTTTAGTTACTGATTCAATGCTGAAGTCACATGTGTCCATCACACAAGTTAGTCTCAGCTAAAATGGAATTATGACATTACTCACATACATTATCATTGATCAAATTTTCTTGTTTTTTGCTGTGATACATGAGTTCAAAGCTAAGCGCAATGAATGTTTTTACTATGAAATACTGAGAAATTTCACTAGACAGTACAGACTCTTACCAATGCAAAGAGGTGAAGGATAATTCCATCGCCGTACTGTCCCAGGCATACATGAAATATGTGAATGTCCCTGTTGATGTCAAAAGAAAACTGCTCAGGAACATAAAAGAGTTACATCAAACAGATGAATGATAAAACCTAAAGTACAGTGCAGTGTCAGATCAGAGTTCTCTGCTTCAATTTGTGCTCTATGAAAATCTCCAGTCTACCGGCAGTAAAAATCATATTCACCCATCAAAATGCATCAGATCTCTTCTTGGAACATTTTTTCTGAACAATTCAAAGTTTGTATAATTTCTACAGTGACATGAACTTGCCAGTGATTCTTTATCTAAATATAGATCTGTATTTCTGCCTTATGAGACAAACAAGTGCAAAACCAGATCTATATTTTATTCTTCATTGGTTCAAATGTGGAAAAAGTTGTTTAATAGTAGAAAAATTAAGAAAATAATAAGAAAAATTACAAGCTACAATTTTCATTTTTACATTACCATTTTTGTAGTCCTAGTTTAAAAGGCAAAGACTAAAGTGTTTAGGGCATGTGCAGTAGTACCAACATAAATTTGTATGCCAATATTCTGGAGTAGTAGGACTTTTATGGATTAAAACGTGCGCTGCCAGACCATCAATCCTCACAAGTGTTGTATTTAATATATTTATTTCCCAACGCGTTTCGAGGTCATAAAACCTCTTCCTCAGGGGATGACATGTACAGGCAGGTAAAGACATTGCCGGTTTTATACATACATGGTTCAAATATTGGCGCCAAGAGTCACATGTTGGGGAAGGGATAAAGGTCAGAGATCATCAGTGTAAAAGTTTAAAAACTTAGTACATCCAAAAGAATTAATTCATTTGATGTGTTCACAGATAAACGATAAAGAAGAGAAAGGAAGTGAAGAAAAATAAAGAAGAAATAAAAAGAAAAAAGAAAAAAGCGCTGCACGAACCCGCAGGAAAAGAACGAAAAAAAGTGTTAGCCACTGTGTGATCCGCTACTCCAAGTGAGCAGAGGAGAAGTTGCTGAGAGAGATGAAGAAAAAGAAAGAAAATATATGGAAAAAAATTTTTTTAATAATAAAAGTGAATATTATTGGAGGTGAATGTGTTAAAATCTTTATTAGTATATAAAATACAGTAGAAATTGGATAATAAAAATATATGAATAAAAAAATAAAAAAATGTATATATATATATGAATGAAAATTGTATATGGCTAAAATATAAATAAAAACGAGTCTGACCCAATGTAAGATTAAAAAATTAATAAAAATACAAAAGGTGAGAAATTAAAACACGGATGGGTGTCTGGTAAACTAATTGGAATCGCTGGAGGGAGGAACGCTTCAATAGACGGTCCTGAGGGCAGAGGCACACAGGAGAGGAGGCAGATTCAGGGAGGGAAATATGCACGGGAGATCAGAAAACAAAAGATCGGGTCCAGAAGGAGAAGGAAAAAGATGCAGGAAAAGCAGAGTCCCGCACCCTGAAGGTGTAAAACAAATAAAGCAAGTGCATAAAATTATATTATTATACAAGCAGTAACTTGCACGCAATAAAACAGCAGGAGATAAAACCAGGATTAATAAAAGAGTCATGACGAGCTCAGAGAGCAGTGGCCAAAAGTTGAAGCATAAAAACGCAATCTTAAAAAAATGTTGCACACAAAAATATATGAGAATAAACTTCATTGAACTCAATATCTATTTAATAAAATTATTCAGACAAGGGTGCGGGACTCTGCTTTTCCTGCATCTTTTTCCTCCCTCTGCCCTCAGGACCGTCTATTGAAGCGTTCCTCCCTCCAGCGATTCCAATTAGTTTACCAGACACCCATCCGTGTTTTAATTTCTCACCTTTTGTATTTTTATTAATTTTTTAATCTTACATTGGGTCAGACTCGTTTTTATTTATATTTTAGCCATATACAATTTTCATTCATATATATATATACATTTTTTTATTTTTTTATTCATATATTTTTATTATCCAATTTCTACTGTATTTTATATACTAATAAAGATTTTAACACATTCACCTCCAATAATATTCACTTTTATTATTAAAAAAATTTTTTTCCATATATTTTCTTTCTTTTTCTTCATCTCTCTCAGCAACTTCTCCTCTGCTCACTTGGAGTAGCGGATCACACAGTGGCTAACACTTTTTTTCGTTCTTTTCCTGCGGGTTCGTGCAGCGCTTTTTTCTTTTTTCTTTTTATTTCTTCTTTATTTTTCTTCACTTCCTTTCTCTTCTTTATCGTTTATCTGTGAACACATCAAATGAATTAATTCTTTTGGATGTACTAAGTTTTTAAACTTTTACACTGATGATCTCTGACCTTTATCCCTTCCCCAACATGTGACTCTTGGCGCCAATATTTGAACCATGTATGTATAAAACCGGCAATGTCTTTACCTGCCTGTACATGTCATCCCCTGAGGAAGAGGTTTTATGACCTCGAAACGCGTTGGGAAATAAATATATTAAATACAACACTTGTGAGGATTGATGGTCTGGCAGCGCACGTTTTAATCCATAAAAGTCCTACTAGTGAATCTGAAGATTTATGGCCACAGCGTGGTCATTTGGATGTGCAGCAAGCTGACCGCATTTCTTTATGCTTGTTACTCTCCTACATATGGTGAGTATAAATTACTATTTGATATCTTGGTTTTCTCAGATAAGACCCTATTGCGCTTTATTTCCTTGCAGTTTCAAATATTCTGGAGTAAAAAGCTTTGAAAAGTCACATAATTTTGGTGCCATTCAAGACTGTGATAAAATTGAGCGACGTTTGGAGTTCTAAAATCATTTTTGCCCAGCTTTAATAAAGTGGGTAGAGCTGCAACAAAAAAGAGACCCATGTCGATAGCCACTCCTCAAATTCATGATGATCAGTGATGTTCACTATGCCACAAATCTTACTTCAGCCAGAACTGGAGTAGAATTTGTGGTGAGCCGCACACAGAGGAGTCACCCTTAGTAATGAGTGAAAGTGCTCTGATAAGGTGTTATCCTAGCATGATCATGTGCTTATAGTGTCTTCAGCGTGATCAAATATTATGTTCGTGTCACCGTGGATTCATGTCTCGAAGCTGTTCAACAGCCACAACACATGCAATCCATGCATGTGTTGCAGCTGTCGAACAGCTTTGAGACATGCAGCCACGGGGACTCGAACATAGTATTAGAGTGCAAAGAAAATGTTCTACTAGTACATAAGCTCGCTTGGATAACACCTTATCCAAGCATGCTCCCTCATCACTAGTCACCACTTATCCAATGTTTCTTATTCAAAAAGATGCATAGGCCGCTTCATAAATCAGGAGCGTCTGACTCCAACACATCTCCTCATTAAAAATGGTGTGAGCAACACTGGTCTTGAAGAATCAGCCCCGGTGCACTTTTGTACCTTGCTCAAAAATCAATTTTTCATGCATGTGTTGTATTTGTGTTTATCACATACCAACTGTAGTCTTTAGGGCTGTTCACATGTCCATGTTTTTTACAGACCATGTGGCCACAAAAAAACCACAGAGATATGTTTATGGCTCCAATCCCCCCTCAAAATCCCCCATACAAATCAAATCTTAGAGGCTGAGAAAATCATGGACAGCACACAGATGCCATCTTTGTGTCATCTGTGTGCTGTCTGTTATTAACATTCAATTGGGTAGGAGAAGCTTCTCAATATATCTATATATGTATATATATATAAATATATATATATTGCAAACAAAAAAACTGATTAAACATTGGTGGTAAATAGTGACACACTAACCAAACACCAATTAAAATCTGATCAAAAACATGAATGTAAATGATTCCATTTTATTCATGAGGTACAAATAGAAGTCTGAATGAGACATTAGTCCTTTGACATCTGTTTTCCCCATGTGTCACCATATTTTCTCCTGCTTAAAAAGTAGAGTACTGCACATAGACTACTACCACATATATGAACACATGCCATAATACTTTGCAGTAATTTCACATAAATTTGTTAGAAAAGTTTAAAATCAGAGGCATAAGGAGAGTATGAGTTTTTAGGTTTGTATTATTACTTTATTACCTAATTTCGTTATACTTATTTTACACTGCTGTGATAAATATATTAAACGCCAATCTCAACCTACCTGCAATGTGTACCCAGATTCACATTGAAATGATACCACATCATTTACCATATATCTGTCCCCATTTTTAATGCCATTTGTTGGAATCAGTGGTTCTGGGCAAGCAGTTAGTCCAACAGCTATTGGAATAAATAAAAAAGTTAATATTTTTTTAAATCAAAATTAATTTTTACAGCTAATTAAAGTAGCTGGTCTTATTTATGAATCAATATTTTAAAGATCCTTTGGAAAATGAAACATTGTGACTTGGTTCTGTGGTTAACCGCTACATTTTTTTAGAAATAGCTTTAGTACATCTTCTGAGTATGGAATTCTGAACATTTATCAGTTTTATCAGTAGGGCCGTGGCAAGATATTATGGTGCCCTATACAGATAAGATACATTCCATCAAGGCAACAACCCTGTTCATAGAGCCTTCTTGTCCTTTTGACTTATATCAGGCTGATATTTGCTGTTACATACTTTTGTTTGCAGTGCAATTTCTTTCAGGGAAATCTAGTGGAAGTAAAAATATTGAGAAATCCTCCAAACAAATACCTCTGATAAAGTTGAAAATCAAGAAAATTAAGAAATGTTTCACATATGCCTGAATATGAGGTAGAATTTTTTTTCAGTTAATTTGTTCCAAATTTTGTATGTTTGAATTTGTATTATACATTAGGTGTTAAGTTTTATTTTTATTCTGACAGCTTTAACAAAGGTCTAGGGATGAACCAAAACACTGGTGGCTAATGACGCTGTGGATTCTTACCTCATGCTAATCTCCTAGTAAAAGAAAACTTACTTTACATTACCTAAGAGCCGTGGTTTCCTATTATGATAAGTTATGGCCTTTTTAAAATGCCTACACAGTCGTCAAGATTTCCCAGGCAAAGACCGCCAGTGCTTTCTTGAAGCTGAATTGCCATCATTCCCGTGATGGCTCTGCCACCAGCTTCTATTACATTATACTGTGAAGCATAGAGAGTGGCCTCATTCCAATCAGAAGCTGACCACTGCTTCATTGTTTCTGAATCCTAAAGTGGTTAATTGAATTGACAAAAGCCAGAACATATCCACAGCAAGGTTGTTTTGACATTGCTGAGCATGTTCATTTCATAGATTGCTTTTGAGGCAAACATATGCACATACCCATACTGAGCACATACCCTGCAGATTCTTCCATTGAGTAGATACCATATAGTCTTTTTGAAAAACCTCTGAGATACACTGGAAAACACTACCAAATAATATTCTGCTGTCCCTCCATGATATGTTAAACGTTGATTAATATTTTGCATTTGAGTGTATGATAAAATTACTGAAACTGCCCAATTAGCTATGACCAGGTGTGCATTAACAAGGATATATTCACAGCAAAGTGACTAAAAATGCAGTGCTTTTTGTATAGTGATAGCAAAAACAAAAGTATGATGATATGGCCTGAAACTAACATCACAGTTTTTTTGTTGATTTTAATCTAATTTGTATTTCTAAGCTTAAGGACCTCACACACATTAGCCCCTTAATGACTGCCAAAACTCAGTTTAACGGTGGCAATTAAGGGTACTTATGCCTCAGCGTCGCTTTCTAATAGCGCTGAGAAATAAGTGTAGAGCGCCCCCAGAGTCAGAATTTCTCCAGCCTCTTGGCTACCGGCGGTAGCTGAGACCCCAGAGAACATGATTTGGGTCGGTTTTTACCGAACCCAGTTTTGTCATCGCCAATATTAATGGTATAATGGCGACCGCAAAAGAGAGTCAGATTTTCCATTTAATTTCTCTCTCCTTTGATGTGATCGCACATCAGTGGAGAGAGAAATAGGGTCCCCCGATCGCCCCCGGTATCTCTGGTGTCCCTGCAACCCCTCATGAAGTCCCCCAGGCTGCCGGAATCTTCTTCTGGGAGAAAATGGCAGGAGCATGTGCAGTGAACCCGCCGAGATCTGCTGGCTAGAACCCGGCAACAATAGGAAATTTTTCCTACTGATTTATTTTGATCACTGTGATAGATCCTATGATAGTGATCAAATTAAAAAAAATAGTAAAATAAACCCCCTTTATCACCTACCTAGTTAGGTAAGAATAATAAAATAAAAAAAATTATTTATTTCCATTTTTCCATTAGGGCTAGAGTTGGGCTAAAGTGAGTTGGGCTAAAGTGAGTTGGGCTAAAGTGAGATGGGCTAAAGTTAGGGTTAGTGTTGGGCTAGGGTTATGGTTAGGGTTGGGCTAGGGTTAGGATTGGGTTAGGGTTGGGCTAAAGTTAGAGTTGGGCTAAAGTTAGGGTTGTGCTAAAGGTAGGGTTGGGTTATGGTTAGGGTTGTGGTTATGGTTGAGATTAGGTTTAGGGGTGGGTTGGGTTAGGGTTGTGGTTAGGGATATGGTTAGGGTTGGGATTAGGGTTAGGGGTGTGTTGGGGTAAGGGTTCTAGTTAGAATTGAGGGGGTTCCACTTTTTAGGCAAATTAGGGGGTCTCCAAACGTGGCATGATACCACCATTGATTCCAGCCAATTTTGCATTCAAAAAGTTAAAAGGTGCTCCCTATCTTCTGAGCCAGGCCATGCACCCAAACAGTGGCTTGTTTCCACATATGGGGCATTGGCATACTCAGGAGAAATTGCTCAACACACATTGTGGTCCATTTCCTCCTAATACCCTTGAAAAAATAAAAAAATTGCTTCCAAAGTAAATTTTCTGTGAAATAAGTACAATACAAAATAAAATTGTGGTACCATGTTAGACCGAAAAATATATGTAAGTACTTATGTCCCCCCAAAAGTTGAGAAAAGTATTCAAGGTGTGATACCTTTCTAGGCTAACCAGAGAAATTATATTTTTTTTTTGGGGGGACATAAGTATTTACATCTGTGAAAAAAGTTGAATATTGCTCTGCCCCCATCATACTCACCACTCCTGCAGTCCCTGCTTCTCCCACAGTCATCTTCTTTCTGCTTTCAGCGGTCACATGGTACCGCTCATTAAAGTCATAAATATGCACATATTAATGACTTTAATGAGCGTTACCACGTAACCCTGAACACTGGCGCAGGAGACCTACGGACAAGCAGGGGCTGCAGAGATGTGCCAAGAGGGGGTGAGTATGGTCTCTGACACCCCCGCTTCCACTCCCCCACCAACCCCCGGTATATGATTCTCATATAAGCCAAGAGGGGGACTTTCAGCCTTAAAAAAATGGGCTGAAAATCTCGACTTACACGTGAGTATATACGGTAAATATAAAATGTTAAATATAGCTATGTGTATATTCTGCAAATTTCTACTACAACACAATTTTTACAATGGAATGTAAGTAAAGTATTAAGGATAAATTTATTCAGAAAATTCAACAATTACTGTTCATTAAAACATAATGGCAACAAATACAGAAGATTTGATTTTATGCGTTTTCCACTCCACACATTGATCTCATCTGTACAACTCCTTTAATCAAACATATCAAATGACTTTTCAAGAGTTGAATGATCTTATTAATTATCTGCTTTTAAAAAGTTATTATAATTAGTCTTCCATATCTTTACTCTCTAATAATTGTTAGGTATTCCTATTTTTCTTGTTATAAATTAATACAAATATATTCCAAGAAATATGCACTAAAAACAAGCTATAATCCAATGTTACTGATTACAAAAATTATTTACATTATAGCTATATAATCTCTGTATTGTACCTGAAATTCGATTTTAGCCCAATATGTCCCAGACATAAAGCCATAACCAGACTTCTATGGCTGTGTAACAACACTATTGTTACACCCGGTCCCTGTCCTGCCTCTGCACCTCGGTCTGCCGCTGCTCCCCGTTCAGGGCACTCACCTCGTGCCTTGCACGCTGTGCCTTTGAAGCAGCCGGCTCCCTGTGAGTCCCATCCTGCTTCTCAGCGTTCAGTTCTCTCCCCTTCCCCCACCTCCTGGCATCCTGTTGGCAGGTCTTCAGCCAGAGCTATTAGGGCATGCGTGCACTCCCCCTGGCTTCTTAAAGGGACAGCGTGCATTATTCAAAATAAGCAATTATCCAATGTCAGCGCACTGGCTGCTATTTCTGGCCTCTCCTCTATAGGGAGAGTGCCGGAGCAATGAGTATCAATCATTGCTACATCCAGTTCTGTTGCTAACCTGTCTGCACTGCGTAGCAGTCTCTGTGCATTTTCTTGTGTTGTCTGTCTCCACAAAAATATCTGAATCCTGATAACCCTGGTTATACATGCAATCATCTGGGCGAAAGCCATCCCATTCCGCCAACAGCCATCTGAGCTCGAGAACTGAGTCAAGGTTACCGGAGCCAGCTACACACCATCTACCCGGATCCAGGACCCGTCTCATCACGAACGACCAGAGTGGTGACCGGTCTGCAGGCCCTGTCTTGTGGGGAGGGGTTGCAGGATTTGGGAGTGTTTGGTTTGCGGGGGAGAGGACTGAGAGGAGACTTGGTAGCTGTCTGCAGGTATCTGGAGGGCTGTCGCATTGTGGAGGGATCAACTTTGTTCTCGTTTGCACAGGGAGAGACTAGAGGCGGTGGGGTGGGACTGAATGGGAGGAGACACAGATTGGATATTGGAAGGAACTTTTTGACGGTTGGAGTGATCAATGAGTGGAGCAGGCTGCCGCGAGAGGTGGTGGGTTCTCCTTCAGTGGAGGTCTTCGGGCGGAGGCTGGACGGACGTCTGGCTGGGATGATTTAGCGGATCCTGCTTTGAGCGGGGGGTTGGACCGGATGGCCCAGGAGGTCCCTTCCAACTCTGCGATTCTATGATTCTATGAACTCTGCTGTCATTTCTGTTATCCCTTTTGGTCCCGCTGGGACAGCTGCCATGTGTCCGGGGTCTAACTGGAGGTAGCACCTGTGTCCTCCAGGTATTCCATTCTGGTCCTGTCTGAGGGACTTTACTACGGGTACCCGGGGCTCACTAGTTTTCCCCCTTCGGAGCCCCCCGGACTGTGTTCCCGAGGTTCCACTTTAAAAATAAAAAACGAATGTGAACTTCACCATCTCTGCCTCCACTTTCATTTGTTACAACTATCATTAATAAAAAGTCAAACATATGGTAAAGGCAATTTGATTGAAAATCTCACCGCACATAACAAATTGATTTATTTCATTTACAACTTAAACATTGAAAGCGCACATGCAAGCGACTACCCATATTCAGTAAAAAGTAACTGTTAGGCGCTTTAAGCACAGACACAAAAAATCTTCAAATAAACTCATATTAAACTGAAAATATATAAATATTTTTGTATATATAATATTTAATGCCCTGAATAATATATTTAATATGTAGTCTAAATGTTGTGCTGTTAAATATATATGATTTGATAAGAGTTGCAATATTTGTGGATTTTGATTGTTTAAAAAAATATAATAGAAGCTTGAAATCAATTAGAACAGGAACAGTCCTTTGCAAAGTAGACATGCATTTTGCTAATGACACTAAAGTTAGCTCCATAAACATGACATGTTCTATTATCTCAATAAAGAGAGTGCCAAAAAATGGAAATTAAGCTAAAACTGTTAACAGAAACTGTGTCAATTGGTATATAAATGTACAGTGATAATCTAAGACAGGAATCCAATAAGTGACATAAATCAAAGGCTTTTTTCAGCTTGTAAAAGAGGACTGTAAACTAATTAGTCTTTAAGAAACCTAAATCAAAAACGGCATAAAACAATTTATATTCTTACTTAAAGGAACCCTAGACACAAAAAATGTACAGCAGCAATTCCTTTCTTTATCCCCTTTTGTTTAACCTGTTGTTTTTATCTAATATTACAACTGGATCTGAAATTCATAATGTGGGCTTCTGTATTTTTCACAGGAGCTCAGACCTCCTATTCCTTATTGTCCTGTGCCTGGAGGTAACACAACTGTCTGCAACAAAAGCCTTTTTATTGTGTTATTTCTACTACAGATGAGGGGGATCAGGAAAATTCAAAATTTGCCAGATTATCCCATTATGTTATTCTCTGCAAATGTAATGTCCCTTATTATGCTCAGGGGCCTACGTAGACCTCAGAGAATAATAAATGGAGGTTACAGGCTAATATTTTGCTGAATCAATGGGAATTTTGCAAATGTGTTTTTTTGTTATATTCCAGTAGAATTTAATGCCAATCAAATACAGTAGGGGAAAAAGTATCTAGTCAGCCACCAACTGTGCAAGTTCCTCCACTTAAAAAGATGAGAGACCTGTAATTGACATCATAGGTAGACCACAACTATGAGAGTCAAAATGAGAAAACAAATCCAGAAAATCTCCTTGTCTGATTTGGCAAGATTTATTTTGCAAATTATGATGGAAAATAAGTATTTGGTCACTTAAAAACATGCAAGATTTCTAGCTCTCACAGACCTGTAACTTCTTAAAGAGGCTCATCTGTCTTCCACTCATTCCCTGTAGTAAAGGGCCTGTCACACTAAGCAATATCGCTAGCAATATCGCTATAACGTCACTGGTTTTTGTGACGTTATAGCGATATTGCTAGCGATATCGCTATGTCTGATACTTACCTCCAACCGCTCCCCCGCTGGTTATCGCTGATTGCGCGAGAACGTCCTGGACCATTTCTCGTCATCAGCTTCCTGCTGGGCTTCCTGCTGTGGAGACGAGCGACGCGTGGACGTGGGCGAGAGGACGTCAGGATCGCCTCGTCTCACAGGTAAGTAGCGACCTTCCACCCCTGCGATGTCACTAGTGAGATCTGCCTGTGTGGCAGCTCACTAGCGACCACTTAGCGATGCACCAGCGATCCTGACCCTGTCTTATCGTTGGTCGGGATCGCTGGTGCATTGCTAAGTGTGACAGTACCTTTATGGCACCTGTTTAAACTTGTTATCAGTATAAAAGACAACTGTCCACAGCCTCAAACAGTCACTCTTCAAACTCCACTATGGTGAAGACCAAAGAGCTGTCAAAAAACAGCAGAAACGAAATTGGAGCCCTGCACCAGGCTGGGAAGTCTGAATCTGCAATAGGCAAGCAGCTTGGTTGTGATTAAATCAGCTGTGGGAGCCATAAATAGAAAATGGAAGACATACAAGACCACTGATAATCTCCTTCGATCTGGTGCTCCACGCAAGATCTCACCCCGTGGTGTCATAATGAGCACAAGAACGGTGAGCAAAAATCCCGGAACCACACGGGGGACCTATTGAATGACCTGCATAGAGCTGGGACAACCATGACAAAGTCTACCATCAGTAACAAACTATGCCGCCAGGGACTCAGAAGCTGTAGTGCCAGATGTGTCCCCCTGCTTAAGTCAGTACATGTCTGGGCCCATCTGAAGTTTGCTAGAGAGCATTTGGATTATCCAGAAGAGTATTGGGAAAATGTCATATAGTCTGATGAAACCAAAGTAGAACTCTTTGGTAGAAACAATACTAGCTGTGTTTGGAGGAGACAGAATGCTGAGTTGCATTCAAAGAACACAATACCTACTGTGAAGCATGGGGGTGGAAACATCATGCTTTGGGGCTGTTTCTCTGCAAAGGGACCAGGACGACTGATCCATCTACATGAAAAAATGAATGGGGCCCATGTATTATGAGATTTTGAGTGCAAACCTCCTTCCATCAGCAAGGGCATTGAAGATAAAATGAGGATGGGTCTTTCAGCATGATAATGATCCCAAGCACACCGCTAGGGCAAAGAGGGAGTGGCTTCGTAAGAAGCATATGAGGTCCTGGAGTGGCCTAGCCAGTCTCCAGATCTCAACCCCATAAAAAACATTTAGAGGGATTTGAAAATCCATGTTGCCCAGCAACAGTCCCAAAATATCAGTGCTCTAGAGGAGATCTGCACGGAGGAATGGGCCAACATACCACCAACAGTGTGTGCCAACCTTGTGAAGACTTACAGAAAACATTTGACCTCTGTCATTGCCAGCAAAGGATATATAACCAAATATAAGTAGGAGAACTTGCACAATTGGTGACTGACTACATAGGTTTTTTTCTCCCTGTATATATTCACTTTTGGCTAATATCTACAGTAAGCAAAAGATTAGAAAGTTCCTTTTCCATGTTTTAAGAAGGCAGCTCAATAGCCATTCACAAGCCAGAGATGGAACTGCTTATCATGATACTAACCCCTGTATACCTGCAGGATTCCTACAAGATTTTAATTTTAGGATCATGCAAAATATGCTGCTTGGGAAACTATATTTCTGGTTTCACTTACAGTTGTGCTCAAAAGTTTGCATACCCCAGCATAATTTTTGCTTTCTTGGCCATTTTCCAGATAATATGAATGATAACACCAAAACTTTATCCAAACTCATGGTTAGTGGTTGGGTGAATCCATTTATTGTCTAACTACAGTGTTTCCTCCTTTTAAATCATAATGACAACCCAAAACATCCAAATGACCCTGATCAAAAGTTCATGTACCCTAGTGATTTTGGCTTGATAACATACATGGAAGTTGACACAAATGGATTTGAATGGCTACTAAAGGTAACATCCTCACCTGTGACCTGTTTGCTTGTAAACAGTGTGTGCATAAAAGCTGAGTGAGTTTCTGGGATCCAGATAGAGTCATTGGGGAAAGCAAAAGAATTGTCAATGAATCTATGGGAAAAGGTAGCTGAACTGTGTAAAACAGGAAAGGGATATAAAAAGATATACAAGGAATTGATAATGTCAGTCAGCAGCATTCAAACTGTGATTAACAAATGGAAAATCAGGGGCTCTGTAAAAACAAAAACATGGTCAGGTAGACCAACAAAATTCTTGCCAACAACTGCCAGGAAAATTGTTTGGAATGCAAAGAAAAACCCTCAAATAACATCAGCTGAAATACTGGACTCTGAAAACTAGTGGTATGGCTGTTTCAAGATGCACTATAAGGAGGCACTTGAAGAAAAATTGGCTGCATGGTCAAGTCGCCTGAAGAAAGCCATTACTTGACAAATGCCACAAAGTATCTCGCCTACAATATGCAAAGCCACACAGAGACAAGTATCAAAACTTCTAGAACATGGCAGTTTGGAGTGATGATACCAAAATTGAACATTTTGGCCACAACCATAAACATTACATTTGGTGAGAGGTCAACAAGGCCTATGATGAAAGGAACACCATTCCTACTGTAAAGCACGGAGGTGGATCGCTGATATTTTGGGAATGTGTGAGCTATAAAGGCACATGAAACTTGGTCAAAGATGAAGGAAAGATGAATTCAGCACGTTATCAGCAAATACTGGAGGCAAATTAGCAATCATCAGCCTGGAAGCTGCGCATGTGATGTACTTGGACGTTCCAACATGACAATGATCCAAAACACAAGGCCAAGTCAACCTGTCATTGGCTACAACAGAACAAAGTGAAGGTTCTGGAGTGGCCATCTCAGTCTCCTGACCTCAATATAATTGAGCCACTCTGGGGAGATCTCAAGCATGCAGTTTGTGCAATACAGCCCAGGAATTTAACCCCTTCCTGCCATCCGACGTACTATCCCATCCATGGGACCTGGGCCCCTATGCCCATGGACGGGATAGTACGTCTCAGCGATCAGCGGCGCCCACGTGGTGAGCGCCGCTGATCGCGGCCGGGTGTCAGCTGATTATCACAGCTGACACCCGACACGTTAACCCCTTGCACACCGCGATCAAACATGATCGCGGTGTACCGGGAGTTAAAGGGAAGCATTGGCAGGGAGGGGGCTCCCTCCGTGCTTCCCTGAGCCCCCCACAGCAGCGCAATGTGCAGCGCTGCTGCCGGGGGCTCCTTTCCTGCAGGCCCCCGAATCCAAGATGGCAACAGGGCCTTCGGGGGCCTGCAGGAAGCTGGCTTCCTCAGTGCCTGCAAAGCGCAGGCATGAGGAAGCCTTCGGCACTGCCTGTGACAGATCACTGATCTGTCACAGTGATCTGTGATGTGTCACGTGCCCGAAAATGGTACCGATAAAAACGTCAACTCGTCCCGCAAAAAATAAGACCTCACATGACTCGGTGGGTCAAAATACGGAAAAATTATAGCTCTCAATATGTGGTGATGCAAAAACTATTTTTACAATAAAAAGCGTCTTTTAGCGTGCGACAGCTGCCAAACATAAAAACCGCCATAAATAGTAAATCAAACCCCCCGTTATCACCCCCTTAGTTAAAGAAAAATAATAAAATAAAAAAAAATGTATTTATTTCCATTTTTCCATTAGGGTTAGGGTTAGGGCTAGGGTTAGGGCTAGGGTTAGGATTAGGGCTAGGGTTAGGGTTAGGGCTAGGGTTAGGGCTTGGGTTAGGGCTAGGGTTAGGGTTAGGGCTGAGATTAGGGTTAGGGGTGTGTTGGGGTTCGGGTTGGAGTTAGAATTGGGGGTTTCCACTGTTTGGGCACATCAGGGGCTCTCCAAATGCAACATTGCATCTGATCTCAATTCCAGCCAATTCTGAGTTGAAAAAGTCATATGGTGCTCCTTCCCTTCCAAGCTCTGCCATGCGCCCAAACAGTGTTTTACCCCCACATGTAGGGTATCAGCCTACTCAGGACAAATTGCAAAACAATTTTTGGGGTCCAATTTCTCCTGTTACCCTTAGGAAAATAAAAAATTGGGGGCAAAAATATCATTTTTGTGGAAAAAAATGATTTTTTTATTTTCACATCCGAGCGTTATAAACTTCTGTGAAGCACTTGGGGGTTCAAAGTGCTCACCACACATCTAGACAAGTTCCATGGGGGGGTCTAGTGTCCAAAATGGGGTCACTTGTGGGGAGTTTCAATAGTTTAGGTACATCAGGGGCTCTCCAAACGCACATGACACCCGCAGACCATTCCATCAAAGTCTACATTCCAAAATGTCACTGCTTCCCTTCCGAGCCCCGACGTGTGTCCATATAGTAGTTTTCTCCCACATATGGGATGTCAGCGTACTCATGACAAATTGGACAACATCTTTTGGGGTCCAATTTCTCCTGTTACCCTTGGGAAAATGAAAAAATTGGGGACTAATTGATCATGTTTGTGGAAAAAATACGATTTTTTTATTTTCATGCCCTGGCATTATAAATTTCTGTGAAGCCCTTGGGGGTTCAAAGTGCTCACCACACATCTAGATAAGTTCCTTAGGGGTTCTCGTTTCCAAAATGGGGTCATTTGTGGGTGTTTCCACTGTTTAGGTACATTAGGGGCTCTCCAAAAGCAACATGACACTCGCAGACCATTCCATCAAAGTCTGCATTCCAAAACGTCACTACTTCCCTTCCGAGCCCCGACGTGTGCCCATACAGTAGTTTTCTCCCACATATGGGGTATCAGCATACTCAGGACAAATTGGACAACAACTTTTGGGGTCCAATATCTCCTGTTACCCTTGGGAAAATAAAAAAAATGGTGACTAAAAGATCATGTTTGTGGAAAAAATACGAATTTTTTATTTTCACGCCCGGGCGTTATAAACTTCTGTGAAGCACTGGGGGGTTCAAAGTGCTCACCACACATCTAGATAAGTTCCTTGGGGGGTCTAGTTTACAAAATGGTGTCATTTGTGGGGGGTTTCCACTGTTTAGGCACATCAGGGGTTTTCCAATCGCGACATGGTGTCCAATCTCAATTCCAGCCAAAAACGTCAAATGGCGCTGCTTCCCTTCCGAGCTCTGCTATGCGCACAAATAGTGGTTTACCCCCACGTGTGGGGTATCAGCGTACTCAGGACAAATTGCACAATAACTTTTAGAGTGCTGTTACCCTTGGAAAAATAAGAATTGAGGGTGAAAAGATCATTTTTGTGGAAAAAATATGATTTTTTAATTGTATGGCTTTATGTTATAAACTTCTGTGAAGCCCTTGGGGGTTCAAAGTTCTCACCACACATCTAGATAAGTTCCTTGGGGGGTCTAGTTTCCAAAATGGTGTCATTTGTGGGGGGTTTCCACTGTTTTGGTACATCAGGGGTTTTCCAATCGCAACATGATGTCCGATCTCAATTCCATCCAAAAATGTCAAATGGCGCTGCTTCCCTTCCGAGCTCTGCCATGCGCCCAAATAGTGGTTTACCCCCACATGTGGGGTATCAGCATACTCAGGATAAATTGCACAATAACTTTTAGGGTCCTGTTACCCTTGGGAAAATAAAAATTGGGGTGAAAAGATCATTTTTGTGGAAAAAATATGATTTTTTAATTGTACCGCTGTACGTTATAAACTTCTGTAAAGCCCTTGGGGGTTCAAAGTTCTCACCACATATCTAGATAAGTTCCTTGGGGGGTATAGTTTCCAAAATGGGGTCACTTGTAGGGGGTTTCCACTGTTTAGGTACATCAGGGACTCTCCAAACGTGACATGGTGTCCGATCTGAATTCCAGCCAATTTTGCATTGAAAAAGTCAAACGGTGCTCCTTCCATTCTGAGCTCTGCCATGCGCCGAAACAGTCGTTCCCCCCCACAAATCAGGTATCAGCGTACTCAGGACAAATTGCACAATAACTTTTGCAGTCCAATTTCTCCTGTTACCCTTGGTAAAATAAAAAATATTGAACCTGAAGTATTTTTTTTGTGAAAAAAAGTTAGATGTTCATTTCTTTTTAAATATTCAAAAAGATTCCTGTGACGCACCTAATGGGTTAATAAACTTCTTGAATGTGGTTTTGAGCACCTTAAGGGGTGCAGTTTTTAGAATGGTGTCACTTTTGGGTATTTTCTATCATATAGACCCCTCAAAGTGGCTTCAAATGTGATGTGGTCCTAAAAATAAAATGGTGTTGTAAAAATGAGAAATCGCTGGTCAATTTTAACCCTTATAACTTCCTAACAAAAAAAAATTTTGGTTCCAAAATTGTGCTGATGTAAAGTAGACATGTGGGAAATGTTAGTTATCAAGTTTTTTGTGTGCCGTATCTCTGTGATTTAAGGGCATAAAAATTCAAAGTTGGAAAATTGCGAAATTTTCAAAATTTTTGCCAAATTTCCGTTTTTTTCACAAATAAACGCAAGTTATTTGAATGAAATTTTACCACTATCATGAAGTACAATATGTCACGAGAAAACAGTGTCAGAATCCCTGGGAACCATGGAAGCGTTCCAGAGTTATGACCTCATAAAGGTACAGTGGTCAGAATTGTAAAAATTGGCCCGGTCATGAACGTGCAAACCACCCTTGGGGGTGAAGGGGTTAAAGGAACTGGGGGCTTTTTGTCAAGAAGAGAGGGTAGCTTTACAATCTGAGAAAATAAAGAACCTCATCCACAACTACTACAAAAGATTTCAAGCTATCTTTGATGTTAGAGAGGGCAATACACAGTATTAAGAAGTTGGTTATGTGAACTTTTAATAATGGTCATTTGGATGTTTTGCATTGTCATTATGATTTAAAAAGAGAAAACACAGTAATTTGACAATAAATGGCTTCATCCAACCACTAACTGTGAGTCGAGAAAAAGTTTTGGTGTTCTCATTCATATTCTCTGAAAAAAGGCCAAGGTAGAATTTCTGTAAGGGTATGTAAACTTTTGAGTCCAACTGTATGCAGTACATTTTTCTCTAGCTTTAGTGTTCTTTGACCCCTTAAAGACAACCTGCAGGCAGGATTTTGCTAAGTACAGTACACACTTGACCATGTGCCATATATATTGATACTGATTAAAATAAGAGCAAATGTTGTTCCTATCTTCAAAAAGGGGAAGAAGGTGGACCCAGGCAACTATAGGCCGGTGAAGTCTGACTTCTATACCAGGAAAGATCTTTGAACAAATTATTAAACAACATGTATGTCAGTACCTGGATAAGAATGAAGTGATTAAACAGAGTCAACATGGGTTTGTAACTAATAAGTCATGTCAGACTAACTTAATTTCCTACTATGATGGAATCACTGATTGGGTGGATCAGGGAAATGCTGTTGATATAGTATATCTTGACTTTAGCAAAGCATTTGACAAAGTATCTCACACAATCCTTATTGAAAAAATGACTAGGTATGGAATGGACAAGGCAACTGTTAGGTGGATTCATAACTGGCTTAGTGATCAGACCCAAAGAGTGGTCATAAATGGCTGCACATCCAGTTGGAAGAATGTCTCAAGTGGATTCCACAGGGCTCTGTCTTGGGCCCTGTATTGTTCAACATCTTTATCAACAATTTAGATGAAGGAATTGAGGTTAAACTGATTAAATTTGCTGATGACACAAAGCTAGGAGGGATAGCTAATACTAGAGAAGAGAGAAAGAGGATTCAAAAAGATATAAATAAACTGGAGCAGTGGGCAGCAACTAACAGAATGGTTTTTAACAGGGAAAAATGCAAAGTACTACATCTGGGCAATAAAAATGAAAAAAGCATATACAGAATGGGAGGAATAAGGCTAAGCAACAGCACATGTGAAAAAGACTTGGGTATACTAATCACAGACTGAATATGAGTCAACAGTGTGATGCAGCAGCAAAAAAGCCAAATGCAGTTCTAGGATGTATTAACAGAAGCATACAGTCTAGATCACGTGAAGTCATTATTGCCCTCTACACTTCTTTGTTCAGACCTCATCTAGAATACTGTGACCAGTTTTGGGCGCCACATTTTAAAAAAGACATCATCAAACTGGAGCAAGTTCAGAAAAGAGCGACCAGAATGGTGACCGGAATGCAAACCCTGTCTTATGAGGAAAGGTTGCAGGATTTGGGAATGTTTAGCTTGCAAAAGAGAAGACTGAGAGGAGACTTAATAGCTGTCTACAAATATCTCAAGGGCTGTCACATTGTAGAAAGATCATCTTTATTCTCATTTGCACAAGGAAAGACTAGAAGCAATGGGATGAAACTGAATGGGAGGAGACACAGATTAGATATTAGAAAAAACTTTTTGACAGAGTGATCAAAGAGTGGAACAGGCTGCCACGAGAAGTGGTGAGTTCTCATTCAATGGAAGTCTTCAAACAGAGGCTGGACAGACATCTGTCTGGGATTAGAGTTGAGCGACTTTTGGTTTTTTAGGGTCGCGTTTCGTTTCGTGAAACCCGACTTTTCCAAAAGTCGGGTCGAGCAAGATCGTCCGATTATAGGGAAAAGTCGGGGTCGTCCCGAAACACGAAACCCAATGTAAGTCAATGGGGAATAAAAGTCGGCAGTGAGAGGAGGACAGGAAACACACCAACAGTGCCCATTTGAATGCCAAAAGCATCAATTCTTCTTACTTAAGCTTGTCAACCTTAATTAACTTCATAATACAAGTTACGCACTGAAAAAAGGGGGTTATTTGGCTACAGACTGTGGGGGGGAGGGCTGGCTCCAGGTTTTCATGTGCCCTGGGCGAAAGAGCGCCCCTTTAACACATACCACAACTCATCATGCTCTGATACGGCAGAGAAATAGCGGTATAGTACAATGAAAAATACCTCACTTTTTACATCTCATGACGAGGCCCATCTATTTCTCCATACAGAATCATTGGTCCCATATAATGTTTGAAACAGTATATGATGAGCTCCACATAATTCTACAGTATATGTTGGTCCCCATGGATGAAGCTCTACTGTCTTATGGGCCCAAATAATGCTCCAAACATAATGGGCCCCATTTCTAATGCTCTAGTGTATAATGGGCCCTGTAAATGCTGCTCCAGTGTCTGATGTCCACCTTTGGAATGTTCCAGTGTATGGTGGGCCCCATCTATCATTCTCAGACGGTGTTAGGCCCAGTATGGATTGCACGTGATTGCACAAAGGTTAGAAAGGGTACTGTATCCCCAGATAACATGTATGGATAGCGTACACATTCAAAATATATGTCTATACATCAGGAGGCAGGCTCAGACGGTGTTAGGCCCAGTATGGATTGCACGTGATTGCACAAAGGTTAGAAAGGGTACCGTATCCCCAGATAACATGTATGGATAGCGTACACATTCAAAATATATGTCTCAGGAGGCAGGCTCAGACGGTGTTAGGCCCAGTATGGATTGCACGTGATTGCACAAAGGTTAGAAAGGGTACCGTATCCCCAGATATCATGTATGGATAGCGTACACATTCAAAATATATGTCTCAGGAGGCAGGCTCAGACGGTGTTAGGCCCAGTATGGATTGCACGTGATTGCACAAAGGTTAGAAAGGGTACCGTATCCCCGGATAACATGTATGGATAGCGTACACATTCAAAATATATGTCTATACATCAGGAGGCAGGCTCAGACGGTGTCAGGCACAGTATGGATTTGACGGCCCAGATTACACAGCGGAGGAGCAGGGAGAGGTAAAGATTGCAAATGCTGGGGCCCTGCCCAAGCAAGGGGGGCCCACTCGTGGGCGTCGGTACTGGCACTGGGCCCCTCATAGTACAGCGGTGTGTCTGACGGCGGGTGTGCACCACCACCGTCAGAGACACTTGATTGCACTATGAGGGACCCTGTGCCAGTGCACGCGCCCAAGAGTCGGCCTACCCACCTGTCCAGGGCAACGGCACTCGCACGGTGTCGTGCGCTAGGTGGTGACCCCGGCCATGGGGGGGAGGCAGCACAGTTAGGGAGTTTTAGAAAGTGGCATATGTTGATGTTGGACATTCAGCTGATGCAAAAGGTGAAATAGGTGAAGTACCAGGAAGAGGTGGACCAAAGCAAGCCATTTTTCTGTCACCCTATGTGTCATCAGGGGAAGGTGGGACAAAATCCTTGGAAACCCATGAGTGGTTCATTTTAATGAAGGTTAGATCATCCACATTTTGGGTTGACAGACGGGTCCTTTTTTCTGTCAGGATTGATCCAGCTGCACTGAAGACTCTTTCCGATAGCACACTTGCAGCTGGGCAAGCGAGCTCCTGTAAGGCATATTGGGCCAACTTAGGCCAGGTGTCCAGTTTAGCGGCCCAATAGTCAAAGGGGAATGACCTGTGTGGGAGAACATCGATATGGGAGGAAAAGTAGTTTGTAACCATAGTTGACAACTGCTGTCTCCTGTCACTTTCCATCGATGCAGTATTACCAGTTGTGTGAGCGGTATTTGAAAAATCAGTCCACAACATTGTCATGAAACCCCTGTCTCCAACGCCACTTCTGCTGTGTGCACCACGAACACCTCTGCCAAGCTGCCCCCGGCCCGTACGGCTCGTGTGAGAACCATCACCGCTGCTGTGTGCTGGGAATGCCTCAAGCAACCGATTTACCAGAGTTGCTTGTTTATTAGCCAATATTAGGTCAAGGTTCTCCTGTGGCATGATGTTTTGTAATTTGCCTTTATAGTGTGAATCCAGGATGCTGGCCAACCAGTAGTCGTCATCGTTCATCATTTTGGCAATGCGGGGTCCCTTTTTAGGATCCGCAATGCTTAATCTGACATGTGGGCCAATGTTCCCGGTGTCAATGATGCACTGCGAGTGCTGGGTGGAGGAGCACTTTCTGGCAAATCCACATCCCTCCAGTCACGCACAAACCCTGTACCAGACCTTGCCACGCCAACATTTTCACTTGCCCCACGAGATGCATCCTCCTCCCCTAAGTAATCATCCCCATCATCATCCTCCTCCTCCTCTTCTTCCTCCACCTCGTCCAGGAGAGGTCCCTGAGCAGACAATGGCTGAATGTCATCAAGGATTCCCTCCTCCTCTTCCTCTTCATCAACATTGGCTGCAGACGCCTGCTCCTTAAGGTGCGTCAAAGTTTGCATGAGCAGACGCATAAGTGGGATGCTCATGCTTAGGATGGCGTCATCTGCGCTTACCAGCCGTGTGCATTCCTCAAAACACTGAAGGACTTTACAAAGGTCTTTCAGCTTCGACCACTGCACACCTGTCAACTCCATGTCTGCTCTCAAAGTGCCTGGCCGTGTATCCTCCCACAAATGCATTATGGCCTGCCTCTGCTCGCACAGCCGCTCCACCATGTGCAGGGTGGAGTTCCACCTTGTTGAAATGTCGATAATGAGGCGGTGGTTGGGAAGGTGGAGCAATCGCTGCAGCTTCTGCATACGAACGGAGTGTACAGGCGACCGGCAGATGTGCGCGCACAGTCTTCGCACCTTCTGGAGCAGGGCTGTTAACTCCGGATAATTTTTGAGGAAGCACTGCACCACCAGGTTCAAGGTGTGAGCCAAGCAAGGTATGTGGCTGAGTTTTGAAAGGGCTATGGCTGCCACAAAATTACGGCCGTTATCACTAACTACCTTGCCTGCCTCAAGATGTACACTGCCCAGCCATGACTCAGTTTGTCGCTTCAAGTACTCGGCCAGCACCTCGGCGGTGTGTCTGTCGCCCAAACACATCATCTGCAACACAGCCTGCTGACGCTTTCCACTAGCTGCTCGATAGGGGGACACATCGTGTGCAACAGTGGCAGCTGCAGATGGAGTGCTCGTACGACATCGCTCTGTGGACGAGCTTTCGCTTCTGGAGGAGGAGGAGGAGGAGGGTCGAACGCCTACAGCCAACTGTTTCCTATACCATGGGCTAGGCAGCACTGTCCCACCACCGCTGTCCCCTGTGGACCCTGCATCCACCACATTAACCCAGTGTGCAGTGATGGACACGTAACGGCCCTGGCCATGCCGACTGGACCATGCATCAGTTGTGAGGTGCACCTTTCCGCTCACTGACTGCTTGAGTGCATGGACAATGCGGTCTTTCACATGATGGTGGAGGGCTGGGATGGCTTTGCGAGAGAAGAAGTGGCGACTGGGTAGGTCATAGCGTGGTACTGCATAGGCCATGAGTTCGCTGAAAGCTGTGCTATCCACCAACCGAAAGGGCATCATCTCAAATGAGATTAGTTTGGCAATGTGGGCGTTCAAACCCAGTGTACGCGGATGAGAGACTGAGTACTTTCTTGACCTACTCATAGTGTCTGGGAGGGTGAGCTGGACTTGAGAGCTGCATATGGTGGAAGTAGCGGTGGACAGGGCGGACTGAGAGAGGGTTGATGATGGTGATGGAGTTGGTGTTCTTTCTGATGGCCTAGAATCAGTCTTTTGTTGATATAACAGTGGGATTCCCTGACTGCTGTGGTCTTGCAACGACACCTCAACATTTGCTGCTGTGCTAACCGGTGGGCTTACAGTGGGGGAAACAATGTAGCGTTGCTGACTACCTTCGTTGTGATCAGTTGCACATGTGGCACTTGAGGTTTGGTGTTGTGTCCACGCTTGCAAGTGCATGCTGGTTAAATGTCTAAGCATGCAACTGGTATTCAAATTTTTCAGATTTTTCCCTCGGCTAAAGGTCTTTGCGCACTTCTTACAGATAACCTTGGCCTGATCATGAGGATTTTGGTCAAAAAAGTGCCACACTGCACTCTTCCTACTTTGGCAGACATTTTGCGGCCTAGCACGCTGTGATCTTTTGACCCTCTGGACAAGCTGTCCAGCAACTCTTTTGATGTTTGGAACCTGTCTTTGGAGTGCTCCGGGCCTGCCAGATAACAGCTGTTGCGATGTCGATGTCTGCTGTGGATGCTCCTCATCTGAGCTATTGGAAGCAGCACCCTCTTCCCCCAATGGATGCCAATCTGGGTCAACAACTGGGTCATCCATCACCTCCTCTTCTATGTCATGTGCACCTTCCTCTGTGTCACCGTGTATGGTGGTATAGTGTGCGGGAAGGGGCACCTGAGTCTCATCAGGGTCAGAATCTGGCTCTGTACACTGCGAGGACAATGTAGTGCTCTGAGTGAATGTACCAGCAGAATCATCCATCAGCGGCTGTGCATCAGTGCACTCCATGTCAGATTCATCTTGGCCTGGGTAATTCACCATTTGACTTGATAATCCAGGCATGGTATGTGAAAACAGCTCCATGGAGTAATCAGTAGTATGGCCTGCGTCATCCTTCAATCTTGGTTGGGGTGAAGGACACAAGGAAAGGTGTGGTTCATGAACATGAGCCTCCAATGATGACTCAGTGCTTTTACTTTTTACAACTGAAGAAGAGGAGGCGATAGAGCTGGAGGCTGAGTCAGCAATGTAAGACAAAACTTTTTCCTGATGCTCTGGCTTTAAAAGCAGTTTGCCAACTCCTAGAAAACTAAGCGTTCGAGGCCTTATGTAGCCAGACGATGACGCAGGGTCAGCACCTCCTGCATTCGGTCCTATTTTGCTCTTGCCACTACCATCAGATCCACCACCAACACCATCATTACCAGCTGCCAACCCCCGCCCAATTCCACGGCCTCTTCCACCAGCCTTCCTCATTTTTGGTAGAAATGTAGACAAAATCCAACAAACTATATAGTAATGTAAAACAAGGTACAAGGTGTCTATAGGACAGGGGAGATTTTGAATTTCTGCAGACACTTGTGGACACTGGACACTTTTGGATTGTGTGAGGCCCACTGATATCTGAGCGCTATGTGACAGGCTCGATGGCACAGCTGTGACCAAAGTGACTAGAGGATAAGGGAGATTTTGAATCTCTGCACACACTTTTGGACACTGGATGGACACTTTTGGATTGTGTGAGGCCCACTGATATCTGAGCGCTATGTGACAGGCTCGATGGCACAGCTGTGACCAAAGTGACTAGAGGATAAGGGAGATTTTGAATCTCTGCACACACTTTTGGACACTGGATGGACACTTTTGGATTGTGTGAGGCCCACTGATATCTGAGCGCTATGTGACAGGCTCGATGGCACAGCTGTGACCAAAGTGATTAGAGGATAAGGGAGATTTTGAATCTCTGCACACACTTTTGGACACTGGACACTTTTGGATTGTGTGAGGCCCACTGATATCTGAGCGCTATGTGACAGGCTCGATGGCACAGCTGTGACCAAAGTGACTAGAGGATAAGGGAGATTTTGAATCTCTGCACACACTTTTGGACACTGGACACTTTTGGATTGTGTGAGGTCCACTGATATCTGAGCGCTATTTGACAGGCTCGATGGCACAGCTGTGACCAAAGTGACTAGAGGATAAGGGAGATTTTGAATCTCTGCACACACTTTTGGACACTGGACACTTTTGGATTGTGTGAGGCCCACTGATATCTGAGCGCTATGTGACAGGCTCGATGGCACAGCTGTGACCAAAGTGACTAGAGGATAAGGGAGATTTTGAATCTCTGCACACACTTTTGGACACTGGACACTTTTGGATTGTGTGAGGCCCACTGATATCTGAGCGCTATGTGACAGGCTCGATGGCACAGCTGTGACCAAAGTGACTAGAGGATAAGGGAGATTTTGAATCTCTGCACACACTTTTGGACACTGGATGGACACTTTTGGATTGTGTGAGGCCCACTGATATCTGAGCGCTATGTGACAGGCTCGATGGCACAGCTGTGACCAAAGTGACTAGAGGATAAGGGAGATTTTGAATCTCTGCACACACTTTTGGACACTGGATGGACACTTTTGGATTGTGTGAGGCCCACTGATATCTGAGCGCTATGTGACAGGCTCGATGGCACAGCTGTGACCAAAGTGACTAGAGGATAAGGGAGATTTTGAATCTCTGCACACACTTTTGGTCACTGGATGGACACTTTTGGATTGTGTGAGGCCCACTGATATCTGAGCGCTATGTGACAGGCTCGATGGCACAGCTGTGACCAAAGTGACTAGAGGATAAGGGAGATTTTGAATCTCTGCACACACTTTTGGACACTGGATGGACACTTTTGGATTGTGTGAGGCCCACTGATATCTGAGCGCTATGTGACAGGCTCGATGGCACAGCTGTGACCAAAGTGACTAGAGGATAAGGGAGATTTTGAATCTCTGCACACACTTTTGGACACTGGATGGACACTTTTGGATTGTGTGAGGCCCACTGATATCTGAGCGCTATGTGACAGGCTCGATGGCACAGCTGTGACCAAAGTGACTAGAGGATAAGGGAGATTTTGAATCTCTGCACACACTTTTGGACACTGGACACTTTTGGATTGTGTGAGGCCCACTGATGTCTGAGCGCTATGTGACAGGCTCGATGGCACAGCTGTGACCAAAGTGACTAGAGGATAAGGGAGATTTTGAATCTCTGCACACACTTTTGGACACTGGATGGACACTTTTGGATTGTGTGAGGCCCACTGATATCTGAGCGCTATGTGACAGGCTCGATGGCACAGCTGTGACCAAAGTGACTAGAGGATAAGGGAGATTTTGAATCTCTGCACACACTTTTGGACACTGGATGGACACTTTTGGATTGTGTGAGGCCCACTGATATCTGAGCGCTATGTGACAGGCTCGATGGCACAGCTGTGACCAAAGTGACTAGAGGATAAGGGAGATTTTGAATCTCTGCACACACTTTTGGACACTGGACACTTTTGGATTGTGTGAGGCCCACTGATGTCTGAGCGCTATGTGACAGGCTCGATGGCACAGCTGTGACCAAAGTGACTAGAGGATAAGGGAGATTTTGAATCTCTGCACACACTTTTGGACACTGGACACTTTTGGATTGTGTGAGACCCAATGAATATCTGAGCGCTATGTGACAGGCTCGATGGCACAGCTGTGACAAAAGTGACTAGAGGATAAGGGAGATTGGATTGCTTTTAAAAAAGCAGTTTGCGGAGCAGTGGGTAAACAGCAATGCAGGAATGTCAGGAAGCCTTAGAAGGCAGCCCAACAACCAACACCACTGATACACCACTATATAGCCTCCCCTTGCACTGCACACACAGTGACTGGTGTGTTGTGCAGGCCAAATCGCTAGCAGCAGAAGCAGTTTTTTTGTCTTCTTCCCTGCCTAACGCTCTCCCTACAGAATCAGCAGCAACCTCTCCCTATACTAAGATCGGCAGAAGTAAGATGGCGTTCGGCGTGCACGCCCTTTTATACCCCCTGTGACGCCCACCAAAGCAAGCCAATCACTTGCATGCCCTTCTGAAAGATGGTGGTGACCCGTGCCTATGTCATCACGTTGCCCACAGTGTCCGTGGATCCTGATTGGCTGAAAAAGAGCGCAAAACAAACTTTTGAAACGCGACTTTGGCGCGTAAGTCGCCGACCTCGTGGCCGACCTCATCCTAGGGTCGGGTTTCGTTTCATGAAACCCGACTTTGCCAAAAGTCAGCGACTTTTGAATTTTTTCGACCCGTTTCGCTCAACTCTATCTGGGATGATTTAGCGAATCCTGCTTTGAGCAGGGGGTTGGACCAGATGGCCCAGGAGGTCCCTTCCAACTCTACGAATCTATGATTCTATGATTCTATGATACCTGTGGTCAAGAAATCCATTTTGTGGATTTTATGAATTCAGGGATTGAAGCTTTCTTATAACCATAGCTTGTGCATTGAGGTGTTCACAAAATGATTATTGGTGGGTGATTAGCCATGGATGAATTGTTTTCCTCAGACTACTTGTACTACTAATAATGTTATCACACCCCTGGGGGCATGAGTGTCATGATTTGCTGGGACAATGAGTATGGAGAAACAATGGTCCCACAACTAACCACCCACTGATTAGCTTATTTTGACTGCTTTTATAATATTGATTTAAGGCATATGCAGAAATAAATAAGAAATTAAATTGATTTGTAAGGAAAGGTATAATGGGATTGATAAATACATATTGGTGGTTTTGGGGAGCTGGAGAAACTGAGAAGTTTACTCTAAGGAAGTGTGCTTTTTAGTTCTTCAGGACAACATTTCTGTTAGGGACGGCGGAATGCACTAAATATAAAATAATAGAAAGTGCGTTTGCCGCCCGGGGTCCACCGTGCAGAGGTGTTAAACTGCTGCTATATAATGGCAGATGCACAATTTGGCGGTATATTGCACACGGGTTGAACGTCACCCGGTGTGCACTGGGCGTACTCTGTTATATTCACAGAGTCGCCTTAAGGCATAAACATAAATGCCGAGCCTGTTGACCTCACAGGTCTCAGCGGTGTGCACGCATGGTATATGGTCGCAGGACTCGGGCCCAAGACCTTGGGTCGGTGTCCATCTATACCTACCGTGCGTGCGGTGTCGCTACCGCAGACACCCACAAGTGCTGCTGACCACAACGTAGCCACTGACTCAGCCGCGATATGACAATGCCCAGGAGGGGCGCACTGTCGGACGCTAGCTCTGTGGAGATGAGCACTGTGGCTTGTAGCATGCCACTGACTGGCGCTGACTCTAGTGCTAAGTCCCTATCCACACCCGTAATATCAGAGGGAGGGGATCTTAATGAGTCATTCGCAGGTTCATGCATCCATCATCATTCACACAGTAGCAATTAGAGGCTACACTAGCGCATGGTCGAGCGGCCATGCGGACCTTTTATAGCCGTGCGGGACCTTCCAGATCTCTGGGATGGATCAATCAGTTCAGGAGAAGGACCTGAGCACGTGACTCCCGATCTCCAATGGGAGATCATCTCGTGAGCATGCCCAGTAGCGTGACGAGAGGACTTAGCCACTGGAGTGGCTTGCTGCAGGGCAGCCTGTGCTGCTATTGCCGACCCAGAGGTGGCAGCAGCAACCAGTCCCACAGAGCTGGTCTGAGCAGAGCGCCTACGACACCGAGATTGCTGTGCACGCTCCTGAGCAGTCGGAGAAGAATGGGAGACCGCAGGATGCAAGGCTCTGGATTCCTGCTGTGCAGCTGCAGGAAAAACGATGCCTAACATTACCCCCCTCCTAGGGCCCCCTCCCCTCTAAGCCTCGGCACGCTCAAAAGCTGGGATCAGGAGCGGGGTGTGGATGTTCTCCACTGGCTCCCAGGTCCGGGCCTCCGGACCATGACCCTTCCAGTCCACCAAATAAAATTTTTTGCCACGCACAGTCCTGCGTCCCACAATGCCGTTGATCTCAAACTCATCCAAGGACAGGTCTGATGTCCCGGCAGATGACTTGGAAAACAGAGCCATGTGAACAGGCTTGAGAAGGGACACGTGGAAGGCGTCAGAGATGGCCAAGTGTGGTGGAAGAGCCAGACGGTAGACCACTGAGCTGATGCACTTGAGGGCCTTGAAGGGACCAATGTATCATGGAGGACTCGGCCCACAGCGTGATATTACGCGCAGAGAGCCACACCAAGTCACCAGGGGCAATAGTTGGAGCGGGGCGCCGATGTGTGTCGGCTGACACTCTCATTCTCTCTTTAGAGGCTCGAATAGCATCCTGGGTGTGGAAGTGGAAGACACTGGCATCGGAACAGGGACACGCGGATGCTGGTCGTAATTGAGAAGGAACGGCGTCTGACCAGTGGAATCAGCCACTGCGTTATTTAGGGCAAATTCAGCCCACAGTAGTAAGGATGCCAAGTCATCCTGTCTGGCAGAGACAAAATATCGCAGGTATGTGACCAGAGTTTGATTGGCTCTCTCAACCAACCCGTTTGTCTCGGGAAGATATGCGGAGGACAAATTGAGCTCGATACTGAGTAATCGGCAGAGCTCCCTCCAAAATCGAGACGTAAACTGGGGACCTCGGTCACTAACTATTTTGTCTGGCATACCGTGCAAACGAAATATGTGCTTTAAGAACAGTGCGGCGAGACCACGAGCGGAAGGCAGCCGCGCGAGTGGCACTAGATGCACCATATTAGAGAAATGATCGGTGACCACCCAGATGACCGTGCTGCCACCAGATTTGGGCAGGCCGACAACAAAGTCCATGCCGACCATCTCCCAGGTTCTGTCTGCCACCAGCAAGGGATACAGTAACCTTACCTAGCCGGCCTCTGCCTAGAGGACCTTTTCCGAGCACAAGAGATGCATGCTGGAATGTACTCTTTAGTGTCCCGAGCCATGTGCGGCCACCAATAAGACCTTGTCAGGAGTTTCTGAGGTCAGCTTAATGCCAAAGTGACTACCCACCCTGGATGCATGTGCCCACGCGAGGACCTCTGGCCGCAGGCGAGGAGGGACAAAGGTCTTGCCCGGCGGAACTGCCTCAAGAGTGACCGGAGCCACGGTCCTCAGGCTCTCTGTGGGGACAATTAGCCGAGGCTCAGCCTCCTCTTCCTCCGCTGAGACCACTGAGTGAGAAAGAGCATCCGCACAGACGTTCTTCTCTCCAGACAGGTAATGCAAGGTGAAGCGGAAGCGGGAGAAGAAGAGCGACCACCTAGCTTGATGAGAGTTCAAGCACTGGGCCGTTTGCAAATAGACCAGGTTTTTATGGTCAGTGTACACCTGGAAGGGAAACCGGGCTCCCTCCAGGAAATGTCTCTACTCAGAAAAGGCCAATTTCATGGCCAGCAACTCCCTGTCACCGATGGAGTAGTTTCTCTCCGCCGGTGAGAAGGTCTTTGAGAAGAAGAATCAGGGATGCTTCCGACCTTGAGTATCCTTCAGGAAAAGGACTGCTCCTGCACCAACGGACGAGGCATCTACCTCTAGGATGAAGGGTTTATCCACATCAGGACAGTGGAGGATGGGAGCGCCAGCAAAATGGGTTTTCAGGGACAAAAAAGCTGTGGAGACCTGCTCTGACCAAACCTTTGGATTAGCTCCTTTCTTGGTGAGAGCGACCAAAGGAGCTACCAGTGTGGAGAAGTGGGGAATGAACTGGCGGTAATAGTTAACGAACCCCAAAAAGCGCTGCACTGCTTTTAGAGAATGGGGCTCCTGCCAGTCCATTACCGCTTGCAATTTGGCAGGATCCATAGCCAACCCCTGGGCGGAGAAGACATAGCCCAGGAACGGCGAGGACTCCTGCTCAAACTGGCACATCTCCAGCTTGGCAAAGAGAGAATTCGCCCGCAAATGGTTGAAGACCTTGCAGACATCTCTCCGGTGAGAGGTCAAATCTGGAGAAAAGATGAGAATGTCATCCAGATAGACCATGACTGAGGTGGAAAGCATATCGCGAAAGACGTCATTTACGAAGTCCTGGAAGACAGCAGGCGCATTACAGAGGCCGAAGGTCATGACCAGGTACTCACAGTGGCCATCCCTGGTATTAAAGGCTGTCTTCCACTCGTCTCCTTCGCGTATGCGGATCAGGTTGTACGCCCCCCATAGATATAATTTCGTAAAGATCTGGGCCCCTCGCAATCTGTCGGACAACTCAGAGAACAAAGGAAGAGGGTATTTGTTCTTTACTGTAATGGCATTGAGACCTCTGTAGTCAATGCAGGGGCGCAACTCCCCACTCTTCTTCTGCACAAAGAAGAACCCTGCACCAGCCGGTGACACCGATTTTCTGATAAACCCTCTTACCAGGTTCTCCTGGATATATTGTGACATGGCCTCTGTCTCCGGGAGAGAAAGAGGGTACACGCGGCCTCAAGGAGGCTCCGCGCCTGGCAATAGGTCTATTAGGCAATCGTAAGGACGGTTCGATGGAAGCGTCTCCGCTGATTTTTTGGAGAAGATGTCTGCGTACTGCCGGTAGTGTCCAGGGAGCACGGAAAGATCCGCGGGCACCTCCGTGGATGCTACTTTAACTCTGCCCCTCATGCACCTTCCCTCACAGTCCTTGCACCAAACCAATATACTCCCCAAAGATCAATCTATATGAGGGGAATGGTAATGGAGCCACAGAAGTCCGAGAAGCACCTGGTTGATGCCATTTGGCAAAATGAACAGGGACAACGTCTCGTGGTGAGAGGGTGAGATAGAGAAACCAAGAGGTACTGTCTGGTGTGTAACTTGGAATGGTAAAGGTGCACCGTCAACCTCCCTGATGGTCAAGGGACAAGGCAGTAGTACCAATGGAATAGTGTGCTTTTGAGCAAAGGATGAGGACATGAAGTTTCCTTCTGCTCCGGAGTCCACCGTGACCTCTACCTCCCAGGTGGAAGCACCGCTATCTAATGTCCCTCGGAATACTGGTTTTGGGGAAAAGGTTTTCATATTAGTTAAACCACCACCTACGACCACAGGACGTGATTGTTTTTTCAACCGCAGAGGACACGTGCTAGCCGAATGACCAAACTGCCGGCACTGGTAACAGTGTGCGAAGCTTCGCGCCGGATGTGGCTTGGGGCTGGCGCGAGGCACCTCAATAGGTTCATAAGGTGTAAGCTCCTGAGCAGGAAATCTTAGTGGCTTGGAGAAGGTGGGAGCCAAATTAACCCTTCGTCTGGATTGCGCACGTTCCAGCCCATGCTCCGTAAACCGGAGATCAATGCGGGTGGAGATGGCAATCAACTCCTCCAAACTTGTGGGGACCTCTCTGGTTGCTAGAGCATCTTTGACATGCTCCGCTAACCCTCTCCAAAACACCGGAACAAGTGCTTTATCAGGCCACTCCAGTTCGGAAGCCAATGTCCGGAATCGGACGGCATAATGGCTGACCGAGAGAGACCCCTGTGTTAGGGCCAATAATTGGAGAGAGGTGTTGTGTGTGATCTGTGGTGCCAAAAAGACCTGCTTCAGAGCTGTGAGGAACTGAGCAGCACCCTGAACCACTGGGTCATCACGCTCGCACAATAGCGTAGCCCACTCTATCGCCCTGCCTGATAGGAGAGAAACAATAAACCCCACCTTTGCCCGCTCTGTGGGAAATTGCGTGGCCAGTAACTCCAGCTGGATAGAGCACTGGCTCACGAAACCCCTGCAGGCGGTGCTGTCACTGGAAAACTTATTGGGCAATGGGAGGCGGGTTATTGTCGGCATAGGCGTGGGTATGGACACATGTGAGACAGCCTCTGCAACTGCCTGAGCAGCGGCCACTGTAGCATTCGCAGCTGAGGTGGAGCTCTCAATAGCCGCCAACCTGCTCTCCAGCTGCCAAATGTACTGCTGTAGCTGCTGCAGGTCCGCCATTACTAGCCTGACCCTGGCACTAGTGTAATGTTGCAGAGGTGTTAAACTGCTGCTATATAATGGCAGACGCACAATATGGCGGTATATCGCACTCGGGTTGAACGTCACCCTGTGTGCACTGACTGACACTGACTCTAATGCTAAGTCCCTATCCACACTCGTAATATCAGAGGGAGGGGATCTTAATGAGTCATTCTCAGGTTCATGCTTCCATCATCATTCACACAGTAGCAATTAGAGACTACACTAGCGCATGGCCTAGCGGCCATGCAGACCTTTTATAGCCATGGGGGACCTTCCAGATCTCTGGGATGGACCAATCAGTTCAGGAGAAGGACCTGAGCACGTGACTCCCGATCTCCAATGGGAGATTGTCTCGTGAGCATACCCAGTAGCGTGACGAGAGGACTTTGCCACTGGAGTGGCTTGCTGCAGGGCAGCCTGTTCTGCTATTGCCGACCCACAGGTGGCAGCAACAACCAGTCCCACAGAGCTGGTCTGAGCAGAGCGCCTGCGACGCCGAGATTGCTGTGCAGGCTCCTGAGTGGTCGGAGAAGAATGGGAGACCGCAGAATGCAAGGCTCTGGATTCCTGCTGTGCAGCTGCAGGAACCCGACGCCTAACAATTTCTTTAGCTTTCGATTCAGGAAAAATAGATATATCTGTACCATGTTAGCAAGTAGATAGAAAAATATTTAGATTTTAGAGTCCTCAGTGGTTGATACCTTTTAAAGGCTAACTGGAAAGATGGTAACTAATTGCAAGATTTCGAGACTATTCAGGTCTCTTCATCAGGCATAGGCTAATACAAAATCTGAATAACCACATATTTATACATAACAAGGCACAGAAATAATGGAATATATAAGACAAGTGATGTGAAGCAGAACTATCAGTATGGGAAATTGATAAACAGTTGTGTATGCAAATATTGGAACAGTTCATAGATAAGGACAATAAAACTTTCACACTACTTATCTATGAATTGCTCCAATAATTACAGTCACAACTGTTTATCCTCCCATAATGATAGTGCCGCCTCACGTTACTTGTCTTATCTATTGCATTATTTCTGTGCCCTGTTGTGTATAAATATGTGACTCCTGGTGGGATTTTTTTGCCTGTGATGTTTGGCAAACCCAGATATGGTACATTTAGGAATATTAGGCTTAGCACATATTCTGTTTTGTGTCACTAATGCTTAACTCCTTATTTTCATATGTTTACTTTTGTAGTTTTACTGATTTCAGATTGAGCATACATTCTTATAAGAGCAAGGAAGATTTGATCCTCACTGTAGTTGCGTACAGATAATCTCCACCAATCCTCACAAGAGTTTCTGAATTTTCTCGTATCTTGATTGCTCTTCACACTACTGTCTCCATGATTTCTCCAGTGAACCTCACATATTATGTGACACACTAGCTAAACACATCAAACTCCCCTCTCTGTCATTGGAACTTTCAAAAGGAATGTGAAACCCCATTTATTCAGAAAAGCCTACAACCTGCAAGAAGCCTGCTGCCACTACAGTAGAACATTAGCAGATTCTATCTACCATAACTAGTGTTTTTCCCATTACCCTAAATAAGTGAAAGTCTTTGTAGATAAGGTACTCTTCTTCTGGCATTCACTATTGTTATGTTGTTATACATTTTTCTATTGTACAGGACCATTATTGGTTTTCCTAAAAACACAAGAAGTTTAAGTGCTTTAAACAATTGGTGTTGATGAAAATGGAGACAAGAAAATGTTCAGCTGAAAATTTCTGAAAGTGTCAGTGGCTCATGTAAATTCCTGTGAGACATGAGATTTGTTTATAGAGATATATAAATTGGTGGACATAAATAGCTAGGTTGAAAATATTCAATATTCAAAAAAAGGCAAGTGGTATACACAGTAGTTTGTCAATTTGTTAAGTAAAATGTGTTCAAGTTCCCAATACTCCTTAAAAGAAAAGTCCATAAAACCTGGTAATTCTACATTTTATTTATTTTTTTCATATTGAGTGATCTCTGAGTCATTGTTGACAGTGATAAATGCTAATTGTAAGTTCACCGATGAGGAAAATCCAGATAAGAATTTCAGATGACTAATATAAAAGCATATTTTTAGACTCCAAAGACTAAATTGACTAAATTATGTGAACATAGACTCATAATGTGCTGTTTTGTAGCATTTCTTTTTTCCTCTGTAAAATAAATCCATGGGGGTGATGACAAAAATAACTTTTAACAATGGGCTCTAATTGCTCCTGCTCGTAAACAGAATACCTCTAATATTAGCGACAATATTTTAAGAAGTTGATTTTTATTTGCCTAACATAATATTTTAATAGTCTTTACTCTAATACTGAAATCTAGTCATTTGTGGCAATGTACGATCTGCAATATGACAGTTTTCATTTTCTTTTCTATGTATCTTTCAATTAAAAGTGGTAAAACTAATTATGACATCCTGTCAAGAAAATTTTACCATATGTACAGAAGAGAGCAGTTAACCAAAAATCTTTTAAAACTCAATTTTAATTATACATTTAGAACTGTTCTGGTTAAATTACTACTGAACTGTCTTTACAAATGGATTTGTAAATTAACATATACGTGGTTGTTTCTTTTATATGCAACTTGTATTTGTATCTAAATATAGAAAAGTGAATTTAGAGTATTTAATATTTCTAATAAATGTTCAAAAATGTATTGAGGAAAAGAGCTTGACCTTGAAAATGAAAAGTAAGTTTTCATGGCATATTTTTCACTGACTCTTGGCAAGTAAATTACCTTTTAGAAACAAATGAAGCCAAATATTTTCCATTTAATGAATTGCATATAAAATAAATGTACATAAAATAAAGAAAATAATAAAAAAAAATACAGAGGAGCAAGTTTAGGCTATTTAATGAGATTACCTAATTGATATCCTACATGTAAATCATTTGAACAACAGACATTTTGTGATTTGCATATGTATCATTGTCAAAATAATGGTTTTAAAAAATATGTATTTTAATTTTTACAAGGAATTTAAGCTTATACCATTCTGCATAGACAGTCACATTTTCAAAGTATTCAATAAGATTACTTTTAAAGTCGAGAAATTAAAAAAATAATTTAGTTCAATTTTACCAGCATTGAAAATAATTGTAATGAAACATAAGAATGGTTTGTTAATTTGACCTTTGTCATCCCATTAATCAAACTGTTATTGCACAGCCCCTTATTCACTCTAGAAAGGTTAAGGCATTTTTTAGGTAAAAAAAAAATATATCTGTTTCACAAATTAAATGTCTGTATACTGTAATAGCATTCAGAGCACTTTTGTTTCATTCCAGTAATTGTAAAAGGTTTTACATAAAAACAAGAGTCTGAACTGGTGAAGACTAAATATTGACAATGAAAAATGTCCGTATACATCATGGTTTTAATATGGATTTCATCTTTTCTAGGGTACAAAATAAATAGATTACATATTGTCCTACACAGACATTGGTGTAAATGAATACTAAGAATTAATAAAAAAGTCAGAGCTGTCAGAGAAGAACTAATTATAATAAAACTCTTATAAATTAATCAATTAATTTATTAAATAGAATGGAACAACATAACAAGTTTTCCTGTGAATTGAAAAGAGTGAATGGATTTTCCAAGGTTCAATTAGTAATTGAAATTGGGTATAAAACATTACATTGGGTCATACCATCTCATATCATACACCATATTAAAGCCTGGAATGCACATGAGTGTGCAAAGATGCTTAGGAACAGAAATGAGTTTTGAATAAAGCCCCCGTTACACATAACGATCTCGCTAGCGAGATCACTGCTGCGTCACAAGTTTTGTGACGCAATAGCGATCTCACCAGCGAGATCGCTGTGTGTGGCAGCTATCAGTGACCGGCCCCCTGCTGGTTATAGCTGATCGTTCCTGAAAGGTCAGGACTTTTTTTGGGTCGTTGGTCTCCCGCTGGCCAGCACGAATCACTGCGTGTGGCAGGTGGGAGAGCAATGACTAGCGATCAGCGCGCTGGTAACAAGGTAAACGTCTGGTTTCTAAGCAGCGGGCGGTGCTTAGAAACCGTCTGTGTACCTTAGTTACCAGCGTGCTGATACAGGGAGCTGGTAACCAAGGAACACATCGAGTTTCTAAGTGATGAGCGCCGCTTAGAAACCCGATGTGTACCTTAGTTACCAGCTCCCTGCATCAGCGCCCTGGTAACTAACGTGCACAGCGACGCGCCCGCTCGGCGTCGCTGGTGAAGTTGCCTGTTTGACAGCTCACCAGCGATCATGTAGCGACACACCAGCGATCCCATCAAGTTGATATCGTTGTCGGGATCGTTAGTGAGTCGCTATGTGTGACGGGGCCCTAAGATGTTAGCAGATTATGATTGGCAAACACTGGTTATCCAGATTTTGCCCCAACATGTAGATATATGTTCCATTTTGATTTCTATAGGCTTTTAGCTAAATGTTGTAATTTGTGGAGTGTTACATGGCACCTGTACTGTTGCTCATGGTTGGATGTACTGTATAAGAAATTGGTACTTGTATTTATAAAATTTCCATGATCAATGATTAATCTAGATGGCTTAAATAAGTGGGAGCTATTATCCTCGGAATGCTCTCTAGTAAAAAAAATTAGCCACCACCATAATATGAGGATTCGTGCACACTGGCATAGATTGAATGGAACGTTAACATATATTTTAAAGGGACCTTGTTACATGAAAAAATGCTATTAACCTGCAGATATGGGGTTAATCTGCAGGCTAATAGTATTCTGAACCTGCCCTATGCCTGCATTTAGAGCCCCACTGCTCGGTGACTTTCAGTATTCAGTTATTGGTGTGGTGTTGGTGCTTTCAGTCATAACTCTGTGTATAGAGAATGGCGGTTGTAACTGCACCCTAATAGCGTTTTTTCATTAGATAGGTTACCTTTAATATGTAGCTGCACTGTCTGTATTCATTAGCATAGAGGCTCTTTCAGACTTTGTGCCCAATCTGAAAAATTTTAAAATATATCCATTCTTTTTTATACATATGAAGTCAGACATATAAAAAAGAAGGTACATGAATATTAGAGGGGTCAAGCTTGGGTTTAGTGATTACCTATTGAAGCACTTATGCTTTGTTTTAGCTTGGGGTATAATATTGCCATTCTCATCACTTTATGTTAGAAAACATGTTTCTTTCAAAGTTCTTTACATCTGTATTAGTATGACATTTTTAGGACAACTTACTTTTATATTCCAGGTGAAATCCAGCTGCTGATACACTAATATCAGTGTGGAAATGCAGATAAAGCTGATTGGATGTGCTGTTTAGTAGAGCTGGCACAGTGGTTCCTTAAAGAAAAAAATTGTTTCTTAATCAAGCAGAATATAATGATGAGGTAAATATGATTTTAGATGGGATAGGATAAGCAAACAAGTAAATCTACAGTCCTGCTCCTTGAAATTGGCACCCATGACATTTAAGTACATAATGTGTAATATCTTCTGATAAAAATGAATCATGCAAAAAAGTATTTTTTGTATAGAGCACTCATGTTAAATACAAAAGAGCAAATGATAAACAAAGTACCCATGCAACATGAATTAGCCAATGAATGATGACTTCAGTGTTTTAAAAAGGCACATGGTAAGCCATGTTCCTTTATCACGTTGGTGAAGACAAAAAAGCTGTCTGAGGACATCATAACTGCTACTATTAGCAAACCCAAGACTTTCAAAGGGTATAAGGCCATGTCCAAAGACATTGATAACCCAGTTTCAACAATGTGTAATGTTATTAAGAAGTTTGCCAAGCATGGAACCAACAAGAACCTCCCTAGACATTGGGGAAACATAAAAATTGACATTTCTTCAAAGGTTGGTGCAAATGGTGGAAAAAAGACCACATCAAACTTTCAAAGACCTGAAGACCAAAGTGGAACAGTCTGAGGTCATGGTTTCAACAAGCACCTTATGCTGCACAGCAAACCAAACAGATCTTTATGGGTAAGGGCCAAGGAAGAAATCATTGGTGAAGAAAATGCATAAAAAGGTTCAAATGACCTTTGACAAAGAGTACTTTGACAAGCCACAATACTTCTGGGAAAATGTTCTATGGACAGATGTAACAAAGATAGAGCTTTTTGGCAATGCAAAGCAACAGTTTGCTTACAGATGGCACATTGAAGCTTATAAAAAACATAACACCCTGCCAACAGTTAAGCATGGTGGAGGATTCATAATGTTGTGGGGTTGCTTTGCAGCATCTGGCACTGGAGGCCTTGACCGTATCACAGGAAAAATGAAATCAAAGAATTATCAAGAGATTTTAGAACGAAATTTCCTACCCAGCGTAAGAAAACTTGGTTTGAGCTGAAGATTATAGATCCTCCAGCAAGATAATGACTCAAACCACACATCCAAAAGTACACAGGAATGGTTGAAAAAGAAAAAATGGACTGTTTTAAAATAGTCAGCAATGAGACCTGACCTCAATACCATTGAAAATTTTTGGGGTGAGCTAAAATCTGCCTTTGGGAAAATGAATCCTGAAAATACTCAAAAGCCTGAACAAACTGCAAAGGAAGAGTGGCAGAAAATACCATTTGAGAAGTGCAAGAAGCTTATAGATAATTGGCTACAGGAAAAGTTTGGAGGCTTTCATCAAAGCCACAAGGTGTGCAACCAAGTATTAATTATGAGTGCCTTTATTACAGCATATGCTTCTTTCTGTTTCTTCTTTGAAATTGCAATATGTAAGCTGAAAAACAATGTTTTATTGTTGTATTACTTAGGAGCACTAATTAAAAAATCCTAAGGATATAAATATGATACATTTACATTTATTTCTGTAGCTATTGTAGTCTATGAAAAAAATGAGGGGGTGCCAGTACTGATGAGTAGAGATAAGCAAATCTGTACGGATTTTGTCCCTGAATCTGATTTTGAGATATTCGAGTAATATTCGAACAATATTCGTGCCGAATGTATGTCTTATGATCCGTTCCGAACATATTCGGTAATTTCTATGCCAATTAACTCAAATGACATTCGGCTGTGTTTGATGACTATTGCAAAAACAGTATTCAATTCCGATTGTATTTGGAACCGAATCCGAACAAATTCACTTATCTCTACTGATGAGCAGCAATGTATATAGCAATCAAATAGAAAGATCATTAGGTCCAACCACCTGAATTAAGGGCGTGTGATTTCTGACATCCCTCACCCTAAAATTAAGAAAATACTGCACATTGACAAGCAGTGAGGAAAACAAATATATTGTTTATTTTAATAATTTATTTTTAGGTTTTGTTTTCCCTCAAAGGGATTTATGTAGTACTTGGAAAACAGAGATCCATTTAAAAATAAAGACAGCATTTTCTCACCTCTTGGAGTAGCAATGTTTCAGTGATGTTGGCATTGTATCTTTGTGTGCTCACATGACAATCTTAGATCACTTGAGTACTGCAGCCTATCAGAGGCCACTGATGGGCTGCTGCATTCGTGTGACATATTGTCACATTAGCACCCTCATTAGCCGATGTCACTGGAACAGTGGCAATTCAGGAGATGAGTGTACCGTATATACTCGTGTATAAGCCGAGATTTTCAGCCCATTTTTGTGGGCTGAAAGTCCCCCTCTCGGCTTATACACGAGTCATATACCGGGGGGGATCAGCGGGGGAGGGGGAGTGGGGGTGTCAGATCATACTCACCCTTCTCTGCAGCTCCCCTGCTTGTTCCATGTTGTCGGCGCTGCTTTATTCCTGCTTCAGCTGTCAAATGGAACCCGCTCATTATATATGCGCATATTTAATGAGCGGGTACCACGTGACCGCTGAACCAGGAAGAGAGCAGCGCCGACAACATGGAACAAGCTGGGGAGCTGCAGAGACAAGCGCCGGGACCCGGGGAGTATGAATGGGGGGTTGGGAGGCATATTCACCTGTCCCTGCGCTCTCCTGTCTTGCGTCCTCTGCAGTGACATTCAGGTCAGAGAGCGCTATCGTGCTCTCTGCCTGCACAGTCACTGCAGAGCGCAACGCTGATGAGCAGGGGGCAGCGACTGAGGTGAGTATACAGGTTTTTTTTTTTTTAAGGGAGGCAGCGGCAGCAGCAACTTGATGGGACCACACACTGTGCAGCAAAGCTGGGGCCACTCACTCTGCAGCAAAGCTGGGGCCACTCACTGTGCATGATAACTGGGGCCACTCACTGTGCAGCAAAGCTGGGGCCACTCACTGTGCATGATAACTGGGGCCACTCACTGTGCATGATAACTGGGGCCACTCACTGTGCATGATAACTGGGGCCACTCACTGTGCAGCAAAGCTGGGGCCACTCACTGTGCAGCAAAGCTGGGGCCACTCACTGTGCATGATAACTGGGGCCATTCACTGTGCATGATAACTGGGGCCACTCACTGTGCATGATAACTGGGGCCACTCACTGTGCATGATAACTGGGGCCACTCACTGTGCAGCAAAGCTGGGGCCACTCACTGTGCAGCAAAGCTGGGGCCACTCACTGTGCATGATAACTGGGGCCACTCACTGTGCATGATAACTGGGGCCACGCACTGTGCATGATAACTGGGGCCACATACTGTGCATCATAACTGGGGCCACTCACTGTGCATCATAACTGGGGCCACACACTGCAGATAACTGAGGCCACTCACTGTGCACCCTCGGCTTATACACAAGTCATTAAGTTTTCCCAGTTTTTTGTGGCAAAATTAGGGGGGTCGGCTTATACTCGGGTCGGCTTATACTCGAGTATATACGGTAAGTTGTTTTTTTACTGTGTAATTTAAGAAAGAATGTCAGAGTAGTGGACAGCCTATTTAAGACCCCTTTCAAATGTTCATGTCTCCAGTACGTGTGCTGACGGTTTTCACACATACCGGAGATGCTTGCACAAGTAGAACCATTTAAGTGAATGGGTCTGTGCACATGTCAGTGTGTAAAAAGTGCCTCCAAAGGTAAAACATTCTTTTAAAGGGACTTCTCCAACTGCAAAACCATGGGCCTGATATCTGTGGCCACCTTTATCTGTCCTCTGGACTATGTGGGCAAGACAGGTAAGGAATTCAGGAGAAGAGTGGGTGAGCATTTTGGAGATATTCACCACAAACGTGATATCTCCCTCGCAAGACATATGAACGATATTCATGAAGGAGACCTTAAAGATTTCTCCGTCTGTATTTTAGAGGGCATAAGACCAAATATGAGGAGGGAAACCATGACCGAAGAGATCATTTGCCATTGACAGCACAAATTAGATTAAATATAGCTGATTGGACTGTCTTACCCTGGTTTTGCCTAATGACTGACCCCTGCCTGGCTGCGGAGGTTGGCACCCTATATCACAGGCCACGTGGTGCCCTTGCTCAATGAAGTCTGTCCTTTGTCATCCCTAGACAGTCCTCATAACAGTACCTTGCATAGACAGATATCAAATCTTGAATCGCTGGCATACCCTATTGTCAAAATGGGCCACTTGAGATTATCTGTATGTGTCACCCTACCACTTTCGACACCTAAGCTGATGTATTAATAGGTTGGTTAGGGTGTATCAAAAATAGGTGAGAAGGTAATTGTTGCAAGTCATAAACAATGTAAGCTTCCCTGTGGTGTCTCCTGTCTCCTCTTTCTGACTGCGCATGCGTTATCTGATAGACAGCAGCGGTATCCAGGAAACTGGAAGTGAAATCCCATGACTCTCTGCATGCCATGCTGGAGCGCACCCGGCCAGATGTGATGTGTTCTCACAACTCCAGCCTCCTATGATGTACACTTCTCCATAGCAACCGTGATTGCCTCATCTGGGTCCGGTTATGCTTGTAAGTGACACTCACAGCATCGTTTCTTCCTACAGCCTTTGGGCTGAGCATGTCTATCTATTGTTTTCCATGGGATTAATCTATATTACACCCCTGCTCTCAAGATAAATAAAAATGTAAAGGGACTCTACATTAAAGTTGTAGTAAATATTTATTTTACTTCGCCTAATTCTAAGGGGGTGGGAGGCAAATGATGAACAATAACATGGTGAGCATTGATGACGCTATTGTCAGCATAACCATCCCACTGCTCTGTCTATTAAAATGTTTACTGCATTATCTCAAACAGGAAGCTTTGAATGACGAGCACGTGGCAATGGAGCAAGATTTTACAGTGGCTAATACCACACAGCCCAGCCTCACACAATATTCTAAAGCCACATTTGGTGATGACGAGGAACAGGAGTTGGAGGATAAGGCAGAACACAAGCTTTTGGTCTGTGCTGCTGAGGGGACTCTAAATTGCAGTTTCATACTTGTCCAGCATGGATGGCCTGAAAAGGGGAAGGAGGAGGAGTTGGCGATGCATCGTGAGGAGGAAAAGATGGTCAGTTTTCCTCCTGGTGAGGACACTGAACGTTTGATTCTTTGTAGTCTGCCACACATGACAGAGTTCCTAAGTCACTTGTGTGAAGCACATTTTGTTCAACATGAAATACTGTCTAGCAACCTTTCTTGAGCCATGGAGAATTTTGCTTCTCTCATGTCAGAGACACATGTGCCATTGTAGTGCATGCATGCTAGGGGGTGGTTGTGGAACACTTGCTAAAAAGATTACCCTCAGACAATGCTGCTGGAAGAGGAACCGGCTCTTTTCACCCACAAGGGTTGCAGGGGAGGGCCACGCACACCAGTTGCAACTCGGGGAATGTCCACCAACTGGCACATTTTCATGAGACAGTCATATAAGCAAGGGCTATCTGTGGGTGTAACTCTGATCAGGAGGGAGAAGTTGACCAAGATGGTGAAGGACTACTTAAGTGACTGTACCAGTGTCCTTACTTATTCTTCAGTGCCCTTTAACAATTGGTTGTCCAAGCTCCCCATTTGGCCCAACCTCTCCTTCTACTCCTTGGAGGTGCTGCCATGCCCTGCTGCAAGTGTGTTGTCTGAGGAGGTTTTTAGTTTGGTGCAATCATAACAGATAGGCACACATGCATGTCACTGGAAAATACAGGCGGGCTTATTATTCTAAATTTGAACAAGGGCTGAATTTCCAACAACTTTGTAAGCCCTACAGATGATAGCAACGAAATGTAAAAGCAGCTCAAATGTTTTTTTGGGAAGATGTCTTTACATTCATCCCTTACCATCCAAACCCGTTTCTACAACATGTACTTAGTGGTCATGTATGCATACCTCACATGGCTAATGTTTTGTATTTTGTGAAAACTTGGCATATTCTGCAATGGTGAAACTTGTACTCCTTACAGATTCCTTTGCTGACAGAATCCAAATGTGGCATGATGAAGATAATTGCCCCTGCTAAATTGTCACGTAAGATTATCCGTACCCGGATTGTGCCACTCGCACAAATTCTAGATAAAGATATGTTGCTTTTTGTAAACCAATAGAAAATTATAATTTTTTTCAATTGGCTTGCTGACACACACCAGATGTGGAGTAATGAAGATTATTGTCCCTGTTAAATTATCTAGTAAATTATCTTTGTCATGCTGCAGCCCTGCAGGAAAATGCTGAGTAACGCAAACGTCACTATATGTCAGCAGAGTGGAGAGAGGGCTGAAATCCTGCTCAGAGCAGACCAGCAGAACTGCAGCGAGGCTACCACCAGGTGGCAGCAGAATAGTCAGACAAGGCGGGTCAATACCATGGAGTAGCATAGCACGAAGGGGAATCCTAAATACACAGTCAGAGGAGCACCAAAAGGACAGTACCGGTCCGTAACAGAAGTACCAGAAGGGAGAGACAGAATCAGGTCAGAGTCAAAGCAGAGTCGAGAACCAGGGAATCCAAACACACATGGACACACAGGGTCGGGACGGGTAGGAGAGGAGTGCACAGGCATTGGCAAAGTCAGCTAAGCACAGCAGGACAAATAAGGGTTTCACCAGAGCCAGGAAATATAACTGGCACTGCCTGCAGGATGCAACGCAGAGAAATAGCAGACCCGACACAGGAATGAGGCAGAGAAAGTTAATTCCTGACATGATCAGACCTTTAAAGGAGAGACAAGACCAAAAACCAGGTCTGGATCATGACACTCTGTACCTGAATTGTGGCAGTCGCACAACTGCTAGGCAAATATTAGGTATTTTAAGTGGAAAATAGCAAAGCTGCAGCATACACTTGCAATGATGAGAACACCTAGATGGCTACCTTTCACTCTCCCTCCTATTAAATCTCTCCCTACTTAAATCCCCACCTAACCAAAAAGTAATCTCTTGACAAACTTCAGCTCTTAAAAGAGTTTCTTGGCATAAATAACGCTTACTATAGCATCCTATGCTACTTTCAGTCTATCTGCACTGAAACTAAACTCTACCAATGCTGTTTCCAGCTGCAATGTGCACAAGATGGTGCCAGCAGCCTTTAAATAGTCCCTATGACACTGGAAGGCCAGCCAATCACAGTAATGCCACACCAAAGATCGCGCTGGCATTACTGTCATTGGCTGGGTGGGTTACTTGAATATACTGAGGCGAATACCTACTATATTTTTCGGATTATAATACGCTCCCCAAATTTTGAGGTGGAATATAGTTTTTTTGTTAATAAAATGGTGGTGCTTCTTATAGTCCATACGTCTTATTCCTTACCAGGAGTGGTGGCTGTGGTGAAGTGGGGTCCCAGGGTCGCTGATGGAGGAGGCAGGAGTGGGGTGATGCTGCAGGCCGCAGGCTGGGATAAGGGGGCGTGCTGATGTGTGGCGCGCCGCTGCTGGTGTCCGGTGTTGCTACAGGTGTCCGGTGCTACTTCCGGTGTCCGATGCTGCTTAGGGTGTCCAGCGCTCTCAGTGCTGAGATCTCATCTCCTGAGATCTTGGTGCCAAGATCTCCTTCTGTGCATGCGCCACCCCTGGCAGCCATTTTTCCAGAGTCCACCGCATAGGAAACCATGGAACTGCAGGGGCTCTGGCCTTTCACAAAATGTCAGCAGAGCCCCCACAGCACCGGAGACACCCGCAGCAGCACTGGACACCCCGAAGCACTGTCGGACACCCTAGCAGCACCGCCGGACACCCCCTCATTCCAGCCTGAAGCTTGTAGCAACAGTATATTTGCATTATAAGATGCATTCCCATTTTCCCTCCAGATTTTGGGGGAAATATGTGCATCTTATTATCTGAAAAAATACAGTAATTACTAGCTGAGTAAGGCCTCTTTCACACTTCAGTTTTTTACAATCAGTCACAATCCGCCAGGTTTTGAAAAAAATGGATCCTCAATTTTCTTTTGAGGATCCTTTTTTTTCCCCCATTGACTTCCATTAATGGCGGATTGTCGTCCGTTGCATCCGTTTTTTTTGAGGATCCGCCAAAAGTTGCTGTCCATCACCATCCTCAAAGATTTGAAAACGGAGCTTGCAACGTTTTTTTCTCTGGTGGATCCTCCAGACACACATTTAACCCGAAATTCTTTCTGGGTGCCGGACAAAAAAAAAATATTCTCTCTCTCTCTCTCTCTCTCTCTGTCCTTTTCCAGGCTGCGATTCCTTTAAAATTCTTCATTTTACAGATCCGTCAAAAAAACGGATGGGTGGCATCCGTTGTCATCAGTACTAAAACGGATCCGCCATCCGTCCTTTTGGCGGATTATGACTGATGCAAAAAACTGAAGTGTGAAAGAGGCCTTACGAATAGCCTGAATGCCGTACTACTTGTTCGACTAATGAACAGTTCTGAATGTATTCGCTCATCACTAGAGTTGAGCGATACCGTCCGATACTTCAAAGTATCGTATCGGATGGTATCGGCCGATCTTTAAAAAAAGTATCGGTATCGCCGATTCCGATACCGGAAGTCCCATTCAAGTCTATGGGACTTCCGGTATCGGAATAAGAAAAACCCTTTCCTGCCCTTGTACAGCCTCTCTGGGGTCTGTACGGGCCTTTCGGGGGGCTGTGCCGGCCTGCCAGGGGGTCTGTGCAGGCTCCGGTGGTCTGTGCCGGCCTGCCGGGGGGCTGTGCCGGCCTGCTGGGGGGCTGTGCAGGCTCCGGGGGGCTGTGCCGGCCTGCCGGGGGGCTGTGCAGGCTCCGGGGGGCTGTGCCGGCCTGCCGGGGGGCTGTGCCGGCCTGCCGGGGGGCTGTGCCGGCCTGCCGGTGGTCTGTGCAGGCTTCGGGGGTCTGTGCAGGCATCGTCCGATGGGACTACAAGTCCCATCGGGCGATGCCTGCTACCATGACAGTGATTGACACATTAGCCAATGATGGGACAGTAGTAGTCCCATCATCCGGCTAATGTGTTGAATGTAAAAAAAAAAAAAAAAAATTACATGCTACATACATACAACATGCATACTACATACATGCTACATTCATACTACATACTACATACATGCTACATTCATACTACATAAATACTACATGCAACATACATACTACATATATACTACATACATACTACATGCATGCTACATACATACTACATATATACTACATGCATGCTACATACATACTGCATGCTACATACATACTACATGCTACATACATACCACATATATACTACATACATACTACATACATACTACATGCATGCTACATGCTACATACATAACACATATATACTACATGCATGCTACATACATAGTACATGCTACATACATACCACATACATGCTACATGCATGCTACATACATAGTACATGCTACATACATACCACATACATACTACATGCATGCTACATACATAGTACATGCTACATACATACCACATACATACTACATGCATGCTACATACATACTACATGCTACATACTACATATATACTACATGCATGCTACATACATACTACATGCTATATACTACATATATACTACATGCATGCTACATACATACTACATGCTACATACATACTACATATATACTACATGCATGCTACATACATACTACATGCTACATACATACTACATATATACTACATGCATGCTACATACATACTACATACATACTACATATATACTACATGCATGCTACATACATACTACATGCTACATACATACCACATACATACTACATACATGCTACATGCTACATATATACTACATATATACTACATGCATGCTACATACATACTACATGCTACATACATACTACATATATACTACATACATACTACATACATACTACATGCATGCTACATACATACCACATACATACTACATGCTACATACATACCACATACATACTACATACATACTACATGCTACATACATTCATACATATATACTACATGCATGCTACATACATACTACATATATACTACATGCATGCTACATACATACTGCATGCTACATGCATGCTACATACATACTACATACATACTACATGCTACATACATACCACATATATACTACATACATACAATACATTCATACAATACATACATAGACATACAGTACATATAACATAGAGTAACATACTTACCAATACTTGTCACATTGTTCCCCGAAGCCATTGTCTTTTCCGGAATAAATATTAACATAACAAACCACAAAAATACTCACCCATGATCCGAAGCAGTCCACGAGTGTGTCCCACGACGATCTTGGGTAGAGAACTGCAGCATCAGCTGATGCTGCCGTTCTCTACGGGCTGCAGGAATCCAATGACGGAAGGTAGGTATCCTTCCGCACTGTATTCCTCCGCCACTTAAAAAAAAAAAAAGTCCCTAGTCTCACTTTATGCCATTGCTGTGTGGGAAATTCCCACACAGCAATGGCATAAAGTGAGACTAGGGACTTTTTTTTTTAAGTGGCGGAGGAATACAGTGCGGAAGGATACCTACCTTCCGTCATTGGATTCCTGCAGCCCGTAGAGAACGGCAGCATCATCTGATGCTGCAGTTCTCTACCCAAGATCGTCGTGGGACACACTCGTGGACTGCTTCGGATCGTGGGTGAGTATTTTTGTGGTTTGTTATGTTAATATTTATTCCGGAAAAGACAATGGCTTCGGGGAACAATGTGACAAGTATTGGTAAGTATGTTACTCTATGTTATATGTACTGTATGTCTATGTATGTATTGTATGAATGTATTGTATGTATGTAGTATATATGTGGTATGTATGTAGCATGTAGTATGTATGTAGTATGTATGTAGCATGCATGTAGCATGCAGTATGTATGTAGCATGCATGTAGTATATATGTAGTATGTATGTAGCATGCATGTAGTATATATGTAGTATGTATGTAGCATGTATGTAGTATGTATGTAGCATGCATGTAGTATATATGTAGTATGTATGTAGCATGTAGTATGTATGTATGTAGTATGTATGTGGTATGTATGTAGCATGTAGTATGTATGTAGCATGCATGTAGTATGTATGTAGCATGCATGTAGTATGTATGTAGTATGTATGTAGCATGCATGTATGTATGTAGTATGTAGTATATATGTAGTATGTATGTAGCATGTAGCATGTATGTAGTATGTATGTGGTATGTATGTAGCATGTAGTATGTATGTAGCATGCATGTAGTATATATGTAGTATGTAGTATGTATGTAGTATGTATGTGGTATGTATGTAGCATGTAGTATGTATGTCGCATGCATGTAGTATGTATGTAGCATGCATGTAGCATGCATGTAGCATGCATGTAGCATGCATGTAGTATGTATGTAGCATGCAGCATGTATGTAGCATGTATGTAGTATATATGTAGTATGTATGTAGCATGTAGTATGTATGTAGCATGCATGTAGTATGTATGTAGTATTTTTTTTTTTTTTTTTTTAACATTTAACACATTAGCCGGATGATGGGACTACTACTGTCCCATCATTGGCTAATGTGTCAATCACTGTCATGGTAGCAGGCATCGCCAGATGGGACTTGTAGTCCCATCGGACGATGCTTGCACAGACCCCCGGACATCAGCACAGCCCCCCGGCAGGCCGGTACAGACCCCCACAGGGTGCACAGACCACCGGCAGGCCGGCACAGCCCCCCGGCAGGCCGGTACAGACCCCCACAGGGTGCACAGACCACCGGCAGGCCGGCACAGCCCCCCGGCAGGCCGGTACAGACCCCCACAGGGTGCACAGACCACCGGCAGGCCGGCACAGCCCCCCGGCAGGCCGGTACAGACCCCGGGCAGTCCACACAGCCCCCCGGCAGGCCGGCACAGCCCCCAGGCAGGCCGGCAGAGACCCCCGGAAGGCCCAAAATGACGGCGCATCATGATGCGCACACACCGCGCATCATGATGACGTCAGGCTGTCAATCAACTGAACTTCCGATTCCGATGCCGAATTCCGATATTGAAAAAATATCGGAAGTCAGTATCGGAATTCCGATACAGCAAGTATCGGCCGATACCCGATACTTGCGGTATCGGAATGCTCAACACTACTCATCACTAATCAGTATTATAGGCTTTTATAAGTAAAAGTCATGTGTTTACAGTCACCCCAAAGTAATAGTCACAGTGATAAGCTGTCTATATTTATTAGACAGAGGTCAGATAGTTTGCTACAGGAGAGAGTGACAAGAGAGAGTGAGCGTAGGGATTATATGCACTATTCGAGGTAACTTACACCCAAAAGTGATTTCATGTGTATGCAAAATTAAATTTATGAATTTTATTGAATTTGATCCTTTAGTAAATGAATGCAATTTCACCTTTAAAGATGCAAAGATACAAATCAATTATAAAAGTATCCATAGTAAGCTAACTGGGTTGTAAAGGAAATTAAAAGGGTTAAATAAGACAATAAAAATAGAAGACCACCAAAGACACAATGAAACAATATAAACAATTTTAAAGAGCAAGGGCAAATAAAACGACATGATGGGTTGTTTACTAGTGTAGGAAAATTAATCGACAGCACACATGGCATCTGCAGCTGAGCAGTGAGAGGCTTGATGGTAAATCTTATTTTACAAGACTATACAGAGCAATATACATTCACGCAAGGGTGCATTTAATAAGCTGAAAACAGGCAGATGTGTGATAATAACTTGATGAGATATCAATCAAACAACAGACAAACAGGATATTAGAAAATAGTTTGTAGACTTCCTCTTCAGTACAGAATTTGACATTTTCAAAAGAAAATGACTTAATTAGAAACTACTGAAATCTGTACTTGAAAGAGCAAAGGAAATTAAAATAAAATGAATGAACATTCCCAATACGACACCCATAGAAATCTCCGAGGTCCTATTTTTAATCCATTTGTCTAGTATTTCATATGTCAGAAAATATTTGCATGTTCCATTGGATGCTGTAAAATGAAGATATTTTTAAACAGAGAAATATAACATAGTGCAGTACAATGGGACCATACAGAAGCAGTGCAAAGGGTACTTAAAAGTTGACCAGTTTGTGTCAAGTACCTTCATTTTTTAAAATGTTTTCTATAGCAGTAATGCAGTTTTAATTTCATAAATTCAATGTTTACATATTATAGCATTTCAGAGTTTTTGGGGCACTTAATGGCTTTTCTTTCCTCATCTGAAAGCAGCATCATGTAGAGAAAAAGATCCTTATTCCAACTATTTCTTAGTCCCTTTGGGACACTTGAAGCTACAATCATCTAATTGCTTGTATTATACTAGCAGTGCTAGAGCACTGCTATATATAGCAAATGTCACGGTGTCCTATGAACCCAACCTACATGCTTGCTTTCACATGAGTAGTGTAATGACAGGCATGGGGGTCTTCAGCAGACCCTCGGCTGTCATGGAAACCCATTGGCGCCTTGCGAGCATGTCATGTAAAAGATAATAATTGTGGTAAATCAATTTGTGAACAAATCGTAAGTACTTCGATTGCCCTGAAAAGACATGTATAAGTCTCTCATGTCTCCTAAGACTGTATACAATTCATTTCAATGTTTTTAACCTGTTCACTACCGAGCCTGTATATAATTCTAACAGTGTCACTTCATGATGTTTTTGCCCTAACTCACAGTGATTCTAAGACTGTTTATCAGAGATACATTGCATTTTATATTAGTGGCAAATTTAGGTAGATATTTATTGTATTTATTTGCTAAAATAATGGATTTTTAGTGAACATTTTGAAAATGTAGCAATTTTCAAATTTCAATTTTTTATGCACTTAAACCTGAAAGGTATATCACAGAAAATAGTTAATAAATAAAATTTACCCCATGTCTACTTTACATCAGCATCATTTTTTAAACAACTTTTTTTGTTAGGAAGTTAGAAGGGTTAAAAGTTTATTAACAATTTCTAATTTTCCAACAAAGTTTAAAAAAGCTATTTTCCTAGGGATCACATCACAGTTGAAATGACTTTAAGGGGCTTATGACAGAAAATACCTGAAAGTGACACCATATTAAAAATGTCATCCCTAAATGTGCTCAAAATGACTTTGAAGAAGTTTATCAACTCATAAGTTGCTTCACTGGAATTAAAGCAATATGGATTTAAAAAATGAACATTTTCCTTTTTCCCAAAAAATGGTGCTTTAACCCCAATTTTTGCATTTTCACAAGGTTAACAGTAGAAAATGAACATACAAGTTGGTGTTCAATTTTACCTGAGTAAGCAGATACCCCATATATGCTATAAAACTACTGTTTGGGAACATAGCAGGGCTCAGAAGGGAAGGAACACCATTTGACTTTAGGAATGCAAAATTGCAGGAAGAGATAGTGGACACCATGTTGTCTTTATAGAACTCCTGGTAAGCTTAAGCAATGAAACCACCCAAAGTTACACAATTTTGGAAACTACACCCCTCAAGGAACTTATCTAGAGGTGTTGTGAGACTTTGAACCCACAGGTGCATCCCAGGATAGCCGAGACCCCAGAGAACATGATCAGGGCCGGATTTTCCAGTGTCCGATCATGTGATTGCCATTATTCAGTGAATAACAGCGATCACAAAAAATAAAAAGTGTTCCGGCTGTTACAATGATTTCTCTCTCTCTTCTGAAATAATATACATGTCACAAGAGAAAGAAATTATGCCCCCAAGATCCTCAGGTACCTCCATCATCCCCTGGTCCCTCCTGATCCATCCCCTGACATAGTGACTTCTTCCTGGAATAAAAAATTATCTACCATCCAGTACCCAGAAACAATAAAAAAATTCTATTGGTTCCTTTTAATCACTGTGATAGACTCTATCATAGTGATCAAAATAAAAAAAATCAATCCCCTCTTTGCCACCCCTTAGTTAGATAAAAATGATTATGTATTTTTTTTCCATTCTTTACAGTTGGGGATAGGATTAGCATTGGGGTTAGGGTTGTGTTAGGGTTAGGATTAGGGTTAGAATTGGCAGTTTTTCAAAGTAAAAAATGATGCTATGATGGCTAGTGTTGAGCTCAAGTGTTTGCTATTTGAGTTTGCATCAGGTGGTCGGGTATGGACGGAGTATCACGGATCACTGCATAATTTTTATAGGTGTAACAGCTTCAAAACATGCAGGGCAGGGACTGAAGCATGCCACTTGAGCACCCATGATATTTGGTGCATACCCAAGTACCCGATGCAAACTGGAGTAGAGAGCACTTGCACTCAACACTAATGGTGACATATTCAATATTACAACCTAATGTTATCAAATTCTGTGTCATACCTGTGGGATCAAATGCTCATTTTACCCTTGAATAACATTCTTGAAGGATGTGGTTTCAAAAATGGGGTCACTTGTGGGAGGTTTCCACTGTTTAGGCACATTATGAGCTCTCCAAATGCAAAATGGCATTCACTAATTATTCCAGCCATGTGCCCAAGCAGTAACCTTCCCCTCAAAATTAGGTATGGGTGTATTCAGGGGAAATTGCACAACAAATTTGAGAGTCCAATTTCCCCTATTATCCTTGTGAAAATAAAAAATGTGTCTAAAGTAAATTTTTTTTAAATAATGAAAGGTTCATTTTTTCATCCCACATTGCTTTAGTTCCTGTGAAGCACCTGATGGGTAAATAAACTTCTTGAATGTGGTTTTGAGCACCTTGAAGTGTGCAGTTTTTGGAAAGGTGTCACTTTTGAGTACTTTCTGTCATATAGGCTCCTCAAAGTCACTTCAAATGTGATGTGGTCCCTGAAAAAAAATGGTTTTGTAAATTTTGTTGGAAAAATGAGAAATTGCTAGTCAACTCTTCTAACTTCCTAATAGAAATTGTTTCCAATATTGTACTGGAGACATGTAAGGAAAGTTATGTATAAACTATTTTGTGTAACTCTGATTTAGAAGTTTTCTCCAAATTTGTTTTTTTCACAAATAAATAGAAATCATATAGAAAAAATATTAACACTATCAGTCTTAGAATTAGTGGGATACGCTGAAGGCTTCCAGGGTTATGGCCTCTTAAATTGACACTGATCAGAATTGTAAAATTTGGCTTGGTCATTAAGGTCAAAATTGGATCAGTAACTAAGAGGTTAAGAATAATTTGCTGATTTACTGGTATTGTGTTGGTTTCAAATCTAACAGTCCTGTGGATTCCATAACCTGACAAGTCAGTACTGTCTTAGCACCATGGAAGTTCTTACTCATTAGTAAGCTGGTAGTCTTTAAGCAGTTGTCAATTGATCAGTGCATGCCATAATGAGTATTTCTAGTATAAAAACATAAATTACACTAAGGTATATGTTGAAAAAAGTGAAACTCTCCTTCATTTAGAAGAGGAAGAAATACAGAAAGTTAAACTTTTTTTGTAATACTCAATGTAACAATTGTCCCACATATTGTCAAACTGTAAATCTTGAAATAAAAAATACTAAAATGTACTTAAAACATATATCAACATATTGAAAGGTAATTACCAGAAAAGCTACCAAGTCGTGGAGAAGTCATATCTGAGCCATCATAAATCTCAAGGGAATCCCAGTTATGTTCCGTGGCAAAACTCAGAACTTGTATCTGTCAAAGTAGATATGATAAAACTTGTTACATAACATGTACTTCATGGCGCTGCTAAAGATCATCAAGTTGATGATTATTACTTGATGGTTACTGAAAATAAAAAAGATATGTTTCTTTTAGTACTGCTGATCTTTAGAATTCCCCTACATTTTTTATTGTGCTCTTAAAGTTTTTCCTATGTACGTTATGTGTAATGCCCATATCCCCTTAGTACTTGGCTCTAAAATGTAACTGGTCTGATTTCAGGTGAGTAGCAATTTTGGAAGAATGAACATTGTTTGTAAAGGCAGCTTGATGTCCATATTAAAAAATTGCAATCATATCAGAAGTTTTCTTGATAAAGGATATGATTTTATTTCTAATCAGAATGTGATAAGAACAATTGTTCTTTGGTCAATTTTCTTTACAAGATATATTTACCTGAATTCCTGAACCTTCTGTCACTATAATTTTCCAAACACAATTCAAGCTATTGCCGTAAGTCTCTGGAAAACCTGGAGATAATATTGTTCCTCTTCGTTCTGTAAAATTTCCACTGCATGGAACTGTAAATAAAAAAAAACTTTCACTTAGCTTGAAGTGTTTTTTAGGTATGAAAAATAGTACTATGCAGCATATGCTGCTGAAAAGAAATATACTACACAAGAGTATATTAATTATGCTCCATTTTTCTCCTCTTGCTGACATGCACATCCCAAAAGTTACACAAAAAGGAAGGAAGGGGAAACAGAGCATAATCTTTAGAGTAAGTAAATTGAAAAGAGAAAATGCATTTGGAAATAATATCAGTTTTCTGCACAGCACAATTGGAAACCTCGTGAAAGATATTTAACTTAGCTAGCAACGATTGTGGTCAATGGCAATTCTGGGCACAATAAATTGCAAATGCAAACATATATTTTGCAAGTCTTTGAAATGTACAAATCACTGAGATACAGTGTTGAAGCCTGTGGAGTGGGAAGTAAGAAGCATAGAGATTGGTATTAACGAACTCTAGGTTATTGAAAAACTTCAGTTATATTGTAATGTTTCAATGTAGGAAAGAGTCAATCAAGTTTACTGACTTTCCAAACATAAGTACTAACATTTGTGTCAGAAGTATTTTAAAGAGGTCTGAACTACCAGAATAGCATTCCTATGATCTTAGTAATGTAGCTTAAAGGTCCAATACATATTAGATTACAGTCAAGTCAGTGAATCTGTCTACATCAGGGCGGGGATTATCATTATGTGTGGGAACACTCACAGAAAGGATTAGATCCAGAGAGTATAAACAAGATTTTTAATTCACCAATGCATTTTGGCATCGTAATGCTGCCGCTTTCAAGGTACAGATCAAGGTTATAGGGCAGCACGGTGGCTCAGTGGTCCTGGGTTCGAATACCACCAAGGACAACATCTGCAAGGAGTTTGTATGTTCTCCCCGTGTTTGTGTGGGTTTCCTCCGGGTATTCCAGTTTCCTCCCACACTTCAAAGACATACTGATAGGGAATTTAGATTGTGAGCCCCATCGGGGACTGTGATGAAAATGTGGGCAAACTGTAAAGCGCTGTGGAATATGTTAGCGCTATATAAAATTAAAGATTATTATTATAAGGTAAAAAGATTCCTTTTTTTACCTTGAAAAAAGTGCTGGTCCAGTGCTGAAATGCATTGATAAATAAATAACCTTGTTTATACTCTTTGGAACTCATCCTTTCCATGAGCACAGCCCACACATTAAGCTATGCTCTGCTTTGCCAAATTGTTATCTGGTCTATACTCTTCTCCAGTCAGGGAGCTGCAGCTATGGCACATCTGGCTTCTAAAGTTGCTGTGTTCTTAAACAACCCTTACAGGTGAGCGCTAGCATCACCATCATTACAGTCTTTCTCGTTACAGTACTGCTCTGTCTCTGCACATTTTTTCCATCCAGATCTTCCCTTTATTTAATCAGGGAGAGTCAAGCATTAAATGTGTGTGGAAGCCTCACAACACAGGATGTCAGAGGAGAGAAAGTTTAGGCTACTTGAATTGGTAGTTCCTACAGAAAAGCCATTGCTATAAGATAAAACTAGGATAGGGGGAGGAATTTAAAAGTAAAATCTTTTTGATTTATATTTAGTCACAAAGGGAAACTTTTATTAAAGAAAAATAAAAGTGTTAAAGTCAAATTTTAACTATTATCACAAATTATTTTAGGAATATTTACTGCCACTAGTGACTTTATCTAGATACATGAGTTACACATTTATAAATCTTAACATTTTACCAATTCTTTCCTGCTGCATTCAAAGGTTGGAATATTGATATCACAAACTTCTCAAATATTTGCTTTTTGTCTTCCCTGAGGCCCTTTTACTGGCACATGGGGCATAATAATAATAAAGAAATCAATAAAGACTCATCTGCCTTTATTAATATGTGTCTGCTGAATACTCCAGATAAGACAATCATTTTCAAAGGTGATTTTCATTATCAAAAATGAAAACATTGACATTCATTTCTGAGGCAGCTTTGTTACATTATCTATTTAATAGCGCAGAATAAAAGGCTTGCAGTCTAGAGTACATTGAATTGATTTGTGCATTATCTGAACATTTATACAGTCAAAGTTTAATATACAGTACTCACTACTGTGCTTATCCTGTTCTTACCAATGTGTGCTACTTAGAGATCACTTTATCATACAATATTACTTATGCAGATTTTTTCCAGTGTAATACACAATGATTAAAACATACTATGAAAATCATGCTCTACAAAGCAAATTAATATACTCCAGTATATTGGTTGCACATATATTTAATGACAAAAAAAGGAATTTACCCAAACAACTTGGAACTGTATCATTCCATTGTGCTAAGGCATTGGGTATTCTCTGACAACGAATAGCTTTTGATCCATGAAGTAGATATCCAGGGTTGCATTCGAATCGAACAACAGATCCTGCAGAAAAATCAGAGCCAATTCTTCTGCCGTATCTGGGCTCAGGAACAGAACTACATTGAGTATCGCTTGTACGAGGGACAGCTGGAAAATACAAAATTTTGCACCAAATTATATACACAATATAAGAAAATATAGAATGATGCAATCAAGATCTGATAACTATAATATGCAGCTACTTTTCAAAGAAAATCTAAAAGGCTAGAATGTGGTTAGGTTATCACATGGACACACGAGACTCATACTTCAAAGCTAATCATCTCATAATATGCAGATGACTGTTAGTTTAAAATGTTTGTAAAATCACCACATTTATCCTACAGAATAATATATTTTGATAAATTTGGCAAGTCTTCTGCTGGTCTACTTTTAAGCTAAGCTTAAAGGGCATCTGTCAGTAGCATCAACATTGCTAAGCCATCTACATGGGTATGTAGGTCATAGAACATTGTATGAAAAGATACTTTGATATCTGCAATTTAAAGTCTTTTTCTGGAAAAATCTAATTTTTCCAGAATCGAAATGAGCTGTTAATATCAATTAGTCGGTCAGTGATCTGAAAGAGAATCTACCTACAGAGTTAATTTTAAAAGAGAGCTGAAGTTACTAGTGAGACACATGTAATGACTGACAGTTTGCTCTTCTGATCTACATTTCTCACACTGGCAATGTCCTTCTTTAATAATAAGCTCTGGAGGCAGATTAACGGGGAGATCTGTGTCTTGTCCATAGATATTATTAGCTCATTTACATATTAAGAAAAACATTGATTATTTTGAAATGTGACCTACATGTGCATGTAGATAGCTCACAAGGGTTAATCCTATTTAAATAGTGTTATGCAAGAATGACCGATGTTTCAGCTATCATCTGTCTATGTGCAGATATTTTTATGGCCAGATGATTTTTCTTACAATTCCCAAAAATTGGTCAAGGACATATTGCTGTTTCCAAATTCTATGACGCTATAGAGAGCCTGTGTGTTGGGCTCTCCATGCAGCTGCAGAGCCAATCAGCTGATCAGCCGTCATGCTCCATATATCAGAGTTCCCGCTGTAGCTTATTCGGTAAGCGCTATAGCTTACCGAAGAAGCAGGGACTCAATCTTATTCGCTCAGCTCTATTAAAGAGGTGGAATCAATATAGGTGCATCAGTGTTTTATAGCTCTTAACTTAAATAATAAATGTTAACTTTATAACCAAAAACATGGAAAAAAGAATACCCTTTCGTGTATAATATAATATAAAGTCTCAAAAATCCTACCCCTTGCTCAGGATCTTTCTAATAGTTGAGACTCCATAATTAATCCATTGATGAAGATGGTGCAAATGTGCATGAATAATGGCCTTGAAAAAGACTTTGTGCAGGTGCAAGGATGATTAAAATATAGAAACAATGTACTTGCAAAAGAGTAACAGATTAGAGTATTACATTGGACTATGGGATGTGCTGGTACATGTACAGATAAATTACCAGAGTTAAGAGACCAAAGTAGCATTTGTAGAATGCGTCAGTATAATAGGTAAAATGAACAGTGCGTCTGCACAACAACCCAAGGTACACTAATATATGATGTGTGGCACAGTCAAAAGTTTTACCATAACCAGGTTCCCCGCATCATGTTTTCACATGCTTTATGCATCTATTAGTCATCTGTGTCTGTACTGTTACACACTTAACACTATGGCTCGTCTGAACAATGAAGGCAACTGTTACCACCCACCTTTCATGTCTACCTCTTTCCTCATAGATTCTAAGCTTGCAAGCAGGGCTCTCATTCCTCTTGGTATCTGTTATGGTCTATGTTATGCTGTAAAGTCTATCATCTGTACAAGTCCCCTCTGAAATGTAAAGTGCTGTGGAAAATGTCGGCGCTATAGAAATTAAATTATTATTAATATAATGTGTTTAGTATATGTGACAGTTTCCAATCAGACAAGAAATATCAGCAAGCACGCTGTTAGGTGCTGGGATTCTCTAGCTGTGCAGGATAGATCCCAAGCATTACCAGGTTCAGTGGTCTTCCATTGTTGTCTGGCTGCTGCGATTGCTGCTCAGCACAGACATCGGTCCCAGCCTCTTGCTCAGGCTCATGGTATACACTTGGTTACTGCTGCCTTTCCAAGTAAGTCTATAGTAACCAGTGTTATAAAGGTGCAGCCTAGTGCTGTGGAATCTAAGTCGAGAAATCACCTTCCAGAGCATGCGCGTGATGTGGCATCTTCCCAATGGTAGTTGGACGTTAGCTGCTCTGGTGATGTGGCAGCTCCAGATTGACCTGCAGGCGATGTCACGGCTGGCTGGGCGCGAGTGTTTGGGGTGGAGCCTAGTGTATAAAAAGCTCTCAGAGGCGCACACCGGTGCACTAGTATCATCTGTGTTATGGTGTGTGAGTGTGGATATACTACCATTCTGTCTGAAGATTGTATAAGTCTGTCTAAGCTCTGGGACTGTACACGTTGGCAGGCAGTTAGCATCAGTGGGGGCAATTAGTCCTTGGCTCAGCATCAGTTTACTTCATGTGTGTGGTTAGCACAGTTGAGTTACTGGGCAAGTCCAACTCTGAGCCTAGAGGGTATTAAATCTAGCAACATATAGGTTTCTCATGCTTTATTCTTGTGACGTTTAACAGGGTATAGCAGTTAGTATTCTTTTTTTAAGTACCGCTCTGTGAAGTAACGGAGTTTGCTACTCAGGTGTCTGTTCACACTGTGTGGCATTAACACAGGGTTTTCTAGCAATCACTCGCTGTTTGTTTTTTCCATTGTTCACACTAGCAGCAGTTATACATCTCTGCATGGTAGACTCCGGGTTGCAATTGCATTTTTTTATTATATTTATTTAGTGCAATCCACACACACACACAGAGGCATAAAACAAATCCATATATCCATACAGTAAGATAGTAATAAACAAATTATTACCTGACACATGTTCATGTGAACAAATATACACTGCTCAAAAAAATAAAGGGAACACTTAAACAACAGAATATAACGTCAAGCAAATCAAACTTCTGTGAAATCAAACTGTCCACTTAGGAGGCAACTCTGATTGGCAATCAATTTCACATGCTGTTGTGCAAATGGAATAGACAACAGATGGAAATTATTGGCAATTATCAAGACACCCTCAATAAAGGAGTGGTTCTGCACGTGGGGACCACAGACCACATCTCAGTACCAATGCTTTCTGGCTGATGTTTTGGTCACTTTTGAATGTTGGTTTTGCTTTCACACTCGTGGTAGCATGAGACGGACTCTACAACCCACATAAGTGGCTCAGGTATTGCAGCTCATCCAGGATGGCACATCAATGTGAGCTGTGATAAGAAGGTTTGCTGTGTCTGTCAGTAAATTGTCCAGAGGCTGGAGGCGCTACCAGGAGACAGGCCTTGTGCAAGGAGGAACAGGATGAGCACTGCCAGAGCCCTGCAAAATGACCTCCACCAGGCTACAAATGTGCATGTGTCTGCACAAATGGTTAGAAACTGACTACATAAGGAAGATCTGAGTGCCCGACATCCACAGATGGGGGTTGTGCTCACAGCCCAACACTGTGCGGCCCTCCAAAGAAATGCCACCCCACACCATTACTGACCCACTACCAAACCGGTCAAGATGAAGGATGTTGCAAGCAGCAGATTGCTCTCCACAGCATCTCCAGACTCTGTCACATCTGTCACATGTACTTAGTGTGAACCTGCTTTCATCTGTGAAGAGCACAGTGTGCCAGTGGCGAATTTTCCATTACTAGTGTTCCTGTTATGGTCACGTGTGGCTGGACACAGTGCCTCCAGCAGGGCGGATTTAGATGACACGCGTGATCCTGGATACAACGCTTCCAGTAGGGCGAATTTAAATAATAAAACGTGCAGCTGGATACGCCGCCTCCAACAGGCGAATTTCGGAAATACACGTATGTCTGGAAACCCCGCCTCCAGTAAGGCGAATTTAAACAATAAAAGGGAAAACCTGGGTAACAATAACAATGGTGGCCCTGCGATAGGGAACGGGGATGTAGAGACCTCCTGCACTCCCCTGAGTCAGTGTCTCTACACTCCTAACGTTCCCTAGGCCGGTTCCGCACCAGGCGCTGATCAGGAGCCTAAAAACCCTGACTTGCCATGCACCTAAACCCTTACTAGTGAAGTGGATGGTGTGGAAACTAATCCCACCACTGCACTAAAACACATATAAGGAAAAGAGACAAAACAGCGAAACACCACTTAGCTTTGCTCTGTTACTTACGCTCCCAGCAACAGAGCCCGCGTGCATCTTTTCCTCCGACCGGATCCAACACCTTAGTGCAGCCTTGGAGCAAACAGAGTCCACCACCTGCGTGCAGCTGTCCAGAAACAGAGTCCAGCATATGAGTCCAGCTTTCCAGCAAAAGAGTCCAGCATCTTGAGTCCAGCTTTCCAGCAACTGAGTCCAGCATCATGAGTGCAGCTCTACACCATAGCTGCCACTCCACCAAGCCATGCAAGAACTCCTTGCTGACACCATAGCTGCAACTCCACCAAGCCATGCCAGCCCTCCTCGCAGACACCATAGCTGCCACTCCAGAACTCTCACTGAGCTACCTGGGACTCTTCTTCAGCTCCATCCTTCACCCAGGCATGCTTATAACTGAGGACTATCACCAACAGTGATTACCACACCTGACACTCATTTATAGAGCAATCACACCTGTTTTATAATTACGTGCACAAACTAAAGTAACCAAAGTGCAATGACCCTAATGGCCACCGGGGGGAAACTAAGAAAAAGACACCACTGTGTAATAACCATTAATGGCCACTGGGGCAAAACCAACCCTGTGCAATCAGCTCACAGGAAAAAAAAGGTTACTTGTGCATTTTCTCTGTCATATCCAACCTGGATCATGACAGTTCCGTGGCAAATGCCAAGCTTCCTGCATGGACAAATATGTTTGGAGCTGATCACAAGACATATATTTGGCATGAATAGTGTTTGAATATGGACTGAATATGTCAAAATCAGATTCAGTGCTAAAATTCGAACAAATTCATAGTAACATAGTAACATAGTTAGTAAGGCCGAAAAAAGACATTAGTCCATCCAGTTCAACCTATAAAATTCTGTCAGAATAAATCCCCAGATCTATGTCCTTCTAAAGAACCTAACAATAACTATAAGATGCAATATTGTTACGCTCCAGGAAGACATCCAGGCCTCTCTTGAAACCTTCAACTGAGTTCGCCATCACCACGTCCTCAGGCAGGGAATTCCAGATTCTCACTGCCCTAACTGTAAAGAATCCTCTTCTATGTTGGTGGAAAAACCTTTTCTCCTCTAGACGCAGAGAATGCCCCCTTGTAACCGTCACCTTCCTTGGTATAAACAGATCCTCAGAGCGATATTTGTTATGTCCCCTTATTTACTTATAAATGGCTATTAGATCGCCTCTCAGTTGTCTTTTTTCTAGACTAAATAATCCTAATTTTGCTAATCTCTCTGGGTATTCTAGTTCCCCCATCCCCTTTATTAATTTTGTTGCCCTCCTTTGTACCCGCTCTAGTTCCATTATATCCTTCCTGAGCACCGTGCCCAAAACTGTACACAGTTCTCCATGTGCGGTCTAACCAGAGAATTGTACAGAGGCAGTATAATGCTCTCATCATGTGTATCCAGACCTCTTTTAATGCACCCCATGATCCTGTTTGCCTTGGCAGCTGCTGCCTGGCACTGGCTGCTCCAGGTAAGTTTATCATTAACTAGGATCCCCAAGTCCTTCTCCATGTCAGATTTACCCAGTGGTTTACCGTTCAGTGTGTAATGGTGATATTGATTCCTTCTTTCCATGTGTATAACCTTACATTTATCATTGTTAAACTGCATCTGCCACCTTTCGGCCCAAGTTTCCAACTTATCCAGATCCATCTGTAGCAGAATACTATCTTCTCTTGTATTGACTGCTTTACATAGTTTTGTATCATCTGCAAATATCAATATTTTACTGTGCAAACCTTCTACCAGATCGTTAATAAATATGTTGAAGAGAATAGGTCCCAACACCAAACCCTGCAGTACCCCACTGGTCACAGGGACCCAGTTAGAGAATATACCATTTATAACCACCCTCTGCTTTCCATCACTAAGCCAGTTACTTACCCATTTACACACATTTTCCCCCAGACCCAGCATTCTCATTTTGTGTACCAACCTCTTGTGTGGCACGGTATCAATCACTTTGGAAAAATCAAGATATACCACATCCAATGACTCACCTTGGTCCAGTCTATAGCTTACCTCTTCACAAAAACTGATTAGATTGGTTTGACAGGAGCAATTCCTCATAAACCCTTGCTGATATGGCGTTTAAGTTATTCTCATTGAGTTAATCCAGAATAACATCCCTCAGAAACACTACAAATATTTTACCAACAATAGAGGTTAGACTTACTGGCCTATAACTTCCAGGTTCACTTTTAGAGCCCTTTTTGAATATTGGTACCACATTTGCTATGCGCCAGTCCTGTGGAACAGACCCCGTCGCTATAGAGTCTCTAAATATGAGAAATAATGGTTTGTCTATTACATTACTTAGTTCTCTTAGTACTTGTGGGTGTATGCCATCCAGACCCATAGATTTATCTATTTTAATCTTATTTAGCCGGTTTTGCACCTCATCTTGGGTTAGATTGGTGACCCTTAATATAAGGTTTTCTTTGTCTCTCGGCATTTCACCTATCATTTCATTTTCCACCGTGAATACAGTGGAGAAGAAGGTGTTTAATATATTAGCTTTTTCCTCATCATCTACAACCATACTTTCCTCACAATTTTTTAATGGGCCTACACTTTCACTTTTGATTCTTTTACTATTGATATAGTTGAAGAACAGCTTGGGATTAGTTTTACTCTCATTAGCAATGTGCTTCTCTGTTTCCTTTTTGGCAGCTTTAATTATTTTTTTAGATAAAGAATTTTTCTCCTTATAGTTTTTTAGAGCTTCAATGGTGCCATCCTGCTTTATTAGTTTAAATGCTTTCTTTTTACTGTTAATTGCCCCTCTTACTTCTTTGTTTAGCCACATTGGGTTTTTCCTATTTCTTGTCCTTTTATTCCCACAAGGTATAAACCGCTCACAGTGCCTATTAAGGGTGTTCTTAAACATTTCCCATTTATTTTCTGTATTCTTATTTCTGAAGACATTGTCCCACTCAACCAGATTAAGGGCATCTCTAAGCTGGTCAAACTTTGCCTTCCTAAAGTTCAGTGTTTTTGTGACTCCCTGACATGTTCCCCTAGCGAAAGACAAGTGAAACTGTACAATATTGTGGTCGCTATTTCCTAGATGCCCAACAACCTGCAGATTTGTTATTCTGTCAGGTTATTCGCTCATTTCTATTCATTGCAGTCGATGGAAAATGTGTCTGGTAAATAGACATCGATTTTCTTCCATTTAAAACTGATTCAGTAGGCAAAAAAACGATGGCCAATTAACGTGTCAATTTTCCATAGAATACAGTGTTAAAAAAATGAATCCCATTGAGATCAGTTTTTTAGCTCAACAAAAAAATGTATGCCTGCACAACTTTTTTTGTTAAAGGATTGCTGCTGGATACTTTCTAAAAGATGATTATTGGACATATTAACATAGCCTGTAAAGCTGATCCTGAAAAGATCCCTCCAAATCAGACACTGTCAAATCCAAAACATATAAAAAATTCTTCTGGAAAAAAAACATAAATTACTCCCAACTTATTCCGGAAAAGTAATAACAAACTTGCAAAACTTCCTTAAGAAAAAGCACTTCCTTAAGTGGTTTTTGCTTAATAAATATTCATCTCTGAATAGCTCAAAAGATACTGTGTGAACATACAAGCTTTTTAAGAATTTCATTATATATTACCTTAAGTATGGCAAAGATTACCTTTAGACACTTTTCATGATCAGCATCTAAGGGTAAGTGCGGATTTTGTTCGAAAATCCGCAGGGAAATCTGCAGGACAAAGGTCCTGCGGTTTATCTGTGGATTAGCCTGCGATTTTGCCCTGTGGTTTCACACCTCATAATGATAAGGTGTAAAACCGCAGCGGAAACCACACAAAGAATTGACATGCTGCAGATTGTAACCCACAGCAAAACCGCTTGGATAAATTTGCAGCATGTGCACTGCGTTTTTTTTCCCATAGGATATAAAAGGTACTGTACAACAAAGAATCTGCTGCGGACCCGCAGAGCCAAAACCGCTGCGGATCCGCAGCAGAATCCGCAGCGTGTGCACATGCCCTTAAGTGTTAAACTTTCAATGTGAATATTATGAGCAATAAAACATCCTCAGTAAAATGTTGCAGAAATTCTGCATCTAAATTCCAGCTGGTAAACCTTGCTTTATCTGCTACAAGTTGTATCTGGTGTTAGCGTCTTTCTTCTCTATTCCTTTCTTGTGTTTTACAGTGGGAATATTCACCTGGTGTGCTCAATGGCAGAAATTCAAGCTTAGAATAAACATCTTTTCTTCCTGTGTCTTCCAAAATCTTCTGTTAAAACATTTCCATTGGGACCTAAAATTGCAGTCTGTGCTGCAATTTTGTTTCAATCAACGACACAGCAATGGAAATATAAAAATGATTGCTCAGCTACACTTAAAATAAAGATTGCCTTTTTTGCTTAAAGAAAACATGCAGTATATGGCTTTGGATCCAGAATGTTGTAAAAATACTGTATATCTTTCTGTAGATATTAATCTGTACGTTTGATATTTTGATGTAACTGTAGACAATAAAGTATTTAGACTTAATTATTAATGGCTAACAACTAAAACTTTTGTCTGCATTAACATTTTTTCTTGATGTGAATAGCTAGACACTAATTTCAAATTTTATTTTTGTCCCTAGCTACCTAAAAAGCAGGATAGGGAAAAATATGAGAAACATCATGAAAATGAAGAGATACCATAGTGAAAATATTATATTTCTACAGGGCTAGAAAAATGATACATTCAATAAAGATAGTGTGCAGGAAAATTGTAAATTGCTATAATATTTTCAATCTTTATTTTTATCTCTTGGCCTTCACTTGCCCTATAAAGGTACTGTCACACTTAGCGATGCACCAGCGATCCAGACCAGCGATATGATGCGGTCAGGATTGCTGGTACATTGCTAAGTGGTCGCTAGTGAGCTGCCACATAGGCAGATCTCACCAGCAACATCGCTGGGGACGGGGGTCGCTACTTACCTGTCACACCAGGTGATCCTGCGTCCTCCCGCCCGCCTCCACGCGTAGCTCGTCGTCACAGCAGGAAGCGCCGCAGGAAGCTGACAACGAGAAACAGTCCAGCCTGTTCTCGTGCGATCAGCGATAAGCAGCGGGGGGAGCAGGTTGTAGGTAAGTATCACACACAGCGATATCGCTAGCAATATCGCTATAACGTCACAAGTTATAGCGATATTGCTAGCGATATCTCTTAGTGTGACAGGCCCTTTAGTGCTCCTTGTATCAGGTAGACTCTAATTCTGAATTCTACCCACCAGTGTGTATTTTCAGTCTTTTTATGTATGTACCTTTAATGCGATAACATAAAGATTGGTCATATGTTTATACTTTACAATTGCCAGGTACATATCCTTTATAGGAGGTCTTTGCTTAAAAGCGTATTTCCATCTCCAAAATCCTATCCCATATGTAGTAGATGTAATAATAATTATATTAGCAAATACCTCTAATTAGAAATGTAGTATATTATTTGCTATGTCTCTTTCCTCATGTGCAGACATTGCAGGACCTGAGCTAACTAACTGTTACGTCATCAGTGGATGCAACCAGGGATACCTAAGGTCCTGCAGTGCCCTGCAAATGAGGAAAGAGATATAGTGAATAAAAAAACTATACTACATGTGTAATTTGAGGTATTTGCTAATATTATTATTACAGCTACTACATGTTGGGATAGGATATTGGAGATGGGAATACCGCTTTAAGTATGGTGCACAAGTAGAGTTGTTGAGTTAGTTGAGTTTTCTAAAGATATTCTTGGCTAGCAAAATAGTGAATCATACCATTTTCCCTAACACAGTTTTCCTAGTTTATAAAATATTGACATTTCACTAGGATATGACATCAACACATGTTTGTGGGTATCAAAGGTGCTGAGCAGGAGAAAACCTGGTAAGGGGAAGCAGTTCACAATGGATTATCAATATATTTTATTTTCAGGATTTCTCATAGATTTCTAGTATGCCATCACTGTGGTATACAAGGAAAAAAACAGAGGTATCACTTATGTGCTGCTGAAATAAAATCTTAAGTGAAATTATAACATTTATTCAAATAGGTTTAAAAGTCAACATGTTTCGAGGTCATGCAGGACCTCTTCATTAGGAGAAACCTAGTCTAGTGAGTGTATTCTCCCCTTTTCCTGACACCCCTTTGTCATTTGAAAAGACCCTATTGTGCTTTCTTGTTCCCAGTTTCACTTCACATCACTGTATAATGGGAAACCCATTTAAATTACATCCTAGGCATCCACTTTAAGTGTTGTTTTTTCTGTGTGTTCTCTGACATGTATGCCGTACATGGAGCATCAATTACTAAGGTCACATAACATTTTAGAAATACCTGTAGTAGAAAAAACTCAACCAAACCCCAAATTTTTACATAAATAAAATGAATAATATAAAAAAAAATTGAAAAGTGCTATGGAACATCCATTTCTGACCTGAAAATGTAAACTATAAACTCTACATAATTCCCTCTGGCTTCTGCCAAAATAATACTTTTCTACAAGTCTATGAGCATAGCTTGTAATTAGCTTCAAGTGAATTAAGAAAAAAAACTCCATTTGCTGCTGCCGTTTTCCTAAACCTTAGACGATCAGGCAAAAAAAGACAAAAAAATAATAATTACACTCATCTCTCTGCTCACAGGTCCCACCACCCCCACAGCTGAATTTGAGTCTCGGCAGATTCGCTCATTTCTAGTGCATCTGTAATTGAGAAATTACCTTTCAGCTATTTCTGTTTGCAAACATCTTAACGAGATATTTTTGGACAGTACAGCACTCTTTACCTGCATGGTATGTAAAAGAATGTCACTAGCAATCATTTTTTAGCATTGAAGCTATGTGATACTTGACATAATTTTAATTACTGACTAATGTATTTTTCATTTTGAAGTAGATTAAGTTTGATATTTATATTTGTTTATCTTTCTTGTTTTGATTATGGATTCCATTATACTGCTTGCTTATACATTCTTGAAAAAGCAATTTAGACAAATGCATTTACCCATTGTTTCTATAATTGCCTTGTGTTAGGGCTATTAGCTAATTTTCTAATCAGATTAATCCTCATTACATTTTGGACAGCAATGATACAAATAAAGATTTCTTTATTTCTCTAGTCTTATACGAAATGTTTACTAAATATAAACCTGGGTCATTGTTAAATAGGAATTCTGTTTCCCCTGTAATTATTTTCCATCCTCTAAGGCCCCTTTACATTTAACGATGCACCAGCGATCCCGACCTGCGATATGACCCGGTCAGGATCGCTGGTGCATCGCTAAATGATCGCTAGTGAGCTGTCACAAAGGAAGATCTCACAGCGATGCAGCAGCAATACAGCGGATGATACTTACCTTTCTGATGCGGCGATCCTGACGTCCTCCGTCCGCGTCCACGCGTCGCTTGTCGGCGCCAGCAGGAAGCCCAGCAGGAAGCGCCCGATGAGAAATGGAGCTGCGCGATCTCGCGCGATCAGCGATGGACAGTGGGGGAGCCGGTCGGAGGTAAGTATCACACATAGCGATATCGCTAGCGATATCGCTGCTGCGTCACCAAATCGGTGATGCTTTAGCGATGTTGTTAGCGATATCGCTATGTGTAAACCCCCCTTTAGTAAGTGTTTTACACTGCTGTGAAACAAAATTGAAATCATCCCAGTGGAAAGTGAACAGAGAATAAGGTCAACCAGGAATATAGAGTGATAAATAAAATGATTGGTTTTGCTGGTGAGATTAGTGTGTTTATTCCGAAAGCAGATGCTGTTCACAACAACTCAAGCCAAAGAACATTCTTCTAATTGAATTCATAGTAAAAATGCATTATGCATTCTATCTTTTCTAACCATTTATTAAAAAAAGTTTGGCTAAGTAATGTTTATGAACTCTGAATAGCAAAAAGTGAATTTCATATCACAACAGATCTATCGTCTGGGACCACACTGAAAACATGCCATGCATATCCCTAATACAGTGCCAACAGAGCTGATAGGTATCAAATCATTAGTTTTTGGTGCCCATGGTATTATAGATCCCTTTAAAATTACCATATTCCAACAATCTCTACTCGTGAGGCACAATTCTGTATGACCTTTTTGTGCTGCTTTGAGGGGTTCTATGCTTGCAGCTCTGCTTTCTTAAGCCTTTAAGAATGCCCTTAAGCCTTCACAGAGTGCACGCATTGAACATGAAACTGACTAATTTCCAAAGAAGACCCTTAACATACAGCTCTGGCACAAATTAAGAGACCTCTTTCAAATGTTCAGTTTGTCTGATTTTTCTCTTTATAGGTATATTTTTTATTAAAATGTAAATTGTTCTTTTACATTTTTTATTTTTTTCTGACAAAGAAAAATGGTCAAAACTAAAAAAAATTGCTTTCAGCAGTATGTGCGTATGAGCGAATGTTAATGTATTGTTTCACCACCACACAGTTTCACTTTTGGCAGTAACACATCGCCTATTAACACAACAGGTCATTCTCATGGTAACATTTATTTTTGGAAATTAAAATATAAAGGGGATGATATTAGCAGTGCTGAGTGTGACATACAGGCATATAATATCTTCATAACACTTTATCTTATACGCAGTACTGTATTCATTTAATAAATTATGAAAATATTATCTACTAGTCTGTCATACTCAGCACCACTTATATCATCCCGTCTTTTTGTCTTATTTTTGAAATTATTTATTTGATACATGGTCATTCCTGCACCATACCATCATCTGGAGCAGTTGCAGCTAATTCATTACATCTGTGACTTTGAAACAGAGTTTCTTACAAAAGTATTCACCTACCTCGACATTTTTTCTGTTTTGCTACCTCACAACCTGGAATTTCACTAGTTTTTTTTATGGTTTGCATCAGTTCATGTAAAGAACATGCCTATAACTGTGAACATTTGGTTTTCTTTTTATTGTAATGCAAACAAAAAATAGAAAACTTCAGTGTGCACAACTGTTTACCCCTAAAGTCAATACTTTGTAGCGCCTCCTTGTGTGGCAATAACAGCTGTAAGACACTTTGGATAAGTCTTTATGAGCTATCCACATCTAGGATTTTTGCCCATTCCTTAAGATAAAACTGCTCCAGCTCCTTCAAGTACGATGGTTTCCTCTGGTAAACAGCAATCTGCAAATCTTATCACAGATTCTCAATTGGAATAAGGTCTAAGCTTTGACTAGACTACTGCAAAACATATGTACATTTCCCCTTAAACTACTCAAAAGTTGCTTCAGCAGAATAAAAAAACTAGCGCAAGCTCAGTGAAGAGCTATCAGGATGGTGAGCGGACTGCAAACTATGTCCTACGAGGAACAGTTAAACGGTATGTAAATGTTTAACTTGCAAAAAATAATGCTAAGAGAACACTTAATGCCTGTTTACAACGATCTGAAGGGATGTTACAGTATAGAAGGATCATCCTTATTCTCATTTGCACATGGAAATACAAGAAACAATTGAATGAAAATGAAAGGGAGAAGATACAGATTTGACATTAGAAAAACCTTGTTGCCTGTGAGGGTGATCAATAAGTGGAACAGGCTGCCAAAAGATTGAGTTCTCCTTCAATGGAAGTCTTCAAACAGAGGCTGGACAGCTCCTTCAGGGTTACCTTTGGTCTCTGTGCTGCCTCTCTGAATATTGCCATTCTTGCTTGGGTTCATATTTTTCGTAGGTATTGTTATAGTACTGTGTTCTTTCCATTTGATGACCATGGATTTGAGCTCCGGGGGATCATCAGATATTGGGGTTTTTTTATAACCAAATCCTGACTTGTACTTCTTAACAACTTTGTCCCTGACTTGTTTGGAGATCTCCATGGTTTTCATGGTGTTTTTTGGTTAATGGTGACTCTTGATTAATTGTCTTGGAGCCTCTTTGGCCTTTCAGAAAAGGTGTGTATATACTAATGACCATGTGGCAGTTAGATTGAACACAGGTGAACTTCCTTTTACTAAGCATGTGACTTATGAGTGTAATTGCTTGCACCAGAAAGTTTTTAGGGACATCTAACAAAAAGGGTAAAGGCATTTGCACATGCCAATTTTTAGTTATTTGATCCTATAAATTTAATTTATATTTGTATTTTTCTCACTTCAACAATTAGTGCTGATGAATCACAGACAAATCACATTGTAAAATATTTAAACAGAGGTTGTAATGTAACAAAACAGGTAAAATGCCAATGAGGGAGTACTTTTGCATGTCACTGTATGCCCTTTCTTTCAGACTTCATCAACTCCACTTCATGAAAGATTTCTGCATTATGGAGTGTTCTGTGTTTTTATTCTCTTTATAGATTCATTACACTTATTTTTATGTCTGCTTATAAAATGTTAAATGACAAACCGTTTGCTTAGCAATAGTCATGGGAAAATCATTTGAGATATCTCCCGTCCTTCCATTTGCTGTTAATATGCAGCAGGGCCAATGAGCCCAGTTATTAGAAGACACCAGCCTGTGACCACAGCAACTGAGTGCACTTTTACACTTTATGGACATATACCTCTCTCCTTTGGTAAATTTAGAAGAAAAGACCAGTGCAGAAATGCCCAAAAATAAAGATATAATAAAATCACAAATTTTTATTGAAGACACAGATAAAATATTGACAGTTAGTGAGTACAAGAGTGACACAAGGAAAAATTGCAGAGTGTGAATGAACAGTGTACCTCAATAAAATGATGAATAGCCAGGTTTTGTAGAGAATTTTTTCATGACATATGATCACAAGAAAAGGAGCATAGAGAGTTAATGAATAAACAAATGGCCAGCACCAATAAGTAAAGGAAAAATCCGAGGCTGGTTACTATGCTACAGAATCTAGCTCCAGAAAAATCTTGTGGCCAAACACATAATGATTATTACAACACATACCAGGGAGAGGCACCACTGGACACCCACTCTGCAAACCCCAATGCGCGTTTCGGATATAGTTCCCCCTATCATCAAAAAATTCTCTACAAAACCTGGCTATTCATCATTCTATTGAGGTACACTGTTCATTCACACTCTGCAATTTTTCCTTGTGTCACCTTTGTACTCACTCTTGTACTCACTAACTGTCAATATTTTATCTGTGTCTTCAATAAAAATTTGTGATTTTATTATATCTTTATTTTTGGACGTTTCTGCACTGGTCTTTTCTTCTGAATTTAATGTATGCTTTCAGTGTGTCCTACCCTGTTACAATGAGCTGGGATATGATTTCATTATATTTACTTCTATTTTTGATTTTTTTACACATGATGGTATTTGTTTCTAGCTCGTTGTGCCGCTTTTTCTGTTGCTTATCACTCTTTCCTTTGGTATCATATCTGCACATTCATACTTTTGCCTCCCTTTCCTTGGAATGGTCAGTCGCACTGGTACCACACCCCTAAGCATTCTATGTTCTATCCCTTTTCACCTGCCTCTCATCCTAGATTTCAATTTGAGCTTCCTTGTTCTCCAGAACTTTCCTCTAAGTATTTTCAATCACCAACATTTTCAAGAGACCATCCTTCATCTTCACTAGTGGTCCACTGTCTCTTCCCAGCAAGCAAGTTAGAATCCCTCCATTCTTTAACCAAATAGTCCTAGTTTTGAGCTAGCTTAATTGATTTTTTAATGATCAGGTATGATGATCCTTTAAAAGGTCTGCAGCCTAGTCAGACTAGGCTCTCTTTTACCCTGGGAAATACAGCATGTGGTTTAAGCTATTGTGGAACACAGTCTTTTTCTCCTATATGTTGTTCACTTCTCATGATTGGGCAATTTCAAACAAAGTGAAGAAGTACATGCATCCAGTGAGATCTCTCTGATAGCACCCACTTGGACTAAAAAAGCATTACCTCATTCATGTGTCCAGTACAACATGAAACATTTAATGAAAGTTCCTCTTTAGCTCCCTCACTCCAAAGCCTGTTTTCACCTTGCTAACAGGCCAAATTTTCCAACTCTGACTAGCGTCACTTTATAAGGTAATAACTCTGGAACGGTTTAATGTATCCTAGTAATTCTGAGATTGTATTTTTTTGTGCATATTGTACATTATGGTAGTGGTAAATCTAGGTTTGTAATTTTTGCACTTATTTGTGAATCAGAATTTTTTGAAAAATTCACAATTTTCAAAGTTTTAATTTTTATGCCCTTAAACCAGAGAGATACATCACACAAATCAGTTAATGGCTAAGAAATAACAATTCTCACATGTCTAGTTAAAATTGCCATCATATTTTAAGCATCACTTTTTTTGTTAGGAAGCTAAAAGGGTTCATCAGCAATTTTACATTTCTCAACCAAAATTAAGAAAAATATATTTTTTAGGGAACACATCCCACGTGCAGTAACTTTGAGGGACCTATGCAACAGAAAATACCCAAAAATGACATCATTTTAAAATATGCTCCCCTCAAAATTGCATTCTAGTAGTTTATTAGAGCTTTATTTGCTTCACAAGAAGTAAAGCAATCAGGTAGGAAAAAATATTAAATTTTCCCTTAAAATGTTGATTTAGCTCATTTTCACAAAGGTAGAAGGAAAAAATGGACCCAGAAAATTGTTGTACAATTTCTCCTGAGCACTATGATACCCCATATATGGTGAAAAACTGCTATCTGGGCCCATGGCAGGGCTTGAAAGAGAAGGAGCGTCATTTGACTTTTGAAGCACAAAATTGACTAGAACAGATAGCGAATGCCATATCACACTTGGAGAACACCTGTTATCCCTAAACAGTGGAAAATCCAAAAAAATGTTGCATCAGCAGATACCCCATGTGTCATGGGAAACTACTGTTTGATCACACTGCCAAGCACTGAAAGGAAGGAGCTATATTTGATGGAATGGCATGTGAGCGCCATGTTGCATTTAGAGAGCCCATGAATGCCTAGACAGTAGAAAACTCTGACAAGTTACCACATTTTGGAAATTACACCTTTTAAGGAATTTATTTAGAGCTGTGCTGAGCACTTTGAACCAACAGGTGCTTTACAGAATTTTACAACTTTGAGTGAGATAATTACGAAAAAAAATTTTTTATTACAATAATGATGCTTTATCACCAATTTTTTCATTTTCACAATAGTAAACTGGAGATAACTAATGGTATAACTTGTTGATCAATTTCTCCTGTGTACACCAATACCCAATATGTGGTCAAAGACTACTTTTGCAGCGCTGTGAAAAGCTCAGAAGGAAAGCAGTGCAATATTATAGTGGAGATTTTGCAGTTATGGTTTGCGGTTGTCATGTCATATTGCCACTGAACAGCAGGATCGTCTCAAAAGTGACCTCATTTTGCAAGCTACAATCCTCAATTATTTTATCTAAGGGTGAAGTGATCATATTGACATATTGACAACACAGGTATGTCACAGAACCTCATAACATTAGGCAGTGAAGAATAAATTAGCTACATTATTACCACAAAAATGTTGTTTTAGCCCCAGATTTCACATTTTCTTATGGGGAAATTGGTAAAAATGGCATCAACATTTGTAACACAATTTTTGCTGATCGTGATAATACCCTATGTGTGCCTGTACAGCACTACTTAGCTACATGGCGGGACTCAATAGGGATGGAGCGCTATTTGACTCTTGGAGCACAGATTTTACTAGAATAGCCTGTGGACCTCATCTATAAAGCCCCTAAGTTCCAGAACAACAAAATTACCCCTCAAGTGACACCATTTTTGAAATTACATCCTTCTGGGAATTTATCTACAGGTGTAGTGACGATTTTGACTCAATGGGTATTTCCAGATATTTATTTCAGACAATTTTTTTAATGTCAATGTTGGCTTGAATTGAGGTAACAGCCCATATGGACCCTATCACAGTGGTCAAAATAAAAAAAATAGTAAATCATAAACCCCTTTGTCACCCCCTTATTTAGTGAACATTAATAAAATAATTTTTCCTTTATTTTTTCCATTCTTTGGAGTTAGGCTTAGGGTTGGATAAGGGTTGGGGTTGGGGTTAGGGCTACATTAGGGGTGTGTTAGGTTTAGGGTTGGGGTTTATTTCAAAAGTAAAAATTAAAAGTGACAATATTTCAGCTAGTTTTGAGTGCAAGTGCTCGCTACTTGAGTTTACATTGGGTGCTCGGGTATGCATCCATGTTTTTTGGGCTGTTTAAGAGCTGAAAAATATGTGGGGCAAACAACTGCAATATTCGATGCATAGAGCAGCACGGTGGCTGAGTGGTTAGCATTGCAGCACTGAGGTCCTGGGTTTGAATCCCACCAAGGACAACATCTGCAAGGATTTTGTATGTTCTCCCTGTGTTTGCATGGGTTTCCTCCGGGTACTCCAGTTTCCTCCCACACTCCAAAAGACATATTGATAGGGAATTTAGATTGTGAGCCCCATTGGGGACAGTGATGAAAATGTGTGTAAGCTGAAAAGCGCTGCGGAATATGTTAGCACTATATAAAAATAAAGATTATTATTATTATATCCAAGCACCCAATGCAAACTGGAAAAGAGAGCACTTGCGCTCAACACTACTGATAACATATTAAATTTGACGACCTAATGTTATCAAATTCTGTGTGGCACCTGTGGGTTTGAAGTGTTCACTACACCCCTGGATAAAATCCTTGAGGGTGTGATTTCCAAAATGGGGTCAATTGTGGGAGGTTTCCACTGTTTAGGCACATCAGGTGCTCTCTAAACATGACTTGGAGTCCGCTAATAATTCCAGCAAATTTTACATAGAAAAGTCAAATGGCACTGCTTCCCTTCCGAGCCCTGATGTGCGCCCAAACAGTAAACTTTCCCCACAAATAAGGTATCGGCATATTAAGAAGAAATTGGACAACAAATTTTGTGGTCCATTTTCTCCTGTTACCCTTGTGAAAATAAAAAAGTTTGGGTTTATAACAATTTTTTTGCGAAAAAAATTTTATGCTCATTTTTCCTTCCACATTGCTCCAGTTCCTGTAGAGCTCCTGAAGGGCTAATAAACTTCTTCAATGTGGTTTTGAGCACCTTGAGGGGTGCAGTTTTTAGCATGTTGTCAATTTTGGGTATTTTTTGTCATATAGACTCCTCAAAATCACTTCAAATGCGATATTATCCCTAAAAAAATGGTTGTCTAAATTTTGTTGGAAAAGTGAGAAATCATTATGTTTCCAAAATTGTACTGATGTAAAGTAGACATGTGGGAAAATATTATTTATTAATTATTTTGTATGACATAACACTTCGATTAAGGGCATAGGAATTAAAAGTTCACCAAATTTCCTTTTTTTCACAAATAAATCCAAATCATATCAAAGAAATCATGAAGTACAATATGTCATGAAAAACCAGTGAGATCCATTGAAGCATTCCAGAGTTGTAACCTCATAAAGTAACACTGGTTAGAATTGTAAAACTTGACTTGGTCATTAAGGTCAAAATTGGTTTGATCACTAAGGGGTTAAATCTATAACACAAACATTGGCTATGCTGAAATTTAGGCAATAAAGCCTTTGTCAATTATACCAAAACAGCTTAATAAATATTATACTTCTAAATATCAAACTGTTCAGAATATTATAGGAGAAATGTTCAGTTACCTTGGTAAACAAAATGAAATCCCTTGGCAGGTGCACCATTGGTTGTGCTAAATCTCAGAAGGATGTGATTAGAAGCAGCTAATGGCATTGTCTCTCCTGAAAAACAGTAAATTATTATATTAAGAGATTGATTATGGGTCATATGCATACATTTTACTTAAAAATAATAAAAACACAATTTTTAATACAATTTATGCTAATTTCTTGGCAAACTAGCAAATTGTTTTCAAGAATATTAAACTGAATTTTATGAATATCTTTCAATAAACATGTACCAGTGAAAACAGAGTTTGATTTGTAGCTTTCAAGTCACATAAACCTATTAATATTTATACATTTATAGCAATTATAATTCCCCATCCCGTTTCTAACATGATTGAATCAAAGTTGTTTAGCCAACAACTTTGTCCAGCCCATTTTGGGGTTTTTGTGTGAAATTATGTCCATATTGTATCTTTTTCTGTTTTTTTTTGCAATACACACAAAGGAAATATATATATGTATTCATTCAATGCATTCATCAAATTATATAACACTGCGTACTTATAATTGCTCATTTTGCCTTTGTGCCAAACTAATTTTTCTCTGCTTTATGTAGAAACAGGAAATCTTATTTCCCAGCGTCAGTGACATCATTGCTAGTCGCAGCCGCTCAGTCACTAGTGGGTCTCAACCTGGATGGTCGCATATTGGCACCATCCAGGTTGAAAACTATTTCTCCCCCAGACGTGCATTATGGCGTGGGACAGAATAACAGATAGGTATGTTATATTTTTGTTTTATTATTTTTGGTTTATTACAGGAGAACGAGGGCTTCGGTGGAATTAGGCAAGGTCGTAAGTATGGTTTAATTAACATTATTAAAAGGAGTCTGTGTCTTTCTTTCAATTTAAGGACTTTTTTCTGGGTGTTTGTGTTTTCTTACAATATGACTATGGGGCTAGTAATTGTGGCGTCTATTGATGCCTCTCCATTACTAACCTTGGGGCTTGATTTCACCTGACAATGCAAAGGTGACATTAACCCACTCAATTATCACCCCACTTGCCACCGCTACAGGGCATGTGGGAAGAGCCGGGCAAAGTGCCAGAATTGGCGTATCTAATAGATGTGTCTTTTCTGGGCAGTTGCAGGCTGTTATTTTTTGGCTGGGTGGGTCAATATCCATGGACCCTTACTCACCTGAGAATACCAGCCCCCCGCTGTCCGGTTTAGCAAGGCTGGTTGTCAAAAATGGAGGGGACCTCACGCCATTTTTTTAAATTATTTATTTAGATAAATAAAGAAAACATCATTGGGACCCCTCTATTCTTGATGACCAACCTTGCTAATGCTTACAGCTGAGGTTTGCAGTCCCCAGCTGTGAGTTTTGCCTGGCTGGTTATCAAAAATAGGAAGGAGCCCACGCAAGATTTTTTAAAAATTATTTATTTACAGCGCAGGTGTGGCTGATGAATATTCCCATCTTCCGCTCCTGGTCTCACTGTTATTAGCGGCAGCAGGTGTCAGATGATGGGAGCTGTTGTCCCATCAGCTGACACCAGTGACCGGAGGTAACCTTTATGCAACCAATCACAGGAGCGCTCATTCTGTCTTTTGACAGTGTAGGAACCACGGCTCTCTGACCGGAGAGGATGGTTTCACCACCGATCGATCAGAAGTGGTGTTTACCACGCTGTCATGCATATGACAGCATGTCAAACACTATATTGTCAGGCCCTCCATTCAATTGAATGGGGTTTGGGTCTGCTCTGCTGGGTTTTTCTTTTAATTATTTATTTACAGTGCAGGATCAGCTGATGAATGCTCCCATCCGCCGCTCCTACTCTCACTGTTATTAGCGGCAGCAAGTGTCAGCTGATGGGAGCTGTAGTCCCATCAGCTGACACCAGTGACTGGAGGTAAACTTTATACCTCTGATCACAGCTGCGGGCTCACGCTGTCTTCTGACAGCATGGGTACCGTGGATCTCTGACCGGTGGGGATGATTTCACCGCCAATCAGAAGCGCTATGCCAGTGTTTCCCACAGTGTCACACAGCTTAGGAAACACCAGCTTTTGTGCTGTGTATGTTTGGCTATATTTGGCGATTTAATCGACGATTAAATCGGTGAATATTGCAAATTCGGTAATCCTGAGCCAAACCGAATATTGAAATATTCGCTCTTCTCTACCTATGAGTAGTTGAGTATTTGGGGATGTATAGCTTGCAAAAGAGAAGACTGAGAGGAGACTTAATAGCTGTCTACATATATTTCAAGAGCTGTCACACTAAAGAGGGATCAGCTTTACTCTCATTTGCACAAGGAAAGACTAGAAGCTATGGGATTAAACTTAATGGGAGGAAATACAGATTAGATATTATAAAAAGCTTTTTTGACAGTAAGGATGATCAATGAGTGGAATAGGCTGCTATTAGAGGTGGTGAGGTCTCCTTCAACGATGTCTTCAAACAGAGGCTGGACAGACATATGTCTGGGATGATTTAGTGAATTTTACATTGAGTAGGTGATTGGACATGATGGCCCTCGCGATCCCTTCCAACTCTACCATTCTATGATTGCATGGTTCTACGTCATCTTCTATCTTTAATGTAAAAATGATGGTTAGAATTTAAATGTCTCATTATTATGTACATGTATTATTTTGTTACTGATATAGGAAAAATCGTTTCTGTTAACCTACAATGAAGGATGTGGATGTGGATAAGCGAGCAGTGTAAGCCTTTTAGCTGGGAACCGAGATACCTCACGCAACAGCTCATTTTTTTTTAGTTTCCCAGCCACATTCAAGTGGCAAAAACATCAGTTTCATAGACTAATATAGGTAGAAAAATATAAGGATAGTAACAGAGGTAGGTGATTGATCAATTAACCCACAGTAGAACATTTCATAATGGCACAGCAGCAGTCAGCAATAGGTCATGCATGTGGTACAAGGGTCTTGGCCAGTATTTAGAGCTTTGAATTTAGGTTTAACCCCTTGATGACCGCCGATACGCCTTTTAATGGTGGTAGTTAAGGGTAATTATTACTCAGTGCTGCTTTTTAGTGTTGCTGAGAAATAAGTGTATAGCGCCCTCCAGCATTGGAAATTCTCCGGGATCTCCGGAGAACATGATTCGGGTCATAATTTACTGACCCCAGTGTTGTGCTAACCATTATTCATGGAATAACAGTAACCGTAAAAAAAGTTTGATTTCCCATTGAATTTTTCTCTCCTCTGATCGCACATGCATCCCCAACTATGTCCCCTGGCTCTTATTGCCTTCTTCTGGGAAAAAATGACGGGCACATGTGCAGTGCACCTGCAGAGATCAGCTGGCCGGCACCTGGCAACAATAGGGAAATTTTCCTATTGGTTCATTTTGAGCACTGTGATAGACCCTATCACATTGATCAAAATAAAAAATAGTAAATCAAACTCCCCTTTCTCATCAACTTAGATAGGTAAAAATAAAAAAAAATGTATTTATTTCCTTTTTTCTATTAAGGTTAAGGTTGGGGCTATTGTTTGGGTTGGAGTTATAGCTAGGGCTAGGGTTGTGTCAACGTACTAGATGAGTTAAGGAAATATAAAATTAGTATGTGAACATGTATTCCCTTTAAAAAACAACCTTTAATAATTCAATTTAAAAAAAACACTCCAACCCGGTAAAAAAGGTATATATGAAAAAATATACCAAAAATAGACTAGTCTAGCAAATACCCTATATAGTAGGCCTGAAATTGCCCCTGCCTGACTGTGGAGTTTGGCACCCTAAGGAATGCTTATTTGGCGCCCCCACTCAACGTAGGCTATCCCTCACTGCCCTACTATGCCCTACCAAAACAGGTGGGAAAACAATATATTAAAGGGCAGAGATGAAGAGAGTCTTGGAACTAATGATAATGCCTTGCGCCCTAACAGTGGCTTTCCTCCACATACAGGGTATTGGCATATTCAGGAGAAATTGCACAACAAATTTTGTAGTCCATTTTTCCCTGATACCCTTGTGAAAATAAAAGAATTTGGTGCCAAATTAAATTTTTTGTGAAAAATGTAAAATGTTCATTTTCTCCTTCCACATTGCTTTAGTTCTTGTGAAGCACCTGAAGGGTTAATAAACTTCTTGAATGTGGTTTTGGGCACCTTGAGGGGTGCAGTTTTTAGAATAATGTCACTTTTGGGTATTTTCTGTTATATTGACCCCCAAAGTCACTTCAAATGTGAGTTGGTTCCTTTAAAAAATGGTTTTGTATATTTTGTTGCAAAAATAAGAAATTGCTGGTCAACTTTTAACCCTTATAACGTCCTAACAAAAAATTATGCTTCCAAAATTGTGCTGATGTAAAGTTGACAGGTGGGAAATGTTACTTATTAACTATTTTGTGCTACACCACACTCTGTTTTAAGGGGGGTACAAAAATTAAAAGTTTAAAAATTGCAAAAGTTTCAAAATTTTGCCAAATTTCCATTTTTTTCAGAAATAAACGCAAGTTATATCAAAGAAATGTTACCACTAACATGAAGAATCAGTGGGATACGTTGAAGCATTCCAGAGCTGTAACTTCATTAAGTGATAGTGGTCAGAATTGTAAAAATTGTCTTGGTGATTAAGTACCAAATTGCCTCTGCCACTAAGGGGTTAAATTAAGATGAGATGCGTGAGGGTCCGGTTTAAGCAAGCTGTGCTGGGAGCCCTGATACCTCATGCAACGGATTCATTTTTTTTCCCAGGCAGACTTTCCCAAATTGCAAAAATATCAACTTGATAGAGCACTAATGTTAAAAAATGTAAAGATAGTAGCACTGGTAGTTGACTAAAATGAAGTGCAGGCCTGCCGGTCTGGGAGCTATACTTCAAAAGGCACAACACATGAAGGAGACCCAACCTGGAGTACAAATATTTCCCAAAATTAGGGACAACAGGAAATGTGGCATCAATTTACCTGCAGTAGAAACTTGATAATGGCACAGCAGAAGTCAGCCATATGCCACAAAAGAGTGTCTGAGCCAGCATTTAGAGCTTTAAATTGAAGTTTCAATTAATACGTGGTGGCTAAGGGAGCAGTGTAAGCCTTCTTATCTGGGAGATCTAATGCCTCATACCTTTTTTTTCCAGCTACACTCAGATGGCACAAACATCAGTGTCATACAGTAATATTGGTAGAAAATGTAAGGAAAGTAACACAGGCAGTAGACTGAAAGTAAGTGCAGGCCTGTCTGTCTGGGAGTCCTACTTATACCAGCAATCCACCAGATGATGACCCAACTTGATGTCTCCACAATTCAAAAAATAAGTGTCACACAGCACTAAAGTGGTATCAATTTCCACAGAGTAGAAACAGTATAATAGGTCTCGGACACACTTTCTACTACAGGCAACCCAACAGATGGAGACCCAACTCCACATTTCAAAAAATTGTTTGCAATATCAGCAACAGCAGGCAGAGAAGACACCACAAAGATGGCATGGACTGCAATAATGCAAGTTCAATACATGACACTAAAACAACACCTTCGCCTAGTATGCCCAATCTGCGACTGGAGTGGAAAAGTCATTGGAGAAGCATAACTTGTTCATTTTGATGAAATTTTGGCAGTATACACTTTCAGGGGAGAGCCAAATGTGCTTATACACCAGGACACCACCAGTAACATGGAAGAAATGTTCTGAAAGAACGCTGGATGCTGGGCATGACAAAACTTCCAAGGCTTGAGTGGAGAGCTCAGGCAACTCTTTAATTTTTGAAGACCAAAATGCAAAAGGGGCCTAACCCACTCTGATGGCATTGATATTGAGTTTGAGATACTCCTGCACATTATCTCCAGTCGTTCACAACATATCAGACTTGTACTCTGTTCTGCTGGTGCATGGGCTGGTCTAAACAAGGTGTTAAGTGACTCACAGAAATTGCTTTTGTCACTTACATTGCTGCTTCTGCTACTAATGTTTTTGTGATGATGCCTTGACGTTCCCGGGGTTAAACTTCTAGAACTGGGAAGTACATTGTGTGCCTCTCTGTTGTCTTGAGGAAAACCACTATTAAGATTGTCTACAAGCATGTTTCAATACTTTAGCATGCGCGCATCCCTTTTCAGGGGAGCAGCATCTGGCTAAATTTACTGTTGCACCATGGATCTAACATAGTGGCAACCCAGTAGTCAGCACTAATTTTAACCCAAATAATACAGGCATTGTGTTGAAGATAGTGCATCAAGAAGTCACTCATGTGTCGGGTGCTTTCATGAGGTCCAAGTTCATGGTGTATTGGTGGGTGGGTAACACTCAAGGTTGCTTCCTCTGTCCCCTCCTGCCAACCACAGACAATAGAGAGTAGATCATTATCCTCTTCATCTCCTGATTCTTGCGCACCCATTACCTCATCCTTCCTCATTGGTTCCTTGGCTCGTCCATCTTCACTAAGGGTCCCATTACATTTAGTGATGCACCAGCGATCCCGACAATGATACGACCTGGTCAGGATCGCTGGTGCATCGCTAAATTGTCGCTAGTGAGCTGCCAAACAGGCAGATCTCTCCAGTGACGCAGCAGCGATACAGCGATCCGTTGGCAGTCGCTGTTACCTGTCACACCGCAGCCATTCTGACGGTTTCCGCCTGCGTCCATGAGTTCTGCGATGTCGCTAGTCGGCACCAAACACAGCGATGCATGCCAGCCAGCAGGACACCAACGATGAAAAAATGGCCCAGGCCATTCGAGCACGATCAGCGATATCCAGCGGGGGGGGGGCGGTCGCAGGTACATGTCACGCAAAGCGAGATCGCTGGCGAGATCGCTGTAGCGTCTCAAAATCGGTGATGCTTTAGTGATCTTGCTAGCGATCTCGCTATGTGAGAAAGGTCCTTAACAGTTTGTCTGGTTCCATGTGCCTCCTTGATCCCTGTAAGTCACCATCCCATGGCACTGGACTGTGCGCCAACGGCCCGGAAATTTGAGATCTTGTTATCCCATCCGCTTCGTCCTCTGTTTCCACCTCTTCCTCTGGGACCATTACCTCCTCACGCAGACTATTCAAAGTGTGCTCCAGCATGTAGATGACCAGAATAGTGATGCTGATAACAGCATTGTCAGCACTAACCATCTTAGTAGCCATTTTAAAACTGTGCCGAAGGGTGCAGATGTCCTTCACTTGTGCGCACTCCACAAGCGTGATTTGCACCATGTCCAGACTGTGTTGGCCCAGGCTATGCAAAAGGATATACTGCACCAGGGCTCCTCACTGCTGCCACAGCTACTGCAAGATGCATAGAGTGGAATTCCACTATGGCGGAACATCACTAATAAAATGGTTAACTGGTAGGCTAAAAGACCTCTGTAGTGATGCAAGTCGATGACCTGCGGGGTCTGATTGATGGAAGTGAGCAGTGACTGTGATTTCTGTAACAGCATATCCAGGCTGGGATAGTGAAGGAGAAGTTCCTGTACAACCGGGTTGAGGACGTGAGCCATGCAAGGCATGTGTGTGAGGTTGCCGCAGCATAGTGCTATCACGAGGTTTGCACCATTATCGCACACGGCCTTTCCTGGCTCCAGGTTTAGTGGAGACAGTCATTGCTCTAACTCGGCCTGGATACCTATCCACAACTCTTGAGCTGCGTTTAAACACTGCCTGATAGCAGGGAGCAATAACTGTGCAGTACAGAGGTGGGGAGATTCCATCTGTACTGCTGGAACGCATGTCTGATTAAAGGAGAGGTTGAGGGCCCTGTCCATGTTTGCTCATCCAGGTGTCAGTGGTGAAATGCACCCTGGCAGACATAGATTTTTTCACGGAACAGGTGATGTTGTCATTGACATGCTGGTGTGGCGCAGGCACAGCTATCTTTGAGAAGTAATGGCAACTGGTACTGGGTAACTGCGATAGCCATTAAATTTCTGAAGCTGTCTGTATCCACCAGGCAGAAAAGCAGCATTTCCATGGCTAACAGATTGGAGATTGTGGAGTTCAAGCTCTTAGCTTTCCCATGTACAGGAGGATATATTCTTTTATGTGACCATAACTGAGGGACAGAGGGCTCGTGGGTGTGCTGAGAGAGGTCAGAGTGCGGGAAAGGACAAACTGCTGGACTGTGAGTAAGGTGCAGGTGATGGTGGATTGATGGTGGGTTGAGAAAGATGTGTTGTGCTAGGGGACACAAAAGCAACAGTCATGTCTACTTCCATAACAGCTGACAGTATCTCACTTACCCAAACTGTGGTGGATAAACAATTGTAGTTTCTGCAGACAGAGACCTGAGGGAGAAGACTTGGAATGAAAACTCCTAGGGTAAAAGTTGATAATGATGGACGTTATTGAGTTGTTGTTTAACCTCCATACAATACATGGTCTTGGGCCAAAGGACGATGTTGCCGCCCTTGTCTGCTTCCTTGATCTCAAAGAGATCATTGTTCCTCAATCCACTTAGGGCCACTCTCTCATCCCTGCTCAAATTGTTTTGACAATATTGGTCCAATTTCAGGTTTTTCATATCCCTGCTAGTTTTTTGAAAGAAAATTTGAATCACTGGAAACATGGAAAATTTAGAGGTTGCCTGAGAAGGCAATCTGCCGTTAAATCGTCTTCTACCCTGCTCACTCTCGTTTTCTGTTAATAGGTCTAATAAGTCACGAAAGACTTGTCTGTCTTGGTCAGGGAATTCATCTATGAGTGATGGTTGATGATATAACATCTTGAACGTCAGTTGTCTGCAAAAAAGATACATGTCCTTTGTCAGTTCAAATTTGTCGGCATTATATATGGTGCCTATTGGGCTCACATTTATATGCAGATTATTTTTCTTGAGAACACGGGCTGCATTTTTTGCCAGGGTACTATGCTAGCAGCATTTCTATGTGATACAGTGGGGAAAAAAAGTATTTAGTCAGTCAGCAATAGTGCAAGTTCCACCACTTAAAAAGATGAGAGGCGTCTGTAATTTACATCATAGGTAGACCTCAACTATGGGAGACAAACTGAGAAAAAAAAATCCAGAAAATCACATTGTCTGTTTTTTTTTCATTTTATTTGCATATTATGGTGGAAAATAAGTATTTGGTCAGAAACAAGCAATCAAGATTTCTGGCTCTCACAGACCTGTAACTTCTTCTTTAAGAGTCTCCTCTTTCCTCCACTCATTACCTGTAGTAATGGCACCTGTTTAAACTTGTTATCAGTATAAAAAGACACCTGTGCACACCCTCAAACAGTCTGACTCCAAACTCCACTATGGTGAAGACCAAAGAGCTGTCAAAGGACACCAGAAACAAAATTGTAGCCCTGCACCAGGCTGGGAAGACTGAATCTGCAATAGCCAACCAGCTTGGAGTGAAGAAATTAACTGTGGGAGCTATAAGTAGAAAATGGAAGACATACAAGAGCACTGATAATCTCCCTCGATCTGGTGCTCCACGCAAAATCCCACCCCGTGGGGTCAGAATGATCACAAGAACGGTGAGCAAAAATCCCAGAACCACGCGGGGGGACCTAGTGAATGAACTGCAGAGAGCTGGGACCAATGTAACAAGGCCTACCATAAGTAACACACTACGCCACCATGGACTCAGATCCTGCAGTGCCAGACGTGTCCCACTGCTTAAGCCTGTACATGTCCGGGCCCGTCTGAAGTTTGCTAGAGAGCATTTGGATGATCCAGAGGAGTTTTGGGAGAATGTCCTATGGTCTGATGAAACCAAACTGGAACTGTTTGGTTGAAACACAACTTGTCGTGTTTGGAGGAAAAAGAATACTGAGTTGCATCCATCAAACACCATACCTACTGTAAAGCATGGTGGTGGAAACATCATGCTTTGGGGATGTTTCTCTGCAAAGGGGCCAGGACGACTGATCCGGGTACATGAAAGAATGAATGGGGCCATGTATCGTGAGATTTTGAGTGCAAACCTCCTTCCATCAGCAAGGGCATTGAAGATGAAACGTGGCTGGGTCTTTCAACATGACAATGATCCAAAGCACACCGCCAGGGCAACGAAGGAGTGGCTTCGTAAGAAGCATTTCAAGGTCCTGGAGTGGCCTAGCCAGTCTCCAGATCTCAACCCTATAGAAAACCTTTGGAGGGAGTTGAAAGTCCGTGTTGCCAAGCGAAAAGCCAAAAACATCACTGCTCTAGAGGAGATCTGCATGGAGGAATGGGCCAACATACCAACAACAGTGTGTGGCAACCTTGTGAAGACTTACAGAAAACGTTTGACCTCTGTCATTGCCAACAAAGGATATATCACAAAGTATTGAGATGAAATTTTGTTTCTGACCAAATACTTATTTTCCACCATAATATGCAAATAAAATGAAAAAAAAACAGACAATGTGATTTTCTGGATTTTTTTTTCTCAGTTTGTCTCCCATAGTTGAGGTCTACCTATGATGTAAATTACAGACGCCTCTCATCTTTTTAAGTGGTGGAACTTGCACTATTGCTGACTGACTAAATACTTTTTTTCCCCACTGTATATGATACCTCTTTGTGTGCAATATTAATTATAAGCGGCAAGTGGATATAGTGTTATACTATTATTAAACACTGAATATGACATTTTGATCTTTGTAGGAGTTTTCATGTCTTACCTTTTGATGGTTTTTAAATGTTTTTATTGTGTGGTGTTTTCTGGCTTTTGTTAACAATAAAAATATATTTTTTTAACTTATTTGTATCCTGTGTGGTGATCCTATTTCTATGCATGGTCTCTTTCTTTGTATGCTAGTTGCTCATTTTTACATGCATAAGTGATCCCCCATTGATTTTACATTGTAGTCAATATTATTTGGATGGTGCCCACTTGATTTTGTTCTATTTGTAAGACTTGGAATGGTGACGGAGGAGGAAGAAACAGCAGATGGGGCTGATGGGACAGCCGGTGGTTGACGAAGCCAGCTAGTCCACTTTTTAGAGCAGTGAGATTCCCACACTAAGGCATGCTGATCGTGCATGTGCCAGTTCAAGCATGTAGTTCTCAAATGATTGCAATTTTGTCTCTAATTAGTTTTTTTTTAAAAATTGACAAATAACATGTATTGGGTCATCCTTTGCGGTCTCAAAAAAAGCCCAGGTTAGTCAACTCTGGCTGGCCCTGCAAACTGCACACTTTCAACCAGGGCTGGCCACAGCCAGAGTTGGGGCTGAGGATGCATGATTTAGGGTGCATAGTCACATGAAAGGCATCAATGTTGCATATCATGAAATTTGCAATGCAATTTCGTCGAGCTGGATTTTCTTCTAGTTTGTGGCTGAGGATGTAGTGCTTGTTGTGGTGGCATCACTTTGTGTCTGTGTGGGAAGCTGCAATGTAACCTCTTCATTTTCCTCCTCGACCTCCTCTGCTAAGCTGCTCAGCTGCTTACCCCTGGGATCACACCAAGTGGTATCTAAAACCTCATAGTCATCCCCTTGTTCTCACACTCCTCACCCTCAGAGTCACCTTCTTCCTCTTCCTGCCCTGACACCACAGGACAGTCAGCGTGTGCCTCTGGTATCTAAGTCTCATCAGGACCACCTCCATTCTTGGTAGTTAACGTCTGATGATGAGGGTTTAATTTCTGCTTTTACCTTACTTATTTCCATCATGGATCCAGCATGAAAACATTTTGAGCATTGATGCAGATGCATTCCTTCTCTGGATTCTATGATTCTTAGGAGCAGAACTCTGATGCCCATGGAATAGAATGTATGAACATCTCTGCAGAATGGCCCAGCTGAGGTTCCCCACAGTCAGTTTTTGATGCAGAGAGAAATAAGGGTGGTTGGGACACCATCTCTAAATATTCCACCGTGTGTGATGTTAAGGTAGGGAAGAGGAGGCGAGGCCATGTGATGCAGCATTTGCCATCCACTGTGGCACATGCTCTTTCTGAGCCTCATCTACAAGGCGTACTACCAAAGAAAGGGAGTCGAGTAGCTCGGTCAGTAACAGGTTGTCAGTGATTTTTTGATAGGACGAGACGGTATTAGTTCAGTTGCGCTTTCAGTCACATTAACATGTAACCAAAGTACACGTCAAACACCAAGCCTATTCCCTCTTCACCACAACTCATGTTGTAAGTAGCCATCCTCACTTGTAACCTGCTGTTTCACAACCTTAAGCCCACAGCTGTCAATCACCAGTCACTAAAAGAACAATCACTATTTGTTTTCTTAGATAGGGTGCCTGAACAACACTGTTATGCCTAACGATTTTTAAGTGCAATATAGTCTTCTGATTTCCCACTGAAATTATAGTTTTATCACAAATGATTTGGAGTAGCTAATTGGGCCTTGTGGCTGCACCTCAATTTTAGACCTAATGATTTTTAAGTGGAAATTTGGCCTTCTGATTTGCCACTGAAATACAGTTTTATCACGAACAATTTGAAGTAGCTAATTGGGCCTCGTGGCTGCACAATAGTAGTAGGTCTAACGATTTATACGTTGAAATGTGGCCTTATGACTTGTCACTGAAACCCAGTCTTATCACAAACAATTTGGAATAGCGAATTGGGCCTCATGGCTGCACCGCAATATTAGGCCTAACAATTTTCAAGTGTTAACCTGGCCTTCTGATTTGTCACTGAAACCCAGTTTTATCATAAACTATTTGTTAGCAATGGCGGAACGCACTAAATAAAAATAATAATAAAGTGTGTTCGCCGCTCGGGGTCCACCGTGCAGTAGGTGATATAACCGCTGCTAAGTGGTGGCAGGAGCAATATGGCGGTAATGCGCACAGGGTTAAACTTCACCCAGATGTGCAGAGCAATCTCAGTTAATTCACAGAGATGCCAAATAAATCTAAATACAAAAGACTGAGCCTGTTGAGGTCACAGTACTCAGTAAAAAACGCACACACGGTATCAGGTCACAGGAGTAGCCCAAGACGGCGGCACTACGTCCGTCTAGACCTACCGTGTGCGGAGCGTCGCAACTGCGAACGCAAAGGAGCTGCTACTGCAGCACGGCGTGGACACTGCCACTAAACGACAAGGCTAAGGCGCAAGCACAATGTCGGACGCTAGCAGCTGTGGATGTTGCAGAAGAGGAGCGCTGGCGCTGATTCTAAACTCAGTCCCTAATCACAAACGTAATAGCAGAGGGAAGGGATTTTATAATGAGTCATTCACCAGAATCATACATCCGTCCTCATACACACAGCAGCAAGTAAGTCTATACTAGCGCATGGCGGAACAGCCATGCGCGCCTTTTATAGCAGCCGGGACCTTCCGCAAGCTTCCAGATCTCTGAGATGGACCAATTAGATCTGGAGCGTGACCTTAGCACATGACTCCCGATCTCCAAATGGTGTTCGTCCAATGAGCATGCTCAGTAGGAGGACAGAAGGACTTAGCCTCAGGAGAGATTTGTTGCAAGGCAATCTCCTCGGCAATCTCCTCTGCAGTAGATAAACAGCAGGAGACTGCAGAATGTGAGGGTCTGGATCCCTGCAGAGCAAACATAGAAATCCGATGCCTAACACTATTTGGAGAAGTTAAATGGGCCTCATGGCTACACCCAATAGTAGGCCTAACATTTTTTAAATGGAAATTTGGCCTTCTGATTTGCCACTGAAGCACAGTTTTATCATAGACAGTTTGGAATAGCTAATTGGCCCTCCAGGCTACACCCCAAAATTAGGCTTAATGATTTTTAAGTGGAAATCTGCCCTTCTGATTTGCCACTAAAACATAGTTTTATCATAAATGATTTGGAATAGCTAATTGGGTCTCATGACTGCACCACTATATTAGGCCTAACGATTTTTAAGCTGAAATCTGACATTCTGATTTGTCACTGAAACGCTGTTTTATTACAAACGATTTGTAACATCTAATTGGGCCTTGTGGCTGCACAACTGTATAAGCCTAACAATTTTGAAGTGGAAGTATGGTCTTTTGATTTGTCACTGAAACACTGCTTTATCACAAACAATTTGGATTAGCCAATTGGGCCTCGTGAGTGTACCCCAAAATTAGACTTAACAATTTTGAAGTGGAAATCTGGCCTTCTGATATGCCACTGAAACACAATTTTATCACAAACGATTTGGAGTAGCTAATTGGCCCTCCAGGCTGCAACCCAATATTAGGCCTAACAATTTTTAAGTGGAAATTTGGCCTTCTGATTTGTCACTGAAACACAGTTTTATCACAATTTGAAGTAGCAAATGGGGCCTCCTGAGACTGCCACAAAGTTTTTGCACATTCTGCTTCAATTCTGAAAGATCTATTTCACTCAGGATGAATCCTATTTATTTAAATCACAAGAGAGAACATCTTATCCAATCAAACAGGGTCAAATGAGAGGATATGTACAAAAGTACTTGGCAATCAAAAATGAAGAAGCAGTATATTCTTTATTAGCATCCAGACAAAAATAGACTCATATCGTATGAGCGTTTTCGGTCCAACAGCGGACCTTCATCAGAAAGGTTTTTTGGTTTCTTTTGGTAGAAAACTGCAAAAGATACCGATAGCGTAATAGATATCCTTAGGTGGTAGCAAAGTCTATGCTGCTGGTATTATATAGAGGCTGGAACACGAGTCTATCTGGTTGGAATTAGATAAATGTGACTGGATAAAGCAGGGCTACAGGAATGGGTTAACAGTGCTAGGAGTGCAGGCTCTGCAAACAGATACAGCGCTTAGTGCCTGCAGGAGAAATCCGGGGTTCCGCCATGTGAGGAGTGCCCAAATGAGAGGATAATCATACCAGAATCATATGGACCTATGATAATCAGGCAAATAGGCAAATAAAATATACAGTATCTTGAAAGACATAGGGATATCCTGTTGTCCCATCCTGACCTAGTGGATATCTTACCAAGGTTTCCCAGTGTGACATATAGGAGGAGTAGATCAATAAAGGATAGACTCGTGCACAGCCTGTATGAGAAGGCACCTATCAGAGGACCCTGGTTAGATAGAAGAACATGCGGCTTCTTCAGGTGTGGGGATTGCTGTATTTGCAGGAAGACTACCCCCTGCAAATCATTCTCCAACTCCGTGTCTGGTAAGAAATATTTAATCAAGGATTTCTACAATTGTAAATCATCTAGGGTGTTGAGTAAGACCATATGTACCTGCCTTCTAGATTACATTGTAAAAATGAATAGGGAATTTCGACGGGGGATGGGGTAACACCTGGGCGACATTCGACATCAACTGGACACCCCGATCGCCCGTCATGTAAGTCCAGTGCATGGTGGGAGAATTGGAGAGATCTCCTTTTGCATTATTGAGGGATTCAAGATCATGACAAGGAAGGGTGATCTTGATAGGAATATCTTGTAAAAGGAATGTGAGTAGCCCTTCAGGCTTGACTCATTGGTGCCAAAAGGCCTAAATGAGGTGTTGTCCTATGGATGCTTTGTGTAGTGTGTGCCTGGTGTTGCCCTCCGTGGCCAATATGATTTTTTGGAATGTTATGTACTTGCCATGCATATGAGTTCATGTTCCATATCATCATAATAGCTTAATCTACATAATTTGGATATATTTAACTTTTACCCACCTTCCACTACCTTTATTATGTTATAGTATAGGACTGTTAAGCTATCAACTAGGGGAGAATAAGATCATTTTGTGTATCCTGACTTATTATATATTATCTTGTTTACATCTGAGGATATGAGTCTCCCAATTACTGTCCATGTGTGCTATAGGAGTTGAGGCAATTCTTTATTACGACACTGCCCTCATTGACATCTTAGCTTGTGAGGCTTTGATCAAAAATGTGCAAATGCTGAATGGGGTGTTTTTCACAGTGTGTGATTGAGATGTACCGTGAGTCACACAAAATGCCCTTTTCAGTTATAGTGTGATACATGGCATCAAACTGTATATGATGCATGTCAACTGTGATGCCTTGATATATGCAGCTTAACAGGACCCAATACGCTGTGCCAGGAGTGACGTAGCCTGCTTGCCAGCTATGGTGTATTAAACCATAGAGGTTAAAAGATCTGCTCATAACTGGAAATGATCAATACACCCAAAGCGCTTTGACATACCACAACCTCAAAGCAATAGAGCATGCAGGACCAGAAGGGACATATTTCACTTGCTGGCTAAGTTCAGTGTCATATGAAATGTGACATGTGCATAGACTGTATCCATAATTTGCACACCAAAAGCCACGCAGATGGCAAGGTGGGTTATTTAAATCTGATCAATACTACATGAGACACAGCATTTGGATTTTTACTATGACCACATGAGAATATGCATCTGACCTCCTGACAAAACACGTTTGGGGAAACGCATCAAGGTATGTGTTTAGGGATAAATAAACCCATTTTTTGCATTATCCTTATTGATATATGCTTATACTGTATATGCTGGGTCCTCGGCATTTTTTCTGGCATGCTTGTAACCCTTTTGCTTTCTTGCTTAGAAATTGGCCTGTTTTTATGTATGGACAGGAGGAGTTTCAAGTATACTTACTCTGGTCTGTATAAGTACCATGATCATTGTATCTTTTGCACAGAGCAAGTACCTTATATGTTAATGGGTCAATTTTGCTGCTAGACAATATCCGTCAGGGCTTATATCAAAAAAACTTTAGTCACTCTGGACTTTATGCCTCTATCTTTTCAGATATAGTTGGTAGTCATACCATATAGCATGTCATATCTTATACATTGAATGACTGATGTTCCCTGTTTATCTAAAGGCATATTGCAGGGATTTCTAGGGCTGCATAGGGACAGCCGCCGTGAAGCGGTGCACTATTTCTCGTCTACATTAGGGTGCTAACCTCTGCTGACATGTAGACAAAATGATAGGGGTGACTTAGTATGTTAATAGGCTTTACATATAAACAGTTGAGACCGAAGTTAACATACACTATATAAAAAGACACATGTGCATGTTTATATCACTATCTGATATGAAATCAGAATGAACCATTCCTGTTTTAGGTCAATTAAGCTTACCATAATTATTAATATTTCCCAAATGCCAAAGTCAGAAGTTTACATACACTAAGATTAATATGTGTTTAAACAATTCTGGACTCCTCATATGATAATGTTATATGTTTGGAAGTTTCTGATTTTTTGGCAACATTTGAGTTAATTAGAGACACATATCTGGATGTATTTTAATGCACACCTGAAACACACTGCTTCTTTGTGTAGCATCATGGGAAAGACTCAAGAAATCGGCCAAGATATCAGGAAGAGAATTGTGGACTTTCACAAGTCTCACTCATCCTTGGGTACAATTTTAAGATACCTGAAGGTGCCTCGTTCATCTGTACAAATGATTATATGCAAGTACAAACAAGATGTAAATGTCCAGGAATCATAATGCTCAGGAAGGAGATGGGTTCTGTGTCCCAGAAAAGAACATGCTTTGGTCCGACATGTCCATATTAACTCAAGAACCAAAGACATTGTGAAGATGATGGCAGACGCTGGCAATATTGTGTCAATATCCACAGTGACATGAGTTCTGTATTAACATGGGCTGAAAGGCTTCTCTGCCAGAAAGAAGCCATTACTCCAAAAGGAACAAAAAACTAGATTAATGTTTGAAAATGCACACAGGAACAAAGACCTTAATTTTTGAAAACGTCCTGCGGTCTGCTGAAATTAAAATTGAACTTTTGGGCATAATGGCCATAGTTACATTATGAGGAAAAAGGGAGAAGCTTAGAAGCCTAAGAACACCATCCCAACTGTGAAACACAGAGGTGGCAGCATTATGTTGTGGGGTATTTTTGCTGCAGGATGGACTGGTGCACTTCACAAGATAGATGGCATCATGAGAAATGAAGATTATGTGGCAATACTGAAGCAACATTTGAAGACATCAGCCAGGAAGTTAAAGTTGGGAGGAAATGGGTCACCATTTCCGGTGACTACCTCTTGAAGCTCATCAAGAGAATGCCAAGAGTGTGCAAAGCAGTAATCAAAGCAAAAGGTGGCTACTTTGAAGAACCTAGAACATAAGACGTATTTTCAGTTGTTTCACCCTTTTTTGTTAACTATATAATTCCACATGTGTTAATTCATAGTTTGTATGCCTTCAGAGTGAATCTACAATTTTCATAGTAATGAAAATAAAGAAAACTCTTTGAATGATAATAAGGTGTGTCCAAACTTTTGGTCTGTACTGTATATATATATATATATATATCATATTGTTTTCTGTTTGATTTTTACATTTTAACGGATATCAAATTAAGTTGTTGGTTTTAAGATTTTTTCTGTTTTTAACTGACAAGCGACCTCTCTTCACTGTGACACTGAAACAATGGTGCCAGAAAAACAAGATGTCCACTTTTCATACGGCCAGGGACCAACCATTCACTAAAGACCTTGTGTCATGATGTTGTGGATGGTTTCTGCACCCTGATTGGCTGCTGGAATCAACACACATAACGTTAAGGGAAAAAAAGAGCATGCTGCTCCTGTAACTTCTCCACACGGTCTTTTATCTTCTCCACACCCCTTCCCCTCATCAAAAATGTCTACCCCGTTCCACCCACTCATCATACAGCACCACAAACCTAGCCAAAGTAATAACAAAAGCATTAGTGGAAGCACAATGATTTACTGAACTGTGACTGAATTTTGCCGACTTTGAGTAAAAATGCTCATGAAAGCGAACATGAATCGGAATGCTACGTTCGTGCTGAATTTGAAATTGGAAAATGTTTTCTGATCACATTCGCTCTTCTTTACTGCTTAGGCTGAATTTAGTCTATTTTTAAAGCCACCATAAGGCTATGTACAGATATCTGAAATTTAGTGAATGAAGATAACTACAGCAATTTTGTAGTGAAGGAATAGTGTACACCAAACTTCTACAAAAAATTCTTTGTAGAGTACTATAATTTTTTTTTAGATATTTTTATTGAATTTTAATATTTTTCAAAAATAAAAAAGCAACTCCACCCCAACAGCCCATCCCTCCATATCGATTACTATATTTAGCATGAAAACGTGCATATTTGGAAAATGTTTTTCTTTTCTGCTCGCTTTCTCAAACTGAACATGGACAAAACAGAATTCATCATCTTTCCTCCATCTCACTCTACCCCTCCACCAGACCTATCCATCAATTTCAATGGCTGCTCTCTTTCCCCAGTCCCGCACGCTCGGTGCCTTGGGGTGATCCTCGACTCTGCCCTCTCTTTCAAACTCCATATCCAAGCCCTTGCCTCCTCCTGCCGCCTCAAACTCAAAAATATTTCCCGGATCCGCGCATTCCTCAACCATGAAACCACAAAAACACTAGTGCACGCCCTTATCATCTCCCACCTCGCCTACTCCAACCTCCTACTCTCTGGCCTCCCCTCCAGCACTCTGGCACCACTCCAGCCTATCCTACACTCTGCTGTCTGACTAATCCACCTGTCTCCCCGCTATTCCCCTGCCTCCCCCCTATGCGATGCCTTTCACTGGATTCCTATTGTCCAGAGGCTCCAGTTCAAAACCCTAACCATGACATACAAAGCCATCCACAACCTGTCTCCCCATAGATCTGTGACATGGTCTCCCGGTACCAACCCGCACGCAACCTTCGATCCTCTCAAGATCTCCTTCTCTACTCCCCCCTCATCTCTTCTTCCAACAACCACATACAAGACTTCTCCTGTGCTTCCCCCATACTCTGGAACTCTCTCCCACAACACATGAGACTCTCACCAACAATGGAAACCTTCAAGAAGAACTTGAAGACCCACCTGTTCCGACAAGCCTACAGCCTGCAATGATCCTCGGTCTACTGAACCACCGGACAACCAGCTCTACCCTCTCCTAGTGTATCCTCACCCAGGGTCCTCTCACCTTCTGTACTCGTGTGTCCCTTGTCTTACACATGTTTATTGTACTTGTCTATTTTTCCCCTTTTCCCTGTAAAGCACCATGGAATAAATGGCGCTATATAAATGTATAATAATAATATTTCAATTTTTTTACTTCATATTTTCATATATTGTTTCATCTTTGCACATTTGCATAATACTGTAGAAGAAACTAAAACCTAAAATGCAAGCGCATGGTGAAGTCAACCCTGTTGTACTGCTTTATATACTCTATATTATGTGATATACAACATATTTTTTATTCTTATGTTCAAGCTCACCATTAAATTCTAAATGTAAGTACAACTTATTATAGCTTGTTTACATATAATAAACTAAAAATATATTTTCCCTGCAATAATGACTCTATGCATTTACCATTCAGCAGACATTCTTAGCACAGTTTCATCCAGATTTCTTTGATCTTAATAAAGATTATTTCCAGACAAGAACTGCTTAATCTGAAAGAGGTTATACTTGCAGATATGTATTCATACAAAGGAATGCTTTATCACCTACTCACTTAGTTCTCCAAAATTGCAACAAGACAAACGTGACTACCACCATCTTCTGTACATTAAATTTTGATTGAAGTTATAAATGGAATTCTTTTGTGACTTTGGCATTTGAACAATCTGCTCAGAATAAAGGCATAGATCCATTTAAACTTTTTTGTTGTATTATAATACTAAGGAAATGTGCACAATTCTATGAAAGAAAATTAATTTTTGCTTCCAGAAAATACTCCTAAAACCATAGATACTTGACAACCTTGGTCAAAGGGAACTTTGAGGTGAAGCTAAAATTGGAAAATTTAACATTTTTGGAAAAAGAGTTAAATCTGTGAACATGTGGAAAATTTCTAAAAATATATATGTTTAACCTCTTTACGTCCAAGGGTGGTTTGCATGTTAATGACCAGGCCAATTTTTACAATTCTGAACACTGTCCATTTATGAAGTAATAACTCTGGAATGCTTCCATGGATCCTTGTGATTCTGACATTTTTTTCTCGTGACATATTGTACTTCATGATATTGGTAAAATTTATATGATATGACTTGCGTTTATTTGTGAAAAAAACAGAAATTTGGCAAAAATTTATAAAATTTCTCAATTTTCCAAATTTGAATTTTCATGCCCTTAAATCACAGAGATATGTCACACAAAACTTAATAATTAACATTTCCCACATGTTTACTTTACATCAGCACAATTTTGGAACCAAATTATTTTGTTAGAAAGTTATAAGGGTTAAAAGTTAAACAGCGATTTCTCATTTTTACAACACTGTTTTTTTTTGGGCCACATCACATTTGAAGTCACTTTGAGGGGTCTATATGATAGAAAAAAAACAAAAGTTATACCATTCTAAAAACTGCATCCCTGAAGGTGCTCAAAACCACATTGAAGAAGTTTATTAACCCTTCAGGTGCTTCACAGGAATCTTTGGAATGTTTAAAAAAAATTAAAATTTAACTTTTTTTCACAAAAAATTTACTTCAGATCCATTTCTTTTTATTTTACCAAGGGTAACAGGAGAAATTGGACCCCAAAAGTTGTACAATTTGTCCTGAGTACACTGATATCCCATATATGCAGGTAAACCACTGTTTGGGTGCATGACAGAGCTTGGAAGGGAGGAAGCGCCGTTTGAATTTTCAATGCAATATTGGCTGGAATTGTGATTGGATGCTATGTCGCGTTTGGAGAGACCCTAATGTGCCTAAACAGTATAAACCCCCCCACAAGTTAAACCATTTTGGAAACTAGACCCCCTAAGGAGCTTATCTAGGTGTGTGGTGAGCACTTTGAACCCCCAAGTGCTTCACAAAAGTTTATATTGTACAGCCGTAAAAATAAAAATAATTTTTTTTACAAAAATGATCTTTTTGCCCCCAATTTTTTATTTATTATTTTATTTTTCCAAGGGTAACAGAAGGAATTTGACCCTAAATATTGTTGTCCAATTTGTCCTGAGTATGTTGATATCCTATTTGTGGGGGTAAATCACTTTTTGGGCACACAGCAGAGCTCGTAATAGAAGGAGCACCGTTTGACTTTGTGAATGCAGAATTTGCTGGAATTGAGATTGGAAGCCATGTTGCACTTGGAGAGCCCCTGATGTGCCTAAACAGTGGAAAATCCACAGTTCTAACTACATCCCTAACCCCAACACACCCCTAACCATAATCCCAGCCCTAACCATAACCCTAACCACAAACCTAACCCTAACACACCCCTAACTATAATCTCAACCCTAACCCTAATCCCAACCCTAATCCAAACCCTAACCCCAACTCTAGCCCCAGCCCTAACCCTAACTTTAGCACCAACCCTAACCCTTTCTTTAGCCCCAACCCTATTCCTAACTTTAGCTTCAATCCTAACCCTAAGTTTAGCCCCAAACCTCACTTTTACCCCAACCCTAACCCTGAATTTAGCGGCACTGTGGTTTAAGTACCCTAACTGCCGCTGCTAAAAGGCATATCGGCGGCCGTTAAGGGGTTAAATGTAACTCTCATCATTTTCCCATGATCACGCCAATTATTGGCAGAGCAGGAGAGAATGATGAGAGCTGTGCTCAGCATCCGGCACCGGGGAACAGCGCTTACTGTACTGATGCAGCACACACATAACACTTGTGTGCTGCAAGTATTACGCACACAGACACTGACATCCCTGGTATTGGAAATATCAGGAAGTGTGAAAGAGGCATTATAGCGGGTTTTTATGGCTGGCAGCTGTCACACGCTGAAAGATGCTTTTTATTGCAAAAAAACAGTTTTTGCATCACCACATTTTGAGAGCTCAATTTTTCCATATTTTGGCCCACAGAGTCATGTGAGATCTTGTTTTTTGCAGGATGAGTTGTCGGTTTTATTGGCATCATTTTTGGGCACAGGAAATTTTTGATCACTTTTTATTACGATTATTGGGTGGCAAAATGAACAAAAACCAGCAATTCATTAATTTCTTTAGGGGACATTTATATCATTCTGCGTGTGGTAAAATTGATAAAGCGGTTTTATTCTTTGGGTTAGTACGATTACAGAGATACCCCATTCATATCTTTTTTTATGTTTCGGCGCTTTTATACAATAAAAACTATTTTATGTAAAAAATAATTATTATTGCATCACTTTATGCTGAGAGTTATAGCTTTTTAACTGATGACATTATGGCTGCTTAATTTTTCAGGACAAGATGAGGTTTTCAGGGGTACCAGGTTATTTATATCTGTCTTTTTGATCGCGTGTTAGTCCACTTTTTGTTCAGTGGTATGATGATAAAGCATTTTTTTTACTTGTTTTTTATGGGGTTCACTGAAGGGGTTAACTAGTGGGACAGTTTTATAGGTCGGGTTGTTATGGACGCGGCTATACCAAATATGGGAACTTTTATGATTTGGATTTTGTTTCATTCAAATATTTACTTATTGATATAATAAATATTGATTTTTTATTATTATTTTTTTAAAATATTTTTACAATTATTTAAAAAAAATGTTTTTTATTTAATTCTTACTTTTACACTTTGTCCCACTTTGGGACACTCATTTTGTGCAGGCTGATTGCTTATATGGCATGTAGATGAAGCAACATCTGCATGCCATATAATCTGTCAGTGCAGCACTTTTTGCACACAGACCTGAGAGACTTCCTGACATTCACTGCACATGACAGGAAGTTTCTCAACTCTAATAACCGAGATGTCATCATGACGACATTGGGTTACCATAGAAGCAATCAGGACCCCACGTCACACCCCGGGGTCTCCGATCCAAAGGCAGAGTGGCTGTCAGCCCCTCTGCCTGGACCAGAACTTTGTGATCCTGTTTAATCGCAGTGTTCTGGGGGTTAAAGTACCAGGAGTGGTCTGTGACTGCTCCTGGCACTTAGTGCCGGGTGTCAGCTGCTCTAAGAATCAGCTTACACCCGTCTCCAATCTGCCTCCCCCTATGAGTGCGGCTGATCACCCATGACGTACTATCTCGTCCATGGGAATTAAGTCCCAGGGCACATGGATGGGATAGTACAGCCACTGGCAGAAAGGGGTTTATATCTGTCATACAGACATGTGATCTTGCAGTGAATCAATGCCTGCAGCGTTGGTCACATGCCTGTTCAGCTGGATCAAAGAATAATGGGAGATGCGAAGAGTGCTGGCAATTGGTAAGATGAGTTTGCTTATTTTTAAGAATGTTGGCCATTTCATTTTCAAAATCAGTTTTTAACTCATTAATGTTACATAACTAGCATATATGTTAGTGTTGAGCGATACCATCCGATATTCAGAAATATCGGATCGGATTGGATCGGCCCGATACACAAAAAGTATCGGGTATCGCCGATTCCGATACCGGAAGTCCCATTCAAGTCAATGGGACAGAAATATCGGAATTAAAAAAAACCCTTTCTTTACTTGCACATCCTGTTCGGGAGGGGGGAAGAGTGTGGGCGGTGCGTGGGCGGACACTGTGCGTGTCTGTGTGCGCAGGCAGGCTCTGTGCGGGCCTTTTGGGGTCTGTACGGGCCTAACAGGAGTCTGTGCCGGCTGCCGGCGGTCTGTACGGGCCTGCCAGGGGTCTGTACGGGCCTGCCGAGGGTCTGTGCCGGCTGCTGGGGGGTCTGTGCCGGCTGCCAGCGGTCTGTACGGGCCAGTCGGGGGTCTGTGCCGGCTGCCAGAGGTTTGTACGGACCCGCCGGGGGTCTGTGCTGGCTGCCGGGGGTCTGAACGGGCCTGCCGGGGGTCTGTGCCAGCTGCCAGGGGGTCTGTGCTGGCTGCCGGTGGTCTGTACAGGCCTGCTGGGGGTCTGTGCCGGCTGCCGGCGGTCTGTACGGGCCTGCCGGGGGTCTGTGTCGGCTGCTGGGGGGTCTGTGTGTGTGCAGGCATCATCCGATGGGACTACAAGTCCCATCGGGTGATGCCTGCTGCAATGACAGTGATTGACACAGTAGCCAATGATAGGACAGTAGTAGTCCCATCATCCGGCTAATGTGTTGAATGTAAAAAAAACATACATGCTACATACATACAACATTCATACAACATACATACTATATACATACTTCATATATACTACATTCATATAACATACATACATACTACATACATACTACATATATACTACATTCATACAGCATACATACATACTACATACATACAACATTCATAGAACTGTTATGAATGGGTCACCGAGGAGAAAAAAGCAAAACAAGCTAAGTCACAGAAAACCAGAGAGGTTGGTAACTATGCAGATTGCAGATCCCTGATCCTACCACACAACTAGCAGCAGCCGTGGAGCGTACCTACGATGTTCCTAGACGCTACGTCACAGCCGGAGGACTAAATAAGCCTGAAGCATGAAAAGGGGAAAACTAACTGCCCCAGAGTACATCCCAAAGGAATAGATAGCCCCCACACATGTATTGACTTTGAAACAAGATGAAGGCACAAACACAGGCAGGAAAATAGGCTGAGCAAAAGATGGGGCCCAAACTAACTAGAAAGGAAAGACACTGTCTGCAACCTGCAAAAAAACCATACAAAAATAATGTCCAACACTTCTGATAGCAAAATTAACCCTGAAGTCACTAGACTTCTCCCACTATATCAGCACTCTGAAATATTCTGAGACAGAGCAAAAAGAGACCAAACTAGTAAGGGACAAAAAGCAAATTGGCAAAATACTGATAAATAACAGTGGAAATTCAGCACAGCCCCCAGCTGGGGCTGGCTGACCACACAAAAAACTGAATAGACCAACAAAATCAAGTGTGAACATTAGCAGAAAAATTTAGCTTTAGATGACTGGGACAGAGCTGAAAACCAAGAGCTGACAAGCCAGAAGGAATCACCAGCAACTGAATAGGGTGTTGGCTGTCTTAAATCCAATCTGAGACTCCTGAGGTCCAATCGTCATCCTCATTCTCAGGTGGCAGATCTCCACCGATCAAATCAGCCTCACTACCTCCTGTCACCACCAGACGGAGTCTGGAAGGAGAACGCACAACTGGTGAACCAGAGAATTAACTCACAACATACAACATACATACATACATACTACATACATACTACATATATACTACATTCATACAGCATACATACTACATACTACATACATACTACATGCATACTACATATATGCAACATTCATACAACATACATACATACTACATACATACTTAATATATACTACATACATACTACATATATACTACATTCATACAACATACATACAGCATACATACATACAACATACATAAAACATGCTACAGATATACTACATACATACTACATACATATTACTTACTACTAGAGTTGAGCGAAACGGGTCGAAAAAATTCAAAAGTCGCCGACTTTTGGCAAAGTCGGGTTTCATGAAACGAAACCCGACCCTAGGATGAGGTCGGCCACGAGGTCGGCGACTTACGCGCCAAAGTCGCGTTTCAAAAGTTTGTTTTGCGCTCATTTTCAGCCAATCAGGATCCACGGACACTGTGGGCAACGTGATGACATAGGCACGGGTCACCATCATCTTTCAGAAGGGCATGCAAGTGATTGGCTTGCTTTGGTGGGCGTCACAGGGGGTATAAAAGGGCGTGCACGCCGACCGCCATCTCACTTCTGCCGATCTCAGTATAGGGAGAGGTTGCTGCTGATTCTGTAGGGAGAGCGTTAGGCAGGGAAGAAGACCAAAAAATTGCTTCTGCTGCTAGCGATTTGGCCTGCACAACACACCAGTCACTGTGTGTGCAGTGCAAGGGGAGGCTATATAGTGGTGTATCAGTGGTGTTGGTTGTTGGGCTGCCTTCTAAGGCTTCCTGACAGGCTGGCATTGCTGCTTACCCACTGCTCCGCAACCTGCTTTTTTAAAACCAATCCAATCTCCCTTATCCTCTTGTCACTTAGGTCACAGCTGTGCCATCGAGCCTGTCACATAGCGCTCGGATATTCATTGGGCCTCAAACTGCTTTTTTAAAAGCAATCCCAATTTTTTTTTTGTCCTGCTGAGAAGAAAAAAAAACTGCTTCTGCTGCTGATAGCAATTTGGCCTGCACAACACACCAGTCACTGTGTGTGCAGTGCAAGGGGAGGCTATACTGTGGTGTATCAGTGGTGTTGGTTGTTGGGCTGCCTTTTAAGGCTTCCTGACAGGCTGGCATTGCTGTTTACCCACTGCTCCGCAACCTGCTTTTTTAAAACCAATCCAATCTCCCTTATCCTCTTGTCACTTAGGTCACAGCTGTGCCATCGAGCCTGTCACATAGCGCTCAGATATCAGTGGGCCTCACACAATCCAAAAGTGTACAGTGTCCAAAAGTGTGTGCAGAGATTCAAAATCTCACTTATCCTCTAGTCACTTAGGTCACAGCTGTGCCATCGAGCCTGTCACATAGCGCTCAGATATTCATTGGGCCTCACACAATCCAAAAGTGTCCAGTGTCCAAAAGTGTGTGCAGAGATTCAAAATCTCACTTATCCTCTAGTCACTTAGGTCACAGCTGTGCCATCAAGCCTGTCACATAGTGCTCAGATATCAGTGGGCCTCACACAATCCAAAAGTGTCCAGTGTCCAAAAGTGTGTGCAGAGATTCAAAATCTCACTTATCCTCTAGTCACTTAGGTCACAGCTGTGCCATCGAGCCTGTCACATAGCGCCCAGATATCAGTGGGCCTCACACAATCCAAAAGTGTCCAGTGTCCAAAAGTGTGTGCAGAGTTTCAAAATCTCACTTATCCTCTAGTCACTTAGGTCACAGCTGTGCCATCGAGCCTGTCACATAGCGCTCAGATATTCATTGGGCCTCACACAATCCAAAAGTGTCCAGTGTCCAAAAGTGTGTGCAGAGATTCAAAATCTCACTTATCCTCTAGTCACTTAGGTCACAGCTGTGCCATCGAGCCTGTCACATAGCGCTCAGATATTCATTGGGCCTCACACAATCCAAAAGTGTCCAGTGTCCAAAAGTGTGTGCAGAGATTCAAAATCTCACTTATCCTCTAGTCACTTAGGTCACAGCTGTGCCATCAAGCCTGTCACATAGCGCTCAGATATCAGTGGGCCTCACACAATCCAAAAGTGTCCAGTGTCCAAAAGTGTGTGCAGAGATTCAAAATCTCACTTATCCTCTAGTCACTTAGGTCACAGCTGTGCCATCGAGCCTGTCACATAGCGCTCAGATATCAGTGGTCCTCACACAATCCAAAAGTGTCCAGTGTCCAAAAGTGTGTGCAGAGATTCAAAATCTCACTTATCCTCTAGTCACTTAGGTCACAGCTGTGCCATCGAGCCTGTCACATAGCGCTCAGATATTCATTGGGCCTCACACAATCCAAAAGTGTCCAGTGTCCAAAAGTGTGTACAGAGATTCAAAATCTCACTTATCCTCTAGTCACTTAGGTCACAGCTGTGCCATCGAGCCTGTCACATAGCGCTCAAATATTCATTGGGCCTCACACAATCCAAAAGTGTCCAGTGTCCAAAAGTGTGTGCAGAGATTCAAAATCTCACTTATCCTCTAGTCACTTAGGTCACAGCTGTGCCATCGAGCCTGTCACATAGCGCTCAGATATTCATTGGGCCTCACACAATCCAAAAGTGTCCAGTGTCCAAAAGTGTGTGCAGAGATTCAAAATCTCACTTATCCTCTAGTCACTTAGGTCACAGCTGTGCCATCGAGCCTGTCACATAGCGCTCAGATATTCATTGGGCCTCACACAATCCAAAAGTGTCCAGTGTCCAAAAGTGTGTGCAGAGATTCAAAATCTCACTTATCCTCTAGTCACTTAGGTCACAGCTGTGCCATCGAGCCTGTCACATAGCGTTCAGATATCAGTGGGCCTCACATAATCCAAAAGTGTCCAGTGTCCAAAAGTGTGTGCAGAGATTCAAAATCTCACTTATCCTTTAGTCACTTAGGTCACAGCTGTGCCATCGAGCCTGTCACATAGCGCTCAGATATCAGTGGGCCTCACACAATCCAAAAGTGTCCAGTGTCCAAAAGTGTGTGCAGAGATTCAAAATCTCACTTATCCTCTAGTCACTTAGGTCACAGCTGTGCCATCGAGCCTGTCACATAGCGCTCAGATATCAGTGGGCCTCACACAATCCAAAAGTGTCCAGTGTCCAAAAGTGTGTGCAGAGATTCAAAATCTCACTTATCCTCTAGTCACTTAGGTCACAGCTGTGCCATCGAGCCTGTCACATAGCGCTCAGATATTTATTGGGCCTCACACAATCCAAAAGTGTCCAGTGTCCAAAAGTGTGTGCAGAGATTCAAAATCTCACTTATCCTCTAGTCACTTAGGTCACAGCTGTGCCATCGAGCCTGTCACATAGCGCTCAGATATCAGTGGTCCTCACACAATCCAAAAGTGTCCAGTGTCCAAAAGTGTGTGCAGAGATTCAAAATCTCACTTATCCTCTAGTCACTTAGGTCACAGCTGTGCCATCGAGCCTGTCACATAGCGCTCAGATATTCATTGGGCCTCACACAATCCAAAAGTGTCCAGTGTCCAAAAATGTGTGCAGAGATTCAAAATCTCACTTATCCTCTAGTCACTTAGGTCACAGCTGTGCCATCGAGCCTGTCACATAGCGCTCAGATATTCATTGGGCCTCACACAATCCAAAAGTGTCCAGTGTCCAAAAGTGTGTGCAGAGATTCAAAATCTCACTTATCCTCTAGTCACTTAGGTCACAGCTGTGCCATCAAGCCTGTCACATAGCGCTCAGATATCACTGGGCCTCACACAATCCAAAAGTGTCCAGTGTCCAAAAGTGTGTGCAGAAATTCAAAATCTCCCCTGTCCTATAGACACCTTGTATCTTGTTTTACATACTATATAGTTTGTTGGATTTTGTCTACATTTCTACCAAAAATGAGGAAGACTGGTGGAAGAGGCCGTGGAATTGGGCGGGGGTTGGCAGCTGGTAATGATGGTGTTGGTGGTGGATCTGATGGTAGTGGCAAGAGCAAAATAGGACCGAATGCAGGATGTGTTGAGCCTGCGTCATTGTCTGGCTACATAAGGCCTCGAACGCTTAGTTTTCTAGGAGTTGGCAAACCGCTTTTAAAGCCAGAGCATCAGGAAAAAGTTTTGTCTTACATTGCTGACTCAGCCTCCAGCTCTATCGCCTCCTCTTCTTCAGCTGTAAAAAGTAAAAGCACTGAGTCGTCATTGGAGGCTCATGTTCATGAACCACACCTTTCCTTGTGTCCTTCACCCCAACCAAGATTGAAGGATGACGCAGGCCATTCTACTGATTACTCCATGGAGCTGTTTTCACATACCATGCCTGGATTATCAAGTCAAATGGTGAATTACCCAGGCCAAGATGAATCTGACATGGAGTGCACTGATGCACAGCCGCTGATGGATGATTCTGCTGGTACATTCACTCAGAGCACTACATTGTCCTCGCAGTGTACAGAGCCAGATTCTGACCCTGATGAGACTCAGGTGCCCCTTCCCGCACACTATACAACCATACACGGTGACACAGAGGAAGGTGCACATGACATAGAAGAGGAGGTGATGGATGACCCAGTTGTTGACCCAGATTGGCATCCATTGGGGGAAGAGGGTGCTGCTTCCAATAGCTCAGATGAGGAGCATCCACAGCAGACATCGACATCGCAACAGCTGTTATCTGGCAGGCCCGGAGCACTCCAAAGACAGGTTCCAAACATCAAATGAGTTGCTGGACAGCTTGTTCAGAGGGTCAAAAAATCACAGCGTGCTAGCCCGCAAAATGTCTGCCAAAGTAGGAAGAGTGCAGTGTGGCACTTTTTTGAACAAAATCCTCATGATCAGGCCAAGGTTATCTGTAAGAAGTGCGCAAAGACCTTTAGCCGAGGGAAAAATTTGAAAAATTTGAATACCAGTTGCATACTTAGACATTTAACCAGCATGCACTTGCAAGCGTGGACACAACACCAAACCTCAAGTGACACATGTGCAACTGATCACAACAAAGGTAGTCATCAACGCTACATTGTTTCCCCCACTGTAAGCCCACCGGTTAGCACAGCAGCAAATGTTGAGGTGTCGTTGCAAGGCCACAGCAGTCAGGGAATCCCACTGTTATATCAACGAAAGACTGATTCTAGGCCATCAGAAAGAACACCAACTCCATCACCATCATCAACCCTCTCTCAGTCCGCCCTGTCCACCGCTACTTCCACCATATGCAGCTCTCAAGTCCAGCTCACCCTCCCAGACACTATGAGTAGGTCAAGAAAGTACTCAGTCTCTCATCCGCGTACACTGGGTTTGAACGCCCACATTGCCAAACTAATCTCGTTTGAGATGATGCCCTTTCGGTTGGTGGAAAGCACAGCTTTCCGCGAACTCATGGCCTATGCAGTACCACGCTATGACCTACCCAGTCGCCACTTCTTCTCTCGCAAATCCATCCCAGCCCTCCACCATCATGTGAAAGACCGCATTGTCCATGCACTCAAGCAGTCAGTGAGCGGAAAGGTGCACCTCACAACTGATGCATGGTCCAGTCGGCATGGCCAGGGCCGTTACGTGTCCATCACAGCGCACTGGGTTAATGTGGTGGATGCAGGGTCCACAGGGGACAGCGGTGGTGGGACAGTGCTGCCTAGCCCACGGTATAGGAAACAGTTGGCTGTAGGCGTTCCACCCTCCTCCTCGTCCTCCTCCTCCTCCTCCAGAAGCGAAAGCTCGTCCACAGAGCGCAGTCGTACGAGCACTCCATCTGCAGCTGCCACTGTTGCACACGATGTGTCCCCCTATCGAACAGCTAGTGGAAAGCGTCAGCAGGCTGTGTTGCAGATGATGTGTTTGGGCGACAGACATACCGCCGAGGTGCTGGCCGAGTACTTGAAGCGACAAACTGAGTCATGGCTGGGCAGTGTACATCTTGAGGCAGGCAAGGTAGTTAGTGATAACGGCCGTAATTTTGTGGCAGCCATAGCCCTTTCAAAACTCAGCCACATACCTTGCTTGGCTCACACCTTGAACCTGGTGGTGCAGTGCTTCCTCAAAAATTATCCGGAGTTAACAGCCCTGCTCCAGAAGGTGCGAAGACTGTGCGCGCACATCCGCCGGTCGCCTGTACACTCCGTTCGTATGCAGAAGCTGCAGCGATTGCTCCACCTTCCCAACCACCGCCTCATTATCGACATTGCAACAAGGTGGAGCGGCTGTGCGAGCAGAGGCAGGCCATAATACATTTGTGGGAGGATACACGGCCAGGCACTTTGAGAGCAGACATGGAGTTGACAGGCGTGCAGTGGTCGAAGCTGAAAGACCTTTGTAAAGTCCTTCAGTGTTTTGAGGAATGCACACGGCTGGTAAGCGCAGACGACGCCATCCTAAGCATGAGCATCCCACTTATGCGTCTGCTCATGCAAACTTTGACGCACCTTAAGGAGCAGGCATCTGCAGCCAATGTTGATGAGGAGGAAGAGGAGGAGGGAATCCTTGATGACATTCAGCCATTGTCTGCTCAGGGACCTCTCCTGGACGAGGTGGAGGAAGAAGAGGAGGAGGAGGATGATGATGGGGATGATTACTTAAGGGAGGAGGATGCATCTCGTGGGGCAAGTGAAAATGTTGGCGTGGCAAGGTCTGGTACAGGGTTTGTGCGTGACTGGAGGGATGTGGATTTGCCAGAAAGTGCTCCTCCAACCAGCACTCGCAGTGCATCATTGACACCGGGAACATTGGCCCACATGTCAGATTATGCCTTGCGGATCCTAAAAAGGGACCCCCGCATTGCCAAAATGATGAACGATGACGACTACTGGTTGGCCAGCATCCTGGATCCACGCTATAAAGGCAAATTACAAAACATCATGCCACAGGAGAACCTTGACCTAATATTGGCTAATAAACAAGCAACTCTGGTAAATCGGTTGCTTGAGGCATTCCCAGCACACAGCAGCGGTGATGGTTCTCACACGAGCCGTACGGGCCGGGGGTAGCTTGGCAGAGGTGTTCGTGGTGCACACAGCAGAAGTGGCGTTGGAGACAGGGGTTTCATGACAATGTTGTGGACTGATTTTTCAAATACCGCTCACACAACTGGTAATACTGCATCGATGGAAAGTGACAGGAGGCAGCAGTTGTCAACCATGGTTACAAACTACTTTTCCTCCCATATCGATGTTCTCCCACACAGGTCATTCCCCTTTGACTATTGGGCCGCTAAACTGGACACCTGGCCTGAATTGGCACAATATGCCTTACAGAAGCTCGCTTGCCCAGCTGCAAGTGTGCTATCGGAAAGAGTCTTCAGTGCAGCTGGATCAATCCTGACAGAAAAAAGGACCCGTCTGTCAACCCAAAATGTGGATGATCTAACCTTCATTAAAATGAACCATGCATGGGTTTCCAAGGATTTTGTCCCACCTTCCCCTGATGACACATAGGGTGACAGAAAAATGGCTTGCTTTGGTCCACCTCTTCCTGGGACTTGACATATTTCGCCTTTTGCATCAGCTGAATGTCCAACATCAACATATGCCACTTTCTAAAACTCCCTAACTGTGCTGCCTCCCCCCATGGCCGGGGTCACCACCTAGCGCACGACACCGTGCGAGTGCCGTTACCCTGGACAGGTGGGTTGGCCGACTCTTGGGCGCGGGCACTGGCACAGGGTCCCTCATAGTGCAATCAAGTGTCTCTGACGGTGGTGGTGCACACCCGCCGTCAGACACACCGCTGTACTATGAGGGGCCCAGTGCGAGTACCGACGCCCACGAGTGGGCCCCCCTTGCTTGGGCAGGGCCCCAGCATTTGCAATCTTTACCTCTACCTGCTCCTCCGCTGTGTATCTGGGCCGTCAAATCCATACTGTGCCTGACACCGTCTGAGCCTGCCTCCTGAGACATATATTTTGAATGTGTACGCTATCCATACATGTTATCCGGGGATACGGTACCCTTTCTAACCTTTGTGCAATCACGTGCAATCCATACTGGGCCTAACACCATCTGAGCCTGCCTCCTGAGACATATATTTTGAATGTGTACGCTATCCATACATGTTATCCGGGGATACAGTACCCTTTCTAACCTTTGTGCAATCACGTGCAATCCATACTGGGCCTAACACCGTCTGAGCCTGCCTCCTGAGACATATATTTTGAATGTGTACGCTATCCATACATGTTATCCGGGGATACGGTACCCTTTCTAACCTTTGTGCAATCACGTGCAATCCATACTGGGCCTAACACCGTCTGAGCCTGCCTCCTGAGACATATATTTTGAATGTGTACGCTATCCATACATGTTACCCGGGGATACGGTACCCTTTCTAACCTTTGTGCAATCACGTGCAATCCATACTGGGCCTAACACCGTCTGAGCCTGCCTCCTGAGACATATATTTTGAATGTGTACGCTATCCATACATGTTATCCGTGGATACAGTACCCTTTCTAACCTTTGTGCAATCACGTGCAATCCATACTGGGCCTAACACCGTCTGAGCCTGCCTCCTGAGACATATATTTTGAATGTGTACGCTATCCATACATGTTATTCGGGGATACGGTACCCTTTCTAACCTTTGTGCAATCACGTGCAATCCATACTGGGCCTAACACCGTCTGAGCCTGCCTCCTGAGACATATATTTTGAATGTGTACGCTATCCATACATGTTATCCGAGGATACGGTACCCTTTCTAACCTTTGTGCAATCACGTGCAATCCATACTGGGCCTAACACCGTCTGAGCCTGACTCCTGAGACATATATTTTGAATGTGTACGCTATCCATACATGTTATCCGAGGATACGGTACCCTTTCTAACCTTTGTGCAATCACGTGCAATCCATACTGGGCCTAACACCGTCTGAGCCTGCCTCCTGAGACATATATTTTGAATGTGTACGCTATCCATACATGTTATCCGGGGATACGGTACCCTTTCTAACCTTTGTGCAATCACGTGCAATCCATACTGGGCCTAACACCGTCTGAGCCTGCCTCCTGAGACATATATTTTGAATGTGTACGCTATCCATACATGTTATCCGGGGATACGGTACCCTTTCTAACCTTTGTGCAATCACGTGCAATCCATACTGGGCCTAACACCGTCTGAGCCTGCCTCCTGAGACATATATTTTGAATGTGTACGCTATCCATACATGTTATCTGGGGATACGGTACCCTTTCTAACCTTTGTGCAATCACGTGCAATCCATACTGGGCCTAACACCGTCTGAGCCTGCCTCCTGAGACATATATTTTGAATGTGTACGCTATCCATACATGTTATCCGGGGATTCGGTACCCTTTCTAACCTTTGTGCAATCACGTGCAATCCATACTGGGCCTAACACCGTCTGAGCCTGCCTCCTGAGACATATATTTTGAATGTGTACGCTATCCATACATGTTATCCGGGGATACGGTACCCTTTCTAACCTTTGTGCAATCACGTGCAATCCATACTGGGCCTAACACCGTCTGAGCCTGCCTCCTGAGACATATATTTTGAATGTGTACGCTATCCATACATGTTACCCGGGGATACGGTACCCTTTCTAACCTTTGTGCAATCACGTGCAATCCATACTGGGCCTAACACCGTCTGAGCCTGCCTCCTGAGACATATATTTTGAATGTGTACGCTATCCATACATGTTATCCGTGGATACGGTACCCTTTCTAACCTTTGTGCAATCACGTGCAATCCATACTGGGCCTAACACCGTCTGAGCCTGCCTCCTGAGACATATATTTTGAATGTGTACGCTATCCATACATGTTATCCGGGGATACGGTACCCTTTCTAACCTTTGTGCAATCACGTGCAATCCATACTGGGCCTAACACCGTCTGAGCCTGCCTCCTGAGACATATATTTTGAATGTGTACGCTATCCATACATGTTATCCGGGGATACGGTACCCTTTCTAACCTTTGTGCAATCACGTGCAATCCATACTGGGCCTAACACCGTCTGAGCCTGCCTCCTGAGACATATATTTTGAATGTGTACGCTATCCATACATGTTATCCAAGGATACGGTACCCTTTCTAACCTTTGTGCAATCACGTGCAATCCATACTGGGCCTAACACCGTCTGAGCCTGCCTCCTGAGACATATATTTTGAATGTGTACGCTATCCATACATGTTATCCGGGGATACGGTACCCTTTCTAACCTTTGTGCAATCACGTGCAATCCATACTGGGCCTAACACCGTCTGAGCCTGCCTCCTGAGACATATATTTTGAATGTGTACGCTATCCATACATGTTATCCGGGGATACGGTACCCTTTCTAACCTTTGTGCAATCACGTGCAATCCATACTGGGCCTAACACCGTCTGAGCCTGCCTCCTGAGACATATATTTTGAATGTGTACGCTATCCATACATGTTATCCGGGGATACGGTACCCTTTCTAACCTTTGTGCAATCACGTGCAATCCATACTGGGCCTAACACCGTCTGAGCCTGCCTCCTGAGACATATATTTTGAATGTGTACGCTATCCATACATGTTATCTGGGGATACGGTACCCTTTCTAACCTTTGTGCAATCACGTGCAATCCATACTGGGCCTAACACCGTCTGAGCCTGCCTCCTGAGACATATATTTTGAATGTGTACGCTATCCATACATGTTATCCGGGGATTCGGTACCCTTTCTAACCTTTGTGCAATCACGTGCAATCCATACTGGGCCTAACACCGTCTGAGCCTGCCTCCTGAGACATATATTTTGAATGTGTACGCTATCCATACATGTTATCCGGGGATACGGTACCCTTTCTAACCTTTGTGCAATCACGTGCAATCCATACTGGGCCTAACACCGTCTGAGCCTGCCTCCTGAGACATATACTTTGAATGTGTACGCTATCCATACATGTTATCCGGGGATACGGTACCCTTTCTAACCTTTGTGCAATCACGTGCAATCCATACTGGGCCTAACTCCGTCTGAGCCTGCCTCCTGAGACATATATTTTTAATGCGTACTCTATCCATACATGTTATCCGGGGATACGGTACCCTTTCTAACCTTTGTGCAATCATGTGCAATCCATACTGGGCCTAACACCGTCTGAGCCTGCCTCCTGAGACATATATTTTGAATGTGTACGCTATCCATACATGTTATCCGGGGATACGGTACCCTTTCTAACCTTTGTGCAATCACGTGCAATCCATACTGGGCCTAACACCGTCTGAGCCTGCCTCCTGAGACATATATTTTGAATGTGTACGCTATCCATACAAGTTATCTGGGGATACGGTACCCTTTCTAACCTTTGTGCAATCACGTGTAATCCATACTGGGCGTGAGAACGGCTGAGGAGCTGTTAAGCAAGCTACAGCACCTGTGGTTTGCACACGTAAGTTTTTCATTTTTTCAGGAATGACGGTTAGGCCTAATTCCGGAACTGCAGTTGACCTGCACTTACTGGGAAATCATTGTTCGCGGGTAATAATTGTAATCAGTGATCCCCATCACTAACGTTGTTCAGCGGGTTATTTGCACCTGTAAGCGACAAACGCTGGCCTTTTCAGTGTAGCGCACATGCAGCCACGGACATGTAAGGGCATGACACACCAGTTATTGGCCAATCTCATGTTCCAGAGCCTCACGTGTCCCTCTAGTAAGCCGGACTCGGACCGCGGGGCATGACGGAGTCTCGTTCGATAATGGAATTAAGCTTGCAATGTGTGCATCTGTTCTGTAGCTGGCATGGTTGAGGTTTCCCAGGTGGAGTCGAATTTAACCGTAGGCTCCACTCCTGGTGGTGCCCTTCTGGACATTCCTTTAAGGTTCAGCTTTGCAACCATACTGCCCACATAAAACAAACACTTTGCCTTCATGAACGCTGTTTGGAGGGTCATGACTCGTGGGAATAACGCCGCCCAATCAGTTAACCTGCTAGAGAGATCCTTCGTTGCTCCCAAGCATGACATCACACTCCCTAGGAAGAAGGTAGTGCCACTGTGGCGACCGTACTCCTGGGGGCGACACAAGTGCACTGATGCCCAGCCACTGCTCGATGAATCTGCTGGTACATTGACCCAGACCACTACATTCCCCTCGCACGCTACACGGCCTGAATCTGACCCTGATGAAACTCAGGTTACCCTTCCCATATACAGTTCCATCTTACACGGTGACAAAGAGGAAGCTGCAGATGAAAGTGCAGGTTCGGCCCACCCGCCATCAGACACACCACCGTACTATCAGGGGCCCTGTGCCAGTGCCGTCGCCAACGAGTGGGCCCCCCCTGCTTGCTCAGGATCACAGCACTTGCAAGGTTGAAATACTGTGCAGTGAGATGGAAGATGGGGACGACGAGGAGTCCAGACTAGTACAGGGATTCCCTAGCGAGGAGACTTATTTGATTGTTTTCAATGTTGGGACAGCAATTTTTGGGGAGCACGTTACTCTGGAGAATGATAGATGGGGCCCACCATACACTGGAACATTCCAAAGGTGGACATCAGACACTGGAGCAGCATTTACAGGGCCCATTATACACTAGAGCATTAGAAATGGGGCCCATTATGTTTGGAGCATTATTTGGGCCCATAAGACAGTGGAGCTTCATCCATGGGGACCAACATATACTGTAGCATTATGTGGAGCTCATCATATACTGTTTCAAACATTATATGGGACCAATGATTCTGTATGGAGAAATAGATGGGCCTCGTCATGAGATGTAAAAAGTGAAGTATTTTTCATTGTACTATACCGCTATTTCTCTGCCGTATCGGAGCATGATCATTGATGAGTTGTGGTATGTGTTAAAGGGGCGCTCTTTCGCCCAGGGCACATGAAAACCTGCAACCAGCCCTCCCCCCCACAACTTTAGCCAAATAACCCCCATTTTTCAGTGCGTAACTTGTATTATGAAGTTAATTAAGGTTGACAAGCTTAAGTAAGAAGAATTGATGCTTTTGGCATTCAAATGGGCACTGTAGGTGTGTTTCCTGTCCTCCTCTCACTGCCGACTTTTATTCCCCATTGACTTACATTGGGTTTCGTGTTTCGGGACGACCCCGACTTTTCCCTATAATCGGACGATCTTGCTCGACCCGACTTTTGGAAAAGTCGGGTTTCACGAAACGAAACGCGACCCTAAAAAAACAAAAGTCGCTCAACTCTACTTACTACATACAATACATTCATACATTCATACATATAGACATACAGTACATATAACATAGAGTACATACTCACCATTACTTGTCACTTTGATCCCCGAAGCCAGTGTCAGCTATGAAAAATATGAAAAAAACAAACCACCAAATACTCCCTGTTCCGCAGAAATTCACGAGTGAGTGTCCCACGATGATCTCCCATGGAGAACAGCAGCATCAGCTGATGCGACCGTTCTCTAGGGGCTGCAGGAATCCAATGACGGGAGGTAGGTATCCTTCTGCACTGTATTCCTCCGCCACTGTAAAATAAATAGTCCCTAGTCTCACTTTTGGCATTGCTGTGTGAGAAAGTTCCCACGCAGCTTTTGCCATAAAGTGAGACTAGGGACTATTTTTTTACAGTGGCGGAGGAATACTGTATGAATGTAGTATATATGTAGTATGTATGTAGTATGCTGTATGAATGTAGTATATATGTAGTATGTATGTATGTTGCATGAATGTTGTATATATGTAATATGTATGTAGTATGTATGTATGTAGTATATATGTAGTATGCATGTATGTTTTATGAATGTTGTATATATGTAGTATGTATGCTGTATGAATGTAGTATATATGTAGTATGTATGTAGTATGCTGTATGAATGTAGTATATATGTAGTATGTATGTAGTATGTATGTACGTTGTATGAATTTAGTATATATGAAGTGTGTATGTAGTATGTAGTATGTATGTTGTATGTATGTAGTATGTATGGTTTTTTTTTACATTCAACACATTAGCCGGATGATGGGACTACTACTGTCCCATCATTGGCTAATGTGTCAATCACTGTCATTGTAGCAGGCATCGCCCGATGGGACTTGTAGTCCCATCGGATGATGCCTGCACACACACACAGACCCCCGGCAGGCCCGTACGGACCGCCGGCAGCCGGCATAGACCCCCGGCAGCCAGCACAGACCCCCGGCAGGCCCGTACAGACCGCCGGCAGCTGGCACAGACCCCCCGGCAGCTGACACAGACCCCCGGCAGGCCCGTACAGACAGCCGGCAGCCGGCACAGACCCTCCGGCAGCCGGCACAGACCCCCGGCAGGCCCATACAGACCGCCGGCATCCAGCACAGACCCCCGGCAGGCCCGTACAGACCCCTGTCAGCCGGCACAGACCCCCGGCAGCAGCCACAGACCCCTGGCAGGCCCGCACTGACCGCGCCTCATGATGCGCACAGACCGCGCATCATGATGACATCATTTCAGCAGCCAATCACAGCTACAACAGTGGCTCATTGCATTATGGGAACTTGCTATTCCGGTATCCAATATTGAAAAAATATCGGTACTCGGTATCGGAATTCCGATGCAGCGAATATCGGCCGATATCCGATATTTGCAGTATCGGAATGCGCAACACTAATATATGTCATAAACACAAGTCACGTGGTGCTCCAAGTCATATATGTACTTCAAGTTGATCAAGCAGTATACTTCTGTACTGGTGTGAACAACTGCAGGAGCCAGACTTATATACACAGTCAGACATCTGCTGTAACTGCCAAGATCAGAATTATCACCTATTCTAGCAGTTTAATCCATCATATACCACTTTTAAATTGTGAAAATGAATTATATGAAGTTTAACAGAGGGACAGTGCTCTCTTTGTCAGTCCATGGACACAGTGTAATCAGAGGGTGCCAATGGGTTTTGATAACAAAAGCCTCCAGGTCTGATATATACTGTATTACAGCCTCACAGATCCCACAGGAGGCCACCTGTCAGTCAACCACAGACAGTACTGTGCAATAAAGTGGTTTTCCCATGAACAAAAGTTAATTTTAATTAATAGATGTTGTAATAATAATAAGTTCTACAATAAAAGGATGCCAGATTTGGCGCATGTGCAGATCAGAATCTTAGCAGAGTTAGGATCTAAGTTATTATTACACACTTTTGACCCAGTCATATGTGGATTTTACACAATTAGCAGCTTCCTTCCTATATACTTTTGTTATACAGCAATATATATTCTTTTACACTTTCCAATTTTTTTGTATCTGGATGTGAGTCATCTATTCATCTTGCTGCATGACTACATCGAACCAATTTCTTGATCAATAAAGTTATACCTTTTTATTACATCATCTACTATTTGTTTCAGTTTTCCTACATTTTGCTTTTTTTACTCAGATTAAGTGGCAAAAACCTGGTGACATATTCCATTAAACAGTTGTCTACATTCTGTCAATTGGATTTAAGCTTTCCTTTTTGCCTCATGCGTTAAAGTTTTAACTTTATTATTATCAAGCTTGAGATACATATCAATTTTTATTTCCCCATGAATGCATAAAAATAATGTAACAGAATTTGGTGGATCATTTGACATTCAAATTCACCAGCCTTGCCAAATTTCCCTCTTAAAAAATCAATTTGAGGCATATAAATTATTTGTGATTCACAATACTGAAAAGCCTTTAATTGACAGGAAAATTCTCCTACATTGGGTTGAACTTGTTGAACTTGTTTTGAGCTTCTTAATGCAAACACAGCATTATCAATGTCCAAATGACCGCAACCTATCTGGTTAGAGGAAAATGGATGGTAACCAGTGGTAATCAGCATTAGTATTTGAGTGGTGTGTACGGGTTAAATACTGAACTACTATTACAAAAAAATCTTCTTACAACAAGCTCACTTTGTTAGGTACACAGTTGTGTTGAAATATCTGAATTATGAAATGTATTTTAGCTTAAAAAAATACTGCTTTATTAACTCACAATGCAGTCAGCACACTTTCTGTAGCACACGAGCCTTGGTTTCATTATTTTGGTTTAGTAGCAAAATTAGCACTGGGGTGTAGAGATGAGTGACGTTGCCTTTTTTCGGGTTGAGTCGGGTTTCATGAAACCCGACTTTCGCAAAAGTCGGGTCAAAAGAAATCTGCCGACTATAGGGAAAAGTCGGAGGCTGACTGAAACACGAAACCCAATGCAAGTCAATGGGGAAACAAAGTCGGCAGGGAGTGGAAGACAGTAAACACACCTACTGTGCCCATTTCAATGCCAAAAACATCAATTCTTATAACTGAAGCTTGTCAGCCTTAATTTACTTCCTAATAATAGTTACACATTGAAAACTGGGGGTTATGTGGCTAAAGTTGTGGGGGGGTTGGGCTGGCTCCAGGTTTTCGTGTGCCCTGGGGCAAAGAGTGTCAGTGTGCCCCTATAACACATACCACAACTCATGATGCTCAGATATGCCACAGAAATATAGGTATAGTACAATGACACATACTTCACTGCTTACATGACATGACTGATCTATTTTAATTGTACAGTAGCTCAAAAACAGGACAGTATATTACTCCATACAGTATTATGGCCACCACATTGTGCGCCATACAGAATAATGAGCCCCATATATTTCTCCATACCAAATAATTAGTCACATATAATGTTCCATACAGTATATGATGAGCTCCACATAATGCTCCATATATAATGGGCCCCATTTGTAATGCTCCAGTGTATAATGTGCCCCTTAGATGCTGCTCCAGTGTCTGATCTGCCCCATTTACAATGCTCCAATACATGATGAGCCTCCAGTGTATCATGGGCCCTAATAATGCTCCATATATAATGGGCCCCATTTGTAATGCTCCAGTGTATAATGGGCCCCTTAGATGCTGCTCCAGTGTCTGGTCTGCCCCATTTACATTGCTCCAGTACATGATAGGCCCTATTTTTAATTAACCCAGGTATGGTATGTGAAAAGAGCTCCATGGAGTAATCTGAGGTGTGTGCTTCCACATCCTTCACTTTTGGTGTGGGTGAAGGACACAAGGAAAGGGGTTGCTCCTGACCAGAAGCCTGCAGTTACGACTCAGTGCTTGTATTTTTTACAACTTCAGAAGAGGAGGCGATAGAGCTGGAGGCTGTTTCAGCAATGTAAGCCACAAACAGTTCCTGATACTCCGGCTTTAAAAGCAGTCTACCTACTCCAGAAAAGGGAGCCTTACAGGCCTTCCAGAGCTACACCATGACGCTGGCTCAACACCTCCTGCCTTAGCTGCTATTGTGTTTTTGGCAATACCAGCAGATGCACCACCACCACCATCAGTACCAGGTGGCCCTCCATGACCACTCTGCGTGCTCTTCCACCATACTTGCTCATGTTTTGGAAAATGGACCCAAAATACCAGCAGATATATGGTACTGTATCAGAAGCGTACAGCTCTATACAGTCTATGGATAACAGTAAATCTCAGTATATATTTCAAGAGGCATAGACAGATGCTCACAGGCTCAGTATGGATTACCCAATAAAATAACAAGTTGAAAAAGGGTACAGTATCACCAGATACAAGGTATATATAGTATAGTGTAAACATTCTGATTCTCCGTATACATTTCAGGAGGCAGACACAAACACTCTCAGGCCCAGTACGGATTACACAAGAATATGAAAAGCTGTAAATGGGTTATGTAACACAAGCGTTCAGCTGTATACAGTGTTGGGGTAATCTTAAAGTTCCAAATATATTGCCAGAGCAACAGACAGACATTTACAGGCTCATTATGTCTTACACCAGAATCTAAATAGCTAAAAAGGTTACTGTATCAGAAGCGTTCTGCTGTATACAGTGTTGGCCAAATTGAAAATATCGGTATACATTTCCATAGTCACCCTCAGACGCTCACTCAGTTTGGTTTTGACCATAATAAAAAATGATGTTAAAAAGGTCCTTGATAACAAGATAGCAAGTATATATTTTTTAGGGTACAATTGAAATCTCCATATAAATAGTCCCGTAGTCACTCTCAGACTCTTACGCAGTATGGATTTGACCGTAATGCTAAATGTCGAACAAAGGTACTGTATAACAAGATACAAGCTGTATCGCGTATAGTGTAAAAATTTGTTTCTCCAATTCACTATATATAGAAGGCATAACCCACACATGCTCACTCACTATGGATGATGTAGGGAAGGTGGACTGACAGACAAACCAGGCTGTAGTGAGAAGCAGAGGTGTAGCGCAGTGTAGGTGTGAAACCGCTAAGATAAAGAGAAAGGGTGCAGTGTTTTAGCTTGCCCATTGGAGGGCAGTGGAGAGTGTAGGAGTGGGACTGAATAACTGCCATTGGTCAGAGAAACTGTTAGGTGATGGTGGGCGGCGTTATCAGAACTGGAAGTATAAAAGGCTGAGGGAAGGTTCTCGAAGAGTCAGTCAGCAAAGGGAGCACAGTAAAGAGGAAGTTCTGCTGAGGAAATAGAGACAGTGGAAAGGCTCCAGAGAGGACTTACAGTTGAGACGGTCACGGGGGGTGGCCCAGAGGACGGTAGCTGCAGAAGAAGACGGCCTGGGGCTATCATACTGACGGTGTGCTCAGACTGGTGCAGCGCTGTGGTGATTGGGCCTAGGCCAGCCACAGTTGAAGAGCCACAGAGGACACCACGATTATAGTTAGAAAGCAAGTGAAGGTAACAGGGCCTGTGTACAGAGAAATGTGAAATGGCTGTGGTGAACTGCTGTTGTCGACAGAAGGATGGGCACTAAAAATGGACCTGTTCAATACAAACTCTGTCTCAGTCTCGTGTTTGTCTGTGGCAAGAAGAGGGTCCCCCCCACAGTTGGTTATCCTACAGATGATACCTTAATACAAATTTTTGAAACAAGGCACTGTATCAGCACATACCAGGTGTGTCCAGTCTAGGGTTAAATTTCCATCTATACTTCCGGAGTCAGACACAGACACTCACAGGCTCACTATGTATTACACCATAATTAAAAAAGTAGAAAAAGGGAAAGGTATTCATAGTGTACACCAGTATACAGTGTTGTGGTACTTTTAAATCTTCATATATATTTCAATCTCAGTAAGCCCGTCCAGAATCTCCGCTACTGGAAACTACATGGATACATGTATAGACGCAAAGTCGAGTGTTAGCAGAAATTTTGGAATTACTCATAGCGGAAAAACCTCCCGGCAGATGTTGCAGAGGCGATGCAGACCCTCAATTACTGTGTCTGTGGAGAAAGCGAAAAGGGTTATTTGTGAAGAAAGGATTGCTTTATCACAGTAACGTGGATCACATCACCGTTACTTGTCTCAATCAAATTGTGATCACAGGGAGAGATGTACCCATGGTCCTCACTGCCTATCATGATGTGGCTGGTCATTTTGGAGTGCAAAAGACAGAAGCCACAGGCCGTAGGCGATTCTATTGGATTGGCAGGAGAGGAGACACTGAAAAATGGTGGCAGGAATGTCACACGTCTGTGACTTTCACAACTGTGAAAGGTGATCATAAACCACCACTGCATCCACTTGTAAGTTGACGTCCATTCCAAATGGTAGCCATTAATCATCTGAAGGTAGAGGCCAGCAGGACAGGCCATAGCTACATCTTAACCATCATTGATCAATACACCAAATTTCTAGTGGCCGTCCCTGTGAAGGATTTAACTACCCAGACTACACAGTGGTGGAGCAGGGAGAGGTAAGTATTGCAACTTGCAAGTGCTGTGGCCATGACCAAGCAGAGGGGGCACAATCGTGGTCAACGGTACTGGCACAGGGCCCCTCATAGTATGCTGGTGTGTCTGATGGTGAGTGGGCCCTCCCACCTTCTGAGCACTGTATTGTACTATGAGGGGCCCTGTGCCATTGCCATCAGCCATCAGAGGGACCATCCACCTGTTCAGAGCAACGGCACTTGCCCGGGTGCACCAGGTCTTGACCCAAGCCGTTGGGGGAGTGGTGGGCAGCCCAGTTAGGGAGGTTTAAAAATTGCTGATGTGTTGGCTGGATATTCAGCTGCTGCAAAGAGCGTAATTGGGCAAGTCCGAGGAAGAGGAGGAAAAAAACCGAGGCACTTTTCTGGTAACCTATGTGTCATCAGGGGAAGGTGGGACAAAATCCTTTGAAACCCATGCATGGTTCATATTAATGAAGGTTAGATCATCAACATTTTGGGTCCACAGATGGGTCCTTTTTTCTGTCAGGATTAATCCAGCAGCACTGAAGACTCTTTCAGATAACACACTAGCAGCAGGGCAAACGAGCTCCTGTAAGGCATATTGTGCCAATTCAGGCCAGGCGTCCAGTTTAGAGGCCCAATAGTCAAAGGGGAATGACCTGTGAGGGAGAACATTGATATGGGAGGAAAAGTAGTTTGGAACCATAGTTGACAACTGCTGCCTCCTGTCACTTTTAAGCAATGCAGTATTAGCAGTCGTGTGAGCGGTACTTGAGAAATCATTCCACAACATGGTCATTAAACCCCTGTCTTCAACGCCACTTCTGCTGTGTGCACCATGAACACCTCTTCCAATGTGCCCACTACGGCTCGTGGGAGAACCAGCACCGCTGCTGTGTGCTGGGAAAGCCTCAAACAAACGGTTTACCAGAGTTGCTTGCTTGTTTGCCAGTATTATCTCTAGGTTCTCCTGAGGCATGATGTTGTGTAATTTGCCTTTGTAGCGTGGATCGAGGATGCTGGCCAGCCAGTAGTCATCATCCCTCATCATTTTGGCAATGCGGGGGTCCCTTTTTAGGATCCGAAAGGCATAATCGCACATGTGGGCCAATGTTCCAGGTGTCAATGATGCACTGCCCGTGGTGGGAGGAGGAGCAGTTTCTGGCAAATCCACATCCCTACAGTCACGCACAAACACTGTACCTGACCTTGGAATGCCAACATTTTCTCTTGCCCCCTGAGAAAAATCCTCCTGCTCAAAATAATCATCCCCTCATCCTCATCCTCCTCCACCTCGTCCAGGACAGTTCCCTGACCAGACAATGGTTGACTGTCATCAAGGCTTCCCTCCTTCTCCTCTGCTGCAGACACCTGATCCTTAATGTGCGTCAAACTTTGCATGAGCAGATGCATAAGTGGGATGCTCATGCTTATGATGGCATCGTCTGCGCTTACCAGCCATGTGCATTCCTCAAAACACTGAAAGACTTTACAGAGGTCTTTCAGCTTTGACCACTGCACACCCGACAATTCCATGTCTTCCCTCAAGCTGCCTTCTCGTGTATCCTCCCACAAATGCATTACAGCCTGCCTCTGTTCGCACAACCTCTCAACCATGTGCAGAGTGGAGTTCCACCTTGTTGCAACGTCTATAATTAGGCGGTGCTTGGGGAGGTGGAGCAATCGCTGCAGCTTCTGCATATGGCTCGAGTGTACGGCCGAGCAACGCACCTTATGGAGCAGGGATGTTAACTCCGGATAATTATTAAGGAAGCACTCTACCTCCAGGTTCAAAGTGTGAGCTAGGCAAGGTATGTGTGTGAGATTTGCATGGGCTATGGCTGCCACAAAATTACGGCCGTTATCACTGACTACCTTGCCTGCCTCAAGATGTAGACTGCCCAGGCATGACTCTGTTTGTCGCTGCAAGTAGTCGGCCAGTACCTCCGCGGTGTGACTGTTGTCGCCCAAAGACATAATCTTTAACACAGCCTGCTGACGCTTACCGCTAGCTGTTCGATAGTGGGACACCTCATGTGCAACACTGCCAGCTGCGGATGTAGTGCTCGTGCAACTGCGCTCTGTGGACGAGCTTTCGCTGATAGATGATGAGGAGGAGCGAAAGGCTACAGCCAACTGTTTCCTATACCATGGGCTAGGCAGCACTGTTCCACGACCACTGTCCCCAGTGGAGCCTGCATCCACCACATTAAACCAGTGCACAATGATGGACACGTAACGGCCCTGGCCATGCCTACTGGTCCATGCATCTGTTGTGAGGTGCACCTTTCCACTCACTGACTGTTTTAATGCATGGACAATGTGGTCATTCACATGCCGGTGGAGGGCAGGGATGGCTTTTTGAGAAAAGAAGTGCCGACTGGGTAGGTCATAGCGTGGGACAGCGTAGGCCATGAGGTCGCAGAATGCTTCACTTTCAACCAAACGGTAGGGCATCATCTCTAATGAGATTAGTTTGGCAATGTAGGCGTTCAAGCAAAGTGTACGCAGATGAGAGGATGAGTACTTTCTTATCCTATTCAGAGTGTCTGGTAGGGTGAGCTGGACTGGAGAGCTGCATATGGGGGAAGTAGCGGTGGACCGGATAGAGTTAGAGGGGGTTGGTGATGGTATTGGTGGTGATGGCTTAGATTCAGTGTTGTGTTGCAAAACCATTGTGATTCCCTGAGTGCTTTGGCCTTGCGACGACACCTCGACATTTAGTGCTGGTGGTGTGCTTAATGGTGGCGGTTGTCTTACAGTGGGGGTAGCGATGGAGCGTTGTTGGCTACCTTCAGTTGGAGCAGGTGCACATGTGCTACCTGAGGTTTTGTAGTCCATCCATGCTTGCAAGTGCATGTTGATTAAATGTCTAAGCATGCAACTGGTATTCACATGTCTGAGTTGTTTACCTCGGCTAAAGGTCCTTCCACACTTCTTACAGGTAACATTTGCCTCATCAGTAGGATTTTGAACAAAGAAGTGCCACACTGCACTCTTCCTACTATGGTAAATATTTTCTGGCCTTGCACGCTGTGCTAAGTTGACCGTCTGGTCAAGCTGTCCTGCAACTCTTTTAGTTTTTGTTCCACGTTTTAGGAAAGCTACGGGCCTGCTAGATAACCGCTGCTGCTATGTCAATGCCTGATGCGGATCCTTCTCCTTATCTGAACTATTGCCAGCGCAACCCTCCTCCCCCAATGGATGCCAATCCAGGTCCAGAACTGGGTCATCCATCACCTCCTCTTCAAAGTCATCTGCACCTTCCTCTTTACCTTCCTCTTTGTCACTGTGTAAGGTGGTATAGTATGCGGGAAGGGGCACCTGGGTTTCGTCAGGGTCAGATTCTGGATCATAAGACTGCGAGGGCAATGTAGTGCTGTGGGTCAATGTACCAGCAGAATCATCTAGCAGTGGCTGTGCATCAGTGCACTCCATGTAAGATTCATCTTGGACTGGGGAATTCAGGATTTGACTGGATAACCCAGGCATGGTATGTGAAAAGAGCTCCATAGAGTTATCTGAAGTGTGGGCTGCCACATCCTTAACTTTTGGTGGGGGTGAAGGACACAAGGAAAGGGGTTTTTTATGACCAGAACCCTGCACTGATGACTCCGTGCTTGCAGGTTTCAAACGTTCAGAAGAGGAGGCAATAGAGCTGGTGGCTGTTTCGGCATTGCACGCCAAAACCTGTTCCTGATGCTCCGGCTTCAAAAGCGGTTTTCCTACTCCAAGAAAAGGCAACCTTACAGGCCTTCTTAGGCCAGAGGATGACGCAGGGTCAACACCTCCTGCCTTAGCTGCTATTGTGCTTTTGCCAGAACCAGCCGATGCACCACCACCATCAGTACCAGCTGCGCCCCCCTGCCCACGTCCGCGGCCTCTTCCACCATACTTCCTCATGTTTGGGAAAATGTACCAAAAATACCAGCAGAGAGATGGTACTGTATGAGGAGTGTCCAGCTGTGTAAGGTGTATTAAACAAATTAAATAAACATATATATTATGTTAGTCACAAACGCTCTCACAGTATGTATTGGACCGTAATACTTCATAGAAAAAGGAAAGTCAAGCTCAAGGAGTAAAATCCAGAATTTTCTTTATTTATTTCATTAAAATACAAGCATGGCTGCTATAGTCATCATTGCGGTTTTTACCCTGACACGGGATAGCCACACAGAAAGTGCCCAGGAGGTTCTGTACGCGTTTTGAGCGGTATACGCTCTTAGACTCAGAAGTCTGAGTCTAAGCGCATATACTGCTCGAAACGCGTACAGAACCTCCTGGGCACTTTATGTGTGGCTGTCCCATGTCAGGATAAAAACCGCAATGATGACTATAGCAGCCATGCTTGTATTTTAATGAAATAAATAAAGAAAATTCTGGATTTTACTCCATGAGCTGGACTTTCCTTTTCTATGAAGTATTCCAAGACGTCCAAGTGGAGACGTGTCCTTTCTCGGACCTTGCTGCAACATCAATGAGGGGTGAGCTGAACTAAATCCTTTTTCTCCAATTATACTGTAATCCAACAAGCAGATATACGGAACTGTATCAGAAGTGTACAGCTGTATACGTTTTTTGTGCAACTAACAATCTCCGTATATGTATTTACGGAGTGTCACACACACATGCTGACTAGGTGTAAAAGTGACTGTAATGCGAACGGCATATACAATACTGTTGGAGAATCGGACAGCTCTATATGATGTGTGTATGTAAAATTGTCAAGCTCTGTGTATTTGTATACGGACTGACACACGCTGTCTCTGTCTAGTTTTGACCGTTATCAAACAGCAGATATACGAAACTGCTTGAAAAACGGACATGACTCTAAGGTGTAGGTCTGGAAAAACAGAAAAACTCCTTGGCTTTTTTTTCCAGAGTCACACACAGGTAGCTTCTATTTGTCCATGCTAGAAAGCAGCACATGGTAGTGTGTGAGGAGCGTACACCACTGTATGGTGTGCGTATATAAAATTGTCAAGCTCTGTGTATTTGTATACGGACTGACACATGCAGTCTCTGTCTAGTTTTGACCGTTATCAAACAGCAGATAAACGAAACTGTTTGAAAAACGGACAGGACTCTAAGGTGTAGGTCTGGAAAAAGGGAAAGACTCCTATGCTTTTTTTTGCAGAGTCACACACAGGTAGCTTCTATTTGTCCGTGCTAGAAGGTGGTACACGGTAGTGTGTGAGGAGCGTACACCGCTGAACGGTGTGTGTATGAAAAATTGTCAAGCTCCGTTTATTTGTATACGGACTGACACATGCTGTCTCTGTCTAGTTTTGACCATAATCAAACAGCAAATATACGAAACTGTCTGAAAAACGGACACGACTCTAAGGTGTAGATCTGGAAAAACGGACAAACTCCTCGGCTTTTTCTTCCAGAGTCACACCCAGATAGCTTCTATTTGTCCATGATACCAGCTGGTACACGATAGTGTGTGAGGAGCGTACACCGCTAGACGGTGTGTGAAAAAATGAATGCTCAGTAACTCACCAGGACAAAATAATAAAATTTGGAGTGCTTTGAAAAAAGCAGTTTGAACAGCAGTGTGCACACAGCAATGCAGCTAGCAGGTAGCCTTAAAAGGCAGCCTAATCACCACCAGCACTGCTACACACAACAAAAATCCTCCCCTTTCACTGCACACTAACTGTACAGTGAAAAGCGCTATCAGCAGAAGCAGTTTTTTTTTTCTTCTTCCCTGCCTAACACTCTCCCTGTTCAGAATCAGCAGCAGCACCTCTCCCTATTGTAAGATCGGCAGAAGTAAGATGGCGGTCGGCGTTCACAACCTTTTATACCCACTGTGATGCCACACAAAGCCAGCCAATCACTTCAATGCCCTTCTCTAAGATGGTGCTGCGCATGTCATCGCGTTGCCCATAGTGTGCGTCCTCCATCATTGGGTGAGAAAAGGTGCTGAAAGCATCATTTGAAACGCGACTTTGGCATGCTGATCGGCGACCTCTTGGCCGACCTCACGCTAGGGTCGGGTTTCGATCGGCGAAACCCGACTTTGGGGAAGGGGAAAGTCAGCGAATTTTGAATCTGACCGACCTGTTTCGCTCAACTCTACTGGGGTGTATAAACTTCCCTGTAGTTGTGAAAAAATGAAATGGCTGTTATTAAAATGGCTCTTATTGCAATATATCTCAGATCAAGCGATTCAGTCATACTGAGTGACTATACAGGTAAAGGACCTCACTATATATCACTTGAATTCTTGGACTATTATTCACAGAATGAGACTACCACTCCCATTTTATATGTGAGTCAGCACTGAAGTAGTACAAAATGGATTAGTTCTATGTCTATTTCTAGCTAAGAAATATGCAGCTCTGGCAAAAATTAAGAAACCACTGCAAAGTTTTATAAAAATCAGCTTCTCTACATGTCTGACAGCCATTCCTTTCCAGTGTCAGTTGAATTCCAACTAAAATTCCAAACAGAGTGCACCTCATTCTACTTAATGTGCTTCTGATTTAGTGATCACCTGAACCAAATCTTATTTAATGAAGGAAAGTATAAAAGTTGGATAGCAAAGCAGGTGCTAGTAATATCCGAAAAGTAATAGGAATGAAAAGATAACTTTTAACCATGCCAAAGGAGTTGAAAAGAAAAGTCTTGAGAGAGGAAAAGAAGGGCTCAACTCTGGCTTTACTAGCAGAGGGATACAGTGAGCATCATGTTGCTTCCATCCTTAAAATTTCTGTCATGATCTGACAGTTTTAAATTGCACTGGGTGAACTTTTTTACTTTGGAAAGTTCCAAGGTGTCTTGACTGTCCCCGGTGGTGGTTAGTGGTATCGCACTTTAGGTTTTTTGTGCACGTAATTATGTATCAGGTGTGACACCCTATAAAGGTGTGCTAGGGGTGTGCAATCACTGCCTGTGATATTGTGAGATTGTGTTCACTCTGAGTTTGAGAGCCTGGTGGAAGGATGGAGCTGGAGAGGAGTCCTGCGCAGCTTAGCCAGGGGGGACGTGTTTCAGCTATGGTGTCTGGACAAAGGGCTGGCATGGCGTGGTGGGGTCGCAGTGATGGTGTCGGCGGGAAGTGTCTGCATGGACTGGTGGAGTGGCGACTATGGAGAGTGGCACTCACCATGTGGGACTTAGCTGCTGAGCTGGACTCAAGCATGCTTGACTTCGTGGCAGAAGCTGGACTCATCTTGGGGACTCTGTTACTAAGCAGCAGCAACTGGTGGTGGACTCTGCTCCAAGGCTGCACTAAGGTGAAGGATCCTGTTATGGTGATGGATCCAGGTGGAGGAGAAGATGCACACAGGTGGTGGGCTCTGTTGCTAGGAGCGTACGCAACAGAGCAAAGCTAAGTGGTGTTTCCCCTGTATTGTCTCTTTCCTCATGTGTGTTATTAGTGCAGTGGTGGGATTAGTCTCCGCACCGACCTATTCCCTAGTGAGGGTTTAGGTTCAGGGCGAGCAAGGGGTTAAGGTTCGCGTGCGGCGACAGGTGCGGAGCCTGTATAGGGAACGTAAGGAGTGCAGGGACACTGGCTCAGGGGAGCTTAGGAGGTCTCCACGTCCCACATTCCCTATCGCAGGGCCCACCATTGTTAAAGTTTCCCAGGTTCCCCCTTTATTATTTAAATTCGCCTTACTGGAGGCGGGGTTTCCAGATTGTATGCATAACGTGTAATTCCTAAATTCGCCAGGAGGAGGCGGCGTATCCACCTGCACGTTTTATTATTTAAATGCGCCCCACTGGAGGCGGTGTATCCAGGGTCACATGTGTCACATGGGTTCGCCTTGCGGTAACCGCTGCGTCCAGAGACACGTGACCGTGACAATTTCTATGATGGCAGTCCATTTCAACAAGGTCAAGCAGCAGACATTGGGGACAACAGAGCTACTGACAGGCAGGTGGCGAAAACGACTCTCCACTGACCGGGATGACCGTCACCTTATTCGAATGTCACTCAGCAACCGCAGGATGACATCAAGTGACCTACAAAATGAATGGCAAATGACAGCTGGGGTGAAGTGCATGGAAAGAACAGTTTGTAACAGGCTCCTAGAGGCAGGGCTTAAGTCATGTAAAGCTAGAAAAAGGCCTTTCATCAATGAGAAGCAAAGGAGAGCCAGGCTGACATTTGTGAAAGACCATAAGGATTGGACAATAGAGGACTGGAGTAAGGTAATCTTCTCTGGTGAGTCTAATTTTCAGTTTTACCCAACACCTAGTCATGTAATGGTTAGACAAAGACCTGGTGAGCCGCACAAGCCACGGTGTCTTGCACCCACTGTGAAATTTGGTGGAGGATTGGTAATGATCTGGGGATGCTTCAGCAAGTCTGGGATTGGGCAGGTTAATCTTTACAAAGGATGTATGAATCAAGCCACATACAAGGTTATCCTGGAAAAACAGTTGATTTCCTCTGCTCAGGCAATGTTCCTCAACTCCGAGGACTGTTTTTTCCAGCAGGACAATGTGCCATGCCACACAGCTAGGTCAATCAATGTGTGGATGAAGGACCACCACATCAAATCCCCATCATAGCCAGCCCAATCTCCAGGCCTGTACCCCATTGAAAACCACTGGAATGTAATCAAGAGGATGATGGATAGTCACAAGCCTTCAAACAAAGAAGAACTGCTTAAACTTTTGTACCAGAAGTGGCATAAGGTCACCCAAAGCAGTGTGAAAGACTGGTGGAAAGCATGCCAAGGTGCTTGTGATTAAAAATCATGGTTATTCCACAAAATATTGATTTCTGAACGCTTCCTGAGTTAAAACATTAGTATTGTTGTTCCTAGATGATTATGAGCTTGTTTTCTCAGCATTATTTGAGGTCTGCAAGCACTGCATTTTTTGTTATTTTGACCATTTCTCATTTTTTGAAAATGAATATAAAATTTAGTGCTTGGAAATTTGAAGACATGCTTTCAGTAGTTTATAGCATAAAAGAGCATTTACATTTAACTCAAAAATATACATATAAAGAGAAAAATCAGACAAGATGAATATTTTGCAGTGCTCTGTTAATTTTTGCCAGAGCTGTAAATTGGTGCTGCTTGGCTGGCCCCCATATTTTATTCTGGCTGGAATAATTCAGTCTGATAGGCTGCACTAGACAATGTGATGTGATAGCTACAGGACATTCTGAATAAACCTGTGCGTCTGCACATGATTCAACTTGTCCGCTCACTGACCTTTAGCAACTCAGTCCTACATAATACAGGATAATACAGGAACAGAACTTTCCTACATGGTGTATCAATTAAACTTACTATTCAGAGAGTTAAATTATCACACTCACTTTTATTGTGAGTTTATTGTGAGTCAGCAATTAAGTAATAAACAACAATCAATTTAAGGTCTTTTAGTATGAAAAGCCTAAACTTGTGCTATTTGGCTGCTCACAATATTTTATATTATCTGTAGAAAGTCCACCATGATTGACAAAGAAATAACATAGCTGCAAAGCAATGTGAATGAAGCCCATGTGGCCAAAACTGACGCCATTAACCTGCTCAGTCAGAATTGATTTTTTTTTTAAATTTGTCTCCACGCAAATTTAGCAAAATTTTGGCCATCGGTCGCCATTTTTCAGACTCATACAAGGACATCAGAATGATAACAAATGAAAAAAACATCCTTATACTTACCCTATCTGCTCACCTCTCCGCTCCTCATTTGTCCGATCTTCATTGCATTGTCAGGTCACCGTCGGCTGCACTAAAATCCCTTGATACACTTCATCTTCATTTTTTTATTCACTTATTTTATCTTTTATATTGTTGTATAAATGTGATGCAGTTATAATATAGAGTGGAATAAACAATTAAAAGATTTAAAGGATTCAGGAAGTTAAAATGTGTGCTTCAAAAATGTAACTATGGGCAACCATTGCAATGATAACAATGGTAGTCATGTGAATCGTGTATGTGTGTTTGCATAAGCAGAGTTGCTACTGAAAGGCAAGGTTTAATCATAAGTGTGACTATCAGTGGGTGTTTTTCAGTTAAAAAATGATTTTTTTCTCATTTAAATGTGTTGTAAATGTAAGGTAACGCTTGTCAATAAGGTAGGGGATACTCTCTAGGCAGCCGATAAATCACGTCCGTCACAGGTTTCTCAACATAACTCAGTCCATTCGGTTTATTATGCAGCATAAACCAAAGCAACAGCAACAGAAAGTTCATATCAGATCAGCATAGCGTCCATGACAGAGCTTCACTCTGTTAATCCTGTGGTCACACAGGTTGTGCAATATCCAGCAATCAGACTCTCTAGAGTCACAGTTATATCCCCCTGTTCGGGTTACCTCATGGCTGCTTCTCCATGCAGACATTCATTCCCTCTGCCTGGTAACTCTCAGACATATGCAGCCATTATCCACAGTCTCTCCACGTGCTGTCAGGAAGGCAGCCACATCAGCCAGACGAGAACTTCCATATGGACCAATCGGGTCCAAGCATTCACTCATGTGACCTACGCTGGTCACCTAATATGGTCTGTAGCCACGCCCACCGGATCACATGGCTATGACCTCATCGCAGGTCCTTCACACACATCCACTTTACAATGGCATTCTAGACACCGCCCATAGGTGGGTTTGTAGGTAGCTGGTCTGCCCGTCTCACCAGCTACCTGGAAAGTACCTCTGCTGATGAACACACATATTCAAGCTTCCATCCCAAGGCCATCTACCTTGGGATACACAAGGATCATTCAGCATCATGCCACTCATCCTCTCTCCTGGGACACCCACACAGCACCCCCTAGTGGACACAGTGGTCACTACACCACAGAAAGCAACCAGGCACTAGATTGGAAAGAATAGAATTTGCTCCATCTAAGCACCATCCCCTTTATAAAGACTATAAAAAGTGCACAAAATAAGAATTGTCCATAATTTTATAACCATATGGTAGATTTAAAACATGTATTACTAAGAAAAGCAAAATTAGGAGCAAAAACTGGCCACTTATGACTTGGTGACAGATCCTCTTTAATGTGATCATCTAATCAAAATAACCATTTTTCAAATGCCTTAATAAGTGAATTCTGCACTAATTGGGAAGACTCTTGTTCAGATTCTCAGTGCTAACTAGAGTGGAAAGTGGTTACAAAGATCATCACTGGATTAATTATAATGTCTATATATCACACAGACAGTTGATTGAGCTCAATGAAATCTGTGTAATGCTTTATTCCTCCTGTGTTGGTCCTGCAAGGAAATTGAACACATGCTGTCGAATTCTGTCACTGATTACAGTTTATCACTTGGAGTCCAGCAGCAAGACACACTTAGATCAGCCTATACCAGAACTGCTCCACCTTACTTTACTCTGAGAAACATCTGATTAATAATGCATGGTGAGATGGGACAAGTCATGGTGTGAACACAGTCAAGATGGTTTCAGCAAGGCAGACAATCAAGCTTTGTACCTAACAACTCAACCACAGAAGGAAAACTAGATATATGATCAAGAAAAATGTGATACAAGAAAAATATGATCTAAAAATCACAGTATTTTCATTAAACATATGTGCCAGCATATCAAAAGCTGTGTTATAAGAGTTCAATCTATTACTATTTGGTAGACACAGTCAGAACTAATCTAATGAAGATGTAGCTTGTGCTTTCTGTAAGATTGTAAACTGCTCTACTGTCATAAAACAAAAACTTTACAAGAAATATACTTACTATTAGAATAACACTACATAAATAACTGCCTAATATAGTAATAGTATGAAAAATTTATATGCTGCATAAATGCATTAGGGCACCATATTGTTTTTCATATTGTTCATGACTTTATTGAGCGGTACCACGTGACCGCTGAACACAGGAAGAGCTGCAGCGCTGGAGACGATCTGAGAAGCAGGGAGCGCAGAGATGTGACACCAGCACCTGGACCCCATAGTGCGCTGGTGTCCCTGCCTGCTCAGGACACCGGCACCTGGCCCCCAGCGATGAGAGGTGAGAATGTCATTTTTTTTATTCGCAGAAGCATATAGGGCATATTCTATGGAGTATCTTATGGGGCCATAACCTTTATGGATCAGCATATGTGGCATATTCTATGGAGCATCATATGGGACCATCAAGATCTATGGAGCAGAATATGGGGCATATTCTATGGAGCATCTTATGGGGCCATCAAGATATATGGAGCATATTCTATGGAGCATCTTATGGGGCCACAACCTTTATGCATTATATGGGGCATCTTATGGGGCCATCAATCTTTATGGAGCAGCATATGGGGCATATTATTCTATTATGGAGCATCTTATGGGGCCATTATTAACCTTTGTGTAGCATTATATGGGGTGTATTTTGTATGGAGCATCTTATGAGGCCCATCATGAACTTTATGGAGCATTATATGGGGCATATTTTGTATGGAGCATGTAATGGGGCCATCATGAACTCTATGGAGCATTATATGGGGTTCCTGATTCAATGTGGATATTCAAAAACATTTAACCTACTGATGTCTCAATTAATTTTACTTTTATTGGTATCTATTTTTATTTTTGAAATTTACCAGTAAATGCAGCAATTTCCACCCTAGGCTTATACTCGAGTCAATAAGTTTTTACAGTTTTTTGTGAGAAAAATTAGGGGCCTCGGCTTATACTCGGGTTGGCTTATACTCGAGTATATACATGAAGTAGTTCCTCATCTGAACATTTGCTACATCTATAGGTATAATTACCAATTGTTAAGAGTAACCTGTCAGATTTCAAAAGCATTTGAATATATGTGAGAAGCAGATATCAGGTAGCTGAAGGCCAAAACATCAGTTAAAGCGAACCTAACAGCTGATGGATGCTGCCCAATTTGTGGGCAGCATGTATCAGGCACTGGATGAATGAACTCAGCCAGGCATGTTTGACTCTGAAATGCTCCTTGTTTCAGAGAAAAAAATATTTCAATGACCACAGTAGACTAGTCAAACAGGAGGATCCCTGGCAGCTTTTCCCCACCTGCTGCCAAACACTGACATGACACTGCCTGTAAACAGTCGTAAGCAAAGACTTGTCAATCATGGGTAGCGGGCTGGAAGAAGCCAGTGGAGACCCACCTGTCCAACTTGTCTACAGCTCAGTTATGTCCCTGTGATTATCTGCAAAATTACTCAACTTTATGTGCAGTTTTAAATTGTGAAATATGGTCATAAATGGAATTATACTATCAGCAACCAAATGTAGAGAATAATATGCTTCAAATATCTTTATAGCAGTACTAGAAAACCATCAACCTGAAAATGATCATATTGCCTACTAGAAGACATATTCAATATAATAATTAACTTCATAGAGGAACAATGGGAAGCAATATACTTTACTTACCAGTATGGCTACCAGAAAGAGAACTTAGAAGTCTGGACTGTGAATGGGCTCCATCAAAAAGTTCTACCAGATCATTTAATGAGGTCTGAAAATAGGCAAACTGTCCAAAAACAACTAGAAATGTAAAAAAAAGATTACATATTTTTGCTATATTATTTGCAAAATAGGTACAATAGCACTTACATAACTGGGAGAAACTAATCTTGGGTTTTTGTTCTATAGACATTGGTGATAAGAAGAAATACAGAACAAACAGGTTTGAAAAGTATCTGAAAAAAATATTCAAGGTTATTGAGATATTGACCATTTCAACAACTTGAGTATTGAGTACTGGGCTTTGCTTACACTAACAACAAGAATACATAAATGACAATATTACAAAAAATTTTCAAAGGTGTAAAATTTTGTTGACATGCAAATTCAACTGTCCAACTATTTCTGCATCTAACTAGACCCAACAGTGTTTTTGTGAAGCTGTCTTAATGATTCTCTCAAACATTTTTATATATTAATTAGTAACTTACCAAATTCTTTAGGAACAGTTATTGAATAATGACAAATCTGCCCCAAAGTGTAATTATTTGGGTAGTTTGGGGATAAAACCACTCCATCCATTCCTGTATACTGCCCACCACAGGGAGCTGAAACAAAAGCAGACAATTTAGATTTCTATTTAGTAATTTTTGCACTTTAAGAAAGTTCAGATTTTTTTTCTGGAATATTTTAAGGCATGTTGTAATGGACTTATCTGGTGCCCATTCACCATATTCCTTAGGATCACTGCTCAGGGATGAATTTTTGTGTACTATAAGTAGCCACAATGTTGCTCAGGATGGCATGGTGGCTTACTTGATAACACTGTTGCCCCATCACATAAAGCTAGGTTTGAATCCAAAGAAGAGCTGGCATTTTTATGTTCACCCCATATTTGCATTCTTCAGATTCCATTGACTGTAAGAAAAATACCAGCACTCCAGTTTATTTCCTGAATGCCTGCCTATTTTTCTTTATGTGGCCTTTTACCATTTATGCATCAAATACACTGGATTTGTTTTTATAAGAATGATGAAGTACCGGTCTTTTTCTCACAGTGGATTTATTGCCTTGAGTTTGCTTTCGGCACCCAGCCCAGCGATGAAGACTTGTGGGTGTAGTGAGCTGTAATTTATTTTAACATGCTCAGATTTCTTTCACGGCCCAAAAACATGCTGATAGGTTAATTCAGCTAATAAAAAGTTGGCTTATTATGGCATCTCCTGAAAACTGCTGTGAAGTTGCAATTAGAAATGAGAGATTATATTTGCATAGAATTGAATTCTACTTGAATATTCTACTTGAACATTACAAAAATCAGTGTTCATCAAAGTGCTCTTTTTAATAATTAGTTTCAGTGTAGATTCATCAAAATTATGACCACTAACTGCCATTTTCTGGAACCATGAAAGGGCCATCAAAAGATTAAAAAATAAGAAAATACTAATACACACCTTACACTCACTTCTCAAGCCCCACTGATCCACATCACCAAGGTGCACCTTCTTGATTGTCATGATGTTATGACCTTATGGGTGCTTCCACAGAACCATCCTTGGACTCATCAGAGCTGGAAGTCCTGGCCTAGCATAAACTAACTCAGCACGACCATCAGTGATAAGATGTGGTGAGGGTTGGATAGTTGGTGGTGAAAAGTGGATGGGCTGGAGAGGTGACTGCTAAGCGGAGTATAAGTGTTTATCTTTTTACATCTTATGCTTATTATGCTCGGGGGTCTATAGAGCATAATTAACCCCGTTCCAACATTGGGCTTAATAGTATGCCAACATCGGACTCCCTCTGTTTGGTGCGGACTCCGGTGCTGAGCCCGCACCTTTAAGGGCACATGGTAGCTGATCTATACAGCTGACATGTGCCCGCAACAATGATCCACCCATGGCTGTTAACCAGTTAAATGCCGCTGTCAATTTCTGACAAGGACATTTAACTTGCTTTTACCAGAGATGTGTCACTAATCTCACCCATTGGTGACCCCGTCTCATGATCGTAAATCACCAATGAGTCGGCATGACAACCAGAGGTTTGCAGGAGACCTCTATGTTTGCCATTGTCAGATTGCTGTGAGCGCCACCCCATGGTCAGCACTCATAGCAAGTCAGCATTTCTGCTACACACAGGTGATCTGATCATAATGATAGGAAGAAAAAATTTGTCGGATCACACAGATGAATAATAAAAAACAATTCTTCTTTATTTCACACCATCATAAAAACGTGTAGATATATCCACAAATAGATAAAAACAGAGTCACATTCTTATGCATTTCTGATGGTGTGAAATAAAGAAGAATTGTTTTTTATTATTCAGCTGTGTGATCTGACAACTTTTTTTTTCCTCTCATTGTGATCCGATGATCAGGCGGAATTTTTTGGAACGCTGCTGGCAAATCTAAGGCTACCAGGCACATTGACATGGTGAGGTATTCCATTTTTTTATGCATTTTTTCTGCTGTTTTCTGATCATAGCCTATGTGTAGCAGAGGCAATGAAAGTATTGCAACTTCTAGTCTCCCATGAAGACTATTAAAGCATGCAAAATGTAAAAAAGTTTTTAAAATATAATAAAAAAATAAAAGTTCAAACCATCCCCCTTTCACCCCAATCAAAATAAAATAAGAAAATCAAATATCCACATATTTGGTATCATCCAATTCAGAATCTCCCGATCTATCAATATAACAAAATAATTAACCTGATCGCTAAATGACATAATGAGAAAAAAATTCAAAACGCCAGAATTTTTTGGTTGCCGCTACACTGCATTAAAACTGGCTATGAAAAGATTGTATCTACACCAAAATGGGTTTAATAAGAATGTCAGCTCAGCACACAAAAAATAAGCATTCACTCAGCCCGAGATCATGAGAAATGGAGACACTACAGGTCTTGGAAAATGGTGACTTTTTTTTTAAACAAATTTTGGAATTTTTTTCATCACTTAATTAAAAAAGAACCCATATATGTTTGGTGTCTGTTTGGTGTCTGTAAGCTTGTAATGATCTGGAGAATCAGAATGGCAGGTCAGTTTTAGCATTTAGTGAATCTGGTAAAAAAAAACAACTGTGGAATTGCACTTGTTTTGCAATTTCACTACACTTGGAATTTTAACCCCGTTTTCCAGTATTCAATATGTTAAAAAGAATGGCGTCATTCACAACTCGCCCCACAAAAAACAAGCCCTCACAAGGTCATATTGACAGAATAATAAAAAAGTTATGCCTCTGGGAAAAAGGGAAGCAAAAAACAAAAATTCAAAAACTGATAAAACTGATATACTCCTGATTGTTAAAGGGCTAATAACATTCCATTTGCAAAGAATGACTTCATTGCAAATCAAATTTCCTCAGACAAACAAATTAGACATTTTCCTGATCTGCTCATCTGAGGTTGCTACATATTTAGATAGATATTTATATATCTATCTATGTATATTTATGTGTGTATTTTTTAAATAGGTCTCAAAAATTATCAATAGGCTTAAACAGTGCTGAATGTTTGAAACAAATTTCCAGCATAAGTGAATTGAAAATCAATAGTGAGTGAGCATCGAGCCCAATATATATATATATATATATATATATATATATATATACATATATAAAACTGTAAAGTGTGTTTAACATTTAATTCAAGATGTCATTTACAATAAATCCATAACTACAGTAAGTACCTTAACGTCTAAGCCACTAGAGGGGAGCAACCTCGTACTGTACGAAACCTAGTATATTACATTTCTGTCAGTTTCCGTTACAATGTATATATACTGTACAAAATGAAATCATTTAAGATTTATGTTCTTATACAACTGCATTCATTATCAGTGAAACCATAATGTTTGAAAAAATGATATTTGCTAATTATGATTCATTCTTTGAGTTTTACCTTATTTACCTTAGATGCTATAGATGACATTAATGACATCTTACAATAAAACATACCATTACATGAGGGTAAACTCTTGTTCCATGCAGGTTTTCCATCTGTACCAATCACACAGCTAATAGTTGCAGGATCAATGATTTTATAACCTGCATCACACTGATAAGCTACTGTAGATCCAAGTTTAAAATCTATACCAATCCGTGTTCCATTCATGATGTTCCCTGGATCAAAACAGGCTTCACGTGGCTTTTCTATTGTAAAAATAAAATATTGTAAAATAAAGGTTTTATAAATAACATATCAATTGACTCGAATACTTCAAAACAATTTAGAAGTTGATAAACATTTTTACTGGATTAACCCTGTATTGCAAAGTGTAATCAGTTACACTTTTTATCAAGGTGCAATAAAAGCAATCTAACGTATATCGAACACACATATTCCAGATTGAAAGCCTTTTGGCATACGTTGAGACTGATACTTCCTATGGGCATGTTTGACTTACACTCTGGTTTGAATTGAGCCCAAGAAAATTCATAACAGTATTAAATGCTGTATGAAAAAATATAACTTGCTGGCATTAATACCAAGACATGCATAACGTTGCTCAGGCAATAGAAATATACTGCTATTCTGTTGGCGACACTTTGAAAGTATTCACACTGTACCAATGACAACATCCTCTCTTGGTAATCAAAGTTCTTTTCAAGAGCAGATGAGCTTCTAATTCTGTAACTGAATCCAAGTTAACACTATCCTGCTTATTACATTTGTCTCACTTTCTCTCATCTCCTCTTGTAAGCTACTTTTCTTTTAGTACTGAGGATTTTCATTTTCTTTCTTCTGCATCCAATTCATGTGCTAGGTAATTTGTTCTCAAATGTAACACTCGTGATCCCAGCTGTCTCTCTTTAATTATGTCTTCCATTCCCCTTTTCTCTACATTTCCTTTTCAGCTTCTTCGCTCGCTCAGCTCAGCTTCAAGCACACTAGAAGTGTTTGTTCTTGCTTGACCCATTTCGTCTACTCTTTGACCCTGTGCAGTCTACTGTTTTCTCCATCCTCTGTAATTTCACAATGACACAGTATGACCTATTCCCAGCTTCTGTACCTCTATAACATGTACAGTATCATTGTCGCATGTTTATCAGGGATGTGACAACCTTCTATCTTTTGACCTTAACACCATTAGATTTCTATCTGTTGCACAACGACTTTATTATGGAAATGCTCAATATCTGGAGGTCATCTGTATTTATGAATCATCTTAGAAAATAGAAAAAAATAGCAGCTGAAAGACCAATGCTGCATTTACTGTAACTACACTCAAATATGAGCATGGTATATATTGTAGCAGAATATCTTAGCTTAGCAATGAGTCCTATTTAACCCCTTAATAGCATATTATGTACATTTACGTCATATACTGGCTCCTTGCCCTTGATGCGGGCTTACAAGCTGAGCACACATCTTTTGCAGCAGATGATGGCTGTAATAATCAGCCATCATCTGCCTGTAACAGCCAAAGGAGGAGTGGAGCTCCACATGTGGCTGTTAATCTGTCAAATGCTAATTTGTGACAGATGCATTTACAAAATTCTGGCAGGGGGGTACATTATTCTATATGCCCATCGGTGCATCCATGACGCAATCGTGGGGTGCCAATGCATTTTCATGATGGCCAGGGGTCTGCTGAAGACCCCTTTGCTTGTCATGATGGTATTTCTGTGAAATCCAGCCCATGACAGGCGTTCATAGGATAGAGTGATTTTCGCTATACAAAAAAAAACTATGCTATTAATTGATAAAGTCAAGTGCAGATCACATGCTTTTTTATTGTGTTTCCGGTTTGGAAATGCAATAAAGCGCATATGTGCTTATCATCTGCAGATTTTCCTCATCTTCTTCAAGTTTATTAGGAAATCTGCAACTATATCTGCAAGACAAATTAATTAATGTTGTAGATTTCAAAACTGCACTGCACAGATCATTTTTCGCTGCATAAAAAAACAGTGAGCATGAGAATTTTATAAATCACACCTATTTATGTGGAAATGTAATGTTCTCCATCTTTTGGATAAGAAGTAATGCACCAAATACCATCATGAGAACTTAGCTTACATTTGCACGTGACAAGTGAACCAAAATTCTGGCTTAATTAAATCAGACTTATGGTTCAAATTTGTCAATAATATTTCCCTCTAAGTATAACACTATTAAAATAACATTTAGTCACAGAATATCAAGCCCACATAGAAGACAATAAAATGTAGTTATAAATGCCATAAGAAAAACATTGGGCACTATTCACTTTTGTATTTGCACCTTTTCTGGCTAGTTTTTGGTGTTTTTTGCTATTTTACTATTTGTGCCTCATTCTTCTTTTAATTTGCGCCTAACCTCTTTCCAGCAGGCCAAATTTTATTTTTATTTTTACTTTTCTTTTTTATTTCCCATTTTAAAAAAGCTTTACATTTTTTATTCTTTCCATTACTAGAGTAATATTAGGGCTTGTTTTAGCTGAACAAGTTGTAGTTTTAACAGAAAATTGGAAAAAAATACAATGCAGTGAAACTGCAATTATTTTCTAGGATTTTGCTTTTATACTCTAAAAACTACAGAGAGCTATGATTCCACAGGTCAGTATAATATAAAATGTAAAGTTTTTGTGCAAAAGGCAAAATGTTTGAAAATTCCTTGAAAAAAATTAGTGTCTCCATTTTCTGAGCCCTGTAACATTTTAATTTATACATTGATGGAACTCTGTGATCTGTTTTTTTCTGTGAATTTTCTGCTTTTATACCATTTTGGAGTAAATATGTAATTTTGATTAATTCTCATTGCATTTTTTGTGATGTTGTGGTAACAAAAAAATGCAGTTTTGTTTTTTCATTTTCTTTATGATGTTTACCAATCAATTTAATTTTATATTTTGACAGAATTAACTTAAAGATGCAGCTATACCATATATGTTTATTCTTATTTATTTTTAATGGGAAAAATAGTTGGTGGTTCAATTTTTTCATATTTTTTTAGCCTCATTAAGAGATTTGAACTTGCAGGTATTGCAGTAGATAGCAAAAATCATTGTCTCTTATAAAGGCCAGCAAAGAGTTGATATTCAGGAATCCTTCACATGTCTGTGTTTCTGGCATGCGTGATATCCATTTTTTCCACTACCATTATACCCTATTATAACCTATTATGTTATACACATGTCCGTGTTTTTACACATGGAGTCATGTCTGTTTTTTTCAGCAGCAGAGATGACAAGGGCTAATGCAAGTTTACGTTTTCTCTGAAAAACAAGAACTGCACATGGCTGGCATCCATATGTCATCCGTGTGCTGTCTGTCTTGAACACTGAAAAGTATAGAAGTTTAAGTATATTTCTCTCTTTATCAATACCAGAAAAACACTGATGCCACATTGGTGGTAAAAGAGACACATGGAGGACACACTGATGACACTGCTTCCATTTTTATATACATCTTTGTGTGATGGAGGAATCACATGAACACTGAAGTGGCAACCCATAGGCCCTAAAAGCACTATCAGCCCAGTATCCATTGGATTCAGAACTAATGGACTGCTCCATAGGCAAATGTTTCTAATTTTTAGCACATCCTGAGTGCATTGCTGTGCCAGGTCATGGTGAATGGTGTGACTGTGAAAGGACTCCTAGACTCAGGAAGTTTGGTGACCCTAGTTAGTGATTCACTTCCACCAGTACTAGTCCCTGCAAAGTGGCTGGGGGAAAAGAGTACTCATGGAGATGCCAAGAACTATTCCATGGATCTGGTCAACATATGAAAAGACTGTAGTTCCATGTCCCACAAAGTAGAAGTGGTAAAAGACTTATTGAATGCTATAATTATAAGATGTGACTTTTCATTGTTCTAGGACTTGTGGCCTATGCTGTAGCACTTGGTAGTCCACTATGCATCCAGGAGTTGAGTATGTTAACAAGGTCACATGATTTAAACAGGGAATTTCCTTTCACTGTATGAGCTAGAAAGAAGGATGAGGCATTATCCCCTAAATCCAATGTACCTGACCAAGAAAAGTGCCAGGACTACCCAGCTAAGGGATTTATCAGTAAAAGATACTCAGGAAAATGCAAGTTTATTAAATGGTGGTCCTCAGGGGCTGGGAGCCGATAATTGTTTTCACAATTGGCCATGGTGGAGACATGGGGGTCAGGGGGTGCTCTAGCTCACTGGCTCAACACCGCATGGACCAGGGATTATTCCACTGAACACCCTCTCTCCTTTTACCGTGGGCATAATGTTAGGGTAAAACAATGTGGTAATATTTTATTGAATCATGGACAATAACACATAGAACAGTCCCAGCAAAGTATCCAAGATGGTGCAAAATTACAGAGTCACACCCGCTGACTTCTGCTGACTGATAAGAACAGCTGCAGCTTCTAGGGATGACTACCCCCACCTGTAGCATATACAAAGAGGATGTAACAACAAGTTTAGGAAGCTAACAGTACACTGAGGTATGAGGCCAAATGACCAAAGGGTCACAGCCTGGCTTCTCCGATTATCTCTTTGGAGCCAAGTGACTGGTGCGTTCCAATCCTAGCTTACCCAAATATATCCTAGGGGTTCAAGTGACCAGTGGATCAAATGCTGGCTTCCTCAAATGTATCCATGGTTCACTGATGGTCAACGAAGCAGATCTGTATTCCATCAGCCTGGGTTATATTCCCTTAAGCTGGCATCCTGTAGAATGTCAAATCTGTGCCCCTAGTGATGGAGCCATGATGTCCTGGCTGCTCTCTTGTTCAGTGTTCCTGGCTGTGGTTTTGTAAAGTGTCTCTGTTTCTTGTGATCTTGAGGTATATCTTTTTTATAAATTTCACAACTATTGTCCTTCAAGCCATCATCCAGGGTTCAAGAGGAAGGTGTGATGAGATTAACTTGCATTGTTAATTTGCATAGTTCATCCTTCTTTGTTTTGCAGGTCAACAAACTAACTGACCTGGGCAATAAGTCATCAACATATTAACAAACATTTATTGCTTAATTACTCTTTGTCTCTTTCATTCAGGATAGCAACACTTATGTTACAACAAACATCAACTTAAAAGTTAATACTATAGGCTCATATGAACAATAGTCTGTGTTTTTTTGATGAATTAAAGCAAAACACATACATTCAAAAGTCAACATATGCATAATAGTCTATGCCTCCTGGCTTACTGAAAATAAACATCTGAATAATGCTGTGTTGCTACAGCCATGCATAATGATCTGCAGTGTCAAGATGTAGGGTAATAGCAGGTTCTCAGGATGCAGTGACGAGACATGAGACTGAGTGTGATTTTGGAAAGTAACGTTTATGAACTGAAGCCACTAGGGCTATGCCGAGCAAACAAAAAGGGATAACAACAATTATCCACACAGGGACTCAACAACAATAACAATACTTTTCTTATCAAGAATGCGACTAACCCGGCAAAGCCGGCTATTATGGGCCTCGCGATGGCCGACTATGGGTCCTTATCTCCAAAAGTCAACTTATCCTTCCGGACGCCCTTCGGTGTCGCAGGTGCGTCTGCTTCGGCGTCGCGGATGTGGCTGTTTTGACACCGCTGCCACTAAGTTCAGCTGCTGAAGAACGGCCGTGACCGCTGGGCGTCTGAGCACCCAGGAGGAGTTTGGGCACACCAGGGCCTGAAGGTTCTTTGCCGTTGGGGCACAACAGGCCCTGGGGTAATCCTGAAGCTGGGGGCACAACTGGTCCTGAAGTAATCCTGCAGCTGGGGGCGCAACAGGCCCTGGAGTAGTCCTTTGTGGAGATGTTCCCCTGAAAACACAGCAGGGTAGGACTTTCAGAAAGTCTTATCAGGCTCCCGTGTCAAAGCGAGGTTGTGCTGGAGTTTCCAGAAGTGACCGCTGGCATGCCTACGCTAAGGGTTCCTCTGTAGGCAGGGAGTAGGCCTCAACTGCCGACTGTGACGGGATGGCATACAGTGCCGTCGGTGATGAAGAGGCCGCAGCTGCGGGCTGAGGCAGGGAGGAAGTGGGAAAGCCGCTGCAGTGGGCTGATGTGAAATCTCAGCAGCGGCTTGGGGTCGCGGACCAGTCGCACCAGAGCAAGGAACAGCGGTAACAGCTGTGGCTGACCGTGGGTCAGGAGCGGCCCCGGATTCGAGTAAAGCACAAGTCTCTTGTCGGTGAGTTCGTCGCTTACCCCCACAGACCCCCGGCAGTCTCCCCGTGGAGCAATGTCGGTTAAGCCGGCTCTCTCTCCTCTATGGCTTCCTGTCTCTTGTCAGCCTCTCTGCCAACTGAACTCTCAGTGTGCTCCTTGCTCCTTTTATCCTCGCCCCTCCCCCTGTTGCCCTGTCATCTCCAGTCGTGCCCTCTCCTTCATTGCCCCCCCAGGTACCATTCCTTCAGGAACCCATATGGCGGCCCCCCTGGTTCTGGCACAGACACTCTGCGGGAGTCCTCCTCCCCACAAAGAGACCAAAGTGAAGGACCAGGTAAAAGAGAGCCTCCTAAACGCCCAAAAGGCAATATCCATGGGCTATATTCAGTCCGCTCGAATGAGACAATGTAGCCCTTTGAATAGGATACTTGTGCTATTGGCCATAGTGGAGAGCCAATTCCTTACCAAGTGGCAGGGACCCTATGAGATGATGGAAAATGTTGGCGAGTTCAAGTATAAAGTACACTGACCTGGTAAAAGGAAGCCCTTTCACAAATATTATGGAAACCAGCTGAAACCCTGCAAGGATAGAGACCTGCTAGTAACCCCTTGCTTGTTGGCCCAGTCAGAAGCCAACATTGTGAGTGTCAAACTGGCAGAAACTTTGTCACCTTTAAATAAACAGCACATCCAGAAAATAGTACCAAAATAGGGACAGGTTCTCTGAGTTACAAGGTTACCCTGTGTAATCAAGCATGAGCTTTATGCTTGGGTCAATGTAAATCCCTGTAGTAGTGAATGGTAGGCTATCATAGGAGCTTAAACTGACCCCCTGTAGGTACTGTGAGTTGAAAGACATTGCCCAGCCCCAGGCTTTGGTCAGAGGGGTTAATGTAGCAAAGGCAGGCTAGGGTTAATTCACAGCACTACAGGGTCTAATTAGGTGCACCTGGATAGCTATGACTAAAACTAGGTCATGTGTTCACTGGTCAGTCATCTGGGAAGCTGAGCAAAGTGGGTGGTGCTGGAACTGGAGAGAGACTGTACAGGCCATGTGCATCCCCCCACTCTGGAGCTTTACCCCAATTTATCAGACTCTCTGTTTCTGTGGAAACCTTCAAAAGGAACCTGAAGACCTACCTCTTTTGACAACAGCCTGCCTACAACATGCAGTAACACTCAGTCCAATATAACACTGCACGACCACATCTGCCCTCACCTACTGTATCCTCACCCATCCCTTGTAGTCTGGGAATCCTCTTAATCAGTGGAAATAAACTCTGCTCTGTGTGTTATAAAAAACTCTGTGACTTTGTGATCCAAGCAGCTACCTAAATGTGTGAACCTCTACAATACAGTCATGGCTAAAAGCTTTGACACAGTTAAAAAATCCAGAAAAATGAAGTGTTTCTCCCAGAAAATTATTGGAATTACTCATGTTTTGTTATACAAATGTTTGTATCCTATGCTAGTAATGGTGCAAATTGAACATAACTTAAACGAAAACGCCAAAAATTGGCCAGATAAAATTGTTGGCACCTTTCAAAAATTGTGGGTAATCAACTTTGTTTCAAGCATGTAATGCTTGTTCAAACTCACCGGTGGTAAGTAACAGGTTTTGAGCAATATGAATATTACAAATAAAACCTAATAAAAAGGGGAGAAATCGATTCAATCTTTGCATTGTGTGTCTATACTGTATGTACAACACTAAGCATGGAGAGCAGAAAGAGGAGAAGAGAATTGTCTCAGGAATTGAGAACCAAAATTGTTGAAAAATATTATTATTATTATTTATATAGCACCATTGTTTCCATGGTGCTGTACATGAGAAGGGGTTAGATACAAATTACAGATATCACTTACAGTAAACAAACTTACAATGACAGACTGATACAGAGGGGAGAGGTTCAATTTATAAAAGGTTGCAATGCAGGATAGTCTGGATGGTGGATAGGCAGCCCCAATCAAGTTCTACAGAAATTCAAGCTGCAAGTTCATGGTGCATCAGAGTCAGCATGAATTATCCAGCAACTATAGTTGAGCGAAACAGGTCGGTCAGATTCAAAAGTCGCCGACTGTCGCCAAAGTCGGGTTTCATGAAACAAAACCCGACCACAGTGTGAAGTTGGCCATGCGGTCGGCGACCGAAGCGTCAAAGTCGGGTTTTGCCGAATGCTTGCAAGTGACTTTTTTCAGCCAATGAGAGAAGCGTAGCATAGTGGGAGCATAGCTGGAGTGGGAGTGGGAGAGAGAGAGAGGGAGACGGAGAGGGAGAAGAGAGAGAGAGAGAGATTTTGCCGCCTCTGGGGTTAAAATTCATGCCAGGTGTTTTTACAGTCCTTCACTCACTGCCGACTTTTCTCCCCATTGACTTGCATTGAGTTTCATGTTTCCCGACTTTTCCCGACTTTTCCCTATAGTCGGCCGATTTCGTTCGACTCAACTTTTGAGAAAGTCGGGTTTCATGAAACCCGACTCAACCCTAAAAAAGGCAAAGTCGCTTATCTCTACCATCAACATTTCAATAAAATGAAATGCTATGGCAGGAGACCCAGGAGGACCCCACTGCTGACACAGGCTAAATTTAAATTGCATGTTGTGAAAATGTGCATGAATAAGCCAAAATCCTTCTGGGAAAGCATCTACAACCAACTATGATGGAGGCTCAAATAATTTTTAGGGTTGTTTTACTGCCTCTGGAACTGGATACATTGACTGTGTGCAAGGCATTGTGAAATCTGAAGATGACCAAAGGATTTGGGATCTCAATGTAGTGCCCAGTGTCAGAAATCTGGGTTTGCATACTAGGACATGGGTCTTCCAGCAAGACAATGAAACCAAACACAGTTCAAGAAGCAACCAGAAATGGATGGAAACAAAGCACTTGAGAGTTCTGAAGTGACGAATCCAGATCTTAATCTCATTGAGCAACCAAAGAGAGATCTTAAAATTGCTGTTTGGAGAAGGCATAGGTTGATAGTCACTGCAGATTTTGAATCAGATTAAGCTGTAGACATGGGACAATGGGAATGAATGGTCAGTGGAGCACTAAGAACACAAAGACAAAGTAATAGTTTCTTCTTTAACCCAAAACGTGTTTCGACAGTAACCCCGTTTTTATCAGGTGGCTTCCTCAGGTGCCACCTGATGAAGACGGGGTTACCATCAAAACGCATTGTGGGCTAAAGAAGAAACTATTACTTTGTCCTTGTGTTCTTAGCACTCCGCTGACTGTTCATTCTCATCATCGCATATCTACAGCTTAGGCTAGTTTCACACTAGCGTTTATGAGCGCAGCGACGGCCTACGCACGGCCGCCACTAAGCCCCGCCCCCTGCCGCGCCCCGCCGGTAGCTCCGCCCACCGGCGCATGACGCTGCATGCGCCCTGCGTCCCCTATCTTTATCACAGGGGGTGCAGGCCGTGCGCAGTATGCGTTTGGCGGCGCATGCGTCCTTTTGACGGTGCGCCGACCTGCGCCAAACGCAACATTCTGCAGTTTAGTTGCGTCGGCGCACCGTCAAAAAGGCGCATGCGCCGCCAAACGCATACTGCGCACGGCCTGCGCCCCCTGTGATAAAGATAGGGGACGCAGGGCGCATGCAGCGTCATGCGCCGGTGGGCGGAGCTACCGGCGGGCGGCGGCAGGGGGCGGGGCTTAGCGGCGGCCGTGCGCAGGCCGTCGCTGTGCTCATAAACACTAGTGTGAAATTAGCCTGAATCTGATTCAAAATCTGCAATGGCAATCAACCTATGCCATGAATTTTCTCAACAATGTATGAACAATTTTCATGAAAACCCCTTTTATGCTACTGTTAATGTAATGTTCAGAAGATTTTCCCAACATAAATCTCCAAATAGAAAGTGTATTTGCCCTGTGGGAACATGCCCATGTTACAGCCACTATTAGTTTAGGTTTGAATTTGGATCACCACATTTTGGTAATTTAATTACATCTGGAGCTCATCCATTTATAGTTTCAAATGTAAATGAATATTATGCAAATGGAACACACTTAAAAACATTACTTACTGAAAAGGCACAAGGCCAGTCCATTTTACCTAAATCTACTTTATGTCTTGGAAAGCTTTCAATGACAATATTGGAGACTTATTGTCTTTTAATAGCTTTTAGGATTTTAGATGAAACATGTCTTTTATTTTTGCACAGTTAAGTATATACCATTGACTATATTTATTTATAGACCATAATAAAGATATATTCATACACAGCAGATTTTGTTTCTGAAATGTCTGCAATTATTTATCTGACTGTAGCTAGCAGAAATTCATTTACATGCTACACAACTCCATTCACATGTATTATACTGGTTTTCAGTTGTAAAAAGGTCAATAATAAATCTACCAGATATGACCATATACTTGTATATGAGGTTCTATTTTTGTAAAACATTAGCGTTATAATAAGATAGTGTTCACTTTGGTATATCTGTACTATGTCTAAAGCCTCATTCACACATCAGTATTTTTGATCAGTATTTCATCAGTATTTGTATGCAAAAACCAGGAGTGTCCCCAAAATAAAGAACAGGAGTCAGTCTTTCAATTATATTTTTTCTCGGTAAGTTCCATTCTTGGCTTTGGCATACAAACACTGATGCAAAACACTGACCAAAGACCAAATACTGACATGTGAATGAACCTTAAATGATGTTTTTTTACTATAATTTGTTGGCCCAAGAAAAATTTAATAGATAACGGATACTAAATCCCACCATTGATTTATATTTTTTTAATATCGTAAAACCAAAATATCTCAGTTTATTAACACAAGAATATCTGAAGGGCCTTATTACACAAATCTAAAAAATAAAAAAAAATGTTGCTGCTTTTAAATAACTTTAAATAATAAAGATATAGCAAGGAAATTATGAGATATTTCAAGGAACATGATAAATTCCGTAAAACTATCTAGCATATAATTTGTCATAGAGCACACAAATGTATACATAACAACTTTACAAGCTATATCACATGGTATATAATAACGTAACCGAATTACCTTTATATTCAATGGCAAATCCAGACATACCAACAGATGCATCACTACGAAATGCCAAAAACAGGCTGTTGCTGCTGCTTTCTAATCTTTCTGGTGCATGGGAACCTTGGAAACTTCCAATTATGGGACTATTGGAGTTATCACCTTCATACACATGCAGAAAATCATAACTGGGTTCCATATTAAAACTGAAACACAGAAATAATATGCATCATTAAACAGAAGGTTATGCAAGATTTATAATATCTATTTTGTGTAACATAGTTCAACTTCATAAATATATATATATTTCTTACCCAATTCAAGATTTGCCTTTACAGTTTTACCATATTTTAATGCAATGTGGTAGATATATTTTAATATTATGTTATGTTAATCTAAAATGGAATTATTTTAGATATTTTTTTCAACACACCTCAAATTTATGAGATTTTAGAGGTCAAAACAGGAAACAACACTGCAACATGAAATACAGTGATAGGGTATATAAATATTTTACAAATAAAATTGGGTTGTTATAAAATAAGAAATGGAACTTTGTAACCATATTTCTATAGTGTTTTTTTCTTTCTAGTTTTGATTCTGATGTAATAGTATAACTCTTGTGATTTGATTACACTTTTTCCTATAGGGAGAACTTTTTTCTATTTTTTTTACATATAACAAAATAATAAAAAGACAGTTATAACACAGATGCCTTGGCATCATCAAAACAACCAGAATGAAAATATCTGTTGCTTACTGCAATTGTACATGCCAAACATATCGTGTGGTCCTTGACTGCATCAAAATGCTACATATCACTTTCAGCCATTACTGAGCCAATGGCTCGATGGTAGACACAAGCACTTATTTTTTTACAGCTGTGTTTGTAGTCACCATTTTTTCCATGTATTATATTTAACTCTGGTTGGTTTGTGCAAAGAAAATAGAAGCTGTCTAAAATGGTCAGACCAATGCAACCTGAAATATGAACAATGACCTGAAATGGTAAAAATATGGAATATGCATTATTTATGGTGCTTTTAATTTGCTTTTTGCATAGTTGAGTGATCTCTTATAATTGAAAAAGTCTGAGTACAATATTGCACTGCCAAGGAAAGGAAAATGAGTCAATGAGTAGTTGTGACAGAGGCTAAGAAAGAAAGAGCAGAGAAGTGTTTGATTAGGAAGACAGAAATATACTAACAGAAATATGAATGGTATTAGCTTTATGCTTTGCAATATAAGTAACCTACTGAAGCATGCAAATAGATGGTATCACACAAAACGTGTGGATAAGTTTTAAATGTTAATAAAGGCAAGGACACACCAAGCCTATTGACTCTTGAATAGATGAATATTGCCTCCATTCTAATAAAATCAGTCTCCAAGCTTCCTCATTAATGCTCTTGAAGCTGATTTTAGATTGCACATACATGTGCTGAACCAGAACGTGACAACATAAAAAGAAATATGTCATAAAGCTTTATTTTATCCTTAATCTGTTGTGAAATTTCACTTTTCCTCAAATCATGATGACATATTTTAGAGAATTATGGTTCTAGACATCATTGCTGTTCATAAAGAATTTTTTCAGATATAAATAAGAACTCGACCTTTAACCTGGCAAAACCAATCTATTCAGAATGGACTCCCAACACGCCGAAGACAAAATTGTCTCGGGTTTTTTCAGATAAACAGCTTTCAAGACAAGTATGATTAGGCTAAGTTGAAAAGAACATATGAAAAAATCGACCATTTTTCACCCTGCATAAACGATTGCTTTAATTTGTATGGTGTTTGTTTGCTATCTGTATCTTCATTTCAGACCTTTATATGACATACATTAAACATCTGTTTGTTACATCCATAGTTAAATAAATAAAAAAGAGGCATATTACAGTTTCTTTTGTAATCTATGCAAAGGATCTGCTAACCCCTTTACGACTTTGGGCGTATTCATACGTCCTTTTTGCTAAGTGCTTACTGCGCTTGGACATATGGATACATCATGGCAATTTTGCGTGCACAGGAGCTGTGAGTGCACAATCACCACCACTAGTCAGCTGATTCAGACAGCTGACACCCAGCACTCAGTGCCAGCAGAGGCACCCACACCCCTCCCAGCAAAATAACTCCCTAAATTATTATTATTATGCTGTTATATAGCGCCATTTATTCCATGGCACTTTGCATGTGAAAAGGGGAAATATAGACAAGTATAATAAACATGTGTAAGACAAGGGACACACAATTACATAAGGAGAGGGGACCGTGCCCGTGAGGGCTCACAGTCTACAGGGATGGGTGAGGATACAGTAGGAGAGGGTAGAGCAGGTCTTGCTGGGGTTCAGTAGACTGAGGATCATTGCAGACTGTAGGCTTGTCAGAACAGGTGGGTCTTCAGGTTCTTCTTGAAGGTTTCCGTTGATGGTGAGAGTCTGATGTGTTGCGGCAAGGAGTTCCAGAGTATGGGGGAAGCACGGGAGAAGTCTTGTATGCAGTTGTGGGAAGAAGAGATAAGGGGGGAGTAGAGAAGGAGATCTTGAGATGATCGAAGGTTGCGTGCGGGTAGGTACCTAGAGACCATGTCACAGATGTATGGAGGAGACAGGTTGTGGATGGCTTTGTATGTCATGGTTAGAGTTTTGAATTGTAGCCTCTGGGCAATAAGAAGCCAGTGAAGGGCCTGGCATAGGGGGGAGGCTGGGGAATAGTGGGGAGAAAGGTGGATTAGTCGGGCAGCAGAGTGTAGAATGGACTGGAGCAGAGCCAGAGTGCTAGAGGGGAGGCCAGAGAGTAGGAGGTTGAAGTAGTCGAGGCGGGAGATGATAAGAGCATGCACTAGTGTTTTTGTGGTTTCGTGGTTGAGGAATGAGCGGATCTGGGAAATATTTTTGAGTTTGAGGCTGCAGGAGGAGGCGAGGGCTTGGATATGTGGTTTGAAAGAGAGCGCAGAGTCGAGGATCACCCCAAGGCACCGAGCGTTCGGGACTGGGGAAAGAGAGCAGCCGTTGACATTGATGGCTAGGTCTGGTGGAGGGGTAGAGTGAGATGGGGGAAAGATGATGAATTCTCTTTTGTCCATGTTCAGTTTGAGAAAGCGAGCAGAGAAGAAGGCTGAGATAGCAGACAGACATTGTGGGATTTCAGTCAGTAAGGAGGCGAGGTCGGGTCCAGATAGGTAGATCTGCGTGTCATCGGCATAGAGGTGATACTGCAAACCGTGGGATTCTATGAGCTGTCCCAAGCCGAAGGTATAGATGGAGAATAGTAGGGGTCCTAGGACAGAGCCTTGGGGAACAACGACAGACAGGGGGCGAGGTGAGAGGGTGGTGTCTGAGAGGGAGACACTAAATGTTCGGTCTGCTAGGTATGATGAGATCCAGGATAGGGCCAGGTCTGTGATGCCAAGAGATGAGAGAGTCTGTAGCAGGAGGGAATGGTCTATGGTGTCAAAGGCAGAGGACAGGTCCAGGAGAAGGAGGACAGAGTAGTGTCGCTTGCTCTTGGTGGTTAGTAAGTCGCTAGTGACTTTTGTTAGGGCAGTTTCAGTTGAGTGATGTGGTTGGAAGCCAGATTGTAACCAGTCAAAGAGGGAACAGGAGGAGAGGTGGGAGGACAGTTCAAGATATACATGCTGCTCCAGTAGTTTTGAGGCGTAAGGGAGAAGAGATATTGGGCGATAGACACAGAGGATTGGTCAAGGGATGGCTTTTTGAGGATGTGTGTGATTGAGGCATGTTTGAAGGATGAGGGAAAGACACCATTTGTAAGTGAAAGGTTGAAAAGGTGTGGGATGAGGACTGTGGCAAAGTTAGGGATGAGGTGAGACGTGAGTGGGTCGAGGGCACAAGTGGTGAGGTGTGATCTTGACAGAAGGGTGGAGAGCTGATCTTCTGTCATGGTGGAGAAGCTGGCTTTTGCAGAACAGGGATGAGCGGCTAAGAGGGGCATTGGGGGCTGCTGGCCAAAGTTTTGTCTGATCGTGTCGATCTTCTGCTTAAAGAAGGAGGCAAAGTCTTCAGCAGAAATGAGAGGAGGGGGAGGAGGGGAGGAGGTGTTGTGGGACTGAGGAGAGAATTGAAAGTGTTGAAGAGCTGTTTAGGGTTGTGAGACAGGGAGGATATGAGAGATGCAAAGTAAGTTTGTTTTGCGGCAGAGAGCATGGACTTAAAGCTGACAAGGGACTTCTTGTATGCAATGAAGTAGTCAGTAGAATGGGTTCTCTTCCTTCTAAGCTCAGCGTCCCTGGAAACCCATCTCAGTTCTTTGGTGAGGCTGGTCAGCCAGGGCTGCCTGTTGATTGTTCGAGTTTTGCTCAGCCTGAGAGGGGGCAGCCGAATAGAGTGTTGCTGTTATTGTGGTGTTATAAAAAGTGGCAGCAGCATCTGTGTCATGAAGGGAAGCTATGTCTGTAAGAGGGAGATGGGACTCAGAGAGTGATTGTAAATTGAGGTGTTTGAGATTCCTGTGAGGGTGAGCGAGTTTATGGAGCGGGGGTTGCGCAGTAGGAGAGGAGAGGGAAGAGAATGTCAGTAGGCTGTGGTCAGACAGGGGGAGGGATGAGTTATTGAGATTAGTGAGGGAACAGAGACAAGTGAAGATAAGGTCCAGTGTGTGATCATCTTTGTGAGTGGCCGCAGAGGACCATTGGGTGAGGCCGAGGGAAACCGTGAGCGACAAGTTTAGAAGCAGCCGGGGTGGAAGTGTCAATGGGGATGTTGAAGTCGCCCATGATGATGTCACAATCAACATCGATTAGAACATTTAGAAGACTGTCAGAGGGAGGAAGCCACCTCTGCCCTCTGATCGGTGCCCCTGCCATCATAGTGAGGAGCCAATCATTTCCATGGTGAAGTAATATCATAATGATGTCATCCGGGTAACCAGGCACTAGCAAGATAGATAGATCATGCACAGTGCATGATCTAAATAACTTGTGTCTGAAGGGCTGAAAGGTTATTAAGCAGTGCAACACTCATGTCCTATAGAGAGACTAAGTAAAAAAAGTTTAAAAAAAGTAAAAAAATGTTTAAAAATCACAATAATAAAAAATTGAATAAAAATATATTATATTCATAAGTGAATATTTTTATGAAAAATAAACAATTAAAGTACACGTGTACCCATGTACACGACTTGTCCTATAAAACTGTTTAGCTAGTTAAACCATTAAGTGAAAAATGAATGAAAAAATAGAAACGAGGCAAAACACGATGGTTTATTGACATATCACTGAGCAGCAAGTGGAATAAAATGTGATCAAAAGACGAATGTAAATAAAAATGGTATTGCTGTAAAATGTCATCTTGTTCCACAAAAAACAAGCCACCGTACAGCTCCATCAAGTTTAAAAATCAAAAAGTTACAGCTCTCAGAGTAAAGCAAAGCAAAAATAATTATTTTTTCTACAAAGTAATTTTTATTGTGTAAAAGCGCCAAGACACATAAAAAATATAAATGAGGTATCGCTGTAATCATGCTGACCCAAAGAATAAAGCTGCCTTACAAATTTTACCACATGTGAAACAGCATAAAAAAAAAACAAATCAAAAAGCAATTCCTGAATTGCTGGTTATTGTTCATTCTGCATCCCAAAAATTGGAATAGAAAACGATCAAAAAATGTAATGTGCCCGAAAATGGTACCAATAAAAATGTCATCTCATCCTGCACAAAAACAAGTCCTCATATAACTCTGTCTGCAGGAAAGTGAAAAAGTTTCAGCTCTCAAAATATGGCAATACAAAACTTATTTTTGCAGTAAAAAGCATCTTTTAGTGTGTGACAACAGACAAACATAAAAAAGATAAATATGGTATCGCTGTACTTTCACTGACCCAAAGAATAAAGTCACTTAATCACTTATATCGCACCAGTGACGGCATAAAAAAATTAAAACCAATTCTTCACCTGCTGTTGACTTTTTCTCAAAGATCACAGTATGCTTCAGCTCACATTTATCCTGCGCTCTATGCAGTTTCTGTGTAAATCTCTGAAATACGTGATTCAGACAGAAATCCCAGTATCTCAATCAGAAGATTCCCTGTAATGAGGCAGATGGAGGCAGTGTGGATGACATCTGGCAGCCTATAATTCAGCACTGTCCGTTTTTTTGGCGTGCATAACAGCAAAGTCTGACATAGCTTTGTGCACTTTTGAAAAGAAGGAAATGCTGAACAGAGGCCAGAAGGAGTTCAGAGTAAATCTGCTGTCTCATTATCGTAAATGGATCCATGAGGAGTTTCACCTGATCACGTCACTTGGAGAATTAGAAACCCAAAGTAAGCGCTCAGTGTAGAGCGCCAGGTAAATGTGATCCCAAATGTTATGTACAATGTTCCAAAAAAAAGTTTCAAACCAATCCACAAAAAAGCAAGTCCCCACTTAGATCTGTCATCTGTTATCGGAAATATAGGGGGTTTCCACGTTACTGGTAGTACAATGGCTTTGACATAGCGAAATGGCTCCTCACACCGCCAAAAGATATTCTGCAAATTCTGTGCTTTTGAATCCCAATGTCCCCATCTCTTCTTGTGCTGAAACCACATTTAGTGTCCACATTTAGCATTTCTGAAGCAATGACAGCCTGCCTAATTCATAGGTTCATGTCTCAAGAAGCATGAGTTGGTCACTATAACATACTGGGCACTACAACATACTCGGTACTACAACATACAGTGTTGGCCAAAAGTATTGACACCCCTGCAATTCTGTCAGATAATACTCAGTTTCTTCCTGAAAATGATTGCAAACACAAATTCTTTGGTATTATTATCTTCATTTAATTTGTCTTAAATGAAAAAACACAAAAAGAATTGTCCTAAAGCCAAATTGGATATAATTCCACACCAAACATAAAAAAGGTGGACAAAAGTATTGGCACTGTTCGAAAAATCATGTGATGCTTCTCTAATTTGTGTAACTAACAGCTCCTGTAACTTACCTGTGGCACCTAACAGGTGTTGGCAATAACTAAATCACACTTGCAGCCAGTTGACATGGATTAAAGTTGACTCAACCTCTGTCCTGTGTCCTTGTTTGTACCACATTGAGCATGGAGAAAAGAAAGAAGGCCAAAGAACTGTCTGAGGACTTGAGAAACCAAAGTGTGAGGAAGCATGAGCAATCTCAAGGCTACAAGTCCATCTCCAAAGACCTGAATGTTCATGTGTCTACCGTGCGCAGTGTCATCAAGAAGTTTAAAGCCCATGGCACTGTGGCTAACCTCCCTAGATGTGGACGGAAAAGAAAAATTGACAAGAGATTTCAACACAAGATTGTGCGGATGTTGGATAAAGAACCTTGACTAACATCCAAACAAGTTCAAGCTGCCCTGCAGTCCGAGGGTACAACAGTGTCAACCCGTACTATCCGTCAGCGTCTGAATGAAAAGGGACTGTATGGTAGGAGACCCAGGAAGACCCCACTTCTTACCCCGAGACATAAAAAAGCCAGGCTGGAGTTTGCCAAAACTTACCTGAAAAAGCCTAAAACGTTTTGGAAGAATGTTCTCTGGTCAGATGAGATAAAAGTAGAGCTTTTTGGGCAAAGGTATCAACATAGAGTTTACAGGAGAAAAAAGAGGCATTCAAAGAAAAGAACACGGTCCCTTCAGTCAAACATGGTGGAGGTTCCCTGATGTTTTGGGGTTGCTTTGCTGCCTCTGGCACTGGACTGCTTGACCGTGTGCATGGCATTTTGAAGTCAGAAGACTACCAACAAATTTTGCAGCATAATGTAGGGCCCAGTGTGAGAAAGATGGGTCTCCCTCAGAGGTCATGGGTCTTCCAGCAGGACAGTGACTCAAAACACACTTCAAAAAGCACTAGAAAATGGTTTGAGAGAAAGCACTGGAGACTTCTAAGGTGGCCAGCAATGAGTCCAGACCTGAATCCCATAGAACACCTGTGGAGAGATCTAAAAATGGCAGTTTGGAGAAGGCACCTTTCAAATATCAGGGACCTGGAGCAGTTTGCCAAAGAAGAATGGTCTAAAATTCCAGCAGAGCATTGTAAGAAACTCATTGATGGTTACTGGAAGTGGTTGGTCGCAGTTATTTTGGCTAAAGGTTGTGCAACCAAGTATTGGGCTGAGGGTGCCAATACTTTTGTCGGGCCCATTTTTGGAGTTTTGTGTGAAATGATCAATGTTTTGCTTTTTGCTTCATTCTCTTTTGTGTTTTTTCATTTAAGACAAATTAAATGAAGACAATAATACCAAAGAATTTGTGTTTGCAATCATTTTCAGGAAGAAACTGAGTATTATCTGACAGAATTGCAGGGGTGTCAATACTTTTGGCCACAACTGTACTACAACATACAGGCACTACAATGGCAGTTTGAAATTTGCACTCAGCAACATTTACTGCTTCTTGCTCCTGGAAAACACCTATGGAGCCTAATTTGTCACTATACCTCTATATAAATTCCCAAAGGGGTATAATTTCCAGAATAGGGTCACTTGAGGGGAGATTCTGCTTTTCTAGCACTTGGGGGCTCTATATATGGAGTCCACAAATGATTATAGGAAAATCTGCACTCCAGGATGCAAATAGCACTCTGTTCCTTCAGAGTCTCCCCTTATGGCTAAACATTACAAGACTTGAATGCAAAGCCACAAAAATGAGGAATAAAAATCCTCCAAAAATTCAAGAATACAGCAAAAAAGGAGCATCAGTCTTTACCTGCCCAGATCTGAGAACTAATGACCATCTCAGGATGCAGCAAACCCATGTAGTAAAGATGGCGGCAACACAGGTACAAAATACTGATGAGACAACCAGTCACAACCTACCAATTCATGGAGGGGGTGATTGATTAGTATTAAATTGCACAAACGTGGCTTGTAAAGGGTGCTGGTCACACACAGGTAATGAAGTGTCTTTCTGTGGGAAGAATGTGATGTATTTATTTTTATTGCTCCATCTTATAAACTTTTGTGAAGCATTTGACACTTCAAGGTGCAAGCTCCACATCTAGATAAGTTCCCTGAGGGGTCTAGTTTTGTAAAATGGTGTCACTAGTAGAGCGTTTCCACTGTTTAGGCACATCAGAGGCTCTCCAAATGCAACATAGTGTCTGCTAATTATTCCAGCAAATTCTACATTTAAAAAGTCAAATGTGTCTCTTTCTTTAGAGAGGTAAATAAGTGGCTCAGGAAATGGTGTAGGAAGGAGGGGTTTGGGTTCCTGGAGAACTGGGCCGACTTATCTACAGGTTCTACGCTAGGAATGAGCTGCTCCTCAATGGGGAGGGTGCAACTGTGCTGGGGAGAAAATGGCTAGATGATTGGAGGAGTGTTTAAAATAGGGATTGGGGGAGGGTATAGATTTTATAGGACGGAAAGATAGTGCAGATAGTGACCTGGGCACAAATAAAGAAATTGGGGGAGGTATGGGGGTGGGGTGAGAATAGTTAATATTTTAAGAAAGAATAGAGGCAAAGAGATATACATAAAGTGCAAGAAAACTAATGCAATAAGCCTCACCAACAAAGGAGGAACCAACATGGAGGAATTAGAATTAATTTTGTTGGAACATAATTATGACATGGTGGGGATGTCTGAGACATGGCTGGAAGAGAGCCATGACTGGGCTGTTAATTTACAGGGCTATAGTCTGTTCAGAAATGACCATACAAATAAGCGAGGATGGTGTGTGTTTATGTGTAAAATCATCCTTAAAACCCATCCTGCATGATAATATATGTGAATCTAATGAAAAAGTAGAGTCGCTGTTGGTGGAGATAAAGGGAAGGGGAAAAAATAAAAAAATATTGATAGGGGTTTGTTATAAGTCTCCAAAAATAATGGAAGCAACGGAAAATATCATCGTAAAGCAAATATATGAAGCAACGACGCAAAGAGAAGTCTTTATTAGGGGGGACTTCAACTACCCTGAAATACATTGGGGAACAGAAACCTGCAGTTCCAACAAAGGTAATAGGTTTTTGACAATTATGATAAGCAATTACCTTTCACAACTGGTTCAGGAGCCAACAAGAAGGAGGGTACTGCTAGACCTAATATTAACCAACAGGCCAGACCCCATATCAAATATAAGTGTTGGGGTCACTTGGATAATAGCGATCACAAAATACCGTATATACTCATGTATAAGCCGACCCAAGTATAAGCCGCCCCCCTAATTTTGTGCATATTCATGACTTTAATGAGCGGTAGCACGTGACCATTGAAGGAAGGGAGACCGTGGGAGAAGTGGGGGGGCTGTAGAGATGAACCAGGGGGGTAAGTATGATCTGACACCCCCACCCTCCCTCCCCCATTGACCCCTGGCGTATATGACTCGTGTATAAACCAAGAGGGGGACTTTCAGCCCCCCAAAATGGGCTGAAAATCTCAGCTTATACGCGAGTATATACGGTAATAAGTTTTCATGTATCTTTTAATAAGATGTGTAGAAGAGGGGTTACAAGGACACTAATCTTCATGAAGGCAAATTTCCAATGGTTGAGACATGATCTTAGTGAACTAAACTGGGATGATATCCTGAGACATAAAAGTACACAAAGAAAATGGGAGACGTTTATTAGCATCCTGAATAGGATCTGTGCACAGAATATACCCTATGGGAATAAATATGCTAGAAATAGGAGGAAACCACTATGGCTAAATAGAGCTGTAAGGGGTGCAATAAGTGACAAAAAGAAAGTATTTAAAGAATTAAAGCAAATAGTTAGAGATGAGGCATTAAACAAATACAGAAAATTAAATGAATTCTGTAAAAAGTAAATCAAGGCAGCAAAGTTTGAGACAGAGAGACACATTGCCAGAGAGAGTAAAATAATCCCAATATATTCTTTAACTACATAAATAGTAAGAAACTAAAAAATGATAGTGTTGGCCCCCTTAAAAATAGTCTGGGTGAAATGGTGGATGAGGATGAGGAAAAAGCCAAAATGCTAAATGACTGACTTTTTTTCAACAGTATTTTCACAAGAAAATACCATGACCGACAACACGATCAGTGATAACAAAAATTGTCTAAATGTCACCTGCTTAACCCAACAGGAAGTCTGGTTGCGTCTAAAAATAACTAAAGTTGATAAATCCCCGGGCCCGGATGGGATACACCCTCGAGTACTGCAGGAATTAAGCATAGTCATTGATAGACCATTATATTTAATCTTTAAAGATTCCATAATAACAGGGTCTATACCACAGGACTGGCGTATAGCAAATGTGGTGCCAATATTCAAAAAGGGGACAAAAACTGAACTTGCAAATTATACACCAGTAAGCTTAACCTCTACTGTGGGTAAAATCCTGGAGGGTTTTCTAAGAGATGCTATGTTTGAGTATCTGAAGAAGAATAAGTTCATGACTCAATATCAACATGGGTTTACAAGGCACCATTCCTATCAGACTAATCTGATAAGCTTTCATGAAGTGGTAAGTTCCAGACTGGACCAAGGAAATGCAGTGGACACAGTGTATATGGACTTTTCAAAAGCTTTTGATATGGTGCCACATAAAAGCTGGCTCAGGGATAGGAAACAAAGAGAGGTTATTAATAGAGCACACTCCGACTGGATCGCGATTAGCAGTGGGGTACCACAGGGGTCAGCATTGGGCACGCTTCTTTTTAACACATTTATTAATGACCTTGTAGGAAGCATACAGAGTATATTTTCAGATGACACTAAACTCTGCAGGGTAATAAATACAGAGGAGGACAAATTATAGAAAGATTCATCTAAACTAGAAGCTTGGGCTGATAAATGGCAAATGAGATTTAATAAGGATAAATGTAAGGTCATGCACTTGGGCAGAAGAAATAAGATATATAATAAGGTGCTGAACTGTAAAACACTGGGCAAAACTGTCACTGGAAAAGACCTGGGTGTACGGGTGGACAACAAACTCACATTTAGGGGTCAGTGTCAGGCAGCTGCTGCAAAGGCAAATAAAATAATGGGATGTATTAAAAGAGGCATATATGATCATGAGGTGACCATAATTTTATCTATTTACAAGTCTCTAGTGTGACCACACTTAGAATACTGTGTACAGTTCTGGTCTCCAGTGTATAAGAATGACATAGCTGAACTGGAGCAGGTGCAGAGAAGAGCGACCAAGGTTATTTGAGTACTGGTGTGTCTGCAGTACCAAGACAGGTTATTACACTTGGGGTTATTTAGTTTGAAAAAACAAAGGCTTAGGGGTGATCTTATTATAATGTATAAATATATGAGGGGAGAGTACAAAGACCTTTCTAATGATCTTTTTACTTTTAGACCTGAGACGGGGACAAGGGGGCATCCTATACGTCTGGAGGAAAGAAGGTTTAATCATAATCACAGATGCGGATTCTTTACTGTAAGAGCAGTGAGACTATGGAACTCTCTGCCGTATGATGTTGTAATGAGTGATTCACTACTAAAATTTAAGAAGGGTCTGGATACCTTTCTTGAAAAGTATAATGTTACAGGTTATATACTAGATTCCTTCATAAGGCGTTCATCCAGGGAAATAGTCTGGTTGCCGTATGTGGAGTCGGAAAGGAATTTTTTTTTACACAAAGGGGAGCTTAGTGTTTTTACCGCATGGGTTTTTTTTGCCTTCCTCTGAATCAACATGTTAGGCTATGGGTTGAACTAAATGGACTTAAAGTCTTCCTTCAACCTTAAATACTTTGTTACTATGTTCCAGTCTAAGACTTGCCATGCGCCCAAAAAGTAATTTTTTTAGTTCACGGCTCAACATTATAATTTTCTATGAAGCGCCTGAGGTGTTCACCACACATCATGATAAGCTCCCTGAGGTGTTTAGTTTCCAAAATGGTGTCAATTGTGGGAGATTCTACTGTTTAGGCACATCAGGGGCAATCCAACTAAAACTCCCCTGACACCTGCACATCCGCAAATATTAATGGATTAAAATGACATCTTGAAAGAAGGATAGGGTGAGTGCTGTTTTTCTTGTTACTTTTACTGATACAATATATGCTCTTTTGTGCATGCACCACCCAGAAAAGATCCAACGAGGCTATTTCTGAGGATTTAGGTTGAAATAACAGACAGAATTAAGTGACTTGGTGTTAGGCATCGGGATTCTCCCTCTGCGCAGGATGGATCCCAAACATTATCTGCCTCTGCGGTCTCCATTCGGGCTCGGCCACTGTGGGTGCTTAGTCATTGGTCCTGGTGTCTTGCTCAGGCTCATGCTAAGCAGTTGGTTACTGCAGGATCGCCAGCCAAGTCCTTAGTAATCAGTGCTATACAGCTGCAGCCTGACACTCTGAAGTCTAAGTCCAGAGATCACCTTACTGAGCATGTCTGTGATGTGACTTCTTCCTATTGGTGGTCGGACATCACCTGCTCTGGCAATGTGACAGCTCCTGACTGGCCCACGGGTGATGTCTCGGCTGACTCGGTGTGAGTGTTTTGGGAGGAGTCTAATGTGTAAAAGGCTCTCAATGGTGCATGCAGGTGCGCTAGTAACATGAAAGTTATGGAGAGTGAGTGTGGATACTCTACCATTCTGTCTGCAAGCTGTGTGTGTCTGTCTAAGCTCTGGGACTGTACACGCTGTCAGGCAGTTGGCATCAGTGAAGGCAATTAGCTACTCAGCTTAGCATCTGTTTCCTACATGTGTGCGGTTAGCACATTGGCGTTAGAGAGAAAATTCAACCCTAGTCAGGGTATTATACCTAGCGTCACTGAAGTGGCTTCTCTTGGCTTAACATCTGTTACATTCTTGTGTGTGATTGATACAGTTTAGTTTCAGAGCAAGCTCAATCCGTATGCTTTATCCCTGTGACTTTTAACAGGGTATTGCACTTAGCATTCTTTTGCTCAGTATCGCTCTGTGAATTAACGAAGCTTGGTACTCAGAGTCCTACTCACACTGTGTCGTATTAGCACAGTGTGTTCAAGAAATCACTCACTGTTGTACTTTCACCATTGTTCTCTAGCAGCAGTTTTTCATCTCTGCATGGTGGACCCGGGTTGCGATTGCACCTTATTATTTATTTTCTATTTAGTGCAATCCACCAACCCTAACACTTGGTGCCTAGATTAATCCTTCTTTTTTGGGTTAATAAACTTATTGAATGTGGTTTTGAACACACTGAAAGGTGCAGTTTTTAGAAAGGTGTCAGTTTTGGGTATTTTCTGTGATACAAACCCCTCAAAGTCACTTCAAATGTGAGGTGGTCCCTAAAAAATGGTTTTGAAAATGTTGGAAAAATGAGAAATCACTGGTCATTGTTTAACCCTTATAACATCTGAAAAATATATACATACAGTGGGTACAGAAAGTATTCAGACCCCTTTAAATTTTTCATTCTTGATTTCATTGCAGGCAAAAAAAAGGTCATTTTTTCTCATTAATGTAAACTCTGCACCCCATCTTGATTGAAAAAAAAACCCAGAAATGTAGGAAATGCTTCTCTGGAGAGACCTGAGAATGGCTGTCCACCAACATTCACCATCCAACCTGATGGAAGGATCTGCAAGGAAGAATGGCAGAGGATCCACAAATCCAGGTATGAAAACTTGCTACCTCATTCCCAAGAAGACTCATGGCTGTACTAGCTCAAAAGGGTGTTTCTACTCAATTCTGAGGAAAGGGTCTGAATACTTATGTTCACATGATATTTCAGTTTTTTTAATAAATTTGCAAACATTTCTACATTTCTGTTTTTTTCTGTCAAGATGGGGAGCAGAGTATACAGTAATGAGGAAAAAATGAATTTTTTTGAATTTACAAAGTGGATGCAATGAAACAAAGAGTGAAAAATTTAAAGGGTCTGAATACTTTCCGTAAACACGGTATATATATTTCAAAAATTGTGCTGATGTAAAGAAGACGTGTGGGAAAATGTTATTTATTAACTATATTGTGTGACATATCTCTCTGATTTAATGGCATAAGAAATAAAAGTTTTAAAATTGTGACATTTTCAAAAGTTTCGCAAAATTTCCATTTTTTAAATAAATGGAAGTTATATCAAAGAAATCATGAAGCACAATATGTCATGAAAAAATAATCTCAGAATCAGTGGGATACATTGAAACATTCCAGAGTTATAACCTCATAAATAGTCAGAATTGTAAAACTGGCCTGGTCATGATGTTGAAAAGAGGCTTGTGTGGTAAAGTGGTAAAGACTAATACCATAGGTTAGTGTCAGTATGCTATCCATTCTTTTACACACTAATTAAAATGTATAAGTCTCATCCAAAATGAAAATCAACTGCAATATTAATAAACATAAGTCCATTTTCTGACGTTGAGTTGTCTGTTTTGCGTATAGACCAAAAATATGCTATTGTAATCTTGTGCCTTTTTATGTCTCATCAGCGATTGACTAACTTGTCAAATAATTATTAGAAGAAAATTGGCCATATTCTGCTAAGATTTTTTTGGCACAATGGTACAATATTTTTTTCGCAACCAATGTTGCTGTATATTGATGTGCAGGGAACAGTACTATAATTCTGCTGCAAGAGAGAATTGCAGCGTAGCTGCAGAAAGCCATTCTTGGTTTCCTGCTCAGCCCTTTCTCTATGACTCAGCTGAGAAGATGATATTATAATGTTGGCTGCATCATTAAGCATGTAGTTTCAGGCCATAAGTGGAAGGAAGCAGAGCTGCGGTTAATCATCTGGAGAGATAGAGTGATACTGTGGGAAGGGAAGAAGGGAGAGACTTAAGGGGCCTTTACACATAGCGATATCGCTAAAGCGTCACCGATTTTGTAATGCAGCAGTGATATCGCTAGCGATATCGCTATGTATGATACTTACCTCCGACCGGCACCCCCGCTGTCTGTCACTGATCGCGCGAGATCGTGCAGCTCCATTTCTCGTCGGGCACTTCCTGCTGGGCTTCCTGCTGGTGCCGACGAGCGACGTATGGACGCGGGCGGGAGGACATCAGGATCGCCGCATCTGAAAGGTAAGTAACGACTGCTGCTGCATTGCTACATCGCTGTGAGATCTGCCTGTGTGGCAGCTCACTAACGACCATTTAGCGATGCACCAGCGATCCTGACCGGGTCGTAACGTTGTCGGGATCGCTGGTGCATCGCTAAATGTAAAGGGGTCTTTACATATAAGTATAATAACTGGTGGGTGGAGATAGTACACAAAAGTATAATAAATTGAGGGTGGAAGATGGGGGATATTAAAGTATAACAAATTGAGAGAAAATCCTGTAATTAGAATGAATTGGAGGGAATTGTAATAGTACTGAATTGAGGAGGACTTGTAAATATAATTAAATGGGGAGAGGAATTGTAATTGTAATGAATTATCAGACTGAGAGGAGCACATTAGTTGCGGACTTGAATACACAGGAGAATGACTAATATAAAGTGGGAAAAAGTGAACAGTGGCTAATTAGTTTACATTTTTATTTGAGCATTGGAAAAGTGGCTAATTATATTCAACGGGGGCACAAAGCCAGCTTATCTGTTTATATTTTGAATGTTGCGTTCCACAATGACTAGCTAAATATTAATGGTGTAGTGCACGTCTGCATTCAACACGCAGTGTTGGAGATTTTTTTTATTCAGGAAACAAATTTTTCCATATGACTTTTTATTTTCATGGACACCAAACTCAGCACAGCAAACTCTGCAGTAATCGAATCACAGCATTAAGACGTCGACATGAAGGTTTGACAAGATGGAGAAGAAACAAAGACAATAACTTTAGTCAGATGAGATGCTACTAAGGCTGGAGTCACACTAGTGATTAAAAATTTGATCCAATATTGTTCCTGAAAACTCGGATGAGTATCATGCAATTTTCATGTGAGTGCAATATGATTTTTATCACCTGGCTTCCGAATGACATCTTAATGACATGCAATTGAAATCCATATGCAATGCAATTTTAACATTAGCTTTTACTTAGAGTAATTGTCTATGTCATTTAAAGATAGTTTTGAAAGGAAATATTTTTCAAAACATATATATATATATAGAAATATATGAGTGACATATATAACTAGTGCAGTGCATATACAGCTTACTGTACATGTATTCTAGTTAAAAAAATACATTTCTGAAAAAAATGGCAAGGGAGGCCCAGAAACTTTATTAACCAGCTGAGGGAAAGCTGACAGCTGTGGACTGATGTTTATAGCCTGAGGAGACGAAGCTTCCCAGGCTATTACTGTCAGCTCACAGCTGTATACTTACTTTTTACTAGTTATTAAATTGAAGGACCCCTAAAAAAAGATGTGGGGTCCTCCTATAATTAGTAACTAGCAAAGGCTAGGCAGACAGCTTTGAGCTGATATTAATAGCCAACGAAGCGGACATTGATAATGGCCCACTTCCAGAATAAAAGCTCTCAGCCTCCCCAGAAAAGATGCATCCATAAGATGCACCAATTCTGGTGCTTAGCCTCCAATCTTCCCACTTGTCCTGGAGCATTGGCATGTGGGCAAATAAGGTTGGGGTTCATGTCAATTTTGTATTCTCAGCTGACATCAAGCTCAGGGTTTAGCAATGGAGAGCAATCTATAAGACACCCCCTATTTCTAATCTCAGTCATATTGTAAATAAAAAACCCCAAATAAAGTAATTTAATTGAAATAAAGACACTGACATCTTTATTTTAAATTAAACAAAAAAAAAATACCTTGATGCCTAATTCTCCGATGCCCGTGTCCCCAGTAAAAGTAAAAAAAATTAACAACCATAATCTTCACCTCTGTGATGAGAAGATAATCCATTTGTCCCTTGTTGAGTCTATCTCTGCCACATCTAGTTGGCAGGCTGAATGCTGGCATGATGCGAGCTTTAAGCCTGCCAGCGAGCACAGACACTGAGCTGCATGTGATAGGGTAGCTCAATGCTTCGCAGTGACGTGAGAAAGTTGAGCTGAGTTCATATCCTATGAACTCCGTTCACTTCACTGACATCAGCGCTGAACTTTCCCATGTCGCTCTCACTGAGATGAGTGAGGTGAAGTTCACTACATCTATGTATTCTATGTATCTATTTTATCTATGCTATTGTGACTTGTCATGCTGTGATTTTACTGTACTCTGCTGATGAAATGTTGGGTTTCATATGAGATGGATGCTTAAAAATCGGACGGCACACGCATAATCTAAGTATTGTGCAATTCTTTTCTTGCACCCATTGACTTGAATTGGTGTTTGAGATCGAAAATTCACATCCACTTGCAGCATGCTGCAATTTTTATCAGTCAGATTGCAATGCAATCCGAGCTGATAAAAATGTCAGATAAGCACTGAATCATTGAATAACATTGGTCCAAATGCAATTTGATTTTTCGTCTGGATTTCATTTTTCTGATTTCATCAAGTGTGATAGAGCCCAAAACGTAAATATTTATTTTGTACCTACACTGTATAAGGGGCCACTTACCTGGACTGTTACCGATTGATAGTTGTTAAATAGTCTATTTACACAGGCAATAAGCAATTGACAGTAAATGATCTGTAGTAGATCATTCATTGTTCATAGGCTGCCATAGCTCTCAGCAGTTCAAGTCCTGTTTATACAGGACAGTTTTGATGGTTTAGGACATTTCACCCAATGAATCAGCATTCTGTTCATTCATCAGGTGATCAGCAGCTATTAGGAAGGTTAATTTCAAAATAATCTTTCAGTGCAGGTTTACTGAGATGCTGGGAGAAATTTTCTTGTTGGTGAACAAACTCCCTTTTTATCCTTACCTTATGTTGTAATCCTCTCTTGTTCGGCATAGCACTGTCCCTTATTACATATCATCCCTTCTCGATATTAATAACACTGTCCCTTATTTCATAGCATGCCTTCTTGCTATTAATAACACTGTCCCTTGTTACATAGCATCCCTTCTTGCTCTGCATAGAACTTTCAATTTTGTACAGTGCCCCTTCTTGTTATGTATATCAATCACCCTTTTTATATCGTCCTCTCTTGTTCTGCATTACTACATAGCATGCTCTCTTGTTATGTATAGCACTGTCCCTTATTATATAGAATCCCTTCATGTTCTGTATAGCACTGTCCTTTATTAGATCGGGTCCCCTCTTGTTATATATACCACTGTTCTTATTATAGTGTTCCTTCTTGTTTTGCATAGCACTTCCCCTTATTACATAACATCCCTCTTGTTATTTAGAGCACTATCCCTTATTACATATCATCCCTTCTTGTTCGGTATAGCACTTCCCCTTATTATACAGTGTCCCTTCTTGTTATGTATAGCACTTTCCCTCATTATGTAGTATTTCCTCTTGTTATATATAGCACTGTCCATTATTATATAGTATCCCCTTTTGTTATATAAAGCACTGTCTGTTATTATGTAGTATCCCCTTTTGTACTGTATAGCAATATCCCTTATTAAGGTATATAGCATCCCCTCTTGTTATGTATAACACTGTCCCTTATTACATAGTATCGTCTATTGCTAGGTATATAAAGGAAAAAAATATTGTACCCCGCTCCATCTTGCATCTACAGATGTGCACCATAGCACCATTTTGTTTGTCACTTGACGTTTTACATGAACTCACAAAAATGTCACATGATATATCTGGGGTTGAGGTGACCACATAAGCCCTGGTTATCATTTATCCCTACCCCTGATAACACAGGTCATGGTCAATTAAAAGGTGATAAGAATTCTTAATTAGTGAAGAGCTGCAACACATGCAGGGATTGCCTAACAAACAGACATGTGTTGTGACTACCAAATAGCCATGAGACATGCAGCCATGTAGACTCGGACATAGTATTAGAGCATGTAGAAGATACTTTATTAGTACTCGAGCATGCTCGCTTAACATCTCGCTCATCGCTATTCTTAATCATTTGTATAGGAAAGTCCAACCATTTCTTCACTGAAAGGAGCATATGATGTGGCCTGTTCTCAAGTCAGAGGGGGGTCTCAATGGTGAGACCTACATGTACAATACATTTATGGCAGATTCTGTTGAAACTTCATAAACATACTATACATGAATATCCACTTAAGAGTTCCCTCATACTCAGCATTTCATAAGTAAAACACTGCAATCTTTGTATACTTTCATAGTACGTTTTTGGGTGATTCGCAAAATACTGTGGTCAGATGTTTGAAGAAAGTCAATGGCGAACACATTGTCTTTTTCTTTTTTTCCGAAACATTGTAGTTTTTGTGCAGTTTTCAAAACTAAAACCCCAAATGCACATGTACAAATGCAGGCCTATGAGAGACAAATATTAAACTATTTATTATTATTAGTGCTTTTATTATTAGTATTATTATTATTACTATATTATTATATTCTGCAATACACAATTTTGCTAGGCAAATACATTTTTGTTAACAGAAATATAGAAAATGATTTCACACATCTGAAATTTACTGATTTACTTCCAATCAAGAAATTCATATAATTTTCTACAATTATTTTTTTCTTTCATTATACTACTAAAGATTCTAATGAGGAATAAAGGATACATCTTCAGAAATTATGATACTGTACAATGAATACCTGGTATGGAGGATGTTTTCATAATTTTGCATATGTGTAAACAATATTTCCTCAGCATGTATCAATGATAAAGAATAAATCAATGTACAAGCAACAATGACACACACCCATAGATTACAACACTACATAGTAGAAAACAGTCATTGCTTTGCTTAAACGAATGTTCTAGATATAAAACAGATGAACAGAAGAAAATTGACCATTTTCTGCTAATATTTTTTGGTACTATATTTTTTTCACAACCAATGGTGGTGTACATTGATGTGTACTATAACTATGCTGCAATAGAGAATTGCAGCATAGCTGCAGAAAGCCATTCTTGGTTTCCTGCTCAGCACTTCATCTATGACTCAGCCGGGAAGATGATATTATCATGTTGGCTGCATCATTAAGCATGTATTTTCAGGCCATAAGAGGAAGGAAGCAGAGCTGCGGTGGATCATCTGGAGAGATAGAGTGATACTGTGGGAAGGGAAGAAGGGAGAGACTTACATATAAGTGTAATAACTTGTGGGAGGAGATAGTACACAAATGTATAATGAATTGGAGGTGGGAGATGGGGGATAGGACATTAAAGTTAAAAAAATCGAGAGAAAACCCTGTAATTAGAATGAATTGGAGGGGAATGTAATAGTAATGAATTGAGGAGGACTTGTAGATATAATTAAATGGGGAGAGGATTTGTAATTGCAATGAATTATCAGACTGAGAGGAGCACATTAGTCGCAGAGTTAAGTACACAGGAGAGTGACTAATATAAAGGGAGCAAAAGCGAACAGGGCACTAAACTCAGTGCAGCAAACTCTGCAGTGATCAAATCACAGCATTAAGATGTCAACATGAGGGTTTGACAAGATAGAGAAGAAACAAAGAAAATGACTTTAGTCAGATGAGATGTCAGCGGTACGGTACTAAGGCTGGAGTCACACGAATGATTAAAAATTTGGTCCAATATTGTTCCTGAAAAGTCGGATGAGTGTCATGCAAGTAACATGCAATTTTCATGTGAGTACAATTTTTTTTTATCACCTAGCATCCCAATGACATCTGAATGACATATGAATGCAATCCATATGCAATGCGATTTTGACATTAGCTTTTACTTAGAGTAATTCTCTATGTCATTTAAAGATAGTTTTCAAAGGAAATATTCTTCAAAACACACACACACACATATATATATATAAATATTTATGCAAATATAATTAGTGCACTGCATGTGTAGCTTACTATACATGTATTTTAGTAATAAATACATTTCTGAAAAAAATGGCGAGGGATCCCTGGAAATGTTGCTAACCAGCAGAGGGAAAGTGGATAGCTGGGGGCTTATGTTTATACCCTCGGAAAGGGGTAATACACAAGGAGCTTCCCATGCTATAAATGTCAGCTCGCAGCTGTACATTTAGTTTTTATTGGTTATTAAAATGGGGACCCCTAAAAAATGACATACCATCCCCTATAAGTAGTAACCAGCAAAGGCTAGGCAGACAGCTTTAGGTTGATATTAATAGTCAAGGAAGGGGACATGGATATTGGCCCCCTTCTAAAATAAAAACACCAGCTCTGTTACTAGAGGTGGGTCTCATTGGTGAGACCTACATGTACCATACATTTATGGCAGATTCTGTTGAAATTTCATAAACATACTATACATCAATATACACTTAAGGGTTCCCTCATACTCAACATTTCATAAGTAAAACACTATATTAAGGGGTATAATTTCCAAAATTGGGTCTCTTCAGGGGGGATTCTGCTTTTCTAGCACTTAGGGCTCTGTATAAGGTGTCCACAAACTATTGTAGGAAAATCTGCACTCCATCCCTTACGAGTCTCGCCATGTGGCTGATAACCTGAAACTAATTAAAAAATATTCAAAACACTGTATGTATTAATAGAAAGTGATTTTGCAATAGTAATAAATAGGTGGAGCCTTTCAAAAATTTTTGAGTTATTTTTCAGGTGTTTTTTAGAGCAGACCCACTCCAAAAGACACCTCAAAAATTTTGTGCACATTTCATTAGAGCAGCATTAAAAAGGCTTGCAGAAAGTGTGTAGAAGTGCAGAGAGTAAAATGCTTTCCTTGCATAACTTTTTACTTCATAGACTTTTTTCTGAAAAGTTTCTGAATTCATTGTATATTTATATAAATGTATCATGATTGTTTTGTAAGATGGTGCATTATCTCTCTTTCACAAGGAGCTGGGAACATAACAATTATGTGGAAATCTCTTAACAGCTGGTTCCATCGTTCACTTAATCTTACATGTTTAACACAATAAAGCATCCTTTGCCACAAACTGCAGCTCTCTCCTGACCTCTACACTGGCCTTTGGAGTAGTCTCTACAAGTCTTTGAGTACATTATCAAGATAAATATTAAAAGGATACAAATATGGTTTTACAGACTTCACATGCTGACTCTAGTACCAGGATATGGATCTGCTGAATGTTTATTGGAAAATCAGAGTACACTGCAGATAAATAAATGTATACAAATGCAAAGCAAGAAAAGTAGTTAAGTCAAATTAATAGTATACATTGCACTTTGTTGTCTGATTACTTACTTAGCAATAGTGTACATTGTGCTTTACATTAAAAAGAACCTGTCATCATGATTATGCATCTTAAAGTAAAGACATGCCAATAAATGTACAATATACAGAGTCAATAGATACCTTTATGACTCGCTCACATGAGCATATTACTTGGGAGAGGGCTTACCGACATCCTATCAGATAGCAATGATATCAATGTTATACTATGGGGCAGTGCAGATCTGCATTTTTGGCATGAGAAATATATCACAGCATGCTGTGAGTGGCTTTGTAAATCAGATCACGAGAACCCATATGTGTGCATGTAAAATATCAGACTGCACTAAGATATCATCCGAGTGCAGTCAGATTTTCGAGAATAGAGACAATGGAAAGATGGAGAAATTGAGTTCTTCATCTTCTCCACACCAGTGATATGATTCTTTCATGTGAGAGAATCGGTTCAAAGTAAACTGACACTCTAATCAAGCTCTAATGAGAGTTTGAACCGGGTCTCATTACCATAATAAAGCCGAAGAGAGAATCAACATTCATGCCCTTAGTAAAGAAATCGTGACCTAGTTCTTGTTTAGTGAGCATTTAAAGTTTAGGTTTCATAAGGTTTTGTGCATCAGTGTGGAACTGTGTGTAGGGTCTTTGGCTTCTGACAAGGTTTTTCTGCTTGCTTCTGGTGTCAGTACCTTCATCCTTTTTTAACCCCTTTCTGACATCGGGCGTACATTTATGCTGATGTTGGACTCCCTTCCTTTGATGTTGGCTCTGGCAGTGAGCCCACATCTTTCCTGGGACATGTCAGCTGTTTTGAACAGCTGACAAGTGCCCAGAACATCCGCGGGTGGAATTGCGATCCACCCCCTGCTATTAACCTGTTAAATGACGCTGTCAAACTGTGACATCCGGAAATCCACCACCAGTGACCTCCATCACGTGATCGTGGGTCACCGGTAGGTTGGCATGACAACCGGAGGTCTCCGGGAGACCTTTATGGTTGTTACTGCTGGCTTGCTGTGAATGCCGCCCAGTGTTCGGCGCTCATAACAAGTTAGTAATTCTACTACATACAGGTGAACTGATCATCGCCTCTATGTAGCAGAGCCAATCGGGCTATGGCAGCTTCTTGTCTCCCATGGATTGAAGCATGCCAAAAGTAAACAAAATGTTTTGAAAAACATAAAAAAATAAAAAATATAAAAATATATAAAATTTCGAATCTCCCCCCTTTTGCCCCATTCAAAATAAAACAATAAAATAAATCAAACATATACATATTTGGTCTCACCGGGTTCCGAATCGCCCAATCTATCAATTAAAAGAAGGACTAACCTGATGCTAAACCTATGCTAAACGGCATAGTGAGAAAAAAGTCAAAATGACAGAATTTTTGGTTGCCACAACATTGAATTAAAATGCAGTAATGGGCGATCAAAAGATTGTATCTGCACCAAAATGGTATAATTAAAAACATCAGCTTGGCACTCCAAAAATAAGCCCTCACCCAACCCAAGATCAAGAAAAATGGAAATGCAATGGGTATCGGAAAATGGAGCAATTTTTTTAACAAAGTTTGGGATTTTTTTCACCACTTAGATAAAAAAAATAGACATGTTTGGTGTCTATGAACTTGTAATGACCTGGAGAATCATAATGACAGGTCAGTTTTAGCATTTAGTGAACCTAGTAAAAAAGCCAAACAAAAACAAGTGTGGGATTGCACTGTTTTGAAATTTTACACCACACTTGGAATTTTTTTCCCATTTCTAGTACACAACATGATAAAACCAATCATGTTGTTCAAAAGTACAACTCGTCCTGCAAAAAACAAGTCCTCACATGGTCATAATGATGGAAAAATAAAAAAGTTATGGCTCTGGAAAATAAGGGAGCGAAAAACGAAAATGCAAAAATGAACACACCTCCGGGGTAAAGGGGTTAAAGTTTGCTCTAGTGCCGTCTTTGCCACAGACAGTCTTCAATACAATAGCATTGCATGAACACAGGGACAAATTAAGAGTAGCCAGGGCCCTGAGCAGTTTTGAAGGTGTGCGTCTTCCCAGGTACCCAATGCATCATGTGACATGCCACATGATCCCCGTTGATAGATCAGGTGATAGGTCATGTGAGTAACACATAGGTGCTCTGGTGCACATCTGCAAATGGAACAGAGATAGCTGTGCAAGTAGGGCACAGAATAAAATTTCCCCTTATGTTTAACACTATACATAATACAGAGCTGTAAAAAATAGAGCAAGGGTGGAAGATTATTTTTCCAATGGGCCACATGACAGACCATCATACCGTGGAGGCCGAACCAATAGGCTGAAATTAATTTTGCTAAATATTATTACAATATAAAAAAATTAATAATTGTCTGACTTAATATTGAGATAAATTAAGTATGCTGACATCCCCTATATACAGTATGATTCACCACATAGCGCCCTACCTACAATATGAGCCCCAGCACACTCTCCTCAATTAATAACCACATAAATCAACCTATGGGGTTATTATACATGTAAATTATAACAAAAAACTTAAAAAATCTCTCTTTATTTAGTTTAAAAACAAACCCAATACGTAAAAACAAAAATGCACACACATTTGCACATACATTTTTCTTCAAAAAAGAGCAGACATGAGGCAAGATATTAATTATCTTTGCCCTTTCACAATTCCCTTCTTGGCAGAAAAGTTGGTGCCCTCGCTCCTTGATGACTGCCCCTATGTAGCCCTACTACTATTCTGACCAGGCATTCTTCATAGGTAATTAGATAATATGTAATGAATAATGATGAGCAAATACATTCAGCACTATTCGTTACTCACACAAATAGTATGGTAATCGGGCTATTTGTTACTTGTCAAGTAATTAGATATTTGCTTCAGTATATTCGAGTGACCTGCCCAGTATGTTTGGTGCTTTATTTGCAGCCAAAGAACATGCTGGGCTGGCTTGACAATCACAGAAATGCCGGTGCCATCTTTGGTGTGGCACAACTGTGACTGGCTGGCCTTCCAGCATCATAGAAACAGCATAGGGAGAGCATAGTTTGAGCATATGGAGCGTGATAGAAGCTTATATTGAGCATTATTCATTACAGAAAGCTCTTTTAAGAGCTGAGGAATGTGAAGATTAGTTGTTTGTTCGGTGGGGATAGCGTAGGGAGAGATTTAATAGTAGGGAAAATGAAAGGCAGTCACCTGGGTGTTCTCATCATTGCAAGTACATGCTGCAGATCTCTGTTATTTTCCACGGTGTTGTATAGTAGTTAGTATTAGGAACATATTGTGAGATTAGGGTGAAATAGGGAGGGTCTCATCCACTACCAAAATATAAATATCAGCTATTAGTAGAGGCAAATAATATTAGGTAGTACCAGCATATACAAAACCTTTTTTGGGAGCTACATACGTGTATTCCTCAGTGCCAGCATATAGTAACATCCATTTTAAAATCTAATTGCTAAATAATATTCCTCATCTATTGCTTAAATACCTAATATTTGTCTTGCAGTTGTGCAATGGCGCAAAACCTCTTGAGCTACGAAAACATCACTATTTGCCATTAATTTCCCTGAGTCTGCTGTTGGCGTGTCTCACAAAGGCAATGTAAAAACCCTCAAAAAATTATGTTTGTTAAAAAAATAGTGTATCTTTACCTTGCAGTTGCGCGACTGCTGCAATCTGTGCAGAGATAATCAAACGTCACAATTTAGCAGTGGAAATAATTTTCATTAGTCTGCTATTAGAGTGTGTCTGCAAGGTGATCTAAAAAAAACAGAATTTTCTATTGGTTTAATAAATAGCTTATCTTTATAGAGAAATTGTGCGGGTAGAGATAATCTTTAGCATCAATTTAGCAATGGCAATAATCTTCATTACTCCATAATTGGAGTTTGTCATCAAGGCAATATAAAAAAATCATGATTTTATATTGGGTTTAAAAAAATTTGTATCTTTATCCAGCAGTTGTGCGACAAGTGCAATCCAGGTACAGATAATCTTCTGTGACACGTTAGCAGTGACACTAATCTTGATTACTCGCATTTGGAGAGTGTCAGCAAGGCAATGTAAAAAAAATCATAATTTTCTATTGGTCTAAATATCAGCGTATCTTTATCTAGCTGTTGTGTGACTGGCGCAATTCAGGTAGTGATAATCTTATGTGACAATTTAGCAGTGTAAATAATCTTCATTATTCTGCATTTGGAGCATGTCAGCAAGGTAATAGAAAAAAATCATAATTTTCTATTGGTTTAAAAAATAGCACATCTTAATAATAACATAATAATAATTAATAAATTTTATTTCTATAGTGCCGACATATTCTGCAGCACTATACATTTCAAAGGGGACATGTACAGACGATAGACATTACAGCATAGCAATAATCACGTAGATCATAGCAGATACCAAGAGGAATGAAGGCCCTGCTCGCAAGCTTACAATTTATGAGGAAAAAGGTAGTCATGAAAGGTGGGTGGTAACAGTTGCCTTCATTGCTTGGATCAGCCGCCATAATGTTAAGTGTGTAACAGTACAGACACAGAGGGCTAATAGATGCATAAAGCATTTGGGAACATGATGTGGGGAACCTGGTTATGGTAAAACTTTTGACTGTGCCACACAGGGATAGTTAGGTTAATGTGTTGAGGCAGAAGGCCAGTCTGAATAAATGCATTTTCAGGGCACGCTTAAAATTGTGGGGCTTTGGGGACTAATCGTATTGACCTGGGAAGTGCATTCCAAAGAATTGGTGCAGCACGTGTATAGTCTTTATCTAGCAGTTGTGCAACTGGCACAAAGCCTGCAGAGATACACAAATGTGACTATCTGTAATTTACTTCAGTCTCCTGTTGCCGTGTATAATCAAGCTACGATCTCATAAAAATAGCCACACTTTGCTAGATACAGTGAATTTGGACATAACACAATTGTGAGGGTACTTGTTAAAAATAAAGCCAATATTTTTTGGTTTCACAAGCATAACGCATTCAATATGAGAAAGGGTGATGTTAAGGGTGGATATGGTGGTGCCCGCCAAGGCCATGTGGCAGATCCGAAGGTGACTGTCTCATTCTAGGTTCCTGTCAAAATTTGGTCAGCACACTACATCACTAACAAACTCAGAAAAGTGTGAGGATATTGTGGGTTGGACACCAGACAAAGGCTCCAGTGTGCTGACAAGCAGTACCACAAAGTCTTCCACATGGTTGAGTCTCAGTATCCAAGAGGCTCGGCCTATGAATCCTCAACCTGGTTCTCCTTCCTCCTACCATCAAGAGTCAAAGGAGACATGTAACCTCAATGCTGAACATTCTGAGGAACTGTTTATGTTCCCTTGTAATTTGTCAGGCCTTTCTACTTGCACCATTAAAGAGGGCCATGAGGAGGCAGAGTACAATGATGCCCTATCCTTTGAGCACCACATCCAGGAGAAACTCAAGTTTGGGAAGATCAGTTCATGTCTGAAGAGGTGGAGGATAATCATGACACACAATTGCAATTATTTCACTCAGAAGGAGGATCAGATTGAGGAATTTGAAGAAGACACATTTGTTGATGAGGCCACTGATCCAACCTGGCTCGGTGGCATGTCTAGCGAGCACAGCAGTGCAGAGAGGGATGGATCCATGGCAAGAAAACAGGCAAGAAGAGGTAGTGGTTAGGCCAGAGGGAGAACGCAGTCAACTGTTCAGAGAGCCCCGACATTCGGCTAGATAACACACCAAGGGTGCGTTGTTTCCCAGGTATGGCAGTTTTTTCTGAAAGTCCTTCAGATAAAACAATTGTAATTTGCAGCATCTGCCAAACCAGGCTAAGAAAAACAAGAACACTGCCAACCTGAACACCAACAGCATGCAAAAGCACATGTGTTGTGAGTTCATTTTCCCCTTCACCGTCGATGTCTGATGAACTCCCTCTTCTGGTGAAGGAAGGTAGTGAGGCTGATTACCAAACACCTGATCTGGTAGATGATGACTGGGTAACAGGAACTGCTGACTGGATATAAGGCAGCCGACGCCCTTCTGAGTCTCTGGTGATTTCTCTGCTGGATTCTTGGAGACCAGTCTGATTCCTGCTTCCCAAAGATAAGTTTTTGCTCTGCTATTGAACTTATTAGTTTTGTTTTGTTTACCTTGTTTTTTGGAGTTCAGCCATCCCCGATCGGGGGTGTGCTGAGTTCCATTTTTGTCTCTGATCAGTTTGTCTCTTTGCTCTGTCTTCAGAATTTACCTGAGTGCTGATATAGTAATTTTGAAGTCCTAGCGACTTCAGGGCCTGTTTTTCATATCAGACGGTTGGGACATTTTTTGGTAGGGTTTTTTGCGGATTTCAGACAGCAGCTTTTCTATCCTGTCCTTTTTAGTTAGCGTTATCGTTTGCTCAACCCATCTTTCAATCTGTGTTAGTGTTTTCATCTTGCTTCTCCGTCATTATATGTTGGGGGCTACCTATTGCTTTGAGGTCTGCTCTGGGGCAGTTTAGATTTCCCCTTTCTTTCTTTAGGCCTATTTACTTCTCCGGCTGTGATCGAGGGGTCTAGGGCATCTTAGGAACACCCCACGGCTACTGTTAGTTGTTGTGGATAGGATCAGGGGTCTGCAATCCGATAGCTACCAACCTCTCTGGTTTTCTGGACTTAGCTTGTATTTTTGTTTTTTCCTCCTTCGGTGACTCATTCATAACAGAATCACCAGCCATACCGCAGATCCTGGGGTACTCAATAGCTGGAAAGAATTGTAAAAAAAAAAGAGAGTTTGTCAGAATACCTTTTTTTGTGTGTATATTTTTTCCTCTATGTCTCTGAGGCCGCAGGGGGAATTTTTTTTCTTTCTCAATGGAGATGAAGCAATTGTCTGATAGTGTGGAGCAGCTCACTGCTGAAGTGCGGGGAATTTCCACCTATCTTGCTCATTCACATGCTGCTGAACCAAAGATCCCTACTCCTGATGTGTTTTTTGGGGATCGGTCTAAATTTTTGAATTTTAAGAATAATTGTAAATTATTTTTTGCCTTGAAGCCTAACTCGTCGGGGAGCTCCGGGCAGCAGGTTAAAATTGTCATCTCTTTGCAGCGCGGTGATCCCCAGGATTGGGCGTTTTCTTTGAAACCTGATGATCCTATTCCTAGTAATGTGAACGCATTTTTTCAAGCCTTGGGGTTGTTGTATGATGAACCTAATGCTATTGATCAGGCTGAAAAGGCCCTGTTGGCATTGAGCCAGGGTCAGGATTCTGCAGAGTTGTACTGTCAAAAATTCCGAAAGTGGGCGTTCCTTTCTAACTGGAATGATGGTGCCTTGGCAGCTCTCTTTCGAGAGGGTTTGTCAGAAACCGTAAAAGATACTATGGTGGGATTTCCTGTTCCCTCTGGTCTTGACAATTCTATGTCATTAGCCATTCAGGTTTATCAGCGTTTGCGTGAACGTAAAACCGCACGAGAGGTGTTGCCACCTGTTGAACAAATGTCTGAACCTATGCAATGTGATAGAGTTTTGTCTGGGGCGCAGCGTCAGGAGTTCAGAAGGCGTAATAAGCTGTGTTTCTTCTGTGGTGATGCCTCGCATATAATTTCTGTCTGCCCTAAACGAGAGAAACGTTTTGCACACACATTTGCAGTGGGTGGTGTTCAACCTAAGTTTCTTCTGGCAATTACTCTGATCTGCTCCCTGTCCACATTTTCCGCTAAGGCTTTTGTGGATTCGGGAGCAGCTCTGAACCTGATGGACTTGGATTTTGCTAAACGTTGTGGATTTCCTATGACACCTCTGCGGATGCCTATCCCTTTGAGGGGTATTGATGCTACTCCTTTGGCGAAGAATAAACCTCAGTTTTGGACCCAGGTGATAATGCGGGTCGCCCCAGACCATCAAGAGAATTGCAAATTTTTGGTGTTGCATAATTTGCATGATACCATTGTTCTGGGGTTTCCCTGGTTGCAAATCCATAATCCAGTTTTGGATTGGAAATCTGTGTCTGTGGTGAGTTGGGGTTGTCGGTGTGCCCTTAGTGATGCTCCTATTTTCTCCACCTCTCCCCAGTCGCATGATGTTCCTGACTATTTGGCTGATTTTTATGATGTATTTAGTGAGAATGAGTCTGCGTCTTTGCCTCCTCATAGGAGTTATGACTGTGCAATTGAGCTGAGCCCTGGGTGTAAATTTCCCAAGGGTCGACTTTTCAATTTATCTGTACCCAAGCACGAGGCTATGCGATCCTAAATTAAGGAGTCGTTGGAGAAGGGTCATATTAGACCATCCTCTTCACCCTTAGGTGCTGGGTTTTTTTCGTGGCTAAGAAAGATGGGTCATTAAGGCCTTGTATTGACTATCGTTCCCTCAACAAAATTACTGTTAAATATCAGTATCCGTTACCCCTGATTTCTGATCTATTCTCCAGAGTTAAAGGTGCTTGCTGGTTTACAAAGCTTGATCTCAGGGGGGCGTATAACCTTATTCGCATTAAGCATGGGGATGAATGGAAGACGGTGTTTAATACTCCGGAGGGACATTTTGAGTACCTGGTGATGCCTTTTGGGCTCACTAATGCCCCTTCTGTCTTCCAGTGCTTCATGAATGATATTTTCCGAGACTTGGTGGATAAATTTTTGATCATCTATCTGGATGATATTTTGATCTTTTCCAAGGATTGGGACTCTCATGTGGAACATGTTCGGACTGTGTTCCGGATTTTGAGGGAGAATTCCCTGTATGTCAAGGGATCAAAATGCCTTTTTGGTGTACAGAGGATTTCATTTTTGGGATTTATTTTGTCTCCGTCAACTGTTGAAATTGACCTGGTCAAGGTACAGGCCATTTATGATTGGGTTCAGCCCACTTCTTTGAAGGCCCTCCAGAAGTTTTTGGGTTTTGCTAATTTTTATCGTAAAATTATAGCTAATTTTTCTGGCATTGCCAAACCATTGACTGATTTGACTAAGAAGGGTGCTGATGTGCTGAATTGGTCTCCGGAGGCTGTTTCTTCCTTTCAGGAGCTGAAGCGAAGGTTCACTTCTGCTCCAGTTTTGCGGCAACCTGATGTCTCACTCCCGTTTCAGGTAGAGGTGGACGCTTCTGAGATTGGTGCAGAAGCTGTTTTGTCCCAAAAGGATCCTGTAACATCTAAAATGAATCTCTGTGCTTTCTTTTCCCAAAAGTTCTCCCCATCCGAACGTAACTATGATGTGGGGAATCGGGAACTGTTAGCCATGAAATGGGCATTTGAGGAGTGGAGACATTGGTTGGAGGGAGCTAAACATCAAGTCGTGGTCCTTACTGACCACAAGAATTTGATTTACCTGGAGTCGGCCAAACGCTTGAATCCTAGACAAGCTAGGTGGGCCTTGTTTTTCACATTTGTTTTTGATTTTGTGGTCTCTTTTCTTCCGGGCACTAAGAATGTCAAGGCAGACGCCCATCTAGGAGTTTCTTTGCTGATTCTCCTGTTGTGACCAAGCCTGCTACCATCTTAGGTGAGGGGGTAGTTCTTTCTGCCATCTCGCCCGATTTGAGACGTGCTCTGGAAGAGTTTCAGGAGGACAAACCTGAGCGTTGTCCCATTGGAAAATTGTATGTTCCTGAACAGTGGAGGAAGAGAGTGATGTCTGAAGTTCATTGCTCTGCATTGGCTGGTCATCCAGGTATTTTTGGTACTAGAGATTTGGTGAGTCGGCCTTTTTGGTGGCCCGCCTTGTCTCGTGATGTCAGGAATTTTGTGCAGTCCTGTGGGACTTGCTCTCGGTCTAAACCTTGTTCTCGCTCTAGTGGGTTGTTGATGGCTTTGCCGGTGCCCTGGAGGCCATGGACCCATATTTCAATGGATTTTATCTCTGATATGCCTGTCTCTCAGAGAATGACTGTTATTTGGGTGATTTGTGATAGATTCTCTAAGATGGTCCATCTTGTACCACTCCCTAAGTTGCCATCTTCCTCAGAGTTGGTGCCCTTGTTTTTGCAACAGGTGGTTCGCTTGCACGGGATTCTGGAGAACATTGTATCTGACAGAGGAGTTCAGTTTGTGTCTAGATTTTGGAGGACTTTCTGTTCCAAGCTGGGAATTCAGTTGTCCTTCTCCTCTGCCTTTCACCCTCAGACCAATGGGCAGATGGAGAGAACAAACCAGACTTTGGAGTCGTATTTGAGATGTTTTATTTCTGCTGATCAGGATGATTGGGTTTCATTTTTGCCCTTAGCCGAATTTGCTTTAAATAATAGAGCTCGTTCTGCCACTTTGATGTCAGCTTTTTTTGTAACTTTGGGTTTCATCCTCGATTCTCTTCAGGGCAGGTGGAGCCTTCTGCCTGCCCAGGTGTTGACACTGTGGTGGAGAGAATGCACCAGATCTGGGACCAAGTGGTGGATAAGTTGTCTCTCTCCCAGGAAAAGGCCCAGCGGTTTTTCAACCAGCATAGGACCATTGGTCCCCAGTTTAAGGTGGGTGATATGGTTTGGTTGTCATCAAAGAATATCGCTATGAAGGTGGCTTCTCCAAAGTTTAAACCTAGTTTTATTGGACCCTACAAGATTTTGGAGATTCTTAATCCAGTCTCTTTTCGATTGGCTCTTCCTGTTACATTTAAGATCCATAATGTGTTTCATAAGTCTCTGTTAAAGAGGTTTGTTGAGCCAGTAGTTCCTGTGGTGGCACCTCCTGACCCGGTATTGGTTGAAGGTAATGTGGAATATGAGGTTGAGAAGATACTGGATTCTCGCCTGGCTAGATGGAGACTCCAGGATTTGGTTAAATGGAAGGGTTATGGCCAGGAGGATAATTCTTGGGTCCCTGCATCCGATATTCATGCCAAAAGATTGGTTCGTGCCTTTCATCTTGCCCATCCTGATCGCCCTGGTGGTGTGGATGAGGGTTCGGTGACCCCTCCTCAAGGGGGAGGTACTGTTGTGAGTTCATTTTCCCCTTCACCGTCGATGTCTGATGAACTCCCTCTTCTGGTGAAGGAAGGTAGTGAGGCTGATTACCAAACACCTGATCTGGTAGATGATGACTGGGTAACAGGAACTGCTGACTGGATATAAGGCAGCTGACGCCCTTCTGAGTCTCTGGTGATTTCTCTGCTGGATTCTTGGAGACCAGTCTGATTCCTGCTTCCCAAAGATAAGTTTTTGCTCTGCTATTGAACTTATTAGTTTTGTTTTGTTTACCTTGTTTTTTGGAGTTCAGCCATCCCCGATCGGGGGTGTGCTGAGTTCCATTTTTGTCTCTGATCAGTTTGTCTCTTTGCTCTGTCTTCAGAATTTACCTGAGTGCTGATATAGTCATTTTGAAGTCCTAGCGACTTCAGGGCCTGTTTTTCCTATCAGACGGTTGGGACATTTTTTGGTAGGTTTTTTTGCAGATTTCAGACAGCAGCTTTTCTATCCTGTCCTTTTTAGTTAGCTTGGGCCCCATCGTTTGCTCAACCTATCTTTCTATCTGTGTTAGTGTTTTCATCTTGCTTCACCGTCATTATATGTTGGGGGCTACCTATTGCTTTGGGGTCTGCTCTGGGGCAGTTTAGATTTCCCCTTTCTTTCTTTAGGCCTATTTACTTCTCCGGCTGTAATCGAGGGGTCTAGGGCATCTTAGGAACCCCCCACGGCTACTGTTAGTTGTTGTGGATAGGATCAGGGGTCTGCAATCCGATAGCTACCAACCTCTCCGGTTTTCTGGACTTAGCTTCTATTTTTGTTTTTTCCTCCTTCGGTGACTCATTCATAACACACATGGCAGTCAAGCACCCCAGTAGGTGGGTGGAAACTTGGGTAAAAAATCTTTGTCTGAGGGTCAAACCACTGCCCTTTCCCCTGTGTTATGGCCTTCCCAATCTTCTGACCATGAAACAAGTGCTGATGCCTCCTGCCCACAACCAGCGGTTTCACACACACAATCGTCAGCAACTACATCCAGTTCATTGTCCCAGCACAGCATTCAGTTGTCCCTGCCCCAGATGTTTACCAGAAAGCAGAAATATCCAGCCACCCACCCACAGGCTCAAACACTAAATACCCACATTGCCAGATTGCTACCCCTGGAAATGTTGCTGCTTCGACTTGTGGGAACAGAGTCTTTATATTACCTCTTGGTGGTGGCAGCCCCACGGCATTCGATTCCCAGGTGTCACTTTTTTCCTGGTGTGCCGTCCCCCATTACATAAGCACTAGGGTTGATCAAATAGCTTCAGATAAGTGCTTATCCGAATAGCTATAGCGCTTACCGAATAGCTGAATTGGTATCCTGGATACCTGGAGCGCTCCCAATAATCAGCTGTGTCACAACTCATACATGGAGAGCCCAACAAAAAGGACACTAACCACAGACATGTGAACAAGTTCTTGTGGACAGGGATGATACATTTCCCTGATAGCACATTGGGTTAACCTGGTGGAGTCTGGGACAGAGTCAGAGGTTAGGACATCACACATCTTGCCCACAGCAAGAAAAGTGGGCCCATCTTCCATCAAGGTTTCACTCACCTCATATTCTAGTACCTGTATCTCCTCCTCATCATCATCCTCAGTGGAACTAGCCTCCCCATGACTCCCCAACTGGGAAATCTACAGCACTGCCTTGGCGAAGTGGCAGCATGCTCTGCTGAAGCTCATCTGTTTAGGTGATAAAGCTCACAACACAGCCGAGCTGTTGAAAAGGATAAGAGAACAGACTGATCAGTGGCTCTCCCTGCTGAACCTCCAACCAGGACTGATTGTGTGCGATAATGGGCATAACTTGGTGGTGGCTTTAAAGCTCTGCAAGCTGGTACACATTCCATGCATATCTCACCTGCTGAACTTGGTTGTACAGCAGTTTTTAAAAACATACCTGACTTGCCTGACCTACTTGCCAAGGTATACCATGTCAGCACACATTTCTGAAAGTCATCTCAGGCTTTTGCCGATCTAGCTTCAAAGCAGCAGTGCTTTAATTTGCCTCATCACCGACTGATTTGTAAGCTGCCCATGCACTGGAATTCGACCTTCCATATTTTGGCAAGACTTAGAGAGCTGCAGAGGGCAGTCTCTGAATTCCAGCTTCTTAATGCCCGTTAGAGTAACACTCAGCCCCCACACATAACAACTGCCAAGTGAGTGTGGATCATTCACCTATGTGAGGTTCTTCAAAACTTTGAGTACTGCACCAAGATGGTGAGCGCTGATGATGCTATTAACAGCATAACCATCTCACTCCTCTGTCTATTATAATGTTCGCTGCAGAATCTCAAAGAGGAAGCTTTGAATGCTGAGCAGGTGGCTATGGAGCAAGATTGTACAGAGGCTGATACCACACAGCCCAGCATCACACAATATTTTTAGGCCACAATGGTTGATGACAAGGAACAGGAGGAGGAGGAAGAGGAGGAAGAAGAGGAGAGGAAGTTTTTGCTCAGTGCTACAGAGGGGACTCACAATCCCAGCTTCATGCCTGTCCAGCATTATTGGCCTGAAGAAGAGAGGAAGAGGCTATACTTGGTGAAGAGGAGAGGATGGTTAGTGTTCTTCTGGGTGAGGACACTGAACATTTGACTCTTTTTAGTCTGCCACACATGGCAGAGTTCATGTCTAGCCTTTCCCAAGACCCTCATGTGAAAGACATTTTCTCCACCATGAAATGCTGGCTGTGCACCTTTCTTGATTGATAGTACAATGAGAAATTTGCTTCTCTAATGTTGGAGGCAGACGTGCCATTTTTAGTGCATGCATGCCAGAGGGCCATTTTCGCATTTTAAGGGTCTCAACCTCTGCTGTCAGGTATGTGTTCAAAAAAGGGTATCAAATAGGGGCAATCCAGGATTATACATTTGCATTGTTTTAGTATTGGCACAGTTTGAGTGTTTTAAGTTGTTAGTCCTTTTTTTAAATGATCGATAAAGGTTAAATTTTATGTAGGGGTCTTCACATGTGAGCCAGATTTTGAGACCTCGTTCCTTCTTACCAAAATATTTTATCTGTTTTCTCTGAAGTGCAGTGTAGGGAAATTTCACTTTCTCACCGTGCTCATGTAAAGCAACGATGTGCCATGTCTTTTAGATTGAAAGACTCAATTTGTTGATGATCTCTACTTTGTCAAATAAATGAGGAACTTGATCCCCTTCTGTTAACTTAGAATTCCCTAATGGGATATTTTGAAATTAGTTATCTAAATGGGGCAACTGTTTTACAATAAAACAAATTTAACACATCACTTCATAAATAGCTAATATATTAAAATCACTTAGTGCTCTCACTTCCCTTATTAATGCCACTTTTCCATTATGCTGTAGCTTAGTGAATAGTCACTGACACATTTGATAGATAAGGCATTGCACACTAGATTTTATTGGTAAGTTACCAGAAAACATTTCTATTATAATAAACTACAAATGAATCAGATATTAAAGATATATAGAAATTCTTACCTGGAAGCAGGTTGGATTGTTTGTAACTGTTAACCATGTTAACCATGCCTTATCTATAATTGACTCAGATTTATGATGAGATGAAACCTTTATATTAGAAGATTTTGGTGGATCCTAGCTGTTAGACCTGATTGATCCACTAATTTTGGAGGTATCCTAGAGAATTAATTGGTGAAGAGCTTTCCTCTTTCAAAAATGGAATTTCTTAATGAGTATAGATTATAAATAGGGATGAGTGAGCACTAATATGCTTGGATGCTCATTACTTTAACCTAGCAATTTCTCATGCTTGGATGCTCATTTCAAGTAAACAGTATAATGCGAGAAAATGGTATACCTAAGCATTTTTCCAGCAGACTTTGCATGGAGGTCTGGGGAGCAGTGAAAATGATGGAATGGATGGAAAAAATATTGAAAAGAAAGACAGCAGCGGGGTTAAGACCCCTGACTTTTCAGATCACTGCTGAGAACAATGGTGTCACACTTTTACTTTAAGGACTGACAATAAAACATTCAAAATCAAAGAGAAATTGGAGTTTACAGTAAAAAAATGCGAATAAACATTGTTTCTTGTAAAATAACTTCTATTTAAGGCAACAATAAAAAAAGGATTTAAAAAATAATAATGTAAGTAAACAAAAATGTAAATCGTTATTAAAAATTTGGAAATTTCAGTGTAATTTATGAAGGAAGCAAGAACTGCCAAAAATTGGATGGAAGAGGGACTTAGAAACACCCTGTATTAGACATATAAAGGAGGGTATCAAACACATTCTGCTCAAATTGACATGTAGTGGTACTCCTAGACTCATAAATGCTATGAACTAAGTGCAAAGCCTGCCAAAATTTACAAGCACTGTCATACATACACCATTGAAGGCACCAACTGTAGTGTCTCATTCAAATATTGTGAAAAATGCTTAGTTGTGTTAATCCTACACTCATAAAAGCTCTGTATACAGTTCAAAGCCTGCCAAAATTTGCAAACAGGGTCATCCATAGACTCTTGAAGGCACTAACTGTAGTGCCTCATTCAAATATTGAGAAGAAAATGTCATCATTGCACTTCTACACTCATAAAGTCTTTGCACACTGTGAAACGCCAGACAAAAATTACAAGCAGGTTCATCCATAGACTCTGGAAGGCATGGTCTCATTCAAGTAACAAAAATTAAATACACTTTAAGTGCTGCTGTCATCTGGTGGTGTGAAAATTTGGGTCTAAACCAGTCTTTGTTCAATTTTATCAGAGTGAGACTGTCAGCATTTTCTGTTGATAGGCAAAAGCATTTGACTGTTATGACCCCCACGGGCAGCACTAAAAACCTGCTCAGAAAAAATGTTAGCAGCAAGGCAGCACAACACATCCATGGCATAGAAGGAAAGCTCATGCCAGGTGTCCAGTTTTGATACCCAATAGTTGAAGGTCGCAGAGGAATTAGGGAGTATGTTCGTTTGGTCATCCAGGTATTGCTTGACTATCTTTAAAAACTTTTCTCTCCTTGTTAAAAATACCCAGTCATCAGAGCATGAAGGTTGGTAGGGTGTCATGAAATTGGCCCAGGCCTTTGACAGTGTACCCCTGTCTCTGCTGTACTTGGTGTGTATCTCCCTCGCCTCTCCACCTTGGCTGCATAAGGAAACTTACCCCTTGCCGCTAGCATTGTCTGATGGGAATTTTTTCAACATATTTTCCACAATGGCCTTTTGGTATGCCACCATTTTAGTAGACCTTTCCTTCTCAGGAAGGATAGATGTAAGGTTCTCCTTGTAGTATGGGTTTAGCAGTGTAAATAACCAGTACTATATTTTGGCAAAGATGAATATAACGTGAAGGTCATGGGAAAGGCAGCCGGACATAAAATCAGCCATATGTACCAAGCTCCCTACAGCCAACACTTCCCGGTCTCCACCATGATGATGACTTTCCATCTCCTCCTCACTCACTTCATCCTCATTCCTCTCCTCAGCCCATCCACGTATGAGAGGTGGGAAAAAGCTTGTGTAGGTACTAGCCTCTGTTGCACTAGCAACCAAATCCTGTTCCTCCTCCTCAGCATCCTCCTCCTCCTCATTGTTACCCAATCACTTTTTTAGTGTCTTTTATACCTCTGAAATTTAACAGAAAAACCCTAATACTGCATGAATAATTAAATCCAGACAAATTTGTAAATGCCTTTTTGGAGTCGTATGTAGAACTGAAATGTCACAGAAAGCACCAAATACTACTTTGATGACCATTTAAATACAGATAAATTTTTCAAAGCATTTTTGGAGTCTTATAAACCACTGAAAAGTCACACAAATCACTTAACCCCTTTCCTACAATGGACGTAATATTCCGTCCATGTGACCTGGGACCTAATTCCCATGGATGGAATATTACGTCTAATGCGATCAGCTGCGCTCACGGGGGCAGTGCAGCTGATCGCGACCGGGTGTCAGCTGATTATCACAGCTGACACCAGGCACAATGTGTCAGAGGCGGTCACGGACCACCCTGACACGTTATTCCCTGGCACGCCGCGATCAAACACGATCATGGTGTACCGGGGGTTAAAGGGAAGCATCGGCAGGGAGGGGGCTCCCTCTGTGCTTCCCTGAGCCCCCCACAGCAGCGCAATCTGCAGGGACCTGCAGGGAGCTGGATTCCTCATGCCTGCAAACCACACTGTCACAGGACAGTGATATCCCACCTGGGACAATGTAATAAAGTTAAAAAAAGTGTAAAAATAATTTTAAAAAAATCGCGAAATAAATTAAAAAAAAATACCATATTCCCAAATAAATTCATTTTTTGGAAATAAAAAAAAACAATAAAAGTACACATATTTGGTATCGCCACGTCCGTAACGACCCGCCCTATAAAACTGTCCCATTAGTTAACCCCTTTAGCAAACCCCTTAAAAAATAAAAATAAAAAACGAAGCAAAAAATGATTTATTATCATACTGCCGAACAAAAGTGCAATAACACGCAACCAAAAAGACGCACATAAATATCCATGGTACCACTGAAAACGTCATCTTGTCCTGCAAAAAATGAGCCACCAAACAGCTTCATCAGCAAAAAAATAAAAGTTATAGCTCGCAGAATAAAGCGATGCAAAAAAAATTATTTTTATATAAAATTGTTTTCATTTCATAAAAGCACCAAAACATAAAGAGACATAAATGAGGTATCGCTGTAACCATACTGACCCGAAGAATAAAACCGCTTTATCAATTTTACCGCAAGCAGAACGGTGTAAACGCACCCCCCAAAAGAAATTCATGAAACGCTGGTTTTGGTTCATTCTGCGCCCCAGAAATTTGAATAAAAAGTGATCAAAATATGTCACGTGCCCGAAAATGATACCAATAAAAATGTCAGCTTGTCCCGCAAAAAATAAGACCTCACATGACTCGGTGGGTCAAAATATGGAAACATTATAGCTCTCAAAAAGTGGTGATGGAAAAACTATTTTTACAATAAATAGCATCTTTTAGCGTGGGACAGCTGCCAAATATAAAAACTATCATAAATAGTAAATCAAACCCCCTGTTATCACCCCCTTAGTTAGGGAAAAATAATAAAATTTAAAAATGTATTTATTTCCATTTTCCCATTAGGGTTAGGCTTAGGGTTAGGGCTAGGGCTAGGGTTAGGGTTAGGGCTAGAGTTAGGGCTGAGATTAGGGTTAGGGGTGTGTTGGGGTTAGGGTTGGAGTTATAATTGGGGGGTTTCTACTGTTTGGGCACATCAGGTGCTCTCCAAGCGCAACATGGTATCTGATCTCAATTCCAGCCAATTCTGCATTGAAAAAGTCAAATGGTGCTCCTTCCCTTCCAAGCTCTGCCATGCGCCCAAACAGTGTTTTATCCCCACATATGGGGTATCGGCCTACGCAGGAAAATTGCAAAACAACTTTTTGGGTCCAATTTCTCCTGTTACCCTTAGGAAACTAAAAAATTGGGGGCAAAAATATCATTTTTGTGGAAAAAAATGATTTTTTTATTTTCACGCACGGGCGTTATAAACTTCTGTGAAGCACTTGGGGGTTCAAAGTGCTTACCACACATCTAGATAAGTTCCGTGGGGGGTCTAGTTTCCAAAATGGGGTCACTTGTAGGGAGTTTGATTAGTTTAGGCACATGAGAGGCTCTCCAAATGCACATCCTCAGACCATTCCATCAAAGTCTGCATTCCAAAACGTCACTACTTCCCTTTCGAGCCCCGACGTGTGCCCATACAGTAGTTTTCTCCCACATATGAGGAATCAGCATACTCCGGACAAATTGGACAAGAACTTCAACAACCAATTTCTCCTGGTACCCTTGGGAAAATAAAAAAAAATTGGGGACTAAATGATCATGTTTGTGGAAAAAATACGATTTTTTATTTTCACGCCCGGGCATTATAAACTTCTGTGAAGCCCTTGAGGGTTCAAAGTGCTCACCAGACATCTAGATAAGTTCCTTAGGGGGTCTAGTTTCCAACATGGTGTCATTTGTGGGGGTTTCCATTGTTTAGGTACATCAGGGGCTCTCCAAAGGCAACATGATACCCGCAGACCATTCCATCAAAGTCTGCATTCCAAAACGTCACTATTTCCCTTCCGAGCCCAGACGTGTGCCCATACAGTAGTTTTCTCCCACATATGGGGTATCAGCGTACTCAGGACAAATTGGACAACAACTTTTGGGGTCCAATTTCTCCTGGTAACCTTGGGAAAATAAAAAAATTGGGGACTAAAAGATCATGTTTGTGGAAAAAATGCGATTTTTTTATTTTCACTCTCGGGCATTATAAACTTCTGTGAAGCCCTTGTGGGTTCAAAGTTCTCACCACATATCTAGATAAGTTCCGTAGGGGGTCTAGTTTCCAAAATGGGGTCACTTGGGGGGGTTTCCACTGTTTAGTTACATCAGGGGCTCTCCAAACGTGACATGGCGTCCGATCTGAATTCCAGCATTTTGCATTGGAAAAGTCAAACGGCGCTCCTTTCCTTCTGAGCTCTTTCATGCACCGAAACAGTGGTTCCCCCCACATATCAAGTATCAGCGTACTCAGGACAAATTGCACAATAACTTTTGCAGTCCAATTTCTCCTGTTACCCTTGGTAAAATAAAAAAATTGAACCTGAAGTATTTTTTTAGTGAAAAAATGTTAAATGTTCATTTTTTTTAAATATTCAAAAAATTCCTGTGAATCACCTGAAGGGTTAATAAACTTCTTGAATGTGGTTTTGAGCACCTTAAGGGGTTCAGTTTTTAGAATGGTGTCACTTGTGGGTATTTTCTATCATATAGACCCCTCAAAGTGGCTTCAAATGTGATGTGGCCGTAAAAATAAAATGGTGTTACAAAAATGAGAAATCACTGGTCAACTTTTAACCCTTATAACTTCCTAACAAAAAAATTTTGGTTCCAAAATTGTGCTGATGTAAAGTAAACATGTGGGAAATGTTACTTATTAAGTTTTTTGTGTGCTGTAGCTCTGTGATTTAAGGGCATAAAAATTAAAAGTTGGAAAGTTGCGAAATTTTCAAAATTTTCACCAAATTTCTGTTTTTTTTCACAAATAAACACAAGTTATTTGAATGAAATTTTACCACTAACATGAAGTACAATATTGTCACAAGAAAACAATGTCAGAGTCACCGAGATCCATGGAAGCGTTTCAGAGTTATTACCTCATAAAGGGACAGTGGTCAGAATTGCAAAAATTGGCCTGGGAGTTAACGTGCAAACCTCCCTTGGTAGTGAAGAGGTTAATACTGTATGAATGACTAATTGAATTTAGGCAAATTTTCCAACACTTTTTTGTCTTATGTACCACCAAAATGTAACAGAGAGAGCGTAATACCCTATGGATTACTAATTGAATACAAATTTTTAAATGCTTTTTTAAAATCTTTGATATCACCAAAATGTCACAGAAAGTACCTAATGCTACATAGATGAACAATTAAATTCAGACACATTTTTCAACACTTTTTTGGAGTCTAATATACAACTTTAATGTTACATAAAGCATTTAATGCTTTATGGATAACTAATTGAATGGAGACAAATTTGTAATCATTTTTTTGGAATCTTATATGGCACCAAAATGTCACAGAAAGCACCAAATACACCATGGAAAAATAATTGAATACATACAAATGTTTCAACACTCTTTTTGGAATGTTATATAATGGCAAAATGTACAACAGAACAGGTAATATTGTGAATTCCCTGGCTCAGACTTCTGAGCCGAAGCTCCCCCTGCTCCCTCTGGTGGTTACTGGAGGTAGTGGAGCTGGCCAGATTGACAGAGGTCTGCCACCTGATGATGATGATGACAATTGGAGATCTGGGGTTACTGATTGGAGTATTTAAGTCTGCAGACTTCCTTCAATCCCTGCTGGTGATTGCTTTCTTGTGCATTCTGAGGTCTGATGTCGCCTGCCTTGATCCTGCATTGTTCAGCTAAGTGGTTCATTTGCTAATCATTTGCATCTGATCTGGTTTTGTTTCTCTCTGCTTGTTGTGTGGGTTCAGCTTGCTCCTCTGGGGGCTGTGCTGGACCACCACTCCATATGTTACAGCCTGTGTCAGTTTATTCAGTCCCCTGTTATATTGGTCTCTTTTGCTTTGCTTCCAGTTCATACCGGAGTGCTGATATAGTGGGGGCAAAGTCGTGTGACTTCAGTGTTTTTGTACATCAGACATGTTGGATTTTTCAGGGTTTTTGGGTGATTGCAGACAGTGTCTTTCCTTTCCTATCCTATCTAGTCAGTTTTGGCCCCATCATTTGCTCAGTCTATTTTTCTGCCTGTGTTTGTGTTTCATCTTGTCTCACCGACAATATATGTTTGGGGGCTATCTATTCCTTTTGGGGTCTGCTCCGGGGTAGTTTAGATTTCACCTTTCTTGCTTTAGGCTTACTTAGCTCTCTGGCTGCGCCTAGGCATCTAGGGCATCGTAGGTACGCCCCATGGCTACTGCTAATTGTGTGGATCCCCTGATCCTGGGTCTGCAATCTGCTTAGTTACCAACATCTCTGGTTTTCTGGTGGCTTAGCCTGTTCCTGCCATCCTTCTTGGTGACCCATTCATAACAGGGTAATAGTTTGTGATTAGCGAGTATGCTCGTTGCTTGGGTTTTTGGAAGATTTAGTTTCTGTTGCTGCAGCTGGATGATTTGCGGCTACATGACAGCCTGAATACATGTGGAAATTCCCTAACAAACAGGCAATCCCCACATGTATTCAGGCTGTCAAGTAGCTGCAAATCATGCAGCTTCGGTCACAGGAACTAAATCTCCGAGCACTTCCAAATATTCAGAGACCACCCGAGCATGCTCGGAAAAACCCGAGCAACGAGCATGCTCAATCATCACTAGTAATGTTTAAAAGGTTTTGTAGTCTGTTCTATAACACCGAAACGTACGACAAACTATGTAATAGTACATGGATGAGTAATTGAATAAGGAAAAATGTTTTTGGGAGTGTTATAAAGCACTTAAATATACAAGAGACCATGTAATAGAATATTGATGAGTAATTGAATACAGAAAAATGTTTCAATGCTTTTTTTGTAGTGTTACATACCACTGTAATGTAACAAGAACTAAGTCAAACTATATGGATGACTAGTTGAATTCATGAAAAATTTTGGAAAGTAAATATTTTTAAATTTTAGTTGATGTGCTCATACAGGCTTTGCAGAAAGTGCAAAAGTAAAAAAAAAAATATAATTAAGGTCATCCATAAACCGCTGAAAAGGAACAACTGATTGGCCTCATTCAAATATTAAGTGCAGTTGCTGTACTCCTACACTCATAAAGGCTTTGCACAATGTCACCTGCACCATTGTCTGCTCCCACATAGCAGGTGGGGAACCCAAAGGACAGTCCAATATCTCAGGGGTAATAGAAGCCTCATCTTGGGGCTGCATCGAGAAGCCTCTTCCAGTTCCACTCATTTATCAAGAAAGGGTTCATCCTGCTCCCTTCCTTCTCAAATAACACCCACTGTTCACATCCACAAACCACAGACTAGTATATTGATGAGTAATTGAATACAGAAAACATTTTTAACACTTTTTTGGACTGTTATATAACATTGAAATGTAAAACAGATCATGCAATAGTATGTGGATGAGTAATTGAACACATAAAAGTTTCAAAGCTTTTTGGAGTATTATATGCCACTGATATGGACCACAGAACATGCAATAGTAAATGAATGAGTAAATGAATGCAGGAAAATGTATCAATGCTTTTTTAGACTGTTACATAGCACAGAAATGTATCACAGAGCATGTAGTAGTATAAGGATGAGTAATTAAATAAAGAAAAACATTTCAACACATTTTTCATTGTTGTATAACACTAAAATGTACCACAGTCCATATAATAGTTTATAGATGAGTAACTGAATAAAGAAAAAATGTTTGAGTAATTGAGTAGAAAAAATTTTTTTAATGCTTTTTGGGTGTGCTATATAATAAAGAAATGTACCACAAAGAACCTAAAACTCTATGATTGACAATATGGTCAATTTTTTCACCCCTCCCAAAAAAATGTGGCCAGCTGCTGCAGCTATATATTTATATATATGTCATAAAATGAAAGAAAAAACGCTGACGGCACCGCTATTACCGTATATCCTCAGCTGGTGTGCGGCATTTGGAGCGCTGATAACTGGCAGCTTCGGGTGCTAGACCTGAGAATTCATAATGCTCTGTATATCCAATTAGGAATGAGGTCGCACTCAACTCAATGATTGTTTTGCGCTATCCAAGCACTTCGACGGGTCATCGAAGCGCTTGGGTAGCGCGAAACAATCGTTGTCAGCTCCCTCTGCACTCCTGATGTCACTCCCCTGGCCCAACATGTGTAACATGTGCCAATAAATAAAGCAATATCTTCACCAGCTCATTGAGTGCAACCTCATTTCTACTTGGATATTTATATATATTTAGCAGCGGACTGTAAAGCCCTAACTCCCTCCTTAGAGACTGTATTGAGCCTCTCTCCCTGCTCCAGCAACTCTCTCTCCTTCCTTAAGGCCCAGTCACACATCGATATCGCCAGCGAGATTGCTGATTTTGTGATGCCACAGTGATCTTGCCAGCGATATCACTGTGTGTGACATGGATCAGCGACCGGCCCCCCTGCCAGGTATCGCTGATCGTGCAGGATAGTCCTGGGCCATTTTTCGATCCTTGGTCTCCCGCTGGCTAGCACGCATCGCTGCGTGTGGCAGCGGGAGAGCAACGATCAGCGACGCTGCACGCTGGTTTCCAATGTAAACAGCAGGTATCTAGGAGCCACGCGGCTCTTAGTTACCCCCTGTTTACTTTGGAAATCAGCGTGCACGCTGTTTACCTTTTAAACCAGCATGCACGCTGGTTTCCAGGGTAAACAGCGGGTATCTAAGAGCGGCACGACTCTTAGATACCCGCTGTTTACCTTGGAAACCAGCCTGCACGCTGGTTTCCAAGGTAAACAGCGGGTAACCAAGAGCTGTGCGGCTCTTAGATACCCGCTGTTTACATTGGAAACCAGCTTGCTCGCTGATCCTGATCACTGGAGGGGCTGTCTATGTGACATCGTTATGTGTAACGGGGCCTTTAGGCTAAATGTAGAATATATCTGATACAAAATGCAAAGCACACAATTAGGACTGTTAGTGTGATGGTTCAGCTTCAGTACCGGTATCAACACTACAGGACTCGTTAAACTGTGGACACACATGCCTGGACAAGCAATCTCTCCCTCCAATAATAACTGTCACAGAGCTGAGCAATGGCTTATGTGGGTTGAGCCTGGCATGGCCTGTCCTTTTCTAACCGCTAATGCCACAATAGTCACAATAATGCCACTACCAAGATGGCTAGGGTATTATAGTGACTTGCAGGCAATCCCCACATGCTTATTGACTGTGTCAAACATGTAATGCAGGGATTCATGTTTGAAACCAATCTCATTTGTGCACCCAGATACTCGAGTGATATCTGCGTATCACCAAGCATGTTCATTTATCCCTATTATACACCTTAAAAAAGGGATTTTTAATCTATTCCTGACAAGAGTATTGGAGATACAGAACTAAGATCTACTAGTGACCTGTAAGAATAACTTTATGAGTTGGTCTGAGTGGACCCGTGGAAATTCGGATTCTGGTAAAAGACCCGAACTTTAGTCCAACATTCAGTTTGGGTACCAGAACTGTAGCCGAATGTGAACCAGAAGCTGAACCCATTGAAAACAATGGAGACACAAACTATCTGGAAAATTCTTTCTCTTGTCCCCGGACTTACCCTAGATCTCCGAGTATTGAAATGGACCTCGGGAAGAAGTCTGTGTTCGGAGATTAGTACAGGACACTGGCTTCTATATGAACCCACAATTTCTAAGTTTGGGTTCGCTTATGTCTTTTTATGAGTAAACGCTACTAAGTATTGAGAACAGAATAGTAAATAATATCCTGCCCACTAATTACCTTTGACATACCAGTACAATATAAATATTTGTAATTGCTATATAAATACAATACTTGTTAATTGTGAGAAACAGAGATTATTTTACAAAACATTTTAGGATTTAAATGCATTTATTATAGTTTATGGAGCACTACATTATAATGAATGTGAGCAACCTGCAAATTTGTATTCATATTCCATTCACCAGCTGTGCATTTATATTTGGCATCGGTATATTGCTGAAAAAAAGATATTATGTGTTTGTTATTGATGGTGTAGGCAATGGATATATGCTCCAGGACTTAGTTACACAATGTAATTAAGAGCCTATTGAGGTGACAAATTATCTCATTTTTAGATCTGACATTTCAAAACCTGTTACACAGCTTTATTTTTCTATATAACGTGTACCTTTTGAATATCAAGGCAATGACAAAGTCTGGATTTACTTTTATTCTCCAGTCACACTCTTTTCCTGCCGGATAAGGTTGAGGGAAGTTTGGTGATAAAATAACACCCGCTGGGCCTGTCAGGTTTCCACCACATGCCGCTGTCATAGTGAGACAAGAGAAAACAAAATCAATCAGATGTTGATCTATAGAACAGTATTTAACAATTGCTTTTTTTTTGGCTAAAGTTAAAGTAAGTACTGCCTAAACCAATTACCGTATATTGCATACAAACCATTTAGCCCTGTCTTTCCTTGAAATGTACTTAAAGGTAATTTATAGTAACATAGTAACATAGTAACATAGTAATTAAGGTTGAAGGGAGACTTTAAGTCCATCTAGTTCAACCCATATCCTATCCTAACTTGCCCTAACATGTTGATCCAGAGGAAGGCAAAAAACCCCATGTGGCAACAGTAAGCTTCACATTGGGGAAAAAAATTCCTTCCCGACTCCACATACGGCAATCAGACTAGCTCCCTGGATCAACGCAATATTAAGGAGACTAGTGTATATACCCTGTAATATTATACTTTTCAAGAAAGGCATCCAGTCCCTTCTTAAATTTTAGTAGTGAATCACTCATTACAACATCATATGGCAGAGAGTTCCATAGTCTCACTGCTCTTACAGTAAAGAATCCGCGTCTGTGAGTATGCTTAAACCTTCTTTCCTCCAGACGTAGAGGATGCCCCCTTGTCCCCGTCACAGGTCTAAGAGTAAAAAGATCATTAGAAAGGTCTTTGTATTGTCCCCACATATATTTATACATTGTAATAAGATCACCCCTAAGCCTTCGATTCTCCAAACTAAATAACCCCAAGTGTAATAACCTGTCTTGGTATTGCAGACCCCCTAGTTCCCTAATAACCTTGGTCACTCTTCTCTGCACCCGCTCCAGTTCAGCTATGTCTTTCTTATACACCGGAGACCAGAACTGTACACAGTATTCTAAGTGTGGTCGCACTAGTGACTTATATAGAGGTAAAATTATGTTCTCCTCATGAGCATAGAATCATAGAATCGTAGAGTTGGAAGGGACCTCCTGGGCCATCTGGTCCAACCCCCTGCTCAAAGCAGGATTCGCTAAATCATCCCACTCAGATGTCTGTCCAGCCTCTGTTTGAAGACTTCCATTGAAGGAGAACTCACCACTTCTCGTGGCAGCCTGTTCCACTCATTGATCACTCTAACTGTCAAAAAGTTTTTTCTAATATCTAATCTGTGTCTCCTCCCATTCAGTTTCATCCCATTGCTTCTAGTCTTTCCTTGTGCAAATGAGAATAAAGTTGATCCTTCTACAATGTGACAGCCCTTTAGATATTTGTAGACAGCAATTAAGTCTCCTCTCAGTCTTCTCTTTTGCAAACTAAACATTCCCAAATCCTGCAACCTTTCCTCATAAGACAGGGTTTGCAGACCGGTCACCATTCTGGTCGCTCTTTTCTGAACTTGCTCCAGTTTGTTGATGTCTTTTTTAAAATGTGGTGCCCAAAACTGGACACAATATTCCAGATGAGGTCTGACCAAAGAGGAGTAGAGGGAAATAATGACTTCACGTGATCTAGACTGTATGCTTCTGTTAATACATCCTAGAACTGCATTTGCCTTTTTTGCTGCTGCATCACACTGTTGACTCATATTCAGTCTGTGATCTATTAGTATACCCAAGTCTTTTTCACATGTGCTGTCACTTAGCCCTATTCCTCCCATTCTATATATGCTTTTTTCATTTTTATTGCCCAGATGTAGTACTTTGCATTTCTCCCTGTTAAAAACCATTCTGTTAGTTACTGCCCACTTCTCCAGTTTATTTAAATCTTTTTGAATCCTCTCTCTTCTCTAGTATTAGCTATCCCTCCTAGCTTTGTGTCATCAGCAAATTTAATCAGTTTACCCTCAATTCCTTCATCTAAATCGTTGATAAAGATGTTGAACAATACAGGGCCCAGGACAGAGCCCTGTGGTACTCCACTTGAGACATTCTTCCAACTGGATGTGCAGCCATTTACGACCACTCTTTGGGTCCGATCACTAAGCCAGCTATGAATCCACCTAACAGTTGCCTTGTCCATTCCATACTTAGTCATTTTTTCAATAAGGATTGTATGAGAGACTTTGTCAAATGCTTTGCTGAAGTCAAGATATACTATATCTACAGCATTTCCTTGATCCACCCAATCAGTGATACCATCATAGAAGGAAATTAAGTTAGTCTGACATGACCTATTAGTTACAAACCCATGCTGACTCTGTTTGATCACTTCATTCTTATCCAGGTATTGACTTACATGTTGTTTAATAATTTGTTCAAAGATCTTTCCTGGTATAGAAGTCAGACTCACCGGCCTATAGTTGCCTGGGTCCACCTTCTTCCCCTTTTTGAAGATAGGAACAACATTTGCTCTTCTCCAGTCTTCTGGCACTTCTCCTGTTCTCCAAGAATTTTCAAAGATTATGGAGAGTGGTTCAGAAATTTCTTCTGCTATCTCCTTCAGTACTCTGGGGTGTAATTCATCTGGACCTGGAGACTTGAATTCATTTAGGTTAGCTAAGTGTTTCCTCACTATCTTTCTGTTTATAGATATCCTGGATTCTTCTATTCCCTTAATAGGACAGTGAATAACAGTTGGTGTTACATTTCCTTTCTGAGAGAAAACAGATGCAAAATAGGAATTTAAAAGTTCAGCCTTCTCAACATCCTGTCTTACCATTTCATTATTTTCATCCTGTAAAAATCCTATAGCATCTTTGACTTTTCTTTTACTTTTGACATATCCCCAAAATCCTTTATTATTGCTTTTGACATCTCTTGCAAGCCTCAATTCATTTTCAGCTTTAGATAATCTAATTTGTGCCCTGCAGATTCTGCAGACAGCATTATATTCTTCTTTAGATATGCCTCCCTCTTTCCATTTTATAAACATTTTTTTCTTCCTTTTTAGCATGTGCTTAAGTTCTGTGTTCACCCATCCTGGTTTCCTTAAATGCTTCCTGTTCTTCCCTCTTTTCGGAATTGTTAACAACTGTGCTTTGAGAATTTCATTTTTCAAGATTTCCCATCCTTCCTGGACATTTTTGTCTTTAAGGATATCCAGCCATTGGATCCCTCCAATTATCTTTCTGAATCCCTTAAAATCTGCCTTTCTGAAATCTAACTTTGACGTCTGAGTCTTCACAGGTCTTCCACCTCTAGTTATCCAAAATTCTAAAATAGCATGGTCGCTACCTCCTAGGGTTCCAGACACTTTTACCTCCTCAACCATTTCCTCCCTGTTTATAAGGATTAGATCCAAGGTAGCAGTTCCCCTTGTTTTCTCCCCTACCTTTTGGAAGATAAAGTTGTCAGCAAGAGAGGATAAGAATTTCCTTGACCTGTTAGTTTTGCCTGAGAGAGATTCCCAACAAATGTCTGGATAGTTGAAATCTCCCATGACAACTATGTCATATTTTTTGGAGAACTTGGCCATTTGATGCATAAAGAGTTCATCCATATCTTCAGCTTGCACAGGCGGCCTGTAGTAAATGCCTACAATGGTGTCCTTTCCATTGTTCTGTCCTTGTATTCTTACCCAAACAGTTTCCACAGAACTCCCAGTCTCTGAAGCTTCAATCTCTGTGCAGATATACGCGTTTCTAACATACAATGCAACACCTCCTCCTCGTTTATCAAGTCTGTTTCTTGCAAATAAGTTGTATCCTTCTAGTCTTGTATTCCAATCATGTGTATTGTCCCACCAAGTTTCAGTGATTCCAATGACATCATATTTCTTTTCCTGTGTTAGTAGTTCCAATTCTCCTTGTTTGTTGCCCATGCTTTGTGCATTAGTATAGAAACATTTTAGTTTGTGATTGGTTTCTCTTTCTCCAATATTTTTATTAATTAGATTCTTTCGTCTTTGTTCTTCCTTTCCACTTCTATTAGCAGAGTTCTCAATAGCATTTGAGGCATCTATGCCTCTTTTAATGCATCCCATTATTTTATTTGCCTTTGCAGCAGCTGCTTGACTCTGGCCACTAAATGTGAGTTTGTCGTCCACCCATACACCCAGGTCTTTTTCAGTGACTGTTTTGCCCAGTGTTTTACAATTAAGCACATAATTATACAACTTGTTCGTTCTACCCAAGTGCATGACCTTACATTTATCCCCATTAAAGCTCATTTGCCATTTATCAGCCCAAGCTTCTAGTTTACATAAATCCTCCTGTAATATAAAATTGTCCTCCTCTGTATTAATTACCCTGCAGAGTTTAGTGTCATCTGCAAATATTGAAATTCTACTCTCTATGCCCCCTACAAGGTCATTAATAAATATGTTAAAAAGAAGCGGGCCAAAAACTGACCCCTGTGGTACCCCACTGCTAACCGTGACCCAGTCCGAGTGTGCTCCATTAATAACCACCCTTTGTTTCCTATCCCTGAGCCAGCTCTTAACCCACCTACACATATTTTCCCCTATCCCCATTGTTCTCATTTTATGTATCAACCTTTTGTGTGGCACCGTATCAAAAGCTTTTGAAAAGTCCATGTACACCACGTCCACTGCATTCCCTTGGTCCAGTCCGGAACTTACCTCTTCATAAAAGCTTATCAGATTAGTCTGACAGGAACGGTCTCTTGTAAACCCATGTTGATATTGGGTCATAAGGTTATTCTTCTCCAGATACTCCAGTATAGTATCTCTTAGAAAACCCTCCAGGATTTTACCCACAGTTGAGGTTAAACTTACAGGCCTATAATTTCCAAGTTCAGTTTTTGTCCCCTTTTTGAATATTGGCACCACATTTGCTATACGCCAGTCCTGTGGTACAGACCCTGTTATTATGGAATCTTTAAAGATTAAAAATAGTGGTCTATCAATGACTGTGCTTAATTCCTGCAGTACTCGGGGGTGTATCCTATCCGGGCCCGGGGATTTGTCAATTTTAGTGATTTGTAGATGCCGCCGTACTTCCTGCTGGGTTAAGCAGGTGACATTTAATGGAGAATTTTTATCCCTGATCATGTTATCCATCATGGGATTTTCTTGTGTAAATACTGTTGAAAAAAAGTCATTTAGCATATTGGCTTTTTCCTCATCCTCATCCACCATTTCACCCAGACTATTTTTAAGGGGACCAACACTATCATTTTTTAGCTTCTTACTATTTATGTAGTTAAAGAATATTTTGGGATTATTTTTACTTTCTCTGGCAATGAGTCTCTCTGTCTCAATCTTTGCTGTCTTGATTTGCTTTTTACAGAATTTATTTAATCTTCTGTATTTATTTAATGCCTCATCACTACCTACTTGCTTTAATTCTCTAAATGCTTTATTTTTATCTCTTATTGCGCCCCTTACAGCTCTATTTAGCCATAGTGGTTTCCTCCTATTTCTCGCATGTTTATTCCCATACGGTATATATTGTGCACAGATCCTATTCAGAATGCTAGTAAACGTCTCCCATTTTCTTTGTGTATTTTTATGTCTCAGGATATCGTCCCAGTTAATTGCACCAAGATTATCACATACCTTTTTGAATTGTTTTTTTTAAGTCTATTTTGTAGCCATTACATACATTTTCTATTATATCTTTTTTTAAATTATTTAATCCAGATATATTTACTATTTTATTATAATTGCTTTTTATTTTCCTATTGCAGACATTTTATTCATTTTGTGTACATGGCTATGGAAGCAGCAGTCTTGTACAAGTTTTACTTTTCTGCATTTAGACATATGCACAAGAGGAGTTAAATTGACCACTGTAAAAATTAATCTCGGGATTTTCATTGACTATGGAAGAGTAATCTAGGGGTGTACTGCGACCACTACCCATTGTGAAAGTTTATTTATTCTTTTATTATAATTGTTTTTGATTTTCTTATTGTAGACTCTTAATTATATTTTTTTGCACATGGCAATAGGGCAGCTGTCTTTTCTGAGTTTTTCTTATCATCATTTAGACATATGCTTAAATAAAAATTATACTGGAGATTTTGATCGACTATGAAAGAGTAATCTAGAGGTAAACTGTGACCATTACTTTTTGTGAATGTGTGGCTCTTTACCAATGCATACCTAAAGCTAAACAGGAACGGGTTCTTTACAGTTAGAGCAGTGAGACTGTGAAATGCACTATCACAGGAGGTAGAAATGGCAGACACTATTACAGCTTTTAAAAAGGGCTGGATGATTTCCTTGATACTCGTAACATTGTGGATTATAGCTAAATTAGTGATGAAACGTACAATTGGTGGAGAAAGATTGAGCTTGATGTACCTAGGTATTTATTCAACCTATGTAAAAATGTAAATATGTAACTTTTATATTTCATTGCAATTCTGTCAGTGATGTTAAAGAGATGACTACTGAATAGTTGAAAAAAGAGGATCATGTAAAGAGTAATGACATTTTTATTTCATAAATCAATTTTAACATATGAAAACAAGTAATTTTGTAATATATCTCATCAGCAAAATCTGCTCCTTTCTCAGCCAGAATTGATCATTCATTATTAAAATTCAGAATTCTGGGGTAAAATTTATACTCAGTGAAGACAGACTTTCCCATTACTGAGATAGGAGAAGGCAGCTGCTACTAATAAGATCCTATGTAGATAGGAGTGGGAGCAGTAGGTAGGAGCTCTGCCACTAGCTCTTCCCTCCTCTCATCTATAAACAATCTTATCAGCACCATCTGTCATCTCCCATCTAAAGGCCCCGTTACACATAACGATGTCCCAGCAATCCCACCGATCCGACATGGATGGGATCGCTGGGACATCGTTATGCTGATCGCTGGTGAGCTGTCACATAGACAGCCCCTCCAGCGATCAGGACCAGCGATCAAGCTGGTTTCCAAGGTAAACAGTGGGTATCTAAGAGTCGTGCGGCTCCTAGATACCCGCTGTTTACATTGGAAACCAGCGTGCAGCGTCGCTGATCGTTGCTCTCCCGCTGCCACATGCAGCGATGCGTGCTGGCCAGCGGGAGACCAACGATCAAAAAATGGCCCAGGACTATCCTGCACGATCAGCGATACCCGGCAGGGGGGGCCGGTCGCTGATCCATGTCACACAGCGATATCGCTGGCGAGATCACTGTGGCATCACAAAATCAGCAATCTCGCTGGCGATATCGATGTGTGACGGGGCCTTAAGGAAGGAGAGAGAGTTGCTGGAGCAGGGAGAGAGGCTCAATACAGTCTCTAGGGAGGGAGTTAGGGCTTTACAGTCCGTTTCTAAATATATATAAATATCCAAGTTTAAAAGGTAAACAGCGGGCACGCTGGTTTCCAAGGTAAACAGTGGGTAACTAAGAGCCACGCGACTCCTAGATACCCGCTGTTTACATTGGAAAGCAGCGTGCAGCGTCGCTGATCGTTGCTCTCCTGCTGCCACACGCAGCGATGCCTGCTGGCCAGCAGGAGACCAACGATCAAAAAACGTCCCAGGACGATCTTGCATGATCAACAATACCCGGCAGGGGGCCCGGTTGCTGATCCATGTCACACAAACACAGCGATGTCACTGGCGAGATCGCTGTGGCATCACAAAATCAGCGATCTTGCTGCGATGTCGCTGTCTGTGACGGGACCTTTAGTAATGGGAAAGTCTGTCTTCAATGAAAGCAGATTTCACCTCAGAATTGAAAATTCTGATAATAACTGATTTGTTCTGGCAGAGAAAAAAGTATATTTCTCTGATAAGACAATGCAAATTTGCTTTCTTCATGTGTTAAGATTGCTTTATACAATACAAATTAAAATGAGGACTACTCTTTAAAATTTAAACTTGCCTGTTTATGCAGATTTTTTTGAGTAATTTGATTTGAAGCAAAGTTATTTACTCCAAATTGCATGTTCTTTATTATGCTCTGGGGTCTTTCCAGAGCCTAAAGTATTTCATAATTTGTTAAGGAAATATTCCCTGCTACAAAATCATATAGAAAAATATCAATAAATAAAACTGTGCAAAAGAACCCATGAGTTTAGACATACCAATACAAGTTGGGGGGTCTGGCTGCCAAAAGAATCTGTTATTCAGCTGCACACATGTAATTTTCACTTGTCCTTGGAGTTGATATCCTGGGTCACATTGAAAGTTTATTGTATCTCCTGGTTCTCTGCTGTCTCCATATCGGGTCCCATTTTGAGGAATTCCAGGATCATTACAAGTAGATGCAACTGAAGCTGTGGGAAGCAATATGATACAATGTACTGTTATAGTGATATACTTTCTTGGTAATACTTATTTTGCTAATTGATCATCATTCTAATCATTCATAACTCTAATGCAGGGTTGGGAAAACTCCAGCCCCTGGGCAGATTCCCGGGGACCAGAGTGCTCAGGGCAGCAGGTGGCAAGATGCTGGTCGTGGGCTCTTTATTTGTGAACAGTTAAGCAAGTTAAAGATCAAAAGATCTCTAAAAGGTCTAAAGTTAAGGATGACTTCCTGAATGAATAAATGAATGAAGATCATGAGATCATGAATAAGACAAAAGTTGAAACGCATTGATCGTGCCTTTACCACTAGTGTGTCATAGGGCTGGTTGCAATATGTTGTTTTTTTTTCTACGTTTATGGAATAAAATTTATTTTTTAGCAACTCACACCATTCGCTGGACTTTTTCTCTATTGGATCTTGCTGTGGCTGCTTCACCCTTGTCCTTTTGAGGCAATGACTTGCAAACAGGAGGTCAAAACACTTGGACTGGTAAGCTGACTTTTTCCTATATACTTTATGCACAGATATCACATATTTTGGCTGTGGTGGGGTTTTCTTTTTAGGTAAAATACCGTACAGTATATGATTTTGGTATAATTTTAAAAAAATCACAGAAAACATCTATAGACTTTTCAGTGACTTCATAAAACCACAGCAAAAAGAAAAAAGTTTGTGGCCACAACACAGGCACAATGTGTGAATGTTACAATTATCTTCTAAGGTTCACCCATCTTCCCTCTCACTTTGCAGAGACATACCTGATTTTATCTCTGCAACTATTAGATAAATTTTAACTATTTAGGCTGGGTGTCCACATTGACTTTTTGGCGAGTGTGGTGACACAGGGCTCAATGGGTGCTCTAGTCCGCTGGCTCGAGAATGCTTAGACAAGGGATCATACCGCCAAATGCCAGCTCTCCTTCTACAATGGACAAATTGAAAATAGACATCTGTTTAATTAAGATTAAATGCTGTGTCGTCACTGTGAGATTTTGACAGTGCTTTCATTTTACTCAACGTAAACTTACTTGCGCTGAGTTTTAGGTGTGGATTTTCCCCATAGACTTGAATGTGAAACGGACATGCATTTTAAGTGTGTTTCCAAGGTGTAAACGCATCAAAAACACATATAAACTGTACAAATCTTTGTTTAAAACATTACACACCAACAAGTTGAGTTGAGCGACTTTGGTTGGATCAGGTTTCTGTCAGGGTCCTGACCGCACTGGCGTACAGCCTCCGCTAAGCAGGGACTCACCCGTACCATAGGGACCCCTGGGGACAAGAACAGCCGGACAATAAAGATGCACGGGACCTGAATGTAGACGTTTAGAAAGCCGACACAGGACCTATGGTCATGTGAACGGTCATGTGACTGCAAGGGGACGTGGCTTAGCATCCTGCTTTCAGAGGAGGAATAAAACTCAGAGTCAGGCAAAGCAGAGGTCAGGCACAATACAGGCAAGCGAGGTACAGGAGGGATAAACAGATGGGAGGTCAGACAAAGCCAAAGGTCATACACAAGATATCAATACAGTACCAGGGATGAGATAGAATGGACAGTCAGGGCCAAGCAGAGATCAAAAACCAAACGGACATAGAAGGTACCAAGCAGAATCCAAAGCGATATCCAGAGAACAGACCGAGTCATACACAGGGAATCAAGCAACCAGAACACAGCACTAACACACTCAGGGGTCACCACACAATGCCAAGGGCGAAAGAATAACTGACGGGGGATGGAAGCTTCCTGAGGCTATAAGAAGCCTCCCCAGAACCAATGAGAGGCCACCCTAATAGGTCCCAGGTGTGCAGGTGAGAGTCTGCACTGCGATCAGAACATTAACCCCAGAAGTGCCGGTCACCCAGCACTGGTATCATGACAGTTTCATGAAACAAAATTTTTTTTAGATGAGACTGTCCGACTAGGGCAAAGAAAGTCGGAGTTTCGTCCGAAACCCAACCCCAATGCAAGTCAATGGGTAATAAAAATCAGCATTGAGTGGATGACATTCATCCACTCAATGCCGACTTTTATTCCCCATTGACTTGCATTGGAGTCAGGTTTCGGACGAAACTCCGACTTTTTTTGCCCTAGTCGGACCAGTTTCATCTGAAACAAATTTTGTTTCATGAAACCCGATCCGACCAAAGTCGCTCAACTCTACCAACAAGACACAAAAAGGTTAGAGCAAAAAATGCAATAAATTTGTGCGTAAAAAACACGCACTCAAAATTACACTAAAAAACGCCAACAACCTAATATTTTTAATAGGTGTAGAAATTCTGCAGAAAATCTGCAACATCAAAAGTTCACCATGGGAATGTAGCCTTAAGGTCCCTTTACATTTAGCAATGCACCAGCGATCCCGACAATGATACGACCCGGTCAGGATCGCTGGTACATCGCTAAATGGTTGTTAGTGAGCTGCCACACAGGCAGATCTCAAAGTGACATAGCAGCGATACAGCAGTCGTTACTTACCTTTCAGATGCGGCAATCCTGACGTCCTCCCGTCCGCGTCCACACGTCACTCGTCGGCGCCAGCAGGAAGCCCAGCAGGAAGCGCCCGACGTGAAATGGAGCTGCGTGATCAACGACAGACAGCGGGGGAGCCGGTTGGAGGTAAGTATCACACATAGCGATATCGCTAGCGATATCGCTGCTGCGTCACCAAATTGGTAATGCTTTAGCGATATTGCTAGCTATATCGCTATGTGTAAAACCCCCTTTATACTTTTTCTATGTTGTGAAGCAATGTTATCTACAGCACAATAAAATTATCTGGTATTGTTAAAAGATAAGAGCTCTGCTCCGTATACAAATATCTGATGCACTCACAAGTTACAAACAGAGCAGGAAGATTTTTGTCTCTGTCAACCTGTCTGCAAAGGAAAAACCCCAGGTTTATGTCGTGAGATGGTGGCACTGTAAGCAGGAGAGTGATTTTAGCCAAGCAGCAGATAGCATGTTTGTTACATTTTCCTCTCCTAGGCACCTTCTCATGTACATGTGTCCAGTACGTGTAGCAACCATTTACCGGAAACACATATCCATACATACCTATTAAATCCTACAGTGATCTTCACATGTCCATGTTTTTACATAGACCATGCGTCAGTGTGATCCAATTCTTTCCGGCAGCCAATACAAGTCAAGGGGTCCTTGTAAACATGTACAGCATATGGGTGACATTCGTGTGCCATCTGTGTGACACGTACCGGAATAGAATGCAGAATAGAAATGACAGATTTTTATGTGTTAAAGATGTGCAAAGAATTGATGAAACCAAATGTTTTGCTTTCCCACTATGACTTTTAAATGGTGCATTAAATATATGATATGCATTAATATTGAAATTAATTTGTATCTGAAGGATTAAAGAGCTATTTGCATGCTAAGATGAGTTTAACTACAGTGTGTTGAATATATAAATTGTATAAGCATGTAATACCAATTCAAGCAGAAATATTTCTCTGCAGGGTTATCATCAGTGTTTTAGGTGTGCACTAATTTCTTTTGATTAGACACAACACAGTATTTCTTTCCCAGGTGACCTTAGTCTCATCATTTGTAGCAGTGACTTTTGCCTTCATTTTGAAGAAAAACTACTGTTCTCAATTATGGCCAACACAAATAAGTAATTGATGTTACAGGTTACTGAGCTACACTCCAAAGTCAATATACAGTATGACCTCCACTGTCAATGTATCTTGGTAGAACTAAAGTAAAATCAATGACAATTTCAATTCAGATACTTTATCTTTCAAGCCTTTTTCAGATGCTCTCTTTTTATTTATTAAGTGGCCTTCTATCATATATTATATAAAAAAATAATTTTGTCTAGAACAAAAATAATGTGTTCCCAATATTACCACAAGACAAATAAATAGATACGTTTAAATGAAAAATATTCAATTTTTGGAAACTTTAGTTACATAACCTTACTTTGTGATAATTAATTGCACTTTAGAGATATAATATCATCAATAGATTTATCAAAACATATTAATCTCATTTATCAAAACTGTCCAAACTAAAAGAAAAAAAGGAATGCTTATAGCAACAATGCACTGTGCTATGCTGTTTCTATCCATCCTGTACCTTAGTGGCAGCACACATGATTGATTGCTGTTGTAGTTGAAGGGTTTTTCTATGATTAGAAAAACAAGTTTTCTTTGTTTAAAAAATCAAAGCCCACTAGTGATGAGCGAGTATATTCATTGCTCGGGTGGTCTCCGAGTATTTTGGCGTGCTCGGAGATTTAGTTTTTGTCATCTCATCTGCATGATTTGCGACTGCTAGACACCTTGAATGCATGTGTGAATGCCTGTTAGGAATTCCCACATGTATTCAGCCTGTTTACAAGTCGCAAATCATGCAGATAAGATGACGAAAACTAAATCTCCGAGCACGCTAAAATACTCAGAGGACACCTGAGCATGCTCGGGAAAACCCGAGCAACTAGTATACTCGCTCATCATTAAAGCCCACCTGTCCACAGGCTGCATTCGGTATTACAGCTAAAATTTAAGGGAACATGACACCAGGTTTTCCCCATACAAACCACGACCACCACCATTAGGGTCTCTTTAACAGCATACTGGAATGCTGTAAAACACTCCTCAATCCAGCCTACAGATCTAAAAAAAATAAAAAAATTGTTTTTATTTTTACTCACAGATGGCATAATCCAGTCCTATGGGCATCTTTGGTCTTGATGGAGTGCTTCCTCTGTTCTTACGATCACCATCCTCCTTCCCTACTTTGAGTGGATGATGCATTCTACATTGCACTCCTGCACAGGTGCACTTCTATCTGCCCTGTCAAGGACAGAGCAAAGTACGCTAGTGCACATGCATCGGGAAAGGCCAAAGAGCACCAATGAGCCAGAAGTAAAGCCGGCACATGCGCACTGATGTACTTTATTCTGCCCTTGACAGAGCCGATAGAAGTGCGCCTGCACAGGAGTGCAATTGAGGAAACTGTGTGCATGATGTAGGATAAAGCAGAAAATGAGGATGGCGATTGCAAGAAGAGAGAAGACACAGAATCAAGACCAGAGACTCCTATTGGACTGGGCTGTCCTTTCTATAAGTATAATAAGAGCTATTCTTTGTGATCTGCAGACTTGATTGGGGACATGCAAACAGCATTCTAGTATGCTGTAAAAAAAACAAGGACACAATGGTGGCGACCATAATTTATAACGGAAAAACATGGTGACAGGTTCCCTTTAAGAAAAGTAAATGATTCTGCAAAAAATACACTATAGTCAAAATGGAGGTGTTTTTTTTAAGGAAAACCGCATTTTTTATTTTTTATTCTGGTGCACCCTTTTAAAATTAAGACTTGAGAACATTGGTAAGCCAAGTCACCCTAGTAGTGGTGTTCCCTCTAAATTTAAAAATTCAGAAAGGAAAAGGTTAAAACAGCCTAAAAAATTAGCTTAACGTCCAATTATAGATATAACTTTCGACATAGTCTGGTATTCTTTTAATTGTATAATTTCTAAAGAGCTCAGCTTAGGGGGAACAGGGGTGAGATCCAAGCAGTTACATATGTATCACCCATCTGGGATACAGGTGAAAATGTGTTTCATAGGATAACTCATTTAAATAAATATAGGCTAATCTCTAGTTGGTTAACATGGGTAACAAGGCCAGTTTAGTTGATAAATAGATCTCAATAATGAAGCCCAGCTTATTTATTAGTCATACTGAATACATACTGTAAATATTTAAAACATAGAAATTTAGCTCTTTCAAAATGAATACTTTCCAAAACAGTTAAAAAATTATATTTCTTGTATTTCACTTTTTGCTTAAGAAAAAGTGTTGAAATAAAAAAAAACTAAAAAATTATTACCAATAAAGAATATTTTGAAATTCACCAGTCTTCACCAAATAATATTATTCATGACATAAACACATTATAAATTCAAAAGGTTTTGTTACATTAACCCAAAATTCACTGACATTGGAAAGTTAATAATACAATGATTTGAGAAATGCTTTAGAAAAAAATCAACAGACATGCATGCAGCCGCAAAAATGTGCTGTTTACATAGATTGCATAATTATAAACTGAAAAAGTGCAGCATAATGACTACAGATGAGCAAATATTGGTACCTAGATTAAATACACACATTCACACATTTGAAAATGAATGTTTAACTGTAGATAAGCCTAAAGCTTTGAACAAAGGTCCATTTACTACTGATTTGAGGATGTTTTTCACATTTGGATTACTTGCTGTGGAGACATGGGGGTCAGTTGGTCCTCTAGTCCACTAGCCTAAATTGCATGGACCAGGGATCATCCCACCGAACTCCTGTTTTCCTTTTGGTGTAGGCATAATACTACTCAGACAACATAGGGTTAGGGTAAAACAATGTGGCAATATTTTATTGAACCACAAACAGACATTAATACATAGAATAGTCCCAGAAAAATACCCAAAACGGTGCAATGGTCTCACACTTTCGCTGACTGATAAGAACAGCTGCGACATCCAGGGCCAATTACCCACCCACATGCACAGAGAGAAGGTAATGACAAGCTTACGAAGCTGACAGTCCATTGAGATATGAGGCCGAGTGACCAGAGGGTATTCAATTTGAATAGTATATTCAATATTTTGTTGAACCACAAAACAGGGAAAAAACACATAGAATAGTCCCAGCAAAATAACCAAGATGATGCAAAATTCCACTGACTCGCCAGGATAAGAGCAGCTGTGACTTCAGAGCTTCCAAGGCCGATCACCCCACCTGTGGCACACACACAAAGGAGGTAATAACAAGCTTAAGAAGCTGACAGTCCATTGAGGTACAAGATCAGGTGATCCGAGGGTCACGACCTGGCTTTTCCGAACATCTCCATGGAAGCAGGTGACCAGTGGGTCCCAATCCTGTCTTTCATAAACATATCCATGTGGCTCAGGTGACCAGTGTGTCCAAGTCCTGACTACCCCAAACATATCCATGGTTCAGTGATAGTCAATGGAGCAGATCTATATTCTTTAAGCCGGGGCCATGGTCACCTAAGCTGGCATCTTGTAGAATGTCAAATCTGCATCCCTCATGATGGAGCCATGATATGGCAGGTATCTTGTAGAGTGTTCCTGTCTGTGGTTTTGTAAGGTGTCTCTAGTTCTTTGGATCTCTGGATCTCTTGGCTGTCTGAATGTCTTGAATATTTCAATGTGTATTGTTGGAGGCATATCCCACTTATATGCTCACAACTAGAGTTGAGCGACTTTTGGTTTTTTAGGGTCGCGTTTCGTTTCGTGAAACCCGACTTTTCCAAAAGTCGGGTCAAGCAAGATTGTCCGATTATAGGGAAAAGTCGGGGTCGTCCCGAAACACGAAACCCAATGTAAGTCAATGGGGAATAAAAGTCGGCAGTGAGAGGAGGACAGGAAACACACCAACAGTGCCCATTTGAATGCCAAAAGCATCAATTCTTCTTACTTAAGCTTGTCAACCTTAATTAACTTCATAATACAAGTTACGCACTGAAAAATGGGGGTTATTTGGCTACAGACTGTGGGGGGGAGGGCTGGCTCCAGGTTTTCATGTGCCCTGGGCGAAAGAGCGCCCCTTTAACACATACCACAACTCATCATGCTCCGATACGGCAGAGAAATAGCGGTATAGTACAATGAAAAATACCTCACTTTTTACATCTCATGACGAGGCCCATCTATTTCTCCATACAGAATCATTGGTCCCATATAATGTTTGAAACAGTATATGATGAGCTCCACATAATGCTACAGTATATGTTGGTCCCCATGGATGAAGCTCTACTGTCTTATGGGCCCAAATAATGCTCCAAACATAATGGGCCCCATTTCTAATGCTCTAGTGTATAATGGGCCCTGTAAATGCTGCTCCAGTGTCTGATGTCCACCTTTGGAATGTTCCAGTGTATGGTGGGCCCCATCTATCATTCTCAGACGGTGTTAGGCCCAGTATGGATTGCACGTGATTGCACAAAGGTGAGAAAGGGTACCGTATCCCCAGATAACATGTATGGATAGTGTACACATTCAAAATATATGTCTATACATCAGGAGGCAGGCTCAGACGGTGTTAGGCCCAGTATGGATTGCACGTGATTGCACAAAGGTTAGAAAGGGTACCGTATCCCCAGATAACATGTATGGATAGCGTACACATTCAAAATATATGTCTCAGGAGGCAGGCTCAGACGGTGTTAGGCCCAGTATGGATTGCACGTGATTGCACAAAGGTTAGAAAGGGTACCGTATCCCCAGATAACATGTATGGATAGCGTACACATTCAAAATATATGTCTCAGGAGGCAGGCTCAGATGGTGTTAGGCCCAGTATGGATTGCACGTGATTGCACAAAGGTTAGAAAGGGTACTGTATCCCCAGATAACATGTATGGATAGCGTACACATTCAAAATATATGTCTATACATCATGAGGCAGGCTCAGACGGTGTTAGGCCCAGTATGGATTGCACATGATTGCACAAAGGTTAGAAAGGGTACCGTATCCCTGGATAACATGTATGGATAGCGTACACATTCAAAATATATGTCTATACAGCATGAGGCAGGCTCAGACGGTGTTAGGCACAGTATGGATTGCACGTGATTGCACAAAGGTTAGAAAGGGTACCGTATCCCTGGATAACATGTATGGATAGCGTACACATTCAAAATATATGTCTCAGGAGGCAGGCTCAGACGGTGTCAGGCACAGTATGGATTTGACGGCCCAGATTACACAGCGGAGGAGCAGGGAGAGGTAAAGATTGCAAATGCTGGGGCCCTGCCCAAGCAAGGGGGGCCCACTCGTGGGCGTCGGTACTGGCACTGGGCCCCTCATAGTACAGTGGTGTGTCTGACGGCGGGTGTGCACCACCACCGTCAGAGACACTTGATTGCACTATGAGGGACCCTGTGCCAGTGCCCGCGCCCAAGAGTCGGCCTACCCACCTGTCCAGGGCAACGGCACTCGCACGGTGTCGTGCGCTAGGTGGTGACCCCGGCCATGGGGGGGGAGGCAGCACAGTTAGGGAGTTTTAGAAAGTGGCATATGTTGATGTTGGACATTCAGCTGATGCAAAAGGCGAAATAGGTGAAGTACCAGGAAGAGGTGGACCAAAGCAAGCCATTTTTCTGTCACCCTATGTGTCATCAGGGGAAGGTGGGACAAAATCCTTGGAAACCCATGCGTGGTTCATTTTAATGAAGGTTAGATCATCCACATTTTGGGTTGACAGACGGGTCCTTTTTTCTGTCAGGATTGATCCAGCTGCACTGAAGACTCTTTCCGATAGCACACTTGCAGCTGGGCAAGCGAGCTCCTGTAAGGCATATTGGGCCAATTCAGGCCAGGTGTCCAGTTCAGCGGCCCAATAGTCAAAGGGGAATGACCTGTGTGGGAGAACATCGATACGGGAGGAAAAGTAGTTTGTAACCATAGTTGACAACTGCTGTCTCCTGTCACTTTCCATCGATGCAGTATTACCAGTTGTGTGAGCGGTATTTGAAAAATCAGTCCACAACATTGTCATGAAACCCCTGTCTCCAACGTCACTTCTGCTGTGTGCACCACGAACACCTCTGCCAAGCTGCCCCCGGCCCGTACGGCTCGTGTGAGAACCATCACCGCTGCTGTGTGCTGGGAATGCCTCAAGCAACCGATTTACCAGAGTTGCTTGTTTATTAGCCAATATTAGGTCAAGGTTCTCCTGTGGCATGATGTTTTGTAATTTGCCTTTATAGCGTGGATCCAGGATGCTGGCCAACCAGTAGTCGTCATCGTTCATCATTTTGGCAATGCGGGGGTCCCTTTTTAGGATCCGCAAGGCATAATCTGACATGTGGGCCAATGTTCCCGGTGTCAATGATGCACTGCGAGTGCTGGGTGGAGGAGCACTTTCTGGCAAATCCACATCCCTCCAGTCACGCACAAACCCTGTACCAGACCTTGCCACGCCAACATTTTCACTTGCCCCACGAGATGCATCCTCCTCCCCTAAGTAATCATCCCCATCATCCTCCTCCTCCTCCTCTTCTTCCTCCACCTCGTCCAGGAGAGGTCCCTGAGCAGACAATGGCTGAATGTCATCAAGGATTCCCTCCTCCTCTTCCTCCTCATCAACATTGGCTGCAGACGCCTGCTCCTTAAGGTGCATCAAAGTTTGCAAGAGCAGACGCATAAGTGGGATGCTCATGCTTAGGATGGCGTCGTCTGCGCTTACCAGCCGTGTGCATTCCTCAAAACACTGAAGGACTTTACAAAGGTCTTTCAGCTTCGACCACTGCACACCTGTCAACTCCATGTCTGCTCTCAAAGTGCCTGGCCGTGTATCCTCCCACAAATGCATTATGGCCTGCCTCTGCTCGCACAGCCGCTCCACCATGTGCAGGGTGGAGTTCCACCTTGTTGCAATGTCGATAATGAGGCGGTGGTTAGGAAGGTGGAGCAATCGCTGCAGCTTCTGCATACGAACCGAGTGTACAGGCGACCGGCGGATGTGCGCGCACAGTCTTCGCACCTTCTGGAGCAGGGCTGTTAACTCCGGATAATTTTTGAGGAAGCACTGCACCACCAGGTTCAAGGTGTGAGCCAAGCAAGGTATGTGGCTGAGTTTTGAAAGGGCTATGGCTGCCACAAAATTACGGCCGTTATCACTAACTACCTTGCCTGCCTCAAGATGTACACTGCCCAGCCATGACTCAGTTTGTCGCTTCAAGTACTCGGCCAGCACCTCGGCGGTGTGTCTGTCGCCCAAACACATCATCTGCAACACAGCCTGCTGACGCTTTCCATTAGCTGCTCGATAGGGGGACACATCGTGTGCAACAGTGGCAGCTGCAGATGGAGTGCTCGTACGACTGCACTCTGTGGACGAGCTTTCGCTTCTGGAGGAGGAGGAGGAGGAGGGTCGAACGCCTACAGCCAACTGTTTTCTATACCGTGGGCTAGTCAGCACTGTCCCACCACCGCTGTCCCCTGTGGACCCTGCATCCACCACATTAACCCAGTGCGCAGTGATGGACACGTAACGGCCCTGGCCATGCCGACTGGACCATGCATCAGTTGTGAGGTGCACCTTTCCACTCACTGACTGCTTGAGTGCATGGACAATGCGGTCTTTCACATGATAGTGGAGGGCTGGGATGGCTTTGCGAGAGAAGAAGTGGCAACTGGGTAGGTCATAGCGTGGTACTGCATAGGCCATGAGTTTGCGGAAAGCTGTGCTTTCCACCAACCGAAAGGGCATCATCTCAAACGAGATTAGTTTGGCAATGTGGGCGTTCAAACCCAGTGTACGCGGATGAGAGACTGAGTACTTTCTTGACCTACTCATAGTGTCTGGGAGGATGAGCTGGACTTGAGAGCTGCATATGGTGGAAGTAGCGGTGGACAGGGCGGACTGAGAGAGGGTTGATGATGGTGATGGAGTTGGTGTTCTTTCTGATGGCCTAGAATCAGTCTTTCGTTGATATAACAGTGGGATTCCCTGACTGCTGTGGCCTTGCAACGACACCTCAACATTTGCTGCTGTGCTAACCGGTGGGCTTACAGTAGGGGAAACAATGTAGCGTTGCTGACTACCTTCGTTGTGATCAGTTGCACATGTGGCACTTGAGGTTTGGTGTTGTGTCCACGCTTGCAAGTGCATGCTGGTTAAATGTCTAAGCATGCAACTGGTATTCAAATTTTTCAGATTTTTCCCTCGGCTAAAGGTCTTTGCGCACTTCTTACAGATAACCTTGGCCTGATCATGAGGATTTTGTTCAAAAAAGTGCCACACTGCACTCTTCCTACTTTGGCAGACATTTTGCGGCCTAGCACGCTGTGATCTTTTGACCCTCTGGACAAGCTGTCCAGCAACTCTTTTGATGTTTGGAACCTGTCTTTGGAGTGCTCCGGGCCTGCCAGATAACAGCTGTTGTGATGTCGATGTCTGCTGTGGATGCTCCTCATCTGAGCTATTGGAAGCAGCACCCTCTTCCCCCAATGGATGCCAATCTGGGTCAACAACTGGGTCATCCATCACCTCCTCTTCTATGTCATGTGCACCTTCCTCTGTGTCACCGTGTATGGTGGTATAGTGTGCGGGAAGGGGCACCTGAGTCTCATCAGGGTCAGAATCTGGCTCTGTACACTGCGAGGACAATGTAGTGTTCTGAGTGAATGTACCAGCAGAATCATCCATCAGCGGCTGTGCATCAGTGCACTCCATGTCAGATTCATCTTGGCCTGGGTAATTCACCATTTGACTTGATAATCCAGGCATGGTATGTGAAAACAGCTCCATGGAGTAATCAGTAGTATGGCCTGCGTCATCCTTCAATCTTGGTTGGGGTGAAGGACACAAGGAAAGGTGTGGTTCATGAACATGAGCCTCCAATGACGACTCAGTGCTTTTACTTTTTACAACTGAAGAAGAGGAGGCGATAGAGCTGGAGGCTGAGTCAGCAATGTAAGACAAAACTTTTTCCTGATGCTCTGGCTTTAAAAGCGGTTTGCCAACTCCTAGAAAACTAAGCGTTCGAGGCCTTATGTAGCCAGACGATGACGCAGGGTCAGCACCTCCTGCATTCGGTCCTATTTTGCTCTTGCCACTACCATCAGATCCACCACCAACACCATCATTACCAGCTGCCAACCCCCGCCCAATTCCACGGCCTCTTCCACCAGCCTTCCTCATTTTTGGTAGAAATGTAGACAAAATCCAACAAACTATATAGTAATGTAAAACAAGGTACAAGGTGTCTATAGGACAGGGGAGATTTTGAATTTCTGCACACACTTTTGGACACTGGACACTTTTGGATTGTGTGAGGCCCAATGAATATCTGAGCGCTATGTGACAGGCTCGATGGCACAGCTGTGACAAAAGTGACTAGAGGATAAGGGAGATTTTGAATTTCTGCACACACTTGTGGACAGTGGACACTTTTGGATTGTGTGAGGCCCACTGATATCTGAGCGCTATGTGACAGGCTCGATGGCAGAGCTGTGACAAAAGTGACTAGAGGATAAGGGAGATTTTGAATCTCTGCACACACTTTTGGACACTGGACACTTTTGGATTGTGTGAGGCCCACTGATATCTGAGCGCTATGTGACAGGCTCGATGGCACAGCTGTGACAAAAGTGACTAGAGGATAAGGGAGATTTTGAATTTCTGCACACACTTGTGGACAGTGGACACTTTTGGATTGTGTGAGGCCCACTGATATCTGAGCGCTATGTGACAGGCTCGATGGCACAGCTGTGACAAAAGTGACTAGAGGATAAGGGAGATTTTGAATCTCTTCACACACTTTTGGACACTGGACACTTTTGGATTGTGTGAGGCCCAATGAATATCTGAGCGCTATGTGACATGCTCGATGGCACAACTGTGACAAAAGTGACTAGAGGATAAGGGAGATTTTGAATCTCTGCACACACTTTTGGACACTGGACACTTTTGGATTGTGTGCGGCCCACTGATATCTGAGCGCTATGTGACAGGCTCGATGGCACAGCTGTGACAAAAGTGACTAGAGGATAAGGGAGATTTTGAATTTCTGCACACACTTGTGGACAGTGGACACTTTTGGATTGTGTGAGGCCCACTGATATCTGAGCGCTATGTGACAGGCTCGATGGCACAGCTGTGACAAAAGTGACTAGAGGATAAGGGAGATTTTGAATCTCTGCACACACTTTTGGACACTGGACACTTTTGGATTGTGTGAGGCCCACTGATATCTGAGCGCTATGTGACAGGCTCGATGGCACAGCTGTGACAAAAGTGACTAGAGGATAAGGGAGATTTTGAATCTCTGCACACACTTTTGGACACTGGACACTTTTGGATTGTGTGAGGCCCAATGAATATCTGAGCGCTATGTGACAGGCTCGATGGCACAGCTGTGACAAAAGTGACTAGAGGATAAGGGAGATTTTGAATCTCTGCACACACTTTTGGACACTGGACACTTTTGGATTGTGTGAGGCCCACTGATATCTGAGCGCTATGTGACAGGCTCGATGGCACAGCTGTGACAAAAGTGACTAGAGGATAAGGGAGATTTTGAATTTCTGAACACACTTGTGGACAGTGGACACTTTTGGATTGTGTGAGGCCCACTGATATCTGAGCGCTATGTGACAGGCTCGATGGCACAGCTGTGACAAAAGTGACTAGAGGATAAGGGAGATTTTGAATCTCTGCACACACTTTTGGACACTGGACACTTTTGGATTGTGTGAGGCCCACTGATATCTGAGCGCTATGTGACAGGCTCGATGGCACAGCTGTGACAAAAGTGACTAGAGGATAAGGGAGATTTTGAATCTCTGCACACACTTTTGGACACTGGACACTTTTGGATTGTGTGAGGCCCACTGATATCTGAGCGCTATGTGACAGGCTCGATGGCACAGCTGTGACAAAAGTGACTAGAGGATAAGGGAGATTTTGAATTTCTGCACACACTTGTGGACAGTGGACACTTTTGGATTGTGTGAGGCCCACTGATATCTGAGTGCTATGTGACAGGCTCGATGGCACAGCTGTGACAAAAGTGACTAGAGGATAAGGGAGATTTTGAATTTCTGCACACACTTGTGGACAGTGGACACTTTTGGATTGTGTGAGGCCCACTGATATCTGAGCGCTATGTGACAGGCTCGATGGCACAGCTGTGACAAAAGTGACTAGAGGATAAGGGAGATTTTGAATCTCTGCACACACTTTTGGACACTGGACACTTTTGGATTGTGTGAGGCCCAATGAATATCTGAGCGCTATGTGACAGGCTCGATGGCACAGCTGTGACAAAAGTGACTAGAGGATAAGGGAGATTGGATTGCTTTTAAAAAAGCAGTTTGCGGAGCAGTGGGTAAACAGCAATGCCAGCCTGTCAGGAAGCCTTAAAAGGCAGCCCAACAACCAACACCACTGATACACCACTATATAGCCTCCCCTTGCACTGCACACACAGTGACTGGTGTGTTGTGCAGGCCAAATCGCTAGCAGCAGAAGCAGTTTTTTTGTCTTCTTCCCTGCCTAATGCTCTCCCTACAGAATCAGCAGCAACCTCTCCCTATACTAAGATCGGCAGAAGTAAGATGGCGGTCGGCGTGCACGCCCTTTTATACCCCCTGTGACGCCCACCAAAGCAAGCCAATCACTCGCATGCCCTTCTGAAAGATGGTGGTGACCCGTGCCTATATCATCACGTTGCCCACAGTGTCCGTGGATCCTGATTGGCTGAAAAAGAGCGCAAAACAAACTTTTGAAACGCGACTTTGGCGCGTAAGTCACCGACCTCGTGGCCGACCTCATCCTAGGGTCGGGTTTTGTTTCATGAAACCCGACTTTGCCAAAAGTCGGTGACTTTTGAATTTTTTCGACCCGTTTCGCTCAACTCTACTCACAACCATTGTCCTTCAAGCCAGCATCCAGAGGTCAAGAGGAAGATGATGTTGAGGTTAATTTACATTTGTTTTCTTGACCAATCAAAAAACAAACCCTTAAATTCAAATTTAAACATATAGATAACAGTATATTTTTCCTAGCTTACTGAAAATAGATGTCTGCTTAATTAAGATAAAATGCTGTGTGGTCACACTTGTATCCCTGGTTAAACCTAAAGATGTTGTCATTCTTAAAATTGCAAAGATATCACAATGCAGAAAGATATTCCATTGCAAAGAGTGTAATTCAATACCTAAGATTACAAATTCAATGACTTATAAAGTTGCCAACTCCTTTATGCTAGTTTTTTACAAGGACCATTTGTATTACTACTTAGGCTAATTTCACACTAGCGTTCTTGGGCGCAGCGCAGGGGCGCTGTTAAGCCCCTCCCCAGCCTTTCCCCCTCCGGTCAGTTCCTCCTCTGATCGCATGAGGCTGCATGCAATCAGCGTATCCTATATTTATTGTTGGATACGCTGATCGTGCGCTGACTGTGCGCTGATCTGATTTTGCTGGTGCTGCACCCTTTTGGCGCTGCTCCCAGTGCACAAAAACATGCTGTGTTGCATTTTTGTGCTCTTGGCGCAGCGCCAAAAGGGTGTAGCGCCAGCAAAATCAGACCAGCGCACGGTCAGCGCATGATCAGTCTCATGCGATCAGAGGAGGTACTGACCGGAGGGGGCGCAGCTGGGGGCGGGGCTTAGTGGCAGCCCTGCGCTGCACCCAAGAATGCTATAAAGAAAATTCTCCAAAGAAGCATTTTAGGCCATTACTGTAAGTACAAGAATTATGCCTCATGTAGTCTCAATCAACAGAGACGACTCCCACTAAATTGGAAAGAAACAAGAGAATGCTGGAGTCCAGATCTATCTAAAGCAGTACAAAATTTTATTGACAAAAAACAGGCACATATAGAGTAACAGAACAATCATGATAGTATAATAAAAAGGCAATAAATGAATGCCCGGAGCCCACTGAAACAGACAAATCAGCAACAAATAAATTTGTTTTCATGTGAAAAGCACTCAGGCCCTTTGTGAGGGAAATGAATTAGTGCAAGTAAAAAGTGCTGGGGAATCTGCACTGAAAAGAGTTAATCCACAAAAGTATATTGCACTAGACTCTGGCAGTATGAATCTATAATGCTGTGGCAATGAGTATGAACCCCACTGATGTCTAATTCGCTGTGAACAATATAATCTGAAAATGCAGCATATCATAAGGAGGGCAATAAAACATCACCACCGAACCAGCGTGCTCGCAGTAGCGAGTGCAGTACAATGCAGGCAGAGAGAAAAAAAAAAGGTTCAGCACTATATGTTATATCTATTGCACAGATGCCCAAACGAAGGGGAAGAGAAATATCATTGTTTGTACATACCCATCATGTCCTGGTGCAAAGAGAGCGCTGATTTGTGCACCCCAACACGTGTTTCGCAGTGAAAATACTGCTTCCCCCGAGCTTTTGTTTGCCTCACAGCCTCACTTACTGGTAAAGAAGTGCACACTTCTATTAATGTTTATAAATCAAAATTTAGTGCATGCTACATAGTAATTTAGACATTATGGTCTTATTATTACCTCACTTTTCTTTGCTTTATTGCCATTGTCTCAATTTGATAAACAAGAATGCACCTCTCGCTGCCTCCCAGTTACTCCCATTAACTTGTTAGAATCATAGAATCATAGAATGGTAGAATTGGAAGGGACCTCCTGGGTCATCTGGTTCAACCATCATCCCAGACAGATGTCTGTTCAGCTCTGTTTGAAGACTTCCATTGAAGGAGAAATCATCACCTCTCGTGACAGCCTGTTCCACTCATTGATCACCCTCACTGTCAAAAATTTTTTTCTAATATCTAATCTGTGTCTCCTCCCTTTCAGTTTCATCCCATTGCTTCTAGATTTTCCTTGTGCAAATAAAAATAAAGATGATCCTTTTACAACGTGACAGCTCTTGAGATATTTGTACACAGCTATAAAGTCTCCTCTCACGCTTCTTTTTTGCAAGCTGAACATTCACAAATGCTGTAACCGTTCCCCATAGGACATGGTTTGCACACCGGTCACCATTCTGGTCGCTCTTCTCTGAACTTGCTCCAGTTTGTTGATGTCTTTTTTAAAATGTGGTGCCCAGAACTGGACACAGTATTCCAGATGAGGTCAGACCAAAAAGGAATAGAGGGGGATAATGACATCACATGATCTAGACTGTATGCTTCTTTTAATACATCCCAGAATTGTAGTTGCCTTTTTTGCTGCTGCGTCACACTGTTGACTAATGTTCAGTTTATGATTTATTAGTATACACAAGTCTTTTTCACATTTGTTGTTGCTTCGCCCTATTCCTCCCATGCTGTATATCCTTTTTAAATTTTTATGGCCCCGATGTAGTACTTTGCATTTTTCCCTGTTAAAAACCATTCTATTATTTGCTGCCCCCTGCTCTAGTTTAATTATCTTTTTGAATCCTATCTCTGCTCTAGTATTAGCTATTCTTTCTGGCTTTGTGTCATCAGCAAATTTAAGCAGTTTACCCTCAATTCCTTCATATAAATCACTGATAAAGATGTTGAACAATACAGGGCTTAGGACAGAGCCCTGTGGTACTCCACTTGAGACATTCTTTCAACTGGATGTGCAGCCATTTACAGTGACTCTTTGGGTCTGATCACTAAGCCAGTTATGAATCCACCTAACAGTTGCCTTGTCCATTCCATACTTAGCCATTTTTTTTTCAATAAGGATGGTGTGAGATACTTTGTCAAATGCTTTGGTGATGTCAAGATATACTATAGCTACAGCATTTCCCTGATCCACCCAGTCAGTGATTCTATCATAGTAGGAAATTAGGTTAGTCTGACATGACTTATTAGTTACAAACCCATGCTGATTAATCACTTCATTCTTATCCAGGTACTTACATACATGTTGTTTAATAATATGTTCAAAGATCTTTCCTGGTATAAAAGTCAGACTCACCAGCCTATAGTTCCCTGGGTCCACCTTCTTCCCCTTTTTGAAGATAGGAACAACATTTGCTCTTCTCCAGTATTCTGGGACTTCTGTTCTCCAAGAATTTTCAAAGATTATGGAGTGTGATTCAAATATTTCTTCTGCTATCTCCTTCAGTACTCTGGGGTGTAATTCATCTGGACCTGGAGGCTTGAATTCATTTACGATTGCTAAGTATTCCCTCACTATCTTTCTTATTATAGATAGCCTGGATTCTTCCATTCCTTGAATAGGACAGTGATGATCATTTGATGTTGCATTTCCTTTCTGAGAGAAAAGAGTTGCAAAATAGGAATTTAAAACCATTTCATCATTATCATCTTGTAAAAATTCTATAGCATCTTTGACTTTTCTTTTACTTTTGACATATCCTCAAAATCCTTTTTTATTGCTTTTGATGTCTTTTGCAAGCCTTAATTCATTATCAGCTTTAGCTAATCTGATGCATCTCCTGCAGATTCTACAGACAGCATTATATTCTTCTTTAGATATGCCTTCCTCTTTCCATTTGATAAACATTTCTTTCTTCTTTTTTAGCATGTGTTTAAGTTTTGTGTTCATCCATCCTGGCTTCCCTACATTCTTCCTATTCTTCCCTCTTTTTGGAATTGTTAACGATTGTGCTTTGAGAATATCATTTTTTAAGATTTCCCATCCTTCCTGGACATTTTTGTCTTTAAGGATATCCAGCCATTGGATCCCTCCAATTCTCTTTCTGAATCCCTTAAAATCTGCCTTTTTGAAATCTAACCTTGACGTCTGAGTCTTCACGGGTCTTCCTCCTCTAGTTAACCAAAATTCTAAAATAGCATGGTCGCTACCTCCTAGGGTCCCAGCCACTTTTGCCTCCTCAACTATTTCTTCCCTGTTTATAAGGATTAGATCCAAGGTAGCAGATCCCCTTGTCTTCTCCCCTATATTTTGGAAGATAAAGCTGTCAGCAAGAGAGGATAAGAATTGGCTTGACCTGTTCGTTTTCCCTGAGAGAATCCCAACAAATGTCTGGATAGTTGAAATCTCCCATGACCACAATGTCATATTTTTTGGAGAACTTGGCCATTTGATGCATAAAGAGTTCATACATATTTTCAGCTTGCACAGGAGGTCTGTAGTAAATGCCTACAATCATGTCCTTTCCGTTGTTCTCTGCTTGTATTCTTACCCAAACAGTTCCACAAAACTCCCAGTCTCTGAAGTTTCAATCTCTGTGTAGGTATACGCTTTTCTAACTTAGAATGCAAAGCCTTCTCCTCATTTATCAAGTCTGTGTCTCGCAAATAAGTTGTTTCTTTCTTGCTTTTTATTCCAATCATGTGTATCGTCTCACCAAGTTTCAGTGATTCCAATTATATCATATTTCTTTTCCTGTGTTAGTAGTTCCAGTTCTCCATGTCTGTTGAGCATGCTTTGTGCTTTTGTATAGAAACATTTCACTCTGTGATTGGTTTCTTTTTCTCTAATATTTTTATTATTTAGTTTGTTTTTTGCCTTTGTTCTTCCTTTCGACTTCTAATAGCAGAGTTCTCAATAGTATTAGTCAGGTGTATGGCTTTTTCTGGCCTTTTGCTTCCCTTCCCACATTGTTCTAGTTTAAAGCTCTCCTGATGAGTGTAGCGAGATGACTTCCAAATACTTGTATTCCAGTCTTCCCAAGGTGCACCTCATCTCTAGCAAGTAGTCCATGGTATAGGGATTTCACTCTGTGATCCAGAAATCCAAATCCTTACTGACTGCACCATCAACATAGCTAGTTGTTCACCTGCAGAATCTTATTCCACCTCCTTGTCCATAGCCATCCACTAGGAGGATGGATGAGAAGACCACTTGCGGGCCCAGTTCTTTCACTTTCTTACCTAAGTTTTCAAAGTCACTGCAGATGGTTTTGAGGTCCATTCTTGAAGTGTCATCTGTCCCAACATGTATCAGCAGGAATGGGTAGTCATCTGTATGTCTGAAGAGTCCTGATATCCTGTCAGACACATAATTAAGTTTTGCACCTGGAAGACAGCATGTTTTTCTTGAGGGTATATCTGGTCTGCCTCTGTTCCTCTAAACACAGACTCCCCCATGACCACAACTCTCCATTTCTTCTTCACAATATTTATCTCTCTCCATCCAGGAGGACTCTGAGGGCGTGCAAGGGTGTTCTTTGTAGGCAAAGTTTTTTCTTGATGTATTTCTTCATTGATCTCCTGTGTGAGAGCCTGGAACTGGTTCCTGAGCAGTATGGGTGATTACTGCCTCCTGATCCTTCTGTTCCTCTGGGTCACATGCTTCCATTCCTCTGTTTCTTCAGGTGCACTTCAAATTTCTTCTTCTGTTTCTGTAACTTGAAGAGATAATTCAAAAGACAAAGCATTCCAAAGACATACTGAAAGGGAATTTAGATTGTGAGCCCCATCTGTGAAAGAGTCAATAATGTGTTTAAAGTACTGAATAATTAATGGTGCTATATAAATGAGTAAAATAAATAAAAAAATAAAATAAATAATTCTGTTCTCTCTAATAACTCTTCACCTTCCTTAATGATTTTCAATGTAGCTAACCTCTCTTCTAAATTTTGCGGCTTTTCCTCCAATGCGAACACAAACTTGCATTTCTGGTATGTGATTTCGGGCTTTTCCACTATTAGGTCTGTGAACATGTAGCAAGAAATGCAGCTCACCAAATGGCTGCTGGCCTCTTCTATGTTCTTATTGTTAATGAGATATGAAAATGGTGAAAACCGTGCCAAAATTCACATGATGGCAGCAAGCGTTCACTGATGTCCTCTTTTCCGCTGCAACGGTCAAAATCCACTGTTCTTTGAGCTAACGGAAACTCTTCACTTATCCCAGAATGCACTTGAAATATTCAAATTTTCTCCACAGGACTCCTCCCCTGGTTTACCAATGTCCTCCTTTCAGCTGCAACGGCCAAATTCCAGCGTTCTTTGAGCTTGGTGGAAGACAGTACACCCCTGATTCATTGTCACTTCAGGCCACTGCATTTATGAGCTACTGAACCAAAATGTGCACTCCTCATTGCATCAATTAGAGGCAGCTTTGCCTCTGCAGGATTAGAGGAGCACAGGGTCACTGAAATTGGCCAAATCCAGCACATTTCAAGGAAGTGATTACAATCTTTATAGGAAAAAGGTTAAAAGCAATCCACTATCTGCCTAAGAAACTGGCCACAGCTGGCAACAAGATGTAAACAGTAAAATTAAAAATCCCCATTCTTGACAACAAAGGATTATTAATAACAATTAAATTATAAAGTTGCATGTTTTTACAAACATTCTACAATTTTACCTACAGTGGGTCCAGAAAGTATTCTGACCCCTTTAAATTTTTCACTCTTTGTTTCATTGCAGTCATTTGGTAAATTCAAAAAAGTTAATTTCTTTTCTCATTAATGCACACTCTGCACTAGTGATGAGCAAGTGCACAAAAATTTCTACATTTCTGTTTTTTCAGTCAAGATGGGGTGCATAGTAGTGATGAGCGAGTGTGCTCATTATTCAAGTTATCCGATCATGCTCGGGTGTCCTCCAAGTATTTCGGGCGTGCTTGAAGATTATGTTTCAGTCCCCACAGCTGCATAATTTGCAGCTGCTAGACAGCCTGAATACATGTGGGGATTCCCTAACAAACAAGCAGTCCCTGCATGTATCCAGGCTGTCCAAATCATGCAGCTCTGGGGACTGAAACATAATCTCTGAGCATGCCCAAAATACTCGTTTGACACACGAGCATGATCGGAAAACTCGAATACCGAGTACGCTCGCTAATCACTACTCTGCACCCCATCTTGACTGAAAAAAAACAGAAATGTAGAAATGTTTGGAAATTCATTACAAAAGAAAAACTGAAATATCACATGGTCATAAGTATTCAGACCATTTGCTCAGTATTGAGTAGAATCACCCTTTTGAGCTAGTACAGCCATGAGTCTTCTTGGGAATGATGCAAGTATTTCACACCTGGATTTGGGGATCCTCTGCCATTCTTCCTTGCAGATCCTCTCCAGTTCCATCAGGTTGGATGGTGAACATTGGTGGACAGCCATTTTCAGGTCACTCAAGAGATGCTCAATTGGGTTCTGGCTGGGCTAGTCAAGAATGGTCAAAGAGTTGTTCCAAAGCCACTCCTTTGTTATTTTGCTGTGTGCTTAGGGTCATTGTCTTGTTGGAAGGTGAACATTTGGCTAAGTTTGAGGTCCCGAGCACTCAGCAAGAGGTTTCATCCAGACTCTCATAGTCTGGGAGTCCTTTGTGTGCTTTTTTTTATCAAACTCTGCGCGGGCTTTCATATGTCTTGCACTGAGGAGAGGCTTCCGTCGGGCCACTCTGCAGTGGGCTGCAGTGATAGTTGACTTTGTGGAACTTTCTCCCATCTCCCTACTGCATCTCTGGAGGTCAGCCAGGGTGATCTAGGGTTGTTCTTTACCTTTTTCAACAAGGATTTTCTCCCATGATTGCTCAGTTTGGCTGGATGGCCATGTATAGTAAGACTTCTGGTGGTCCCAAGCTTCTTCCATTTAAGGATTATGGCGGTCACTGTGCTCTTAGGAACCTTGAGTACTGCAGGCATTCTTTTGTAACCTTGGCCAGATCTGTGTCTTGCCACAATTCTGTCTCTGAGCTTCTTGGCCAGTTCCTTTGACCTCATGATTCTCATTTGGTCTGACATGCACTGTGAGCTGTAAGGTCTTATATAGACAGGTGTGTGCCTTTACAAATCAAGTCCTATCAGTAACACAGCTGGAATCCAATGAAGGAGAAGAACCATCTCAAGGAGGATCACAAGGAAATGGACAGCATGTGACTTAAATATGTGTCTGATCAAAGGGTCTGAATACTTATGACCATGTGATATTTTGGTTTTTCTTTTTTAATAAATTTGCAAAAATTTCTTCATTTTTGCTTTTTTCAGTCAAGATGGGGTGCAGAGTGTGCATTAACGAGAAAAAAATGAACTTTTTTGAATTTACCAAACGGCTGCAATGAAACAAAGAGCGAAAAATGTAAAGGGGTCTGAATACTTTCTGTACCATTTTATGTAAGATGATGAGCCAGTCCTTTTAAATTGTGCTCACCAAGTTTGTAAGAAGTTATGACCTATTCTATGAATGAAGGATGTGTGCAGATGACTGTAGATTCTCTTATCCAAGAAAATTGGGCCAATTATGTAAATGATACTCTGATCAAATTCTGATCAGAATGTGATCAGACTGTCAGAATAGTGTGCTCTGATTCTGTCAGATGAGAGAATTGGAGCACACATTTTGGAGACGCTTGAGAACCAAATTTCTACATCTACTCCATTACGTCAATATGCGGAAATTGTATTGCACTCAGATGTCATCCAAGTACAGTCTAATGTTTTCCACACACTTATTGACTTGCATGGCCCAGTGTAATCCAATTAGTAATTCAAACTAAGGGCCCAGTCACACATAGCGACTCACCAGCAAGCCCGACAATGATATGAACTTGTCAGGATCGCTGGTGTGTCGCTACATGATCGCTGGTGAGCTGCCAAACAGGCAGATCTTAGCAGCGATCAGGACAGCGACACGCGGGTAACAAGCTACACACGTCGCTTAGTTACCTGCAGTGTACGTTAAGATACCAGCACGCTGGTGCAGGGAGCTGGTAACAAAGGTAAACATCGGGTTTCTAAGCGCCGCACGGCACTGTGCAATTAAAAAAAACATGTTAAAGGCGTCATAGACTAAAATTGGTCTGAGTGAGATACAATAATTTGTCAGATTGCAGTTTTGCTGATAACACTGCCTTCTGCACCTGCCTTTATACTGTGTTATTTTGCTCCAACTTTATACTATGTGTTACTTTTCAATGTAATCCAGCCTTTAATAGTAATAAAATAGCTACCGAAAAGTGATCACTACAGAAGAAAAAGTGCTAGACTATTATGAAGTTCTGTGGACCATGTGATATGGAAGGTGCAATATTTTAAGATTATTTTGAAATGTACACAGTGACACTAAATAATAGGAAAAATCTAACTATGTATTGCCAGTAAAAACAGTATATAGATGCATCAAATGCCACCACGACAGATGGTATGCCAAATTAAGAAAATAGAATGCCACACTCTTTAGGATTTTTGTATAGCATGGTCATTCACCTGAAATTTGGATGAGTGGCTTGTAACGTAATTGGCAAATACATGCACCAGCCAAATTGTATGATCTGACTTGTGAATTTAAGACATGATGAGGACAATGTATTAAAAATTACCATATTGTCATACTTTGGGATACATAATACTCGCTGAACTGATTAGTAGGATCTGACAAATACTTCACGTTTGTGCTTCTTGACTCTACACACCTCTATGTAGCCACATCACAATGTTGCAATAAAAATAAACTATCTTCTAATTAGCAATGTATTTGTCTGTTGACAGTTTAGGAGCGTAGCACATTAAGTACATGTGATATCTACAAAATAAGGGTCACTTTATAAACTAAGCTCAGCCTGTGATTTTATGCTTGATTAAATAGTAATTAAGCTCTGATGAAAAATATGTAGCTTGATTACAATTAATATAATTGCACAAGTCAGTTTAAATCTTCATTTTCTACTTGCTGTGCAGAATCGGAGTGACAATGATCCCTTAATAATAGCCCATGAATGGAGCCACCACACAAATAATATAATTGAAAGTAGGAATTGAAAGGAAACAAGTTTACAAATGAAACTCTGATTCCCCCCCAAAAAGTTGCTTTTGACAGTCCCTATGAATATTTATTCCCAGCGTTGCATATTAAATAGATGCAAGAGATAGAAATGTTGTTTGGAACTTGAATTGAGTTGAAAAGTAAAGCGGGAGTCACACATAGCAATCTCGCTAGCGATATCGCTGCTGAGTCACAACTTTTGTGACGTAACAGCGATCTCACCAGCGAGATCGCTGTGTGTGACAGCGATCAGCGAGCGGTCCCCCTGCCGGTATCGCTGACCGCTGTAAGAAACCTCTGGACATTTTTTTCGTCACTGGTCTCCCGCTGGCCAGCACGCATCGCTGAGTGTGACAGGCGGGAGACCAGCGATCAGCTGTAAAAAATAGAATTAAAATAAAAAATATTGTTATTCTCACCTTCCGACGTCCAGCGCAGCCATCCTGCCTCTCTCCACGCTCCGGTCCCAGTGATCCTTTGCACGAATGACCGTGAGACTTCGCGCTCCCGCAAGACCGTGACGTCTCGTGGTCATTCTCGCAAAGGATTACTGGGACCAGAGCGTGGAGAGAGGAAGGCTGCGTGGGACGTCGGAAGGTGAGAATAACAATATTTTTTATTTTAATTCTATTTTTTACAGGGATGGCAAGCGATGCCGGGCACTCGGCATCGCTGTGCTGATCGCTGGTGAAGCTGTCTGTGTGACAGCTCACCAGCGATCACATAGCGACTTACCAGCGATCCTGACACCTTGATATTGGTGTCGGTATTGCTGGTAAGTCGCTATGTGTGACTCCAGCTTACGTCTATATTCATTTATTTGCTACATGGAGATGAAATTACTCAGGGGCATGTATATATACAGGAACATTTCCGGGCAACGTAGACACCAAATAATGTTAGATTTATAATGCGGCTTGTTATACGCACTTGAAAATTGTATGGAAAAACCAGACTTGCTGATGAAAAAATCGCTATCAAATTGTAATGTCAAGGAGTTGAATGTGCTGTGAATGTCCTCGGGGAGAGAAGAACCACTCCACTCTTTCAGAAGAACGTCGCTCTCTACAGGTCCATCCCATACCTTAAGGATATCATGGGAGACTTCGGTGTCAAAAACGATAAAGTGAAGGCTGCAAAAGAAAAAAGACCAGACAGTGTATGGAAAGTTTAGATGTAAATAATAAAATATGCATTGCACTGTCACTTGAAATCTAATGTTTGGCTGAAACGTACTGTAGAAGAAAGACAGCGAACATACTGTACAGCGCACACATACGCACACCAGAGAGACTTGCTGTACATTATGCATCTATCCAGATGTATTAGCAGTATATTTATATTGCATTTAGAAAACTTTCATGAAATTGTATATTCTAACATTTTTGTAATTTTATTGTTGGTCTTCTATAGGAAATGAGTTGTTATCTCACTAACATATATTGCAGTTCTGTGTTATGTTGCTGTCCGATATAAAAATATTAATAATCTTCATATTCCCTCTGGTATTGCTTTGAAATTGAGTTTTGAAATGAAAAATCAAGACGTTTAAAGAAGGCAAATACAGCATTCATTATACTGGTATTTGCTCCATTATGTGTGTATTCTAATTTGGTGGAAAATCACTCCATAAGCATCAATCATTTCTACATGCAGAGGTCGTTTAAATGATGTCCAAACATAATATGATGGTGAAATGCACGGAATAAATTCTAGGAGACTAATACATGGAACATTGGCTTTTGAAGGGTGTCAAATTTAAAATTACAACTTGTTTTAATGTAAAAGTTACCACCATCAACACAATTATAATATATGAGGTGAAACTAACAATGCTGAAATATGGAAAGAAAAGCAAATACGCTGTTGCTAGTTGGGAATATGATCCTGATCATATTTTGAAAAAAGTGGTTGTTAAAGATCAATTTAAAGTCTTAAGTTGCACTCACGTATCTATGTGATACGTCGGGTGCTGGCCATTTTTTTCTCAGACAACACTCAGTAGAATGGATATATTCACACAATCAGTAAAATCACAGGTCCAAGAGAGTGATCCATGTGACTCAGAACATGTCCATTTTTGGAATCCGTGACACATTGATGCAAATCTAAAGGCTTCCAATTTGTTTTGCATCTGTGTTTCACAGATCTGTTGCTTAGTGATAAATTTGAGTGAAAACATGTCACCTTCCAGGGATAATTTTTTTTGGCTTAATGACAAGCAAACCTCTCAGTGAGAAAAAAAAGAAGTGAAAAAAACAAGATCAACTAGGATACAACTAAGATGCAATTTGGATGTAACTAGGGTAATGCCTGGTAAATATCACTCCATTTTCCTCAATTGGTAACATCACACAGATATGTGCATATAAAGCCTTAAAGAAGCCCTCACTTCTATATTTTTTCATTGAATGTGTATATATGATTGTAATATAGTGTGAGTGCATTAATATACTAACCTACCACCGCTCCCTCCAGTGTCCAGCTCAGGTCTTCTCCTCTTCCCAGTGACGTCACTATGCAGCAGACTCTCCAGTAGCATCAGAATGAGGCTCAATACGCTTACATTGTAAATGAAACTCCTGGCTCATGCATAGAGTATAGAGTGAGCAAGCAAGTCGTAATTGCTGTGACGTCATTGAGAAAAGGAGAACAGCGCTGGAAACTGGAGAGAGCAGCAGTAGGTAAGTATATTAATACACTCACAGTACATTACATACATATATACAAAGACTTAATAATAAATATAAATGGGAGTGCTGTTATAGAGTGGTTATATACATTAACTAGAGTTGAGCGACTTTAGTTGGATCGGGTTTCATGAAACAAAATTCATTTCAGATGAAACTGGTCCGACTAGGGCAAAAAAGGTCGGAGTTTCGTCGGAAACCCGACCCCAATGCAAGTCAATGGGAAATAAAAGTCGGCATTGAGCGGATGAGATTCATCCACTTAATGCTGACTTTTATTCCCCATTGACTTGCATTGGGGTCGGGTTTCGGACGAAACTCTGACTTTTTTTGCCCTAGTCGGACCAGTTTCATCTGAAACGAATTTTGTTTCATGAAACCCAATCTGACTAAAGTCGCTCAACTCTAACATTAACTATATGTAGCTTGGTGGTTTAACATACATTGAATGAACAATTGTTATGTGAATTCGGCCATTCATATTTTAGACCATACAGGCAATTAAACACATTTAAAATGGCCATACATCAATACTATTTGTCCGATTGTAGAAGCCAACAAATGAATGATCTTTTGAGGTACAGTTGTGGCCAAAAGTATTGACAGCCCTGCAATTCTGTCAGATAATACTCAGTTTCTTCCTGAAAATGATTGCAAACACAAATTCTTTGGTATTATTATCTTCATTTAATTTGTCTTAAATGAAAAAACACAAAAAGAATTGTCCTAAAGCCAAATTGGATATAATAGATTAAAAATTCAAACTTCATTTTAGATTTTGGTTTGTGATTGGTTAGCTAAGCTCATTGCTTGCTTGTTACATTTCACCAGTTGAACTTTCATTAAGGTTGAAATGTTCTATTTTTATCAACATAAGGGTATGTTCCCAGAAACTTTGTTTTTTTCCGTATACTGTAGATGTGAACAACTAATTTCACTCAGTAACAATGTTACACTACTTGCATAAGGGATATTTTTTTAGCTTGACTTTAGATCCATGTGAAAAAAATCACAGCACTAGTCACATCTAATAACCAGACTAGTCCATGAAAATCCATCCGAACTATTTCTTGTAAATTGCAGGCAGCTTTTGCATCCATCCACCATGTCAGGTACAAGAGTTACACAACGAGGCAGTGACAGCAACAATTTGCAAGTGCTTTTTGACCGAGTTTTATACTGGTTGTCTGAACATAGCCTTAGTTTAATGTGTAAGGGAATCATTAGAGATAATATATTCAGTCCTATATGATATTCATTGTAAGATAAAGTACACTAGTAATACCTAATAGTCTTCCCAGGATCAGCTTCAAGAATCCAAGTGCAGTGTAAATTATTTTCATAAGGTGCAGGATAACCTGAAGATAGTATACGTCCAGATGCAGCAGCATATATCCGACCACCACATTCAGCTGTAAACATAAAATTTACATTACAAATCAGCAAAATCTCTTAATTTCTTTTACCAATCCATCAATGCATAGCTAAATGGAAATATCTACACAAGTAGCCAAAGCAAAAAATATACAGTATGCATATGCAATATCTTGTACAAGTTAAAAAAGACACAACTGGAAATTATGACCATTATTCATAATTTGTTAATAACCTGGTTGTTAACAATATACTTCAAATGTCATGCTCTGAAATAGCAGATCTGTCCTTCCTTTCCTCCGAAGCACAAACATGTTCTACATCATAGAGAAAGAGAGAGCGAGACAAACCGTTTGTGCTTCGGGGTGGCCTGTGGTCAGGTCTCTCCTTGTTTTCTCTGACTTAGATTAGGAAGATAAGACTCTGCCTATAGTCCTGCCCCAAATCAAGGCATCTGGTTAACTGAAAACTTCTAACACTGATTACACAAGAACCACGGGATGGATTTTTTCACCCCAGGTATGATTTTAATCAGTATAACAGTGGCAACATGACAATGCTGTAGTTTACTCAGCAAAATCCTGCTGACAGGTTTGCTTTAAGAAATCAAATAGAGATATTGTTTAGAAATTAAAAGGAGTGAAAGTATTTTTAAAACATTTATATGTTAGAATCTGCTCTATTTAGCAGTCTGTCAACAGGCAAAAAGGTCTCATGGCTATAAACAAATAACATTATTTAAAATATATATTACTTGTTTTCCTACCCTCTCAGGTCTTAGAGTTTCCTATCCTCTAGTTCCCAGTTTATGTCACAATTTAAATATTTTTGCTCCATCTATATTAAGTTTTTCCAACTGATGAGTGAGCTTTATTATACTGTTTGCAAGCCCTTTAAACAAATAAGACAAGGTATGCATATGAATGTATAACATTACCATTGCATGTTGGCAGAGGCTTATTCCACACTCTCCGATCGCCACTTAAACATGTCAAAATACTGCTCCCATGCATTGTATATCCAGGATTGCAACTGTACATAATAGTTGTATCAGCAAAGTGACCTTCATCACGTATCTTATAGCCATAGTTCGGTAATCCAGGATCTTCACATTTTATAAGGTCAAAGCCTGCAAAATAGAATGATAATATTTATAACAATAGGAAATCATCTAGTAACATAATGATATAATGGAAGTCATAAACAATCAGAAAGAGCAGTAGATGATTACACTGTCAGGCACGAAAATTTTTCACCAAGTGTCTCCTGACTATTGCCCCAAGAGCAGGGAATGAGCAGACCCATGGAAGTTCGGGTTCGTCCAGTTTGACTGAACTTTAGTCCAAATTGCAGTTAAGGTACCAGAACTGTACTCTAACTTTAACCTGAACCCCATAGAATTCAATGGGGACCTGAACTTTGGAGATGAAAAATCTCTCTCTCTCTCTCCTCCCCTGACTCTCGAACTGTAAAATGTACTTCTAGGAGAAGTCCATGTTCAAAGTTTAGCACCGGACACCAGGTGTCTGGTATGAACCTTGAACTTTACAGTTCAGGTTCGCTCATCTTTATCCAAGAGTCTAAACAATTACTACCATCATTACCAGGTGTAGTCTAGCCCATGAGAAAGATGGTTAATTTTTCAATAAGTCTTTAAAGTAACACATGGGAATCACAATTTGGAAGTTACCTGCAGGCACCACCGCTGTTAATAACCCCCTCCCCACCTCTGAACAGTGCATACAGCACATCTTAATTTACTGTGGCAAAATGACATATTATTGTGCCATCTGGATCCAGTATTAACTTAGCATAGTCTGTCTTCCAAAAAATACCAACAAGTATGTCTCAGTTCCACTCTCCTCCAAATGAGTTGATATGTACAGTAATAGATTTTTTTCAGTCCTTTGATTGTTTTTCTTTTCCAGTTCATCTTTTTGGGAACAACATTGCATGCCATGACAGGATCTGTGCTTGTACTATAATTTCCTGGTGCCAGCTGTTTTGTATAGCTGACATATACAGCTGACATTCCACCCTAATGTCTGTGATTGAGATAGCTATGATTTTGACTATTTATAATAATATTAATAGTAATTATATTTATATAGTGCCAAAATTGCACTTTACAAATAAGTGGTGATGCATATAAAAATATAAAGGCATCACAAAGTAACACATAGTTCAACAGTTACAGGAGGAGTGAAGGACCTGCTCGTAAGCTCACAATCTTTAGATTTAACGCATTCGCATTCAATACCTCAGTCAGAAGCAATTGCGGCACCTTGTCATAATAAAAAGTAATATTTCTACTGCAGTCATTGCACATGCTCCCTAATAAATTCTGAAAAAATTATGACCGAGTAATTTATGTCTTTTTCCTTATTCCCCCTAAAAATCTAATTATGTTTAATGCTCAAAAATGAAGCTACATAAAAATTAAATAATAGTCCTATACAAAATATGTTCACATACTGTACAGCTACATTGGTAGAAAAATAGGAGTTACAAAATGAAGTGATGCAAAATAAGTAATTTTCAAAAAACCTACCTTTGCTTTCAATTTTAAGTATTACAATATGAAATTAACTAGACACATTTGGTATGATCACAATCCTTGTAATAACCCATGGAATAAACTTATGTTATTTATACTAAATGGTTAATAGTATTTTTTATACTATCCCATTAAAATGTGGCATTGTTTTCCCCCAGAATCAATTTCTTGAAATGTTCGATTCACTCCAATACCATTCCCCATTATTGGTAATGTCACATGAACTAGAATGACTTGGGATCAGGAATATATCATATATGCTGCACATGCTGGAGGTGAGGAGGTGGAGAAGCTCTTTTTTAAGATAATAGAAACTGCACATGCACGGATAGCTGATCGGCCACTGGGATGGACAGATAGAGCTTGCAGATGGAATAACACAAGGGAGATCATTTCAGAAGATGGAAGTTGCCTTTTATGAACTTTTTTATAATTTTTGACCCCTTTGCGACCTGCACCGAACTGTTATGGCGCTCGTCGCTTCTCTACTTTTGATGTGGGCTCCAGTGGCGAGCCCACATATTTCCACGCACATGCCAACTCTTTTGAACATCTGACATGTGCCCAGAACAGCCACGGGTAGAATCACAATCCACCAGTGGCCATTAACCCATTTAATGACACTATGAAACTCTGACAGTGGCATTTAATGTGCGCTTCCAGCCATCAGGCCGATATCCGCCCATCGGTGACCCCCTTCATGTGATCGCAGGTCATAGAAGGGTTGGCATAACAATCAGAGGTCTCCTGGAGATCTCCATGATTGTCATTGACAGATTGCTATGAACGCTGCCCAGAGGTCAGCACTCATAGCAAGTGAGGTTTTCTGCTACATACAGGTGATCCGATCATCTCCTCTATGTAGCAGAGCTGGGTTATGGCAGCTTCTAGTCTCCCATGGAGACTATTGAAGCATGCCAAAAGTAAAAAAGAAAGTTTTCAAAATTATTTAAAAAAATGAAAGTTTAAATCACCACCCTTTCGTCCCATTCAAAATAAAACAATAAAAAAATCAAACATACACATATTTGGAATCGCCACATGCAGAATCACCCAATCTATCAATAAAAAGAGATTAATATGATTGATAAACGGTGTCGAGAGAAAAAGGTAAAAATGCCAGAATTACGCTATTTGGTCACCACAACATTACATTAAGATGCAATAGCGGGTGAAGAAAATATCTGCACTAAAATGAAATCATTAAAAACATCAGCTCAGCATGCAAAAATTAAGCCCTCACCCAACCCGAGATCACGAAAAATTGAGACGCTATGGGTCTCAGAAAATGGCACAATTTTTTTTTTAAACAAACTGGATTTTTTTTAACACTTAAATAAAAAGTGGTATGCAGTGTCCCCTCATCCCTGTCCTAGAATGCAGTGCCCCATCTCCATCCTGGTATGCCTGACCCAATTTTTATCCTGGTATGATTGGCCCCATACCCATTCTGGTATGCATGGCCACCTCATCCCTATCATGGTATGCAGGGCACCATCTTTGTCCTGGGTTGCATGGCCCCATCCTTATCCTAGTATGAATGGCTCCTGTCCCCATCCTAGCATGCATGGCCCCCATCAGAAAAACAAAAAAAACTTAACCCATAAAACTTACCTTCCCTGTGCTCCCTCGCAGCGTCTTGTACCGTGCCAGCAGCTGATTTATGCTTGTAAGCAGTGTATTGCAGGGACATTATGTGCTGCTTACAAGCCAAATACAGCTTCTGGAATGCTCACTATTCTCCATGTGACAATATGCATGGAGAGCAGTGAATAATCATTGCTCTTTAATAGCTGCCTCTTTAACAGCTGCCTCTACTAAAGGAAGTTAATATTCACTACATTTCACACTTATGGGAGCACACGCACTCCCCATTTTCCTCCATATTTTTGGTGGAAAAAAGTTCATCTTATAGTCTGAAAAATACGGTACTTTGATTTTGCCGTAAATGTTTCAACTCAAGTCAGTATATACATATTAGTTGTTTTCATTCTTTTCACAGTAAATATGGGTTGAGAAAGTCAGAAGCTATACTTGTTCTATCTAAACATTGTACAATGACCCCATTGTAAATTAGAAGATAAAGAAAAGTTATATAGACATACATGTGAACATGCTTTTTGTCATCAGAGAATTAATCATTTGCCTCCTGCTATGTTAATATATTTTATCAGATCCAGGAGTTTCAAAACTTTGGATTTGCCATAAAATTGCCTGACAGCTGTCACCAACATTACAATTATCTAGGGTAATTATTCATCACTATAATTTAACAGTGATTTAGCAAAAGGTAATTATTTGTTAGAGAATTGAAATAAATTAATCAGCATTACTGCGTAATAGATGCAGAAGAACAATTACTTTTACTATGATCAGATAAGGAATTAATCAGATTATATTCATTGCATATTTCTGGCCATGAAATTGTTTTATCTAATGCAAAATTCCCAGGTGTAATCATTCTTCACAAAATAAAATATAATTTATAACATATTGAGCATATATTTTCACCAACTTATTATTCACTTCTTGTTTTACTGTTACATGTCTATGTTATTATAAAATTATTGCATTTACCCTTAACCATTCTCTGTTCCTATGCATGAGATGTTTTCTTTCTTTATGGCAATTTGGTAGGTGCATTCATCATAATTTAACAGCAGAAATAAGACCATATCACATTTCCATGTCACTGCAATATTTGGTGGGATAAGTGTTAACTTTAATACTGATGTTTAATCCTATGATGCCAAGGGTATTTGAAAGAGATGAGCAAATTTCTTCAATGAAAATCAAACTTGTGTTCCATTTTGGTAAATTTGTGGGACCTGGCAAATTTAAACAATTTTCAATTTGCTTTAGAAAAATCATTAAAAATGTCTGCTACCATTTTACACAGTGCAGAAGATTACATCAACCAACCCTCATGAGCTTTGACACAGCAGAGTGGGTTAACCCATAATGCTCTGTAGGTATAACATTACAAGGTATAAATCAGCCAAGCCTTTATAAAAGCAAAGGCAGGGAATGCAGCAGCCATTTTGGGGTGAATCTTAAAAATAAGAGGATGCCACAGCTTACCAATAGCAACATGGAGAGAAAGCCATACAACAGTAGTCAAATTCTATAGATATTGTGCATGACAGCACGCACAGCAGTGAAGAACTGTTACCATCCATTTACCAATAGCCATGCATTTTGAGGTCACTTTGCCACTACTAAGCCAAAGATTGAGTTAAGCAGCTTGAAAGTGGTTGATTACACGCCTTGGAGACTTTCCAGTATTTTGCACATCTTTCAAGGGCACTTGCAGTATTTGCAATTCATCCAATAATCAAATTATTTGAAAAATTCAACGCGGCTTGCAAATCCAAATTGCAAAAGATTTGTTTATCTCTTCTATTGAGAGAGGCTCCCTATGTCTCCTCATTTGTGATCACACTGTGCAATGTATCAAAAATGTAAGTCTAATATGTCAATAAAAACATATGCTGCTTGTTTTAACACCGTATCTGTATATTCATGAACAGATAAAACAGTTACAACACCAAGAATTTATAAACATAATAAGTAGTGATGAGCTAGTATACTCGTTACTCGAGATTTCCCGAGCATGCTCTGGTGATCTCTGAGTATTTGGATGTGCTCGTAGATTTAGTTTCTGTCGCCGTAGCTGCATGATTTGCGGCTGCTAGACAGCCTGAATACATGTGGGAATTCCTAACAAACAGGCAACCCCCACATGTATTCAGGCTGGCTAGCAGCCACAAATCATGCAGCTATGGCGACAGAAACTAAATCTCAGAGCACATCCAAATACTCAGAGATCAACCGAGCATGCTCGGGAAATCTCGAGTAACAAGTATACTCACTCATCACTAATAATAAGGCTTTATTCACATATCAGTATTTTGATCAGCATTTCATCAGTATCTGTATGCCAAATCCAGGTGTGTCTCCAAAACACAGAACAAGTGTCAATCTCTCATTTATAGTTTTTCTCTGTAAGTTCCTCTCCTGTTTTTGACATACAAACACTGATGAAAAGTACTAGCTAAATACTGAAGTGTGAATAAGCCCTAAATTAGGAAGAGGAAATTACATCATACTGTAGGGTCAAAAATCAAAACACCATAAAGATACATTTCACATTAGTTGGATTTAAACTCAGGCTCCAATATTGTAGCACTATTATGTTAACCACTGAGCATCTGATAAAATAGGAAAATAGCAATTCCTTTATTAGAATATGCTATTAAGCATCATTAACAGAATGAAAAGTGGCACATATAGAACAAACCAAATCATAAAGAAAATGGCAACATAGTAGTATAGAAAATAAAACTCATCATTGATTAGCAAAAGAGAAAAATGTTTGCTGTCTCAGCCACATTTAGAATGCTAAGTATACAGGATGCTATGTGAAGTTGGGTTGTTCATGAGAAATGAAGCAAAAAAAGCTAAGGTCCTTTCATTTATTAGAGAGAAGCTCTGATTGGAATGAAAAGGTCACATGTTGCACATACTGAACACATTGGCTAAACTAGTGTTGATATATATGTAGCATTTATTTTTATGGATATGAATATCATTGAATTATTTGGACTTTACTTTAAATTCTGTACATACTTTACCATCAGCGCTCGCAGCCTAGCATTAGGCTACATTCAAACATCCATGTAACATGTTTGAGTGCTGTCTGATTTTTTCAGTCAGCACTCGGACTCATGGATGTATTCACACATACATTAAAATCATGGTTTTATGAGTGAAATCTGTGAGATTCAGAGCATATCCTATCCTCCTATTTGGTGATTTATCATTGGCTTCCAATATTTTTCAATGTGTCATGGATCTATTGCTTAATAATTAACCTCAATATAAAAATATGACCTTCCAGGGGCTTTTTATTGGTTTGGAAGCATGCACAAACCTTAAGTGAAAAAAGCAAGTAGAATGACATCTGAGAAAAGCATGGTCCATTTCTCTAGGATGGCAACACTAAGCACTAACAGTAACACCAGCAGCGATAATGGTTCATTAGTCCTTTTTGGAGAAAGAGCAGAAACAGGTGGTGTCCTGGTGCAAGTGTCACACATTACCAAAAGACTTATTCCAATTTTGAGCCTGTTATTTGCAAATCATCATAAATAAGGTGAGCATTATATATGTTACCATACCTTTGATGCATATATCCTGGGTTTTACTGCTCAATGAGGCACAATATTTCTTTTTGCTCATGGCATCCCTGATAAGATACTATGGCAGCTAAAATTCAACCTATTATGCTATGTCAATAGGTTGCTTGTTAGTGTAGCAACAGGGGAAAAAAAGTTAGAATCATTGTCATTTTCATAGTTGCATATACCAATATATCATAGTTACATACAATTGTGTGATGAAGTGTTTGCCCCCTTCCTTGTTTCCTTTTATTTTGCAAGTTTGTCACAAATGTTTCAGATCACTAAACAAATGTAAACATAATATAGAGATAACACAAGTAAACACAAAATGCAGTTTTTAAATGAAGGTATTTATTATTAAGGGAAAAATAAATCCAAACCTACAGGGCCCTGATTGAAAAAATGATTTCCCCTTAAAACATAAATTGATTGTGCTTAATCACATCTTTAGGAAGCAGAGTTCAAATTCCCTAGCCACACCCATTCCTGATTACTGCCACACCTTTTCTCAATCAAAAAATTACTTAAATAGGACCTGCCTGACAAACGGAAGCAGACCAAAAGATCCTCAAAAACTAGACATAATACCGAAATGCAAAGAAAGAAAGCAAATAAGAAATAAAATAATTGAGATTCATCAGTCTAGAAAATGTTATAAAGCCATTTCTCAAGCTTTGGGACTCCAGTGATCCACAGTGAGAGCCATTATCCACAAATGGCAAAAACAAAAGAACAGTGGTGGACCTTCTTAGGAGTGGCCAGCACACCAAAATTACCCCAAGAGGGTAATTTTGATTCATCCAAGAGATTACAATAGACCCCACAACAATATCCAAAGAACTGCAGCCATTACGTGCCTTAGTTAAGGTCAGTGTTCATGACTCTCACCAAAAGAAAAAGACTGTGCAAAAATGGCTTGCATGGCAAAGTTCCAAGACAAAAAACACTGCTGAGCAATAAGAACATAAAGGCTTGTCTCAGTTTTACCAGAAAACATCTTGATGATCCACAAGACTTTTGGGAGAATACTCTGTGAACTGACAAGGCAAAAGTTGAACTTTTTGGAAGGTCTATATGCCATTACATCAGGCGTAGAAGTAACACAGCATTTAAGAAAAATAACATCATACCAACAATAAAATATGGAGCTTTAAATTTGCTGCTTCAGGATCTCGAAGACTTGCTGTTATAAATGGAACCATGAATACTGCTGTCTACCAAAAAATCCTCAATGAGAATGTGTGGCCATGTGTTCATGACATCAAGCTGAAGCTCATTTGAGGTATGCAAAGAGACAATAATCCAAAACACACCTGCAAGTCCACCTCTGAATGGCTTAAGAAAACTAAATTAAGAATTTGGAGAGGCCTAGTCAAAGTCCTGACCTAAATCCTATTGAGATGCTATGGCATGACCTTAAAAGGTGGTTCATGGTTGTTAACCCTTCAATATGGCTGAGTTACAACAATTCTGCAATGATGAGTGGGCCAAAATTCCTCCAGAGCGTTTTAGAAGTCTCATTGCCAGTTATCCTAAATGCTTGATTGCAGTTGTTGCTGCTAAGGGTGGTCCAACCAGTTATTAGGCTTAGGGGGCACTAAAGGTTTTGATTTATTTATACCTTAATAATAAAGACCTTCATTTAAAAACGGCATCTTGTGATTACTTGTGTTATCTTTGTCTAATATTTGAATTTGTGTGGTGATCTGAAATATTTAAATGTGACAAACATGCAAAAAATAGGAAATCAGAACGTGGTCAAAAACTTTTTCACGCAGCTGTAGGTCGAAAAAAGGCTTAGGTCGATCAAGTTTATCCTTTCTCCACCAATTATAAATTCTTCTTTTTAAAAAATATAGAAATCAAAAATATGAAAAATGTATATATTCAATATTGCCAAAGTCTCATCTGTCAAAATATAAAGTTATGAAACTAAAACTTAAAATGAAATGCCAGTTGTAATTTTTCATTTTTTAACATTCAAGTACCCCAAAATGGTACTAATAGAAATTACTTCTCACAGCATAAAAAGCAAACCCTAAACCTAAGTTCACATTAGCATCTCTGTGCGCAGCGTATCATCTGCATGCGCAAACGCATGACAAAACACATTCAAACGCTTGGTTACACTGCATTTTTTATCCACATCAGCTTATGCATGATGCAAAAAAGCTGCATGTGCAAGCCTTTGTATTTGTTTTTGCATGCATTTGCGTTTTTTCAGCACATGCGTTCAAATTTTCAAAAAATTTTGTAGTGCGGCAAATGCTGTTCCAGGAAAATTTCCTTGACACAAGCCACACACAATGGGCATGTCTCATGGGGATATAAACCTTACTTAGATGAAATCCTCATCTTTTGCTGCTGTATCCAGCTGCAAAATGGATCTTGGCATCGAGGGCTTCTATCGCAATCTGGATTTGGAATTGAAATTGGCTTTTGCCTTTGCTGTGGCTTGTGAAGAAGAAAGAAGAAGAGCAAGATGTATAATAATAATAATAATCTTTATTTATATAGCGCCAACATATTCCGCAGCGCTTTACAGTTTAACAGTTTCAAAACACAAGTCATAAGTAACAACTTTAACAATACAATAATTAAAGCAAAATAAGACGACCCTGCTCGTGAGAGCTTACAATCTACAATGAGGTAGGGGAGATGCAAAGTACAGGTGTGTATTTACAATGATGTATTTACAATAATGGTCCAGCCATCTTGAGGGAGTGAGGGATCGATGGAGATAGTGAATGGGCTACTCATACACACCTACACATAGAATGATTTTGATTAGTGAACGTGATAGGCCGCTCTGAACAAATGTGTTTTGAGGGAGCACCTAAAACTATGCAAATTGAGGATAGTCCTAATTTCTTGGGGTAGAGCATTCCAGAGGATTGGCGCAGCGTGGGAGAAGTCGTGGAGTCGGGAGTGGGAGGTACAGATTAGTGAAGAGGTTAGTCGAGAGTTGTTTGCAGAGCGCAGCGGCCAGTTAGGCCGATAGACAGAAATGAGGGAGGAGATGTAGGGGGGTGCTGCACTGTGGAGAGCTTTGTGGGTGAGAACACGTACTTTGAATTGGATCTCAGAGGCGTATCTAGGCTTTCTGGCACCCGGGCAAGAATTTGGTTCGGCGCCCCCCCAAGTACATGTGCGACTTGCACAGTTAGTCATGTACCCATTAGCTGCTCTACTTAATCCTCTCAATGTTCAGTAAAAAACTGAAAGCAGGAAGAGAAGCTCGTTGTCACAGGACCACAACTATGAAAATCGCATATGAGTTAGGTGTCCATGTGATGAGTATTGGAACCTGCAGAGCTGAATCCTGACATTGCGGCTTCTGAATTCTCACACCTAATGCACTGCACACATTTAGGATTCTCCCTTGCCGATGTACAGTCATGTCAGCACAAGCATGTGATTTGTATACTTCTGGCCACATTCTGACTAGACGTGCCCGGCTTCGCTCTGTTCATTTTCATTGAGTGAGGCCACACATGTCTAGTCAGCATGTGACCGCATGTATGTAAATTACCAGCATGAGAGAATCCTGACAGCTTTCAGTGAGCACTGTGAGAATTCAGAAGTCTGCAGTCACATAGAATGACTGCAGACTCAGCACAAACCTGGACAACCCCTTTAATGTTCCTAACAAATAAAAACATGAGAATTAGTCAGTATCACAAATAATATTTACATCCAGGTACCTTATAGATGACGTCGTCTTTGGAGTCGGTCTCCTTTTCTTCTTCTTGTCCAGACCCCATGATGAGTTTTCTCATCCACAGCCGTCTCTGCAGACGTCCATCTTCTCCGGTCTTTGGCAGCAAATCTCCACATGACGCCCTTAAAGATAGAAGTGTCATTATAATTCTCCTGAATAAAAATGTCTGCAATATACTGTCGCCTCACACTATTCCCCTCCCTCCTCATACTGTTTCCTCTAACATCCCACCTGTTCACCATACTGTCTCCTCATATATTTACCCCCCCACTCTCTATACTGTCTGCTCACACATACCCCCGACTCCCCATACTGTGTCTGCACACTTCCTATCACCCTCATTCCCCATACTGTGTCCACATACATTTACCCGTTCGCTCCCCATACTGTCTGCACCCATCCCTCATACTATTTCCTCATACATACTCTTCATTTTGTGTCCTCAAATCTCCCCACACACATTAAATCCCCCCATCCCGACTCCAAATCCCCCACCCCCAATCCCTCACACACATTAAATAACCCCCATCCCCACCCCAAATCCCGCTCACACATTAAATCCCCCATCCCCACTCCAAATCCCTCACACATTAAATAACCCCTATCCCCACTCCAAATCCCTCACACACATTAAATAACCCACATCTCCACTCCAAATCCCCCCACAATTAAATAACCCCCATCCCCATTCCAAATCCCTCACACACATTAAATAACCCCCCCAACCCCACTCCAAATCCTCACACACATTAAATAACCCCCATCCCCACTCCAAATCCCTCCACACATTAAATAACCCCCATCCCCACTCCAAATTCCCCACACATTAAATAACCCCCCATCCCCACTCAATAACCCCTGTCCCTACTCCCAAATCCCCCACATATTATGTACCCCCCACTCCAAATCCCCCCACACATTAACCCCATCCCCACTCATTAACCCCCATCCCCACTCCAAATTCCCCACACATTAAGAATCCCCCATCCCCACTCATTAACCCCCCATACATTAACCCCATCCCCACTCATTAAGCCCCACATATTAACCCCCATCCCCACTCATTAACCCCCCACGCGCTAACCCCCATCCCCTCTCATTAACCCCCCATACGCTAACCCCATCCCCACTCATTAACCCCCTCACACATATTAACCCCCCACACATTAACCCCCATCCCCACTCATTAACCCCCCACATTAACCCCCATCCCCACTCATTAACCCCCCACACATTAACCCCCATCCCCACTCATTAACCCCCCACACATTAACCCCTATCCCCACTCATTAACCCCCCACACATTAACCCCATCCCCACTCATTAACCCCCACACACATTAACCCCCCACACATTAACCCCCATCCCCACTCATTAACCCCCCACACACATTAACCCCCCACAAATTAACCCCCATCCCCACTCATTAACCCCCCACACATTAACCCCCATCCTCACTCTTTAACCCTCCAACACATTAACCCCCATCCCCACTCATTAACCCCCCACACACATTAACCCCCCACAAATTAACCCCCATCCCCACTCATTAACCCCCAACACAATAACCCCCATCCCCACTCATTAACCCCCCTTCCCATCATTAACCCCCTTCCCCACATTAACACCCCCCATCTCCCATCTTCGGTGTCTTCAGCTCCATAGTGGAGCACTTAACACCAGCGCTGAGCGTTTGCTCTGGGCGCCGGGGAGCGACATCAGCAGCGTGATCACATGACATGTCACACTGCTGACGTCGCTCTGACCTGGCAGTCAGAGCTTCAATTGTACTAGCGTCTGTATAGACGCCAGTACAATTGTTCCCTGGGTGCCGGCACACACACCTTCTCTGCGCCGGCTGTCAGCTGTGACAGCTGTCACAGAGAACCGCCGACTCTCAGGCTGGGGGGCAGCAGAACGCAGCCGCCAGGGAGGGCACTGCGGACCGCTGCATTAGGCGGCCCGACTGCACCCCCTGCCGGCTGTGCCCGGGGCAACTGCCCTGGCTGCCCCCCTAGATACGCCCCTGTTGGATCCTTTAATGAATGGTCAGCCAGTGTAAGGACTGGCAAAGAGCGGACGCGTCCGAGTACCAATTTGCCAGATAGATGACCTTGGCTGCTGCATTAAGTATGGACTGGAGAGGGGATGGTTGAGTAATTAATAGAGCATTGCAGTAATCCAGGCAAGAGTGGATCAATGCTACAGTGAGGGTTTTTGTTGTTTCCATGGTGAGAAAAGGGTGGATTCTAGAGGTGTTCTTTAGGTGTAAGCGGCAAGAGCGGTTGAGAGATTGTATATGGGATCTGAAGGAGAGATTGGTGTCAAATATAACACCCAGACAGTGCACCTGTTGCCGGGGTGTTATTATAGTGCCACCCATGGGGAGGGAAATGTCAGATTTAGGGAGGTTAGTAGATGGCGGGAGCAGAAGAAGTTCAGTTTTGGAGAGGTTGAGTTTCAGATAGAAAGTGGACATGATGTTGGAGACTGCAGACAGACAGTCACTGGCGTTCTGTAGTACAGCGGGGGTAAGGTTGGGGAATGACATGTAGAGTTGTGTGTCATCAGCATAAAGATGGTACTGAAAGCAAAATCTGCTGATGGTCTGTCCAATTGGGGCCGTGTAGAGAGAGAAGAGAAGGGGGCCAAGGACTGAGCCCTGAGGTACCCCAACAGCAAGAGGAAGAGGAGATGACGTGGAGCCAGAGAGCAAAACACTGAAGGAGCTGTCAGAGAGATAGGAAGAGAACCGGGAGAGAGCAATGTCCTTAATGCCTAGTGACTAGAGCCTAGAGAGTAGGAGATGGGGGTCAACAGTGTCGAAAGCTGCAGATAGGTCAAGAAGAATGAGCAGTGGTCACCATTATGTTTTGCTGTCAGAAGGTCATTGGTCACTTTGATGCGTGCAGTTTCAGTCAAATGTAGGGGCGGAAGCCAGACTGCGAAGGGTCTAGAAGGGAGTGAATGGAGAGGTAACGGGTAAGGCGGGAGTAAACTAGGCGCTCCAAAAGTTTAGAGATGAAGGGGAGATTGGAGACTGGTCTGTAGTTTTTTGTGCAGGATGGGTTTGAGAGTGGGCTTATTTAGTAATAGAGTAATGATGGCATGTTTGAAGGAGGATGGAAAAATGCCCGAGGAGAGGGAGAGATTAAAGATTGCAGTTAGGTGAGTTGTGACGACTGGAGAGAGAGACTGGAGGAGATGTGAGGGAAAGGGGTCGGTAGTGCATGTGGTCGGATGAGAAGAGAGGAGTCTGGAGACTTCTTCTGTGATGGGATCAAATGTGGAAAATGAGCAAGGGGAGATGCAGGAAGGGATGGGAGTTACAGCACTCGGTGGTTGGGAGCAGATTTCCTGATGGATATTATCTATTTTTCTGTGAAGTGGGAGGCCAGGTCATCAGCACAAATATCTGTGATAGGGGCTTGTGCTTTTGGCCTGAGGAGGGAGTGAAAAGTGTTGAAAAGTTTCTTGGGGTTGTTGGCTAGTGAGGAGATAAGGGTCGTGAAGTAGGTCTGTTTGGCGAGGTGAAGGGCAGCATTATAGGTTCTTAACATAAATTTGAAGTGGATGAAGTCTTCTGGTGTGCGGGTTTTTCTCCATAGGCGTTCAGCACTCCTAGAGCATCGCTGGAGAAGTCGAGTTTGCGATGTGAGCCAGGGCTGTTTTACTCTGTGCTTGGAGGTTCTGAGGGTGATCGGAGCTACTAGGTCAAGTATGCTTCTAAGAGTGTCGTTGTAGTGATGAACAGCCAGATCAGGACAGGAAAAAGAGGAGATTGGGGACAGTGATGAGTGTAGGGAGTCTGAAAGTGTCTGAGGGTTAATGGCTTGTAGATTTCTGATTGTGTGGTAGGTAGGAGTGAGCTGGGGTGGGCGAGGATTTGTGAGCGTGAACGAGAGTATGTTGTGGTCAGAGAGTGGATGCGGTGAGTTATTTAGGTGGGAGATTGAACAGAGCCAGACAAAGACGAGATCAAGGGTTGAAAGCTGCAAGAGGCCTAGAGAGGTTGTTAGTGAAAGAAGCTGGGATGCAGATGTGGATGTAAGGCTGTTAATGGGGATGTTGAAGTCTCCCAGGATAAGAGTTGGTAGCTCTGAGGACATGAAGTGCGACAGCCAGGCAGAAAAGTGGTCAAGGAAGTGGGTGGGTGAGCCTTGGGGCCAGTATATGACCGCTACTCTGAGGGAGAGGGGACGGAAGAGCCTGAAGGTGTGGACCTCAAAAGAAGGGAATGAGATTGATGGAACTGGGGGGATGACCTGGGAAGTGCATTGTGGGGACAGGAGTATGCCGACTCCACCACCAAGTCTGTTTGTGGGTCTCGGGGAATGAGAGAATTGTAAGCCACCATAGGAAATGGCAGCAGGAGAGACAGTATCAGAATCCTGAATCCAGGTTTCAGTGAGGGCCAACAGATTAAGAGAGTTGTTCATAAAGTAGTTGTGCAGGAAAGGAAGCTTGTTACAAACTGACCGTGGATTCCAGAGGGCACAATTAAAAGGTGGAGATGAGGGAGTGCAAGTAATATTAATAAGATTATTATGATTTCGATATGAGGTAGGGTAGGGGTTGAGGTTGGGGGATGGTGGACCAGAGTTGGGGAGATGTCCCCTGAAATCAGTAGGAGTAGGAAGAAAAAGAGCAAATAGTTGTTGGAATTGTAAGTAGTTTTTTTCTGCAATGTGTTTGGGCAAGATGGGCTGAGGTTTCTAAGGAAGGTGAGGTGTGCATGGGAGCTGTACATGGGAGAGGGAAGTATAGAGGGGCTGATGTTTATGAGTCTTGATGGAGGGGGATGGGGTGGTGAATGTGGATGGCAAGGGAGCACAGGTAGATAGAAATAAAGCACATGGCTAAAAGGGTAAGCAAAGTGTCGGTTACCTGATTCCTGCCCTGATGAGCCATCATGGATAACTGTCTTTTTCTTTATGCTTAGCTTCTGTGATGCTTTACTTACGGGATGCCTGCATGCACCCCTCACTGTGTGCTTCCCCTTAGGAACTACTAAATATATAGGCCACACTACAGGGTCAGGAGAAAGGGATTGTGGAAGCTGGTTTGGTATAATTTGGCAGCTGGGGCCAGCACACTAGGGGGTGGTTAGATGATCAAAGGCACGAGACCAGGCTGCATCTATATGCTACAGCACCTTCCACCTGATAAGATCTAGAGAGGCCCCAGTCACGGATATAAAGCAGTAAGTATTAAATACAGTATAACAAATAAATTATACCAAAGTTTTAGCAGGCACATTAAAAGATGTCATCATCGCTACTGGCAACACCCCATCTTTGAAGTCCGAGAGAGCCGTGGAGCCCACCACTCTTTGTATACAGAGCTGCGTGAAAACAGGGAGAATTTTTTTGAATATATGAGGATGTTGGAACAGAACTTTGATGAATTGCTGCAACGTATCCGCGGATCAATCACAGGATACACAACTACGTCAAGAAATTCCCACCGAGGAACGTCTGTTGGTGACCCTGAGGTATGTAATTTTGAAAAATAAACATGTCATTTGTATTATTGCTATAACAGCCATGTACTGATTTTTTTTCCATTTTCTATTCAGTAGATTCTTGGCTACAGGAGAGACCTCACGATCTCTACATTTTCAATTCCGGATTGAAGTGTCACTCTCTGGGATTGTTTGAGACACCTGCCGTGCTTTATGTGACGTTCTGCATGCAGAATTCCTTCCCCAACCCACAAATGAACTCTGGCTGGAAAATGCTGCAAAATTCAAGGAAATTTGTAATTTTCCAAACTGTGTGGGGACTGTGGATGACAAACACAGTAGGATTATGAAACCTGCTGGACGTGAATCCGAGTATTTCAATTACAAAAAAATACTTTTTGATTGTTCCCATGACAAATGCAGATGTTAAGTGTCGATTTTTTGCCATTGACGTTGGCTCATTTAGACGAGGAAATTACTCATAGACTTTCAAAAACTCTGATATGGGCCAATGTTTGTATGGTAATAATTTTAATTTTCCACTACCACAACCTCTTCCGAACACTGAATGGCCATTAATGCTATTTGTTGTGGTTGGGGATGAGGCACTTCAAATGTGTGCCCACCTCATAAAACCGTAATCGAGTCGGGACTTGAATCACACCAAAAGGATTTTCAACTATCGACTGACAAGGGCATGAAGAACTGTGGAGTGTGCCTTTAGTGAGAGAAAGAGATGTATCATGTGCACCTAGGGAGGACTCTCTTACCTGGCCTAGGCGGAGAAGTTTTCCGGACGCTCGGGACAAGTTCGGATGAGGTGGGAACCGTTACCGCAGTAGAACCACTGACCGTGGAGGCTCCTCTCCCTACGATGCTGATCGGAATAGCTTTAGGTGGTCCACCTGCATAGGTTTGGGTGTCGGAGGTGACGGGAGACTCCTAGGTCGAGGACTGGGTTGCCTGCAGACAGAAGAAAGTGGACGAGAAGCCCTTCTCTCCCTGGCACGCTCCTGAAAGCGGAGGTCAATTCGCACCACTAGAGAGAGATCAAATCCTCGAGAGCTGTGGGGGTGTCACGACCCGCGAGCTCATCTTTTATCCGACTTGAGAGGCCTCACCAAAAAGCTCCCACCAAGGCCTCATTAATCCAACCTAAGTCAGAAGAAAGAGTCCTAAACTGGATGGCATACTGGCCCACCGTTAAAGAACCTTGACATAGGTTAAATAAAGCCTCAGTGGTAGAGGCTAAACGGCCCGGTTTGTCAAAAACTCGACGAAATCTATCCAAAAACACGGAAAGCTGAGTAACTACCAGGTCATCTTGTTCCCAGAGCGGATTGACCCAAGCCAAAGTGTCCCCCTCAAGATGGGAAATGATGAAGGCCACCTTGGCTCGGTCAGAGGGGTACTGCTGGGGCAGTAACTCAAAATGGAGACGGCACTGATTTAAAAAACCCCGCCATAGCTTGGTGTCTCTGTTATATCGAGGAGGTTTGGCTAACCGCGGAGGAGGATGGGAACCCGTGGCTGGGGGAGCAGATGCTGCCGCCTGCAAGGTGAGCAACCGACCGTCCACCGAGGCCATATAGCTGAGGATATGCGACTGGGTGTCTCGCTGCTGTGCCAATTCCTGTTGTAGGTCAGCCAACTGGGCGGCGTTACCAGGGTTGGAGGATTGGAGAGCGGACAGACGTGAGTCCATGGTTTTCATGAAGGACATCATGCGCGTCTGATTCTCCCGAAGAAAGACTAGCTCCTTCTGAGCGGCCGTGGCTCCGGTGGGGTCCATGGCCTGATTATGCTGTTACGGTGTGGTGGGAAAAGTAAAGGTGTACCTGGAAGTGAACCCTCTGGGTCATGCCTCCAGAGCCCCCAGAGGCGAGTGCCCAGGTGAGGACCACCTCCTATACAGGGAGTGTTAGGGACAGACCTCCCGGGGATAGAGCCGTGACAGCCGGAACCAAAGGGACGACTGAGGTAAAAGAGCAGGAGGCAGCGTACAGGGTGAGGCAATAACCCAGTGGGTGCAGAACCGGAGGCCCAGGGGCGCACAAGAACGGAGGCTGTAGATGTAAAGAAGCAAACAAATGAATACAGGCTGTACGGCAAATAACAGAGACGTGGAGAGGGAAGTAGGAAGCAGGACAGAGGAGGGAAAGCACCAGGGAGACAGGGAGGGCAGAGCACAGGAGAGGCAGTCCGAGGTTAGGCAGGAAGAACCATGGTACTAAACGCAGCAAAGACAGAGAACAAGAGGGGCCTGAGGACACAGAGGGCGAAGCTGCGGACAGCGTCACCGCATGAGATAATCAGGCGTCTTACCAGAGCTGACGCCGGCCATATGTAGCGGTGGGCGCTGCCATATTGGGGGCGGGCCTAGCGCGTCAGCTTACCCAGGAGGCTGAGCGCCGTGGGCAGGAGCCCGGCGCTGAGGGAGCCGGAGGCCGGGCGCGGGGACGCGCCGAGAGGCAGGAGCGCGCTGGACAGCGTGCGCAGGAAGACGCGCAAGACCCAGCGCTGTGACAAAGGGGTTACAAGGGAAGGGTCAATAAATTGAAGGATTGGCTCCTGGATGGGACTGGACACATTGGGAGTAGCCGACACATTCGCAGTTGAACTGTGGTGAGGGATAAACAAATTGGATGGGACAGAACCAAGGGAAGGTAGTGTCTATGTGTCTATATTAGACAATATAGGCACATAGGAAGGTGAGGGTGGACTTGGTAAGACCATTTTTGGGTGACATTTCTTGCTCCGGTTCTTCATTTTTCAGTGCAGTGCCAAGTCACTACTGGGAGTCTTTCTGTGTTTCTTTGTTGGATGAGCAGGAGTTTAGGTCTCTGTATCAGTGTGCCGACATGGCGCTGCACTCTAGATCATGGTGGACGCTGCTTGTTGCGAGGGTGCTGCACTCTGTAGCGTGGTGGATGCTGCTTGCTGCAGGAGTGCTGCACTCTGGAGCGTTGTGTAGCTGTGAATTTGGGGAACAGGCCAGTGATGCTGTGCATGTTGATGTGGGTAAAATCCATCCTGCGGCGGATTGCTTCTGGACTGCTGCTGTAATGCCTAGCTGTAAGCAGCCTGGCAGGCCAGCATGATGTTAAACTGGAGTTAAGGCGTAAAGTTTTCTGACACGCCCCGCTCTAATGCTGGAAAAAAATGTCTTGCTGGTCTCTTAAGGTCGGCTTCCAGGCAGTCAAGGCTTCTGTGGACATCCTGGAAAATTGTATTCACCTGAGTGAACCCACTGTCCTGTCTATCTCCAATCACCTTCATCCTATCCTGGAAGATCGAGCTTAAGTGAATAAACTTGGTCATGACTGACCTCTCCCAGGCCCTGTGCTGCTGATGAGAAGTCCCAACAAAAGCAGTGGAAGAGGGCTGGGAGAGGGGAAAGCCTGATGGACCAGCTGCCTATTTCCCAGCCTGTGCATTCTGCCCAGGTACTGCATCACTGGTGGAAGATTGGGACAGTTCGTTGGCTGGTCGATGAGGGGCCGCTCCAACAGAGGAAGATCCAGGTTGTATAGTGCTGCTCCATGTTATGTGTGCAAAATAAAAACAAACTATACAAACTGTAAAAAAATTTTAGTAACGCAACAGAAAAGATACTCATGTTTGCTGAGCAAGTACAGGCCTCAGTAAAGAAAGCATATGGTTGTATTTATATTTCAAGAGCTTTGCAGCAGCATCACTTTTAACCCGCATCTCCTGTCTGATATCCTTATTGAAGCGATCCTTCATTGAACGCCAACAAATTTTTACTCTCTTCATTGTGAAGGGGAAGAAAAAAATAATTGTAAAAAAGACACCAAGATTTACCGCAAAATAGACACATAATGCCACATTGCAATACTTAACGAAAATCCTTTCTGACTTGTGGCCTTGCATGTTCCCAATCATCCAACAGCGACCTGGCCACTTCTTCCCAGAGTCGTCGAATCAATACTGAGTCTAAATGATTGCGATCATGGGGGTCCCACAATGCTACACGCTCTTGAACCCGTGTAATGTGTAGGTCATTGTCAATGACATGTTGACCTTCATCACGTTGTCAAACCTGTAGATCAAATAAAATAAGAAAAAATATTTAATAAGTCATACAGTTTTAAAGATACAAGACTGAAAAAAATACAATTACAAATCTGATAATGAAATGAATACTTACACCCTGTCTTTCCTGCTCAAGAATATGAACCCGATGACCCTGGAAAGATCATTGCCACCACACTGCTCCTGCTCTTCCACACTGGAAGGTTCCTTTAAAGAAAATACATGATTTACCACATGTGTAGTATTGCCAGTCAATACATACCAATTAGTATATCAAATGTGATTACATAATCAGTGTCATGTCCACCTTGGGAAGCATTCAGCTCTTCACTGGAGGACATGTTTGAAGAGCAGGCAGCAGTCAAGTGAAACACTACAAAAAAGAACAGATAAGAAAAATTGAACTTGTTTAAAAGAGCCAAACACAATGTAGCCAAAGCAAAAAAAAAAGAAAAAATTGAAGGCCAATACTTACATTACAGGCATTAGTCCAACAGCCCAGTAGGCAGCACAGAAGCATGACAGCAGCACAGCACCATGACAGCAGCACATCACCAGAAGAACAGCACAGCACCAGAAGAGCAGCACAGCATGAGGACATCAGCACCGCACAGTCTACAAGGAAAAAAAGGAAAACATAAAACACAAAGTGATGAAGGGTGTGAAACTGGGCAGAGTGTGAGACTGGATAGAGCAGCACAGTAAAAGTACACACTCATACTTACACAGGGCCACAGGAGCAATCCATGACAGCTCCACAGGAGCAATCTATGACAGGTAATCATGGACAGGAATGAGAAATCCAGGCAAGGAGTCAAGGACAGGAAAATCACACAGTCTAGAAGGAACAGAAAACAAAACATAAGTACAGAGTATAGAATGCAGTGAGAGACAAACAGACATTTTCAAAGCTTCTATACTTACATCCAGAGTCTTGTGCTTGCATCAAGAGTCTTAAGAGTAATGGACTTCCTGTTTCCAGACCCCCTTTTAAACAGCAGGGATTTTGCAGGTGGTGAAATCATTTCCTGGACATGATTAGTGCGAAGAACGCATGCATATCGAATGCATGCGTATGCATGTCCTTGCGTACTTATGTGCTCCCATAGACAGTAATGCATTGTTTTGACACACTCATCCGCATGCATATGTCTGCGCTAAATTGACGCCACACATGTTGCGCTTGCCACACCCTGCGAAATGATGCATGTGCATGCATCCACATGCAAATGCATGTCTCTGCGTACACAATGTTAAATATATGTATGCAAGACAAATGTGGATCGGTACATAGGTATACACTGCACGCACATACGCTAATGTGAACCCGGCCTAACTTAGCTTCAGCAACAAAAAAATAAAAACAGTTGGGATTTCAGAAAATTGACAATAATTTATTTGTACATGTCATAATATTTTTTAACCAGTTGGAGAGAACATTGTACTAACTTGGAGAATCGTTTGGCCAGGACATTTGTAAACATTGTATTACACAATTCAAAATCAAAAACAATTTAGCTTTTTTACCATTTTTCTGCACTTGTATTTTTTACCAGTTTTCCAGCATATTGTGTGTAAAAAGTATTCATTTTTAAAACTACAACTTATCCTGCAAGAAACATTCCCTCAAAGGGCTACATCGATTGAAAAACAAAATAAATATGTTTCTTGGAGAAAGTAGATAAAAAAACAAAAGCAGCAAAAATGTCATCTAGCTGTGGCTGGAATTAATGAAATTGAAGTTTTTAGGATCAATGTTTCCAAGCAACAGGGATACAAATTGCACTTTTTTTCAGGTATTTTGCATATTAGTTTCTCAAAATGATTTGACTATTATGTGCATTAAATCTACAAAAATTAAAAAAGGATCAGACAAGCAAATTTCATGCATGCAGAAAGAAATATTAAAAAAGACAATGTGAAGGAAGTTGTAATGTGCTTTTGCAATTTTGCAGTCATCACAAATCCCAAAAAATGTCTTAGGGAATGTATTATAATATGGTAGTACGTGCTACAAAAAATTTCAATATCCCAATTATCTAAATGGATATTGCAGAAGTACATGGGTCAAAGTCATTAAGACAAGCATTGTACATTGTAGTCTTAATGAAGAGGCATAGTTGGGTGAGATGTGCCAAATTCATTAAGTGGCATACTTAATGAATTCACGCATCTTCTCTCAAATGTGCACCTTAGTGCACCTCTCTAATATTTCTGACAAAAGTTACATCACTAAAGTGGCATAACTTTCTATTAATTTGGTGGGCATGTATAGCCCTCTCATTGTTCCTCTCATACTCCACCTACTTGAGCGGTGCTGGCAAGGACAGGAGTGAAAACACAAAAAAATTTTAAAAAAATGCACCGCTTCATGTTTTTCATAAAAAGTTGTAACTTATAAAAGTGTTCTATGCAATAAAACTGGTGTAAAGACTATGTTGAATTAGCCTCCATGTGCTTGATTAAGTGAAAACCCCACTGATATGTACAAAATTGATTTCAGGTACATACATTTCTTATAAAATGTTCATATATAAATATTCCTGGGGTGTAACTATAGAGGGTACATGGTTTGCAATAGCAAAAAGAATTCTTGAGCCTAATAAAGGGAATCTGTCAACAGGTTTTTGCTACCTCAACTGAGAGCAGCATGATGTAGGCAATGAGACCTTGGGTGCAGCAGTTGTGAAACAATCAGAGTTCTTAGATTTAAAAATGCAGCAAAGCTGAGAAAGCTGACCCTACCATACCAGGCTCTATATTTATATTGTCTATAGACAGTGAGCTGCTTATGACAGAAGGGGCAGAGTCAGACTAGCATGCACAAACTGCTGTAGCTGCTGTAGTCTACGCAATGCTAATTTTCATTGATAAAACCTTCAGTGTAAGTAAAAGCGGCAGCACACAGCTTGACATGTATAGAAAGAACACCATGAGCACAACTCAAGATTGTGCTAAGGTTAGGTTCCCAAACCGTTAAAGCAACAAAGATGAACCTAGCACTCAACTTAAAGGTATTTGTAAGGCGGTTTATTGTAGTACACGAAAAAAGACGTTTCGGTCAATGTGACCTTCTTCAGTTACGTGTGGTATATAGATTGTGTAGAGCTTATAGGCATCTATCAGAAAGGACGATGGTGCTTTAGGCATTGAGGAGAATGATCTCTCTAAGGTAATGAGCTTGTCAGTATATAGGAGAGGGGCAAACGTGCCTCAAGATGCGGTGTCCACCAGCCATCTGTCACATTGACCGAAACGTCTTTTTTCGTGTACTACAATAAACCGCCTTACAAATACCTTTAAGTTGAGTGCTAGGTTCATATTTGTTACAGAGAAAACCAAAAGCAAAACACAAAACAAATATCCTGGAATAAAAAAGTAAAAAAATATATTGCAAAAATTGCATGAAGGTAGTAACAATAGTAATAATAAAGGTATTTAGTTAACATAATTTTGATCAAAATAATGTAGAAGCCATCCCGCCATGTCACGGCAACCCTTGTGGGACAGTCCTAACTCTTGTATTTAAAACCTTTCCACTTGTCAAGTGACATAAATGTGAACAAGGACAGAGGGACTGAACCACCAGTAATAGTATAGGCCAGACAGGATGGATTTTCCAACTCAGAAACAGGGCGGTCACACCCTTATATGCACAGAATGCACAATGAAACAAATGAGAAACTGGGTCTGAGCAGAAAAAGTAAATTAATGTGCATGCAAAGTGTAATTGCATATGAACACATGACCTTTACACAGAGAAAACCAAAAGCAAAACACAAAACAAATATCCTGGAATAAAAAAGTAAAAAAATATATTGCAAAAATTGCATGAAGGTAGTAATAATAGTAATAATAAGTGTATTTAGTTAACATAATTTTGATCAAATTACATTTTGCATGCACATTAATTTACTTTTACTTTTTCTGCTCAGACCCAGTTTCTCATATTTGTTACAGCTTGACATGTGACACATTGCTGAAATCTGTACTTTAGCCTAAAACTCATGCTTTCCTCAGATTTAATATATATCAAAAACCTACTGACAGATTCCCTTAAAGGGCCAAATTTTGACCCATACAAAATAACTCATTTTATTAAAGACCCATGATAGTTACAGGAAACTTTACATTGAGCCCCACAATCTTCAAGTTACGCCATTGGACATCCCCCTTACACGGTATATAATTCCAGACAAAGTGTAAATGTGCTTTTGTTACATTTGAATGTAAAACTTGTTTTCCCTAAGAAAGATATTTATTCGGTTTTATAAAGTTGAAAACTTGACCTTTAGAAGAGTAGATTTATTATATATATTTATTATACATATTTAGATGTACGTTCACTAGTTTCAGTTTATTTAATTCCACAGTAAAATCAATGTAAACCAGGAGGCAGTATAATGAAAAGTGTATTTTTATAAAAGATTAAGAACATGTCTGCCCTTGAATACCCTCATTAACAGGCAAAGCTAAAATACCAGGACATTCTAAAGACAAGATGCAATATGTATTTAATGTTGCATCTAAGGTTAATCAAAGATTGCCATCAGTGTAGCCCAGCAGTGCTATATCATAGACCCAAACAACAACTTTCTCTACAAATTCTGCCTGCTGTTTAGAGGACAGTAAAAATAGGACCAGCTGTGAAGCTGCCTAGGGCTACATCTTCCTCATTCATGAGATCAGCAGGGATCTCTGCAAGTCTGGTTTTAATTGAGAAGAATAAGTCTCAATGATACACTGATGGATTCCTAAACCTCTTTTTGTCCTGCCAGTGCATATAAAAAGTTAATCTGACTTTTTAGCCACCTTTGTCTGTATAAAGAAAAAGTATATGCTGCAACTAGAACTTATATCCCATCATGATGAGTGTAACAGAAAGCTTTATGTATGATAATGACATTTTTACATTGATTAAACACAAAAACAAGTACAAGAAACTTCTACATCAATTTCCGTAGAGAAATGAATTGATATAATATAGGACTATATCATACATTATAATATAAGAACATTTAAATTTACATATAAATATTCTATACTCCTAGCATAATATAAAGTTACAGTGATATTGGTGCTGTGACCTTTCTGTATATGAACATTTACAATCACTCTTATTGTTTCTAGGCATAAGTATGACAAATAAATAATAACAAATAGAAAATAAATACAAAAATAAATGATGTCACTATGCCATCATGTCAGTTTCTGGAATGAGTACTAAAAACGTTTTAATTTAATTGTAGAAAAGGTTACCTAAAAGGTTGAAACTTGCTTACTTCTTTGGCTAGATACTTTGTGTGAATTCGCTTTGCCTTCATTAGTTTGGCTTGCAGCCTGGGTATGGGTATTAAAGCATAATATGGTGCCACTATAATGAGCGTGCATTGACACACAATTCATTAACTATTTGGACACCTTTTGTTTGGCTTTAAGTTTGCTTTGCTAGTGTCTAGAATTAAGGTACTCAGTAGATAAACAGTCGCACTCAAGTGTGGATTAATCTTGCCAAAAAATCTTATAATACTCATATCCTGGATTACGATATTATACCCACATTTTGGATACTTCTTTTGTCTGCGGTGTTACACTATTTGATGCATTTGAAATAAAATAAAAATCCAAAAATTTCACAAAATCTTCGGATTTTTATTTTATTTCAAATGCATCAAATAGTGTAACACCGCAGACAAAAGAAGTATCCAAAATGTGGGTATAATATCGTAATCCAGGATATGAGTATACTATGGTTACGTTTCGACCTACTAAGAGGCCTTTCTCAAACCATACTCAAGTAGTGTCAAGGAAAAGATTAATTAGAGCATTTTCAGAAGTCCCAAACAGGGGCTGATGGCATGGGAGCAGCCTGGACCTGCGGTGTTGTCCAGGCTGCTCCCATGCCATCAGCCCCTGTTTGGGACTTCTGAAAATGCTCTAATTAATCTTTTCCTTGACACTACTTGAGTATGGTTTGAGAAAGGCCTCTTAGTAGGTCGAAACGTAACCATAGTATACTCATATCCTGGATTACGATATTATACCCACATTTTGGATACTTCTTTTGTCTGCGGTGTTACACTATTTGATGCATTTGAAATAAAATAGAAATCCAAAAATTTCACAAAATCTTCAAGATTTTTTGGCAAGATTAATCCACACTTGAGTGCGACTGTTTATCTACTGACTATTGTTTGTGGACCCTCCACGTACAGTCAGCAACTATCTACTCCACAGCAAGAGTGCGCGTCTTTCTTCTTTTGCTAGAATTAAGGTACTGTCACACTTAGCGATGCACCAGCGATCCCGACCAGCGATATGACCCGGTCAGGATCGCTGGTGCAACTCTAAGTGGTCGCTAGTGAGCTGCCACACAGGCAGATCTCACCAGCGACATAGCAGAAGTCGGGGGTCATTACTTACCTGTCAGACGAGGTGATGAAGACGTCCTCCCGCCCACATCCACGTGTCGCTTGTTGGCGCCACAGGAAGCCCAGCAGGAAGCTGACGACGAGAAACGGTCCAGGACATTCTCACGCGATCAGCGATAACCAGCGGGGGAGCCGGTCGGAGGTAAGTATCACACATAGCGATATCGCTAGCAATATCGCTGCTACGTCACAAAAACCAGTGACATTATAGTGATATTGCTAGCGATATCGCTTAGTGTGACTGGCCCTTTACTGATCCATGTAACTGGCAAATTACTGAGGCTGGTCAATTGACTCAAGAATGCGGGTTCAGTGGCCAATGAAAATTTCCAGTGACTTATTTAAATATTGTTTTCTTTCATTATTGCCAGTTATTTCATACTTATTATACTACTTTGGTGAACATATTGTACATTTATACTGTGCTCTGACCCGGTTATGTTCTTCAGATTAACCCATGTCTTTATGACACTGGATACAATTATTTAGCGTCAATTCTCATCTTGCTGTACTGGCCATGTGGTTTCATAAAATCTATAGCAAGCTTAATATTAGTATAAAAATAATTATGAAATCCCTCTATCATTTACACTTTTAAAATGTTTTAACTTACTATTTTTCTACTGGAATGATGTCTGATTAATAGAATTATTAATGGAAACCACATATTTTGTTGGAGCTATCCATACTGCATTATTTCTGTCTGTGCAGGATTAATGAATTCTATCAACTTTTGTTAATCAGAAACTAGAAATACCAAAGGTAAGATGTTATTTATATTGAAAATTATCCTATTTATTTTTGTTTTCTTATACTGTATATTTTAGTTTTAGCTTTTATTTATTAATGATTAAAAATAGACTAAAAAATAAAACAAAAAAACGTAAAAAATGAAAGATATCATATATCAAAAATAATGCTATGTTTTCAAATATCTGTGCAATCCAGACTAGTTTTATTTTGCCTCAAAATGACATTGGTGGTCATATGCCTTTTATCAAAATTTTCTTCAGCAAATTTGGAAAAACACAAAATGTAGCATTTCCCTTTCTGACTCCTTGATAGGTCCAGGTCCACAACTGATACAAAGGATGAATGTGAGCAATCCCATAGCAAGCTAATGTGCATAGGGGTATCTAGGCCAAAACTATAGCAAACTACTGAATCACTGTTAGGACTCACTCATACCATGGTAAACATTCAATTTTTTTATTGGATAGTACTGGGACCAATGATATTCAATTGGGAAGTGCTGATAACCTTTTTTCATTGACAGAATCTGTCTGTGTAAATATCACAGAATATTGCGATTTCACTCCAAAATCGAATGGGTGTGAGAAAAAAATTGGATGCCATATGAAGCCATTGTAACGCATCCGATTTTTATGGATACAATGTAATTCTGTAACAGGGAAATGTAAATGGTCTTGTTAATGATTAATAGCTGCTGAGTAAAAAAACAGATTACATATGGATAGGAGAGATGACAATTGAGAAAGAAATCACACCATTTTTCTGGATGAAAATCGGAGCAATTTTTAATATGTGCATTTGACCCCTAGCCTAAATCTAATATTTCATGCAATAGGTAAAATATCCTTGGGCTAATATGAAAATTGATGACATAATGAAATCTTCATAATCGAATAACGAAATGAAAGCTACCCCAAGATATATTAGCCAAACATCTGTCTGCCCTGTCCAGAATTCTAAAAAATTAGAGCTTTTTAAGCAAAATATTGAACCTAAACACACGGGAACATGAAACTAAAGTTTTGCATTGGTCTCTGGTGAATACTGAACAAGGTAGATTACAGCCAGCAACCAAAAGTCTTGAGGAGAGTCTCAAGATCAATGATGCCATCATAACTAAAACAGGTCTGACCATACACATACAAAATCTCTTTGTACATGTACACTTTTTCATTTTCCTCCTTTAGGGCTTGTCTGATATGAAACCACTGTTCATTTCAAAGCTCACGAGTAAAACAAGAAATTGGAAGGCAGCCATACTTTATTTTTCCCTGAATTACAGTTATATCACTATTAAGCAGATCTCTCCCTTATGAACAACAGAATTATAACAAAAAAATAGTTCCGAGAAATAAACTCACAGGATTATATTTTAATTCACATCAAAGGAAGGAATGAGAAGACTTATAGCAGCCGAATGCCAGCAGAGCACCATGGAGACAGCAATTCCAGCAGCTACACTGTGTTTTCTATATAATGCTTGAGCCCTGCATCAGCTGTTATTAAGGACATGCAACCTCATTAATTAAACCAATACACCTGGAAATGAGAATTTAGCTTCATGGAATTATAACTTAAGTTACTGTTTGTAAAGTTATGAGTACTAGTAGAACTTTTAATTACAAGAATTTTTATTGTAGATGAAAACCTATTGTTTTTTTAACTACAGTTGTCAGAAGAGAACTCTTTCTTTCATGGTTTCTTTTTGATTTCATAGCATATCCCATTTCTTACACATTAATCGGTTATCTTTTGCCCAAGTTGTTTCACCGAGGTTTTGCCATACACAAAAAGTAAGAGAGGTGCTCATCTTTTGTTAATACTTTTCTATATTGTATTCTCAGGGCCAGAGAACTGCTGAAACATTCAGAACTAAACTGATTAAAATAATTATCAATATCTGTTTTGCTGGTAAACAAAGAGGCAACTTTGGGGGCATGCATGTTTTTTGAGATAAGCTGAACAGGCAAAATTCAAAATCACATGCTCACGTATTTTCTCCCAGGAAACTGAAGTTTAATGTCGCTTATTATGCTCTGAGCATAGTAAATGTAATATAAAAAATAAGTATAATAAGCAATTGTAAGAAATCAATGCTAAGAGTATAAAAACTTTGATGGGAGTACTACTTTAACCCCTTCATCACAAAGCCTGTTTCACCTTGCTGGCCAGACCAATATTTTTCAATTCTGACCAGTGTCATTTTATAAAGTAATAAGTTTGGAACACTTCAACAGATCCTAGTGATCCTAAAATATTTTTCTTGTGACATATTGTATTCATGATAGTGGTAACATTTGTTCAACAATTATTTGTAAAAGTATTGAAAATTTGGTGAAAATTTAGAAAGGTTTGCAATTTTCAAACTTTTAATTAGTATGCCCCTAAATAATAATAATATTAATCTTTATATAGCACCAACATATTCCACAGCGCTTTACAGTTTAAAAGTTTCAAACACAACAGTCATAAGTAACAATGTTAACAATACAATTATTAAAAAAAATAAGAAAACCCTACTACAACCTACAATAAGGTGGGTGAGATACAAAGTAGAGGTGTGTATTTACAATTATATATTTACAATGATGGTCCAGCCATTTTGAGGTAGTGGGAGATAGATAGAGATAGTGAATGGGCTACACACCCACTTACACATAAAATGACTTTGATTAGGGAACATGATAGGCCACTCTGAACAAATTTGTTTTGAGGGTGCTCCTAAAACTGTGCAAGTTGTGGATGGTCCTAATTTCTTGGGGTAGAGCATTCCAGAGGATTGGCACAGAATGGAATAAGTCTTGGAGTCGAGTGTGGGAGGTATGGATTAGTGCAGAGGTTAATCAAAAGTCATTTGCAGAGAACAGCGATCGGCTAGGCCGATAGACAGAAATGAGGGAGGAAATGTAAGGAGGTGCTGCACTGTTGAAAGCTTTTTGGGTGAGAACAAGTACTTTGAATTGGATCCTGTAGTGAATGGGCAGCCAGTGTAACGACTGGCGAAGAGCAGACACATCTGAGCACCGATTAGCTTGATGGACGACCCTGGCTGCTGCATTAAGGATAGACTGGAGAGGGAAAAGTCAAGTGAGAGAGAAGTCAATTAATAGAGTGTTACAGTAGTCTAGGCGGGAGTGGATTAAGTTGACAGTGAGGGTTTTTGTTGTTTCCATGGTGAGAAAAGGGCGGAATCTAGAGTTGTTCTTTTGGTGTGAGCGGCAAGAGCTGGCAAGAGATTGTATATGGGAGGTGAAGGAGAGATTGGTGTCAAATGTAACACCCAGGCAGTGAGCCTGCTGCCGGGGTGTTATTATGGTGCCACCCACAGAGAGGGCAAAGTCAGATTTAGGGAGGTTAGTGGATGGCGGGAACAAAAGAAGTTCAGTTTTGGAGAGGTTGAGTTTCAGATAGAGGGCGGACATGATGTTGCAGACTGCAGACAGACAGCCACTGGTGTTCTGTTGTACAGCTGGGGTAAGGTCAGGGGATGACTTGTATAGTTGTGTCATCAGCATAAAGATGGTACTGAAAGCCAAATCTGATGATGCTCTGTCCAATTGGGGCCATGTAGAGAGAGAAGAGAAGGGGCCAAGGACGTAGCACTGAGTTACCCCAACAGTAAGAGGAAGAGGAGATGAAGAAGAGCCAGCAAACAAAATGCTGAAGGAGCGGTCATAAAGATAGGAAGAGAACCAATAAGGGACATTGTCTTTAATGCCTAGTGACTGGAGCCTAGAGAGTAGAAGACAGTGGTCAATAGTGTCAAAAGCTATAGAAAGGTCGAGAAGAATGAGCAGAGTGGTCATCATTACATTTTGCTGTCAGAAGGTCATTAGTCACTTTGAGTGCAGTTTCTGCTGAATGTAGGGGGCAGAAGCCAGACTGTGAAGGGTCTCAGAGGGAATGAGTGGAGAGGTAATGGGTAAGAAGGGAGTGGACAAGGTGCGCCAAGAGTTTAGAGATGAAGGGGAGATTGGAATCTGGTCTGTAGTTGTTTGTGCAGGATGGGTCAAGGGTGGGTTTCTATAATAATGGAGTAATGATAGAGTGTTTGTAGGAGGATGGGAAAATGCAACAGGCGAGGGAGAGATTAAAGATTGTAGTTAGGTGAGTTGTGACGACTGGAGAGAGAGACTGCAGGAGATGTGAGGGAATGAGGTCAGTAGTGCATGTAGTCGGATAAGAAGAGAGGAGCCTGGAGACTTCTTCTGTGATGGGATCAAATGTGGAAAGTCACTCCGCTTGGTGGCTGGGAGCAGATTTCCTGATGTATATTATCTATTTTCTCTATAAAGTGGGAGGCCAGGTCATCAGCACAAATATCTGTGATAGGGGCTTGTGCTTTCGGCTTGAGTATGGAGTGAAAGGTGTCAAAAAGTTTCTTGGGGTTGTTGGATAGTGAGGAGATCAGGGTGGTGTAGTAGGTCTGTTTGGTCAGGTGGAGGGCAGATTTATAGGTCCTTAACATAAACTTGAAGGTGAGTGAAGTCTTCTGGTGTGTGAGTTTTCCTCCACAAGTGTTCTGTACTCCTAGATCATTGCTGGAGAAATAGAGTCTAGTGTCTTCAGAGTTGGTGTCATTGTTTTTACAACAGGTGGTTCGGTTGCATGGGATTCCTGAGAACATTGTGTCGGACAGAGGAGTCCAGTTTGTTTCCAGATTTTGGAGAACTTTTTGTTCCAATCTGGGAATTCAGTTATCTTTCTCCTCTGCGTTTCATCCTCAGACCAATGGGCAGACTGAGAGAGCAAACCAGACTTTGGAGTCCTATTTGAGATGTTTTATATCTGCTGATCAGGATGACTGGGCCTTTTCCTGGGAGAGAGATAACTTATCCACCACTTGGTCCCAGATCTGGTGCATTCTCTCCACCACAGTGTCAACCCCTGGGCAGGCGGAGGGCTCCACCTGCCCTGAAGAAAATTGAGGATGAAACCCAAAGTTACAAAAAAAAGGAGACATCAAAGTGGCAGAACTAGCTCTATTATTTAAAGCAAATTCGGCCAAGGGCAAAAATGAAACCCAATCATCCTGATCAGCAGAAATAAAACATCTCAATTATGACTCCAAGGTCTGGTTTGTTCTCTCTGTCTGCCCATTGGTCTGAGGGTGAAAAGCAGAGGAGAAGGACAACTGAATTCCCAGCTTGGAACAGAAAGTTCTCCAAAATCTAGACACAAACTGGACTCCTCTGTCAGATACAATGTTCTCAGGAATCCCGTGCAAGCGAACCACCTGTTGTAAAAACAGGGGCACCAATTCAGAGGAAGACGGCAACTTAGCGAGTGGTACAAGATGAACCATCTTAGAGAACCTATCACAAATCACCCAAATAACAGTCATCCTTTGAGAGACAGGCATATCAGAGATGAAATCCATTGAAATATGGGTCCATGGCCTCTTGGGGACAGGCAAAGGCATCAACAACCCACTAGAGCGAGAACACGATTTAGACCGGGAGCACGTCCCACAGGACTGCACAAAATTCCTGACATCACAAGACAAGGAGGGCCACCAAAAAGACCGACTCACCAGATCTCTAGTACCAAAAATACCTGGATGACCAGCCAAAGCAGAGCAATGAACTTCAGACATCACTCTCTTCTTCCACTGGTCAGGAACATACAACTTTCCACTGGGACAACGCTCAGGTTTGTCCTCCTGGAACTCTTCCAGAGCACGTCTCAAATCGGGCGAGATGGCAGAAAGAACTACCCCTTCGCCTAAGATGGTAGCAGGCTTGGTCACCACAGGAGAATCAGCAAAGAAGCTCCTAGAGAGGGCGTCAGCCTTGACATTCTTAGTTCCAGGAAGAAAAGAAACCACAAAATCAAAACGTGTAAAAAACAAGGCCCACCTAGCCTGTCTAGGGTTCAAGCGCTTAGCCGACTCTAGGTAAATCAAATTCTTGTGGTCAGTGAGGACCACGACTTGATGCTTAGCTCCCTCCAACCAATGTCTCCACTCCTCAAATGCCCATTTCATGGCTAACAGTTCCTGATTCCCCACATCATAGTTACATTCAGATGGAGAGAACTTTCGGGAAAAGAAAGCACAGGGATTCATTTTAGATGTTACAGGATCCTTTTGGGACAAAACAGCTCCTGCACCAATCTCAGAAGCATCCACCTCTACCTGGAACGGAAGTGAGACATCAGGTTGCCGCATAACTGGGGCGGAGGTGAATCTTCGCTTCAGCTCCTGAAAGGAAGAAACAGCCTCCGGAGACCAATTTAACACATCAGCACCCTTCTTAGGCCTCTTTCACACATCAGGTTTTCGGCGTCAGGCGCGATCCGGCGCTTTTGACTAAAACCGGATCCGGCGAAATGCAATGCCGGATCCGGTTTCCCCCCCATTGACTTGCATTAGAGCCGGATCGAGCCGGATGGCCATGCGTTTCATCCGATTTTCGCCGGATCCGGCAATGTGACGCGATCCGGCGTCTGGAAAAAACGGCTACTGTAACGTTTTTTGTCTCCGGCGAAAAAGCCGGACACGCCGGATCCGGTGTGTCCGGCTTTTTCATACAATGAAAGCCTATGAGCGCCGCAATGCGCCTGATCCGGCGACAGCCGGATCCGGCTGCCGGATCCGGTTTCTTTGGTCTGAGCATGCTCAGTAGCTCTGCCCACAGGACATATATAAAAGCAAGACAATGGGACCCTCAGCCACACCCAACATGCCACCCAAGCCAAGAACCAGGAGCAGGAGAAGGCAGCAGACATCTGCAGCAGCAGACATCTGCAGCAGCAGCACCATCAGCACCACCCCAAATGGAGCAGCATGCTGAACAACGGGAGGGGAGTCCAGCAGCAGATGAGAGACGGTAATTATCAAATCCCCCATTCCTCCAAACTAGGGCTATGGAATATCAAGATATTCATTGGCCCTTTGTTTCTCTTTATTCAACAGCCGCCCAATAGATGCAGCAGCAGCAGCAGCAATGGCAGCAGCAGAAACACCACCCACAGCCATGGAGTCTGGCCATGAGGAAGACAGCACATCTTCTGGGAGCCCTCCCTCGCATCGTCAGCGTTTGACGGTAAGTTTTTATTTCCAAAATCCATCATCTCTGTAATATATGTGTATTCATTGCCTTTTATTTCAAAACAGGAATCACAAGATGAAGAGGAGCTCCCAGAAGAAGAAGGAAGGGTTGGACAGACACTTGGAGTGGGCTCACAATTGGTAAGTTTTTTGCATCAAACGCAGAAACACAACATCACACTACACACAACACATAGAAAACAATGTTCTGCAGACCACACACAGCAAACAAATGCCTACATCCAAAGACATAACATTTTTTGTTTTCTTCTCTAGTCTTCCCAATCTGGTGCTCGGCCAAGAGGTCCTCGCAGTGCCTCCCAGGGTCGTCGGCGACAGCAACGCGGCGGTCACCAGCGTGTAAGTATAAATATTTTTGCTTTGTTTTTTTTGCACTTTTTATTTCATTTCTTTTGTGGAGGCTAATTATGTTATTTTTGTCTTTTTCTTTAACAGCCTTCACAGCGTGCTCCCGACTCTGACGGTGAGGATGGAGGGATTGATGTGGACCGCCTCATCGATCTCATCAGAGAAAGGGAGCCGCTCTGGAATATGGCTGACCGCCGCCACGCTGACCTGATCGTTACCCGACGACTCTGGGAGGAAATCTGTTCGCTCCTTGTGGACCGCTGGGAGGACCTCGAAGCTCGGGCCCAGATTAAAGAGCGTAAGTATATACAGTACCGGTTGCTTGATTTAAACCAGTGTTTCCCGAACTCCAGTCCTCGTGGTCCCCACGGATCATGTGTTCAGGATTTCTATTTACTTTGGAAATCCTGAAAACATGACCCCTGGGGACCATGAGGACTGGAGTTTGGGAAACACTGATGTTGTATACTAACCACTTTGTCCTTTCTCGTTTCAGGGGAGAGAATTGTGAAGCGGTGGCGGTCTGTGAGGGATCGTTTCAAGAAGGAGTTCAATAAAGAGATGCGGGCCCCGAGTGGATCTGGAGGACGCAGGAGCAAGTACAAGTACGCACGAGCCCTGTCATTCCTCCGGGAGACAATGCTCACCAGAAGGTAAATATTACACACCACATGTGACAAAAAAATGTTTAGATGTAACTTTTTTTTTCAGCCAGGGCCATACCATGTCACTATTTTAATTGTTTTTTTTTCTCTTTATTCCACAGCATGGTGAGCAGCACTCGGGAGCCTGCACGATTGGACCCTTCTGAGGCGATCCCTGAGGAGACCGGCACCGAGGGACACTTCGACCGCCCCGGTACATCTGCACCTTCCCAGCCTTCCCACACATTCGACCCATCTGTCCCATCCACCAGCACAGGAGCATCGTGGCCGCCTACATTACATGAAGCTGCTGGTGAGGAGATCGCTTTCCCTTTACCCCACCCTTCTGCCCCTGCCACCTCTAGTACACCTGCGGGTACTGGGGGGCAGCGGCAGAGGGGTCAGGAAAAGAGTTATGCGCCAGAGTTCTTGCATCTGAATGCATATTTCCAGAACTGTCTAAAAGTCTTGTCAGAGCAAATCTCCGCAGGCTTTCAGCAGATCAACTCCAGCATTCTGGAGGTGAAGACACTTCTGCAAACCATGCATTCAGAAGCAAGTTCTTCACCAAACCACACCTTTTTCAGGTCTGTTGTGGAGCGCATGGCAACACTATCTCCTACCCAGCAGATGCATGTAATGCATTCGTGCCACGGTGCTTTACAGCAGGTTACCTCCCAACCTCCACCTCCCACCACTGTAGTTCCTCCACCTGCACCCCCTCCAGCCACTTTCCATCCTCCCCCTCCTATTACATCTGCACCCCCTCCAGCCACTTTCCATCCTCCCCCTCCTATTACATCTGCACCCCCTCCAGCCACTTTCCATCCTCCCCCTCCTATTACATACCAGCAACCTCCCCAGTACCAGCAACCTCCCCAGTACCAGCAACCTCGCCAGTACCAGTCATCTCCCCACTTCCAGCAACCTGCCCCGTATCAAACTCCTTCCCCGTACCAAACTCCTTCCCCGTACCAAACTCCTTCCCCATACAACTTTCCATCAACATCATCTGCTCCTACAGTCCCTGCCCAACCCTCCACTCCACCGCCCACCACCTCTTCTGCCTCCCACATGTCCACCCATTCTGTAGCTTTTTCCACACCATCACCTCTAACTGTTCCTTCCCCACCACGATCCCAATCCTCTCTCCACACTCCCAGTGTCGAAGTGTCCCGCAGCCCCTCCAGCAGTATTTCCACCCCACACTACACAGATTTATGATGTGTTTTGTAATAAAAATGCCCATGTTTTTTTCAAACCTTTATTAAAAAAGTTTTTTTAACTTTAAAAACAGTTTACAAACAAAAAAATATTTTAAATAGAAAGTTAAATTATTGTTTACACTGGTTGTCTGTCATTTCTTTCTGCGGCGAAATATGTTTAAAAAAAAGGTTAAATAAAGGGTATTTAAAAGGTAAAAAGGTATTCAAAACCAGGTATATAACTGTGTGTAAATTTTAGCTTTTTGCCACAGTTGTGTTCCTGGTTGTGTTTGAAGCAAAGTATTTCACCTAAAAAGTTGTGTTTATTGTTGGTGATTTCCTAACAATGTACACAACTTTTGTTAAAAGGTGAAATACTTTGCATAAAACACAACCAGGTACACACCTGTGGCCTAAAGCTAAAAATAGAAACCATGACAAGATAGCCAACTTTGGTTGGCAAAGGTATATACTGTTGGTACAGAAGGTACACAAGTTTGGTTAGGGCACAAATCTTTCACACTCTGTCATCCTGCCAGTGTACTCTGCCTTGAGGTGACATAAAGTATAGTGCAAAATTGTCCCTCATTACTGAAACCGTCACAGAACTTCTAGTGGTAATGTCATGGTAATCTTGCAAGGTGGTTTCTTCAGAGGTGTCCTCAATGGAAATGGGTTCCTTGCAGATAACAAAATTGTGGAGTACCACGCAAGCTTTGATCACCTCGTCAACAGTTTCTGTCTTGAGGTTGATCGCAGTCAATAGGACCCGCCATTTGGCTGTCAGAATACCAAAGGTACATTCAACCATTCTTCTTGCTCTTGTGAGGCGGTAATTAAAAATGCGTTTTGGTCTTGTCAGTCCTCTGCTAGAGTATGGTTTCAAAAGGTGTTCTGACAGCTGGTAGGCTTCATCCCCTACACAGACAAATGGCATAGGTGGACCAGATGTTTGCGGCAGCGGTCTAGGGGGTGGGAACTGGAAGGTGTTTCCATACAGTTTACGCCCCATGGCAGACAGTTTGAAAACTTGAGAGTCATTGGAGCGGCCATAGGCCCCAATATCCACAGCAATAAATTTGTATTCCGCATCAGCGATGGCCATGAGGACAATTGAATAATATTTCTTGTAATTGAAATATTCCGATCCCGATCCGGCTGGCTTTACAATGCGGATATGTTTCCCATCCACAGCGCCCAAGCAGTTGGGAAACTGACATATCTGTTGAAACTTGTCAGCAATTTCAATCCACCTCTCTGTTGTGGGCTCTGGTAAAAACTCTTCAGCTAAGGAGTCCCACAGTGCACGGCATGTGTAGTTCACTATTCCTGATATGGTGGAAATCCCGAGTCTGTACTGGAAATGCAGTGACGAAAGGGATTCTCCAGTTGCAAGAAATCTGTGGGGAATTAAAAAACAATCAATTAGTTTAAAATCACAGCATTACATACCAAAACTCAGCTATAACACTTGGAGATACAAACTACCACCAACAAGATTGCAGTGAAAGTGTGCTCTGATGCGAGCATATCCAATAAATGTGGCTTACCTTAAAGTCACCATCAGACGCTCTGCGGGTGAAACAGAGAAGCGGCAATAGGTGTCTGCTTTTCTTATGAGGTGTGCAATGCGCTCCACCAAGTAATCAAAATTCTCCATTTTCATCCGAACATATCCAAAAAATTTATCCGGGTTTCGTCGAAGGTCCATGCAGAGTGTAGAATAGACCCCACGCGTCATTCTCTTGGCTGTGATGGGGTGGATCCACAAACGTCGTCTACGATGCCTGATGCGCTGCTGTCTCGCTCTCTCCTTCTCCAGAACAATCACCCTCAAATGATTCGCCTCCGATATAAAATCCGCCAAATTCTTCAAAATATTTCCAATGACAACATCCATCTTCGCCAGTAACTTGCTCTTCTCTCCAACCTGCACTTTCTCCTCGACAACCTGTCAAAGAAGGGCTGTAGGAACACTCTATATATAGTTTTCCAGTAGCCAATCCCATTCGGAAGGCCACAAGGGTCAATTTTAAAAACCGGATCCGGCTTAATCCGTCGAAAAACAGATAGAAAAACGGATGAACCGGATGAGACGGATCCGGTTTTGTCTGTCAAGAAAAAGACGGATCCGGCAGAAAACCGGATCCGTCACATCCGGTTTTACTAAACATTTGCCGGATCCGGCGTTCCGGCACGACGCCGGATCGCGCCTGACGCTGAAAACCTGATGTGTGAAAGTAGCCTTAGTCAAATCAGTCAATGGCTTGGCAATACTAGAAAATTTTGCTATAAATTTCCGATAAAAATTAGCAAAACCCAAAAACTTCTGGAGGGCCTTCAAAGAAGTGGGCTGAACCCAATTGTGAATGGCCTGTACCTTGGCCGGGTCCATTTCAATAGTTGACGGGGACAAAATAAATCCCAAAAAAGAAATCCTCTGTACTCCAAAAAGGCATTTAGATCCTTTGACATACAGGGAATTCTCCCTCAAGATCCGGAACACAGTCCGAATATGTTCCACATGAGAATCCCAATCCTTGGAGAAGATCAAAATATCATCCAGATAGATAATCAAAAATTTATCGACAAAATCTCAGAAAATATCGTTCATGAAGCACTGGAAGACAAAAGGGGCATTAGTGAGCCCAAAAGGCATCACCAGGTACTCAAAATGTCCCTCCGGAGTATTAAACGCCGTCTTCCATTCATCCCCATGCTTAATGCGAATAAGATTATACGCCCCCCTGAGGTCAAGCTTGGTAAACCAGCAAGCACCTTTAACTCTGGAGAATAGATCAGAAATCAGGGGTAACGGATACTGATATTTAACAGTAATTTTGTTGAGAGCACGATAATCAATACAAGGTCTTAATGATCCATCCTTTTTGGCTACAAAAAAAACCCCGGCACCTAAGGGTGACGAGGATGGTCTAATATGACCCTTCTCCAACGCCTCCTTAATATAGGATCGCATAGCCTCATGCTCGGGTACAGATAAATTGAAGAGCCGACCCTTGGGAAATTTACACCCCGGGCTCAGTTCAATAGCACAGTCATAACTCCTATGAGGAGGCAGAGACGCAGACTCATTCTCACTAAATACATCATAAAAGTCCGCCAAATAATCAGGAACATCATGCCACTGAGGAGAGGTTGAAAACACCGGAGCCTCACTAAAGGCACACCGACAACCCCAACTCACCACAGACACAGATTTCCAATCCAAAACTGGATTATGAATTTGTAACCAGGGAAACCCCAGAACAATAGTATCATGCAGTTTATGTAACACCAAAAACGTGCAATTTTCTTGATGGTCTTGGGCGACATGCATTACCACCTGGGTCCAAAACTGAGGTTTATTTTTAGCCAAAGGAGTAGCATCAATCCCCCTCAAAGGGATAGGCGTCTGCAGAGGTGTCATCGGAAATCCACAACGTTTAGCAAAATCCAAGTCCATTAGGTTTAGAGCTGCTCCCGAATCCACAAAAGCCTTGGCGGAAAATGTGGACAGGGAGCAGATCAGAGTAATAGCCAGAAGAAACTTAGGTTGAACACCACCAACAGAAAACGTGTGTGCAAAGCGTTTCTCGCGTTTACGACAGACAGAAATAATATGCGAGGCATCTCCACAGAAAAAACACAACTTATTACGCCTTCTGAACTCCTGACGCTGCTCTCTGGAAAAAACTATCACATTGCATAGTTTCAGACATCTGTTCAACAGGTGGCAACACCTCTCGTGCAGCTCTGCGTTCGCGTAAACGCCGATCAACCTGAATGGCTAAAGACATAGAATCGTCAAGACCAGAGGGAACAGGAAATCCCACCATAGTATCTTTTACGGCTTCTGACAACCCCTTCCGAAAGAGAGCAGCCAAGGCATTATCATTCCAGGTAGTAAGTACTGCCCACTTTCGGAATTTTTGACAGTACAATTCTGCAGAATCACGACCCTGGTTCAATGCCAGCAGGGTCTTTTCAGCCTGATCAATGGCATTAGGTTCGTCATACAACAACCCCAAGGCCTGAAAAAATGCATTCACATTAGTCAGAATAGGATCATCTGGTTTCAAAGAAAACGCCCAATCCTGGGGATCGCCACACAGCAAAGAGATGACAATTTTAACCTGCTGCGCGGAGCTCCCTGACGAGTTAGGCTTCAAGGCAAAAAATAATTTACAATTATTTTTGAGATTCAAAAATTTAGACCGATCCCAAAAAATACATCAGGTGTAGGAATCTTTGGTTCAGCAGCATGTGAATGAGCAAGGTAGGCGGAAATTCCAGGCACTTCCGCAGTGAGCTGCTCCACACGATCAGACAATTGCTTTATCTCCATTGAGAGAAAAAAAAATTCCCCCTACGGCCTCAGAGATATAGAGGAAAAAATATACACACCCTTTTTTTTTTTTTTTAACAATTCTTTCCTGCTATTGAGTACCCTAGAATCTGCGGTATGGCGGGTGATTCTGTTATGATTGAGTCACCGTAGGAGGCAAAAAAAGAAATGCTAGCTAAGTCCAGAAAACCAGAGAAGTTGGCAGCTATCGGATTGCAGACCCCTGAACCTATCAACACAACTAGCAGTAGCCGTGGGGGGCTCCTACGATGCCCTAGGCCCCTCGATCACAGCCGGAGGACTACATAGCCTAAAGACAGAAAGGGAAATCTAAACTGCCCCAGAGCAGACCCCAAAGTAAAAGGCAGCCCCCCACATATAATGACGGTGAAGCAAGAAGAAAGAACAAAACACAGACAGAAAGATAGACTGAGCAAAGATGGGGCCCATGCTAGCTTAGATAGGAAAGGACAGGAAGGCTGCTGTCTGCAATCCGTGAAAACCCCTATGAAAATAAGAGCCAACAAACTGACAGTAAAAAAGGCCCTGAAGACGCTAGGCTTCAAAAAAGCTATGTCAGTACTCAGGAATATTCTGAAGACAGAGCAACAGGCAAAAGGAGATTCAGCTCACCCCAGCAGGGAATGGCAGAATCCAGAAAAGCAAGGAAAACAAAACACTAATGCAAAAAGGCAAAGCAGAAATCTTAGCTTTAGATGAGCAGTAATCAGACTGGTTTCCTAGAAGTCCACAGAGAAATCACCCGCAGGCCAGAAGGGCGTCGGCAGCCTTATATCCAGTCATTAACTCCACTCAGCCAGTCATCATCATCAGCCCCAGGTGTTTGACAATCAGGCTCACTACCTTTATTCACCAGAAGAGGGAGTTCCTCGGGCCTCAGTAGTGAAGGGGAAAATGAACTCACAACAGTACCTCCCCCTTGAGGAGGGGTCACCGAACCCTCAACCACGCCACCAGGGCGATCAGGGTGAGCCCGATGAAAGGCACGCACCAATCTTTTGGCATGAATATCAGAGGCAGAGACCCAGGAATTATCCTCCTGACCATAACCCTTCCACTTAACCAAATACTCACAACACAATAGCACCTAAGGCAGGAGGTGTTGAGCCTGCGTCATCGTCTGGCTCCACAAGGCCTCGAAGGCTCTCTTTTCCGGAAGTAGCTAAACCACTTTTAAAGCCGGAGCTTCAGGAACAAGTTTTGGCTTACATTGCTGGCACAGCCTCCAGCTCTCTCGCCTCCTCTTCTGAAGATTCAAAAAATAAAAGCACTGAGTCGTCATTGGAGGCTCCTGGTCAGGAACAACACCTTTCCTTGTGTCCTTCACCCCTACCAAAAGTGAAGGATGTGGCAGGCCACACTACCGATTACTCCATGGAGCTCTTTTCACATACCATGCCTGGGTTATCAAGTCAAATCGTGAATTCCCCAGTCCAAGATGAATCTGACATGGAGTGTGGGCGGCAAGCCAGGGCAGTGTAGTTAATCGGTACCAGGCCGGTGTCTCAGAGGGATGTGTCACGTTGTTGGTGATGACCCGTTCCATGGCCCTGGGCGTCCATGCAAAGGGGTGAATAACGTTTATAGGTGAATGATACGTGATGCCACCTGTGGTTTCTGATCACATTGACCCGCGCTGCAGTGTCGCTTCTCTGGGACAGATGTTGTGGTGCAGCTAAGATGTAGAAGCCCTGCACAGGTAGGGCCATAGTCACAGGGCAGATGAAAGAGTTGGTAGATGGTGTGCAGTGCAGGATGTAGCAGAGCCCTGTGCCAGGTGCAGGAGAAAGATGACAGACACAGTCGTGCAGTTCCTTTACCTGTACTTGGTAAGTGCCGTCAAGGACCCAGAGTACAGATGGAGAAGGAGTTGGTCAGCCTGGAAGCAAATACTCGCAGTACTGAGTTCACTGAAGTTCCCCCTGTTGACTCTCTATTGGAACTTTCTCGTATGACAGGCAGCCATAGCCTTTTCCTTCTGGCTCACACATGTCGCTGCTGGGGCCTCCGAGCCTTAGTTGGGAACAGAGCATTTACAGCTGCTACTTCCTCCTGTTTCAGCTGCAGGACGGTCAGTGTCCCTACAAACTCGGAGACCGGAATCCCGACCATGAGCTCCAGCTAGGAGTGAGAATTAACTCTGCTCATCCTCCAGCTCCCCTTCTCACGTCCACACACTTCCCCTTCCCTTCACTGACTTCCCTAACTTACCTCCTCCTGACCACAGAGAGCAGCTCCTCAGCAGTCAGGTTCAGAGGTCTCCCTGCTGGCCTAGAGTGGGAACTGTGTTGTGTGTTGGTTTCACTGCTAGAGAGATCCTTCATTGAGATCCTTCATTGCTCCCAAGCATGACATCACACTCCCTAGGAGGAAGGTAATACCACTGTGGTGACCATACTCCTGGGGGCGCAACAAGTGCACTCATGCCCAGCCACTGCTAGATGATTCTGCTGGTACATTGACCCAGACCACTACATTCCCCTCGCACTCTACACAGCCAGAATCTGACCCTGATGAAACTCAGGTTCGCCTTCCCGCATACTATACCACCTTACACGGTGACAAAGAGGAAGGTGCAAATGAAAGTGCAGGTTCCTTGATCAGGTGGGGGGCATACTCATGGGCGACGGCACTGGCACAGGGCCCCTCATAGTATGCAAAAGTGTCTCTGCCGGTGGGAGGGCAAAAGTGTCTCTGCCGGTGGGAGGGCCCACCCCCACCCTCTGTCAGACACACTGCAGTACTATGAGGGGTCCTGTGCCAGTGCCATCGCCAACAAGTGGGCCCCCCCTGCTTGCTCAGGATCACAGCACTTGCAAAGTTGAAATACTTACCTCTCCCTGCTCCACCGCCATGATGTCTTCCGCGTTTCCTGCCAGTGACATTCTGGTCAGAGAGCGCGATGACATCATGTCTGTACGCTCTCTGCCTAAACGGTCCAAGTGCAGTGAGATGGAAGATGGGGATGACGAGGAGTCCAGACTAGTACAGGGATTCCCTAGCGAGGAGACTTATTTAATTGTTTTCAATGTTGGGACAGCTATTTTTGGGGTGCACTATACTCTGGAGAATATATGATGCCCACCATACACTGGAGCATTCCAAAGGTGGACATCAGACACTGGAGCAGCATTTACAGGGCCCATTATGCACTGGAGCATTAGAAATGGGGCCCATTATATATGGAGCATTATTTGGGCCCATAACACAGTGGAGCTTCATCCATGGGGACCAACATATACTGTAGCATTATGTGGAGCTCATCATATACTGTTTCAAACATTATATGGGACCAATGATTCTGTATGGAGAAATATATGGGCCTCATTACTCTGTATGGCGCACTATGCCGTGGCCATAATACTGTATGGAGTAATATACTGTCCATTTTTGGAGCTATTGGAGAATTTAAAATGGATATCAGTCAAGAGATGTAAGAAGTGAAGTATTTTTCATTGTACTATACCGCTATTTCTCTGCCGTATCAGAGGATCATGAATTGTGGCATGTGTTAAAGGAGCCCAGCGACACTCTTTGGCCCAGGGCCCACGAAAATCTGGAGCCAGCCCTACCCCCCCAACAATTTTAGCCAAATAACCCCCAGTTATCAATGCCTAACTATTATTATAAAGTAAATTAAGGTTGACAAGCTTAAGTAATAAGAATTGATGTTTTTGGCATTAAAATGGGCACTGTAGGTGTGTTTCCTGTCCTCCACTCACTGCCGACCTTGGTTCCCCATTGACTTGCATTGGGTTTTGTGTTTCAGTCGGCCTTAGACTTTTCATGATAATCGGCCGATTTCGTTCGACCCGACTTTTGAGAAAGTCGGGTTTCATGAAACCCAACTCGACCCGAAAAAAGGCAAAGTCGCTCATCTCTAGTGGTTTGTGATAGAATCTGGGAGGCAGATGTGGAAGTGGGGCTGTTAATGGGGATGTTGAAGTCTTCCAGGATAAGGGTTGGTATTTTTGAGGACATGAAGTGTGGCAGCCAGGTCGAGAAATGGTCAAGGAATTGGGTGGGTGAGCCTGGGGGCCGATATATGACTGCTACTCTGAGGGAGAGGGGACAGAAGAACCTGATTGTGTGAATCTCAAAAGAAGGGAATCAGAGTGATGGAATTTGTATTACTTTCATTTGTTCATTTTCATAAATTTTTGATTTATTATTGCTTTTGTCAGATTCAAGTTATTTCTGTGACCATTGTGGGTTTTTCTTTCGTTAAACAAGGGGTACCAACAATTTTAACCACGTGTTATCTTATATATTGCCTATAAAGGCTCATGTTACTTGGACCCAAAGAGTGGTCGTAAATGGCTGCACATCCAGTTGGAAGAATGTCTCAAGTGGGATATAAATAAACTGGAGAAGTGGGCAGCAACTAACAGAATGGTTTTTAACAGGGAAAAATGCAAAGTACTACATCTGGGCAATAAAAATGAAAAAAGCATATACAGAATGGGAGGAATAGGGCTAAGCAACAGCACATGTGAAAAAGGCTTGGGTATACTAATAGATCACAGACTGAATATGAGTCAACAGTGTGATGCAGCAGCAAAAAAGGCAAATGCAATTCTAGGATGTATTAACAGAAGCATACAGTCTAGATCACGTGAAGTCATTATTTGCCTCTACTCCTCTTTGGTCAGACCTCATCTGGAATATTGTGTCCAGTTTTGGGCACCACATTTTAAAAAAGACATCAACAAACTGGAGCAAGTTCAGAAAAGAGCGACCAGAATGGTGACTGGTCTGCAAACTCTGACTTATGAGGAAAGGTTGCAGGATTTGGGAATGTTTAGTTTGCAAAAGAGAAGACTGAGAGGGGACTTAATAGCTGTCTACAAATATCTATAGGGCTGTCACATTGTAGAAGGATCAACTTTATTCTCATTTGCACAAGGAAAGACTAGAAGCAATGGGATGAAACTGAATGGGAGGAGACACAGATTAGATATTAGAAAAAACTTTTTGACAGTTAGAGTGATCAATGAGTGGAACAGGCTGCCACGAGAAGTGGTGAGTTCTCCTTCAATGGAAGTCTTCAAACAGAGGCTGGACAGACATCTGACTGGGATGATTTAGCGAATCCTGCTTTGAGCAGGGGGTTGGACCAGATGGCCCAGGAGGTCCCTTCCAACTCTACAATTCTATGATTCTATGATTCTATGATCTCCACTGGGCAAGAGGTGCCTTATTTTTCTTTATTGTGTATTATTATAATTTGGAAATAAACATTTTGTGTGTTTAAAAATTTTGCTGTACACTTCTTGATCCTGAGAGTATATGTTTCTGGGGTCCATTTTGCTGTTAATTATTAGTACAGTTCAAAATATTTTTACTTTGCTACCTATTTTTATTTTTTTCAGTTTAAATAAAATATTACAGAATTGAAAAAGAAATCACAGGAACAGGAAAGCTAGAATAGAAGAAAATCTGTATTAGTAATGATATTTTCCAAAACTAACAACATTGCATACATAAATAAATGAACCAATGAATAAGAAATGACATGACCAGTAATTCCAGTGTATAATCTAACAGTTCTGACAGTATTCTCTTTATAGCTGGTGGATATTGACGCAGCATGATTGTCCATGGGTAACAAAAAAAACCTCTGCTAAGGTGTTGCTGCACTTTCCCCTCACGCTGCTTTTCCAAACTTCTGCATGAATGAATTAGAATTCTCCTATGCGTTTGTAGTGCTCCACACCGTGCTGGGCCCTGTGGATTTTTAAACGATTGTAGCAGTTCTGACAGTCTCAAAGATACACTGTTATATTCAGTTTTTCAACTTCAACTTAGTTGCTTAAATCTTTCCTGTTAAAAAAAAGATTTAGCAAAATTCCCCAATATATTAACTACAGAATTATTTAGGTGATTTTCTATTTTTTTCTATTTCAATATATTCTGTCAAACTGTTTTTTAAAATTCATTTAACTAATAGAAAAAATACATTTATCAAACTAAGCAGAAAAACCCAGGCTATAAAGTATTTTTCATGTCCATAACACGACCCCACTTAAGGGTCTGCATTGTGATCTCAATAAAACTATGGTGATCTTGTTTGGGTTCAATCTGTAGTTGTATTGTGACTTTTATTGACCCAAACGAAAAGTTAAAGTCTTGTTAAAGCATTTAATATCACAATGACAATGCTTCTTAATGGAAAACAGTGCTGTAATACAGCATAATTATGAGATTGCCATTACTTCTTTGAGGATTCTTTCAGATGAGTAATATAAGCCCACATCAGGCCATTGCTGCTATATTATGGATTCAGGCAGCACAAATATATTACATCTCAAATGTAGACTACATTTTCTTGAAGCTACATGAGATGTTGTTAAAATTAGTTCCTAGGGTGGTCAGTTACAGAACCTGAGGGTAAAAGCACCTAGTGTGTATGTGGTGTTGATTTTGCATGCAGAAAATCTACAGTGTAATGCAATAACAGCTACATTAATGAGATGTCTAAAACCTCATCTATATGGTAACTGCATCTTTGTGCACAAATCTGCACTGTCTATTCATTGTGCAGAATTCATTGCAAACTACAGTGCATAAGGTGAAATGAAATGCTTTACAAAATCCGCATGTAACACAAGCAGATCTTTCTGCAGAAACTCAGCAGAAATGTTGTAGATACATTGTAGAGGATGGGATCCCTACCTGTAGTTCGGAAGACACATGATGCCTGTCATGCAACTGTCCACCAGCTTGGTGCTTTAGTGCTTTAGTACCAGGTCTAGCAAACAACTATTAAAGGGGATGTCCTGTCCAAATTGATAAGTCTGCTGTCACTGTGTTTGACTGTAGGCTTATGAATCCCCCACCCATCCAGTGTGCATTGTGGCTGCTAGGATTCACCAGTTTCTGAGATGGGACCGAAAGGTATGTAGGGGTTATACATACTCCTGGCCAGACCCCAACTAGTGGGCATGGACTCACTCCATTCAATTATATTAAGAAAGGCAGCGCCACATCTAGTGATGCGTCTGTCCAGTGTGCATGGCCGACTAGAAGGCTCGGCCTTGCTCCATACAAGTATATGGAGCAAGGCCATGCCCACAGGACGAACTCTGGCTGGGAGTATGTATAACTCATACAAACCTTCTGGTCCCAGTTCTGAAAGTCTCATAAGTCTACACAAAGTGACTGTAGACTTATCGATTTGGACCAGACAACCTCTTTAGGAGCAGGTATCCAGATAATGACTTTCGAGAGAAGTCCTGTACAGAAGAGGAGATCAGGATGCATGTATACTGGTCGGAAGGGAAATAAATATAGTTAACTAGAGAGGATTATAATTCCATTTGGAGTGGTGTTTGAAGCTGGGTACAATAGTGAGGTGAATGCACATGGTCCAAGAATACAGAAAAGAGGTAAAGTGTGAACACATGGATGTAAGTGTCTGGAACACCGCACTGAACTTGCTCACTGAGCCAGTGTGCGAGTCCTGAGTAAAGCAAACAGTGCTCAAAGATACCTGTGGAGCGGGCAGCAGCTGAGTAGATGCATACTTCAGAGCCACAGGACCCGAAGCACGTGACTGCTAGGGGCGTGGCCTAACCTCCACAGAGCTAGGAGCTGCAAGATAACTCCTAGCAGGGTAACTGCGAGACAAAGTTACCAGAGGGCATAGACAGGGAGAATAGTCAAGATGTAGCCACTGAGTCACACACAGAGATAGCTGCAAAGGTACAAGCAGGGCGAGCAGAGAGTAGCCAGGTCACAGGCAATGAGTCATACACAGAGATGATAATGCAGTACAAAATCAACAGGCAAACTCACAACGGGAAACAGAACCAGGTCAGAACCATAAAAACAAGCTATAGCAGCAAACAGGCACACAGGGGTCAGCACACTAGGCCAAAGGCAAAAGTAAAACTGGCAGGGATTGAAGCTTCCCAGAGGTTTAAGAAGCTCTCCCAGAACCAGAAAGAGGCCACAATCATTAACCCCAGGTGTGCAGGTCAAAACCTGCTCCGAGCTCCAGACATTAACCCCAGGTGTGCAGCTCAAAAACCTGCACTGGGATCATGACAGTACCCCCCTCTCAACGGGGGGGGCCTCTGGACCTCAGGCTTCCCTGGGTACTTGGCATGGAAAGCCCGAACCAGGCGATCTGCATGTACTGAGCAAGCAGGGACCCATGAGCGCTCCTCTGGTCCATATCCCTTCCAGTGGACCAGGTACTGCAAAGAGCGACGCACCCGCCGAAAGTCCATAATATGTCCGACCTCATACTCCAATTGACCCTCCACCAGCACTGGAGGAACAACAGACTCAGAGTTCTCTTTGACAGATCCTGCGGGTTTCAACAGATTTATGGAACACATTGGATATTTTTAAGGAGGCGGGGAGACGCAATCTATATGCCACTGGGTTGATTATCTCCATTATCTCGTACGGACCAAAGAACTTTGGTCCCAACTTAGCTGATGGTACCTTTAAGTTGATGTTACGTGTGGAGAGCCAAACCTTCTCTCCCACCTGAAACATGTCTCCCGAGGCTCTCTTTTTGTCAGCAAAATATTTGTATCTCCCCTGGGCCCGAGAGATATTACGCCGGACTTCAGCCCAGAGGTTTTTTAACCGTTAAACGGACCCATCTGCCCCTGGACAACCGGAATCCACCCGAGAAAACTCCCCAAAATGCGGATTAAACCCATAGTTAATCAGGAATGGGGACATGTTGGTGGACTGACTCACCGGGTTGTTAAAAGCGAATTCAGCCAACGGTAATGCATCACACCAATCCTCCTGTCTGGCAGAGGTCAGACACCTGAAAATTTGTTCCAGGGATTGATTGGTGCGTTTTGTCTGACCATTACTCTCCGGGTGATATGCCAACGAGAAGGAGAGTGAGATGCCCAATTTCATACAGAACGCCCTCCAAAATTTGGCCACAAACTGCACACCTCTGTCAGACACAACATTCAGGAGTACCCCATGCAATCGGACCACATGCTGCACAAACAACCTTGACAATGTTTCTGCTGCAGGTAATGCTGCCAAGGGAATGAAATGGGCCTGTTTAGAAAACCTATCCACCACCACCCAGATCACGGTATTGCCCCTGGAAGGTGGAAGGCCGGTAATAAAATCCATGGAAAGATGAGTCCATGGCCTATCAGGAACCGGTAAAGGTATGAGTTCCCTCGGTTATGCAAGCTTTTGGAACGGGCACACATGCCACAAGCAGAAACAAATTCCTTGACATCGGACCTTAATGAAGGCCACCAAATACCCCTGTCTACTGCCTCTCTAGTGGCCGTGATACCTGGATGAGCACTCAGCCTAGACTCATGAAACTCCTGCAGAAGTCTAGGCCGCAATGAATCTGGAACAAACAGTTTATCCCCTGGCCTGGTTGCCGGAGCTAGGGCCCGAGCCCTTAGAATTTCTTGTTCCAACTCAGTTGAGACCCCCGCCACTACCACCCCTGGGGGAAGAATGGAGGACGGCGGCTCAGGGGGAGACACTGGATCAAAACTTCTGGACAGAGCATCCGCTTTAACATTTTTGGACCCCGGTCGAAAAGTAATGGAGAACTGAAATCGTGAAAAAAAAGTGACCAACGGGCTTGTCTAAGAGTAAGCCTCTTAGCAGATTCAAGGTATGCCAAATTTTTGTGATCCGTGACAACCGTGATAGGGTGAGCCGCCCCTTCCAAAAAGTGCCTCCATTCCTCAAATGCCAGCTTGACCGCAAGAAGTTCCCTACTGCCTACATCATAGTTTTTCACAGCTGAAGAGAACTTCTTGGAGAAGAAGGCACAGGGTTTGAGATTGGTAAGGGTGGCCGGACCCTGGGTCAGCACAGCCCCCACCCCCACTTCAGAAGCATCCACAATGAATGGTTTGTACCAACACCGGGGCAGACATGAAACATTTCTTAATCGCTGAGAAGGATTCCTTAGCGAGTACAGACCAATTTTTTACATCACCGCCCTTCTGGGTAAGATCCGTGAGTGGTTTAACCACTTGTGAGAAACCTTTAATGAACCTCCGGTAATAGTTCACAAATCCTAAGAAACGCTGGAGCCCCTTGAGATCTCGAGGCTGAACCCAGTCAGCGATCGCCAGCACCTTCTTAGGATCCATACAAAATCCCTCACAGGACACAATCAACCCCAAAAAAGACAGCTCCTGTACAAAAAAAGAACATTTTTCCAATTTAGCAAACAATTGGTTCTCCCTGAGTCTCTGGAGAACTGTCTTTAGATGTTGCAAGTGAGATTGACTGTCCGGGGAATACACCAAGATGTCATCCAAATAAATAATAACAAATTGGCCTATCAGATCAGAAAACACAACATTGATGACATTTTGGAAAATAGCGGGTGCATTAGTTAACCCAAACGGCATTACCAGGTTCTCAAAGAGTCCTTCTCATGTGAGGAATGCAGTTTTCCATTCGTCCCCTTCCCGAACCTTTATCAGATTGTAGGCCCCCCGCAGATCTAACTTGGAGAATCATTGGGCCCCAGCTAACTGGTTACATAAGTCTGGGATGAGGGGAAGCGGGTAAGAGTTCCTAACCGTTATCTTGTTCAGTTCCCGAAAGTCGAGGCACGGCCGCAAATCACCATCTTTTTTCTTCACAAAGAAGAACCCTGCTGCCACAGGTGACACAGAAGGCCTGATATGCCCTTGGCGGAGACTCTCAGCTTTGTACTCCTTCATGGCTTGGCACTCAGGCCCAGACATATTGAACAATCGAGCCTTAGATAACTTGGTTCCAGGTACTAAATCAATGGCACAATCGTAGGGTCTATGTGGTGGCAGCGCCTCAGCCTCACTTTCAGAAAAAACGTCTTTGAAATCCTTCAGGTACTCCGGAATACCTTCCAGACCGACAGACGACACAGACACGGATTTAACAGCGTTAACAAGATGTCCCAGGTTACCACATTTATTATTGCATCCCCACTGAGTGATTTCCCCTGTAACCCAATCAATGGTAGGATTATGGCTTTGAAGCCAAGACATCCCCAGTACCAGTCCTGATGGCAAGTTATCTAGCACAAGACAACTTAGTTTTTCCACATGAGTGGAACCCACTTTTAGAGAAAAAAGTTCAGACCTGCAACAGATACCGTCTTGGGTAAGAGGCCACTAGTCAATTGCCACAAGTTTAACAGGATTGTGAAGCCTGACTGTCCCTATCTTATTAAGAGTCATAACCTTGGTATCAATCAGGTTCACAGCAGAACCGCAGTCAATAAAAGCAGTAGTCTGAACAGGACCATAACCAAGTTCCAGTTCTACCTGCAGCACCATTTTTGCACATGAGGAAAATTGTACCTGAAGGTCTGGGTAGCCTCCTCGACTACTACCCAGACCTAGTCGTTTCCTGCCATCTTGGAGGATGACGGACAGGAGGGGCAGTCCTTCTTCAAATGTCCAGATTTCCCACAATAGAAGAACAACTGCATTTCCCGGCGGCGTCTTCTTTCCTTTCCCTCACAGGTGACAGCACTCACCTCCATAGCCATAGGAAGAGTCCGGGTCTCATCTCCACTGAAGAATAATGATGTTTCCCGTTGCATAATGCCTCTAGCCCATAGTCTGCGATCCATGCGAACCGCTTGGATCATGGCATCCTCCAGGGAGTCAGGTGGAGAATGAAGTGCCAAAGCATCCTTCAGATGTTCACACAGGCCTCTGTGGAACAGCCCCCGAACGATGGCATCACTTCAGGAAATCTCGGTTGCCCAACGTCTGAATTCAGTACAGAACCATTCGGCCGAGTGCTCCCCCCGACAGACAGTCATCACCTTGTCCTCAGCCAACCGCACTCTATCAGGCTCATCATAAATAAGCCCTAAGGCTTCAAAAAACGCATCCACAGACATTCTCTCATGGGCAGAAGAGGAAAGCGAAAATGCCCAGGCTTGTGGGGACCCCCTAAGCAGGGACATCACCACCCACACCCTCTGTTTCTCATCCCCAGAGGAGCGGGGTCTCAAAGAGAAAAAGAGCTTACAGCCCTCCTTAAATGCCCTGAAATCATCCTTGTTACCAGAAAATGTATCTGGCAATTTAACCGGGGATTCGGGTGGGTCTAAAATGACACCTCTATTCCCCACCTGCTGGAAGCCTGCGGAAAGCACCCCCTGAACTGAGTCCTCCACCCACCGTTGGGACTGGGCAAGAGCTTGGTGTTCCAAACTAAGCTTCTGCAGCGACTGAGTCAAGCATTTCACCTGCTCAGATAAAGCACACATTGGGTCCATGCTGCAGAAGTGAGGAGAGAAAAAAAATTGTAGGCCAGTTATAATGTCAGGAACACCGCACTGAACATACTCACTGAGCCAGTGCGCGTGTCCTGAGTAAAGCGAACAGTGCTCAAAGATACCTGTGGAGCGGGCAGCAGCCGAGTAGATGCACTGGGATCATGACAGTAAGTATTATGTCCATAAGGGAAGGAAGCACAAGGTTTTGATGTGCTTTTAGTGGAGAAGCTTTGACTGTTATATCGGATTTGTGGTGTCACTATGGTTGAAGTGGTAAGGGTCCCATTAAATGGGATTCACAACCATCTATCAAACATGAATGCAGCTCTGAAGGTAGGAAATTTGGAGACCACTGTTGTAGAGAATACACATAAAATCCATTAGTGCATTTACCCTTAGTTGGATATGTGGTGCCCCTGAGGGTTCAGTCACCACAGAGGTACTGCACCTCCTCCTGAAGTGTGGTACCCCACCATTCAGGTAAGGTGGAGACACCTGACCACACTCCAACACCTGCATCCCACACAACATAGTAGTGTAGCAAAGCACACTTTGGTGGCTCCCTGCTTGGAACACAAAGCGTGCTGGGAGGTGGGTGGAGTTTAGTTTGCACTAAAAGAGCGGGAAGAGGATAGGATTTAGTCAGTTGGTCACAGGAGTCTGACGAGGTCAGTCTGTGAAAGGAGATCCCATGAGTGGGATGGATGAAGGAAGTGTTGCAGCCAACCTCAGTGATCTGGGTCCGATGGCACAGGAAAGGAACATTAATAGATAGCCTGACTCTCCATAATAAGGAAAAAATTAGTACAGAACATGAGGAGAAGAAGAGAACCAAGGATCAGGGTTAGACGAGAACCCTTCCCAAGTTCTAAGCGCAAGGCCGGGGTCCGGTCCCCGAGGTTGTATGGATACTAATGGTCCTGCAGCAGACACCGGAGGAATAGAAGTTGTCACCATTTTATTCCCACACCAGACTTGGGGGTGCAACAGCAACGTGTGTGAGCCGGGACTAGGTAGTAAGGAGTCCCCGAAGCAGGCTACAGCTGTCTGCCGTACAAGTAGAGTTCATAGACACATCTGACAGGAGGAACTCCAGTGTAACTCAGTACTGTGAGTACTTCACTAAAGGTGCTAAGAGGGAGACGTTCAGAAAAGGCACATATATTGGCGGAGTGTTGGAAAGGAGTACTTCATCTTGCCTGGAAGTTGGCTGAGCTGCTGACCCGGAGGACACGGCACGGATGCGGGCTTTGGTGCCACAACAGACTGTGAGTAAAGCTTTGGAACTACATTCCCCAGTGTCCTCCACTTATTCCTGTGTCAGCGTGCCCAGCACTGCTACATCCCCTGTGCCCGACACTAAATCATCTAAGTGTCACTTCACCTACTCAGCCCTGGGACTACAGCCCTGCCTGTGGAGGGCTATAACATCATTGCTGCTCCACACCATCTGTCCCAGAGGATCTGTCTGCAGCGTCGGCTCAACAACATCTTCCTTGCCGAACACCACAGGTGGCATCACGATTCATTCATTCATAAACTCTAATCATCATAAGCACACTGAACATTTCCCTCCTTTTATATTGGGCGCCCAGGGCCACGGGCCGGGTCCCAGCTGCTGTGACATCTCCCATTGAAGCTCATCGGGCCCGGTACCGAGTACCCCACAGCCCTGGGAGGGCGACCCAATTAGTGAACAGTTTTCCTCTAGCTGCAGATCCCATGGCATCATCTAAAGTAAGAGGACAACTGCTTTAAAGGGTGATATTAGTGTTTTCAGAGAGATAGAGCAGTCAACAAAACTGAATTAAGTAAGGAGAAGGCAAGAGGAACCCACTCAAATGATTATACTCTTTGACATTGGCTAAATTTTAAATTATGTTTTCTCGGAAAATACCGTGTCAGAGTAAAATTTAGCAGTCTACAATGCAGGAGGATTGACTGACGCTGCACATGGAGTAGGTTTACTTTAAATACAAAATTACTTTTTAATACCAATATACATTGCTTTGTTATGTACTTAATTAATAGTCTTCTGTGCTCCTTGCTCCTTACAATTTTGGTGCCATAATCTTACATTTTTCCAACTACAGACTATCCTTTTTGCAAATGATTTACATACAGATTTGTTCTTCTTAACATTTCCACTTTGCTGGACAGGTCCCTCGATTAGTTGTGTGTGATGACTAACTATGAAAAACACAATTTTGGGGATGACATTAAATGTGTCCAGTATATGTGTCTATTTGTGGCCACCTAGTGGGGATGATCTTAAATGCAGCCTGTCAAGATATTTACTTGTTTGTTGTGATACTTTACTGAATTTGTATAACGAGAAATGTAATTCCTTAGTCAAAGTAAAGCAAAGGTGTGATAATGTATAATAATAGTATATCCACTTTGTAAAGTAAAAACATTACTATCTTTCTCTCACATATGCAGCTTTAAATAGCAGTATGCATTCTTCTTGCATAAAAGCAACCGATTAAAAAAGCATTTATTACATTACAATTTCAGCACATTTTTTTCATGCTTTTAACCCTTCATCTTACATAATATGTAACTCATAAAGACGTCATGGAAGCTTGTAGCCATATAAAAATATCATAGCTTTATTAAATCCAATACAAAAATACACATAGACAAATTTTAAAAAAGAGAGAGAGGTATACCCAATATACCACCACAGGTAGCATATGCAATATGATGCTAAACAAATATTAGTATATTAGTACTTAAAGAAAGTTGCTAAGAGTGTGTCAAAAAGTATATAAATATACACACTTGCATCATATACATGAGTCAATGCATATCATGGTTCAGGCTGGAGAGAAAAAAGATTGGTCTGCAGAACATGAACCCTGATCACAGAGGTAAGTAGTGCACTAATTTGCAAGGCCTGTCTAATTTCAAACTGGCTTTTAAATTCATCAAAATTGCAGGAAAAATAAAGAGGCTAACAGAGCTGCAGATATAATCACAAAGATGATATGCAAATAAGTATAGACAGAGAGCGCACCATGCATGGGTTAACTAGTTGAATACTCAGTGATTAGAAGTAAAACCATAAAAGTATTTGCATAGCGCTGCTCCCATTCCCTATACACCTAACCAGACCCATGAGAAATAGATGAAGCATATGACCTGTGTGGCGCTGTAGATCCCCGACGCACGTTTCGCGTGAGCTTCATTCTGGGGGGTAAGTGAGTGTGGATACAAGACCACTGTGACCTTACATAGGAAGCCTTTAATGTGTGTATCTCCACCATCTGTGTGCTGACAAGGTCGTGGTGTACAGCATGTGACGTGAGTCTGACGCACGTCCCTCGCATGCCCAGTCACTCCCCCATCCAATACAAATGGTAGGGGAGAGGCCGGAGGAAGTCTGTGATGACGCGTCACCATGGTGACACTGACCTCGCATAGAAGATAGCGGAAATCCACCCTTAATATCTTAGCCCCTAGTGCGAGTGCTCCTTCCTCCATTAGGAACGCCCAGTAAGGGCGTACCTACCTCCATTAGGGACTCCTAACCCATGCCTCCCAGCGCATGACGTCACCTCAGGGCACACATCCCGGCACGTCATGGCGAGGGGGTGGCTAGGAGTTGGATATTAGGTGGGAAGTGCCATCAATCTAAAGCCTATCTTGTTGTTTACATAATATGTAGTAGTAATGTATACTTTTCATATATGTAGCATCTAGTTATCTATATTGATTGGCAATTTATATTTTTTCTATCTACTGTCTCAAGATTACTTTTAAAGCAGTACTTTACATCGCCGGGGTCCTGGGTTTAAAATCCCACCAAGTACAACATCTGCAAGGAGTTTATATCTTCTCCCTGTGTTTGTGTGGGTTTCCTCTGGGTATTCAGGTCTACTCCCACGCCCCAAAGAGACTGATAGGGAATGTAGATTGTGAGCCCTAATTGGGACAGTGATGATGTATGTAAAGCGCTGTGGAATATGAAGGCGCTATAAAAAATAAAAATAATAAATACAATTCTTATTTTAGCTATCTTCTTAACAGTTTTCTTTTCACTCCAGGCAATCTGGTGCAAAGGCAATGTGGCTCTGCTTCATTTCCTTGCACAGTGACCTTTTAACATCAGTGTGCAGGACATGATTTTGACAATTTTGAAGCAGACAAAGAGTCCAGTTAGTTGAACCCTCACTGATCAAAAAGTGAGACAGTCTCAGCAATCAGTTATCAGTCTTAAAGAGAGTGTCAGGCTTTGCTGTGTAATTTGGGCGCAGCATGATATAGGTGAAGAAAGTCTGATTTCACAAATGTATCACCTACTGGACTTTTTGGAGTAGTTTTGATAGAATCCTTGTTTTCGCTTCTGTAGATGTAGCAGTGGTCAGAATGCTGGGATATGTATATATCCTACCCACCACTGATTGGCAGCTTCCTGTGTACACTGTGCATTGTGAGCAAGCTGCAAATCAGCGGTGAAAGTGGTGTTATGCATAGTAGCTGGATTGGTTTGCATGAAACACCGAGTCCGGCAGTGATTATCTCCTACTGATAAAACACTGATTGTAATGAAACTACAGCATCCAGCCTAACATGCAACACATCCTTGAAATAAGGCTCTGTGACCCTATGTTATGCTGTTTTCATATTAAATAGCGAAAACCTGGTAACAGATTCCAATAATGATTAAACAAAATTAATCACAGCATAACTTAGAACTAGGGAGAAACTACTTACTGTTATAAACTAGTTGAAAACCAAGGTCAGTGTCAGATCCATTAGTGTTAAATTCTATCCACAAATGGTTTGAAGTACTGTTAAGTGTTAATTTCAATAACTCATTATTTGTAAAAGCTCCTAAAAGTCGCGAAGAACTGTCTTTCCCATCATGCACCTATAATAAAAACACAAAAGCGAATGTGAAGAAGTAAACCGAAACCGGAGATAAATCTCTACCAATGCCAACTCTGTAATTCATTTACAAAATCCTTACTGTGGGCAAAAGAATAATTTTGTTATAAATTACTTCATTCTGGCAGGTTAGATGGAAGATCAAGCGCTTCACGTGCTGTCAAGACTTGTATAATCAATTATGTTTTCAAACATGTTAAAAACCCTTTTCTCCGATACAATTAATATTTATACCTTTACTTTTCCTTTGAGGTTTCATAACCTCAGCCTTTTTGATAATCTACTTAGGCAACCTAAAAAAAAAAAGATGGTGACATTTCAGTGTGGTGTGTCTTTTTTAAGATCATCAATGAGGGAGAAAAAAGAAATTGGCCACTCTGTTCCTTCCTGTCAGCTTCTATTAAAAGAAAATTGGAAATTTGAAGTTAAGCTGTCAACTTACATCTTTGACTTGGCGCATGAGGTGACTTCAATTTTGAATTTAAGGTATAAGAAAGAAAGTGCTGTATAACAATTTAATAACACACGGAAACTCTATTCAATGTGTTCTACATCTTGTAAAAACATAGCTTGAAATGTTTTAACATGGCTTGCTATAATGACGTATGAGCAGAGGAGCATCTAGGAGGTAAGTATAATGTTCTTCACTGTTTGTGGCAACTTGGTGTAACTAATAATGGACTGTAAAGTAGTTGGCAACCCCATGAACTCAATATAAATAGATTAAAAAAAATGTAATATCAAGAGAGCTTATTTTTATGACCATCCCATATCAAAGACTTTGTTGGCATCTTAGGTAACAGGATCACAAAATTCCCACCTCCTATTGTCCTTGCATAGAAACCTTTGCCCACAGACCTATTAAACGGGCCTATATTTCAGCATGGGAGAAAGAACTTGACATTAAACTACAGGACTGGGAGGTTGAGCACATATCTAAAAATTTGTTTGGCCCATCCAGATGTGTAAGAGTCCAAGAAAATTCATGTAAGACCATTATAAGATGGTACAACACCCCAGTAAAGATGCATACATGGTACTCCAATGTATACTCAACCTGCTGGAGATGTACTAAAGAGAACGGTGCGTTTCTGCATATATGGTGGTAACGCGATAAAATAAAGCCGTTTTGCGATATCGACTTGAAAATTATAATCAGAGTGTGCAAATGTTCAAAACCCCCCCATCTACGCCTCATCTTTTTAAATTGGTCAAGTGACAGTCCTAAGATCAAACATAACTCACTGCTTCTATTCTTATTAGCAGTGGCCAAATTAATCATCCCCACGAAATGGAAATCTCAGAACTGCCTGAGTGTTATTGAGTGGATCCGAAAGGTAGATCAGATTTATTATAGAGAAGAAATTGGAGCTTACACTCATTTTTCAAGAGATAAATTTAGGGTAATCTGGGCACCGAGGATATCATATAGAGAGTCTGCTGAATACCTTAAGGCAACAAACCAGGAGTCTGAGGCAGTGGGTTAGTGTCGGTCAGATCTTCACTCCAAAACCTGTCAAACTATAACCAGTTACCAAAGCTCTGCCTGCAAGGTCTCACGGAATTAGCACTCATTAACCCCCAATACCATTACCGATCCTTGAAATTAAGGAGTACCATCGTCACTTCCCCCACTCCCCCTTGAACCCCCCTTTCTATACTTTCCATATATGTTTATCTATACTAATGTTCAGCACTTGTTGTATAGGTATGTAAGCATTGTTTCACTATTCTACGAGATACAGCAATAGGAAAAATACAGAGAATTGCTTTAGCATGAAGATTTGAAACTACTAGTTCTAAGAAATTTGTCATGTAAATCGCTTATAGAAGGATAATACTGTAATGTCTTATTGTACCATTTTTGGATGCATACCATGTTAAGACACGGCTGTAATTTTCATAAAAACCTAATAAAAAGATATTTAAAAGAAAGAAAGAAACCTTTGCCCAAATTTTTGGAAATCAATGAGTTAGAGCATTTTCATGTTTTAATTATTAGACATACTATAAATGACACTTTCTTTTAAGGATTAAAAAATATATATATTTTTTTTTTAAATACATCTCCATAGACAATTTCTATTATACATTTACCCTTAGAATGTCACCCTCAAGCAGTTGAAAATTTCTGGCCCGTAGCTGGATTCCCTTTCCAGGCTGGGTTTCAATTCTGTATATACATTCATGGTTGTTGTCATAGTTGGCAGGGTAATTTGGAGATAGTAGGGTTCCTTCATTTCCAGTAACTGTTGCTCCACATTCAGCTGAATATAAAGGGTATATAAAAAAGAAACAATTAAAAAGGTGAATTTTTGTCTCTAATCAATATGTAAAATGCAACAAGCATTATATTTAAAAATTAGACAGACTCAAAAAAGGTCTTCAATTGTTGAATTTAATCATTCTAATCCCTGTTTGGCCTGAGATTTACAATTCTATTATGTTTATTTATTAGCATTTTTTTTTATAAAAAGGCAAACCTATTTAATAGACAGGCTGTTCTAATTTATAAAGAGGTTGTTTAACCATAAACATTGGTGGCGATACTAGGCTATGCCATTAATGTCTGAAGGGTAGAGAATCAAGTTCTACAACCCAGATGATTGTTAAAATAAAGTAGCAGAAGTGTAAGGAAAGCACCATGCCACTTTGACAGACAAAAAATTAAGTAGTATCATAGATTCCTAAATCCACTGTTAGATTTAGTAATTACTTGCATTGCTGATAAAAAAGAATTATGTAGCATGTATTCTTTGTAATAGGCTACTTCAACCTATTTTGCTTCCATCTCACCAGAATATCATGCTATAGTAATGTTTCACTTACTCATTTAAAGCTGCTTTCAACTGCTGCTCAATACAGCTAATATTTTGAAATTCAATTTTTTTGAATTCAGAAAACTTTTCCCTTTTCCAAAAAAACTGACCTACAGCTAATCAATTCCTGGTGAATCACAATACTTCAGAGCCTCTTTTGCTTTTACTAAAAATAAATACAAAATAGAAGCAAAAATATATTGCCTATGGCTCGTCAACCTAACAAGCTAGTAAGCGTACTTTCTCATGCAGAACAGCATTGATTTCAGTATTTTTCAGCAGGAAAATTAGAACTGACGAGAGTGGAAAACTTCCCTTCTTGTTGTAGTGCATCAAAAATAGCATGGTATTATTAGGATGCTGTAATGCATTACATCGCAGAACATTAATTTCACAGTTACATAGATTCTGCAAGTCTTGAACCTCCCTATCACTTGATTCTATGCAATATTATTCCCAGATTGGGACAACCACTCCCATTTTCTATGTTCTCCAGTGCTGCAGTAGTACACTCCACTCTCTTTAATGCATTTTTAGCTTTATCTCTAGTGAGAAGCTGTGCACTCTTATCTCCAGTCCATAAGCTGTAAATCCTTAAAATTTCCACAGACTTCCCTGACTCGACTTTTATTGTGATTGCAATAGTCCCCCAATTGGATCTGCTATCATATTTTGTAGCAGTAGCTGCAAAGCAATATGGGCAAACTCATGTGGCCACTAGGAATGAGCGAATAGCTTTGGATAAGTCCTTATCCGAATAGCTATATGCCAGGGCTGTGTGACAGTCACAACACATGAATGGAAAGCCCAAAAAACAGGCTCTCCATGCATGTGTTGTGACTGTCACACCGCTGCGACACATGCAGCTGTGGAGCTGAACAGCTTATTATCGGGAGAACTCCAGGTATCTGGGTTCTTGACACAGCTATTCTGCAAGCGCTATAACTATTCCAATAAGGACTTATCCAAAGCTGTTCTTTCATCACTAGTGGCTATGCCTGATATCATGTAATCCAGTTCTTTGGCTGATGCAATCTTTGGCAATGAATAAAAATTGAATTGCCAATTGTTTGAATTTGCCAGGACCTGCAGGTTTCAAGAAAATCTACTCAAAGTTGATTTGAAGTGAATCAATTTGATCAGCTCCACTGCTCAGCCAAGACTCAATATTCTCTTTACAAGCAGTCAAAGTAGAGGAATCACCCTCTCTGAGCATCTTTGATCCCATCAACGTATTTAACTGGTGCAATTACCATAACCTGTTTGTAAATTGAGAAATAATTCTACAGCTTGTTGTTTGTGAAAGAATGAATTAGTTATTGAAGTATATCACAAATATTCATAACTTTTTTTTTAAAAGTTGTTACTCCATAGCAAAAGAACATTAACTACATTTCATTTGTAGCAAAATGCTGCCAAAATCCACCATAATTGTATTATAAATTTGTAATCATCACATTTCTACTTCACTTTTATTCTCCTAAGTTCTTTTTAAATTTGAGATATGTGAAATAGAGTTGAGCAATACCGTCCGATACTTCAAAGTATCGTATCGGATGGTATCGGCCGATCTTTAAAAAAAGTATCGGTATCACCGATTCCGATACCGGAAGTCCCATTCAAGTCTATGGGACTTCCGGTATCGGAATAAGAAAAACCCTTTCCTGCCCTTGTACAGCCTCTCTGGGGTCTGTACGGGCCTTTCGGGGGGCTGTGCCGGCCTGCCAGGGGGTCTGTGCAGGCTCCGGTGGTCTGTGCCGGCCTGCCGGTGGTCTGTGCAGGCTCCGGGGGGCTGTGCCGGCCTGCCGGGGGGCTGTGCCGGCCTGCCGGGGGGCTGTGCCGGCCTGCCGGGGGGCTGTGCAGGCTCCGGGGGGCTGTGCCGGCCTGCCGGGGGGCTGTGCCGGCCTGCCGGTGGTCTGTGCAGGCTCCGGGGGTCTGTGCAGGCATCGTCCGATGGGACTACAAGTCCCATCGGGCGATGCCTGCTACCATGACAGTGATTGACACATTAGCCAATGATGGGACAGTAGTAGTCCCATCATCCGGCTAATGTGTTAAATGTAAAAAAAAAAAAAAAAAAAAAAATTACATGCTACATACATACAACATGCATACTACATACATGCTACATTCATACTACATACTACATACATGCTACATTCATACTACATGCAACATACATACTACATATATACTACATGCATGCTACATACATACTGCATGCTACATACATACCACATATATACTACATACATACTACATGCATGCTACATGCATGCTACATGCTACATACATAACACATATATACTACATGCATGCTACATACATACTACATGCTACATACTACATATATACTACATGCATGCTACATACTACATGCTACATACATACTACATATATACTACATGCATGCTACATACATACTGCATGCTACATGCATGCTACATACATACTACATACATACTACATGCTACATACATACTACATATATACTACATACATACTACATACATACTACATGCATGCTACATGCATGCTACATACATACCACATACATAACACATATATACTACATGCATGCTACATACATACTACATGCTACATACATACCATATACATACTACATGCATGCTACATACATACTACATGCATGCTACATATATACTACATGCATGCTACATACATACTACATGCTACATACATACTACATATATACTACATGCTACATACATACTACATGCTACATACATACTACATATATACTACATGCATGCTACATACATACTGCATGCTACATGCATGCTACATACATACTACATACATACTACATGCTACATACATACCACATATATACTACATACATACAATACATTCATACAATACATACATAGACATACAGTACATATAACATAGAGTAACATACTTACCAATACTTGTCACATTGTTCCCCGAAGCCATTGTCTTTCCGGAATAAATATTAACATAACAAACCACAAAAATACTCACCCACGATCCGAAGCAGTCCACGAGTGTGTCCCACGACGATCTTGGGTAGAGAACTGCAGCATCAGATGATGCTGCCGTTCTCTACGGGCTGCAGGAATCCAATGACGGAAGGTAGGTATCCTTCCGCACTGTATTCCTCCGCCACTTAAAAAAAAAAAAAGTCCCTAGTCTCACTTTATGCCATTGCTGTGTGGGAATTTCCCACGCAGCAATGGCATAAAGTGAGACTAGGGACTTTTTTTTTTTTTAAGTGGCGGAGGAATACAGTGCGGAAGGATACCTACCTTCCGTCATTGGATTCCTGCAGCCCGTAGAGAACGGCAGCATCATCTGATGCTGCAGTTCTCTACCCAAGATCGTCGTGTGACACACTCGTGGACTGCTTCGGATCGTGGGTGAGTATTTTTGTGGTTTGTTATGTTAATATTTATTCCGGAAAGACAATGGCTTCGGGGAACAATGTGACAAGTATTGGTAAGTATGTTACTCTATGTTATATGTACTGTATGTCTATGTATGTATTGTATGTATGTAGTATATATGTGGTATGTATGTAGTATGTATGTAGCATGCATGTAGTATATATGTAGTATGTATGTAGCATGCATGTAGTATATATGTAGCATGTATGTAGTATGTATGTGGTATGTATGTAGCATGTAGTATGTATGTAGCATGCATGTAGCATGCATGTAGTATGTATGTAGTATGTATGTAGCATGCATGTAGTATGTATGTAGTATGTATGTAGTATGTATGTAGCATGCAGTATGTATGTAGCATGTATGTAGTATGTATGTAGTATATATGTAGCATGCATGTAGTATGTATGTAGCATGCAGTATGTATGTAGCATGTATGTAGTATGTATGTAGTATATATGTAGTATGTATGTAGCATGCATGTAGTATGTATGTAGCATGTAGTATATATGTAGCATGTAGTATATATGTAGTATGCATGTAGCATGCATGTAGTATGTATGTAGTATGTATGTAGTATGTATGTAGCATGCAGTATGTATGTAGCATGTATGTAGTATGTATGTAGTATATATGTAGTATGTATGTAGCATGCATGTAGTATGTATGTAGCATGTAGTATGTATGTAGCATGCATGTAGCATGCAGTATGTATGTAGTATGTATGTAGTATATATGTAGTATGTATGTAGCATGTAGTATGTATGTAGCATGCATGTAGTATGTATGTAGTATTTTTTTTTTTTTTTTTTTTTTTTAACATTTAACACATTAGCCGGATGATGGGACTACTACTGTCCCATCATTGGCTAATGTGTCAATCACTGTCATGGTAGCAGGCATCGCCCGATGGGACTTGTAGTCCCATCGGACGATGCTTGCACAGACCCCCGGACATCAGCACAGCCCCCCGGCAGGCCGGCACAGCCCCCCGGCAGGCCAGTACAGACCCCCACAGGGTGCACAGACCACCGGCAGGCCGGCACAGCCCCCCGGCAGGCCGGCAGAGACCCCGGGCAGTCCACACAGCCCCCCGGCAGGCCGGCACAGCCCCCCGGCAGGCCGGCAGAGACCCCCGGAAGGCCCGAAATGACGGCGCATCATGATGCGCACACACCGCGCATCATGATGACGTCAGGCCGTCAATCAACTGAACTTCCGATTCCGATGCCGAATTCCGATATTGAAAAAATATCGGAAGTCGGTATCGGAATTCCGATACAGCAAGTATCGGCCGATACCCGATACTTGCGGTATCGGAATGCTCAACACTAATGTGAAACACTAAAAATTGACATTTCAACAAACGTATTGTACAAGTGCATATTTTTGCAAGCTAAGCAACTAGCAAACTGCAGAGGTACACATTTACTAATCCTAGTATATTTTATGCTACAATAAGAAAGAGAAACAGTTGGAGTCATTTGCACCACATGTAGAAAAGGTGCACACCTCTTTATAAAAATGATGTATTTGAAATTATCAAATCAAATTTATGCTTTGAATGAACAGACCTAAATTTGGCTAAAATTTACCCCGTTTCAGGATCTGTTCTTAGTTAATTTGGTAAAAGAGAATGCTTATATGGAGACTATACAGGTTTTTCTTTTCAGTTTTCAACTTTGGTGAGTACTGAGAAAATTTGAAAAAAATGTAATGTGCATTTATTGAAAATCATCTTTCGTACTGGCTTAATTTGCTAGTGCTACAAAATGTCATGATCCAGGGTGGATCAGACAGATTAAATGGATAAGTGAACTTTTTTTCTTTGGCTAGGTGCCAAAGTGATGTGATTGCCCCCGGTGGCCATTAGAATTATTACACATGGTGTCGTTCATTCAAAGTTGCCCCAGTGGTGGTGAGTGGTAGTGCACTTTAGTTTCTTTGGTTTAGTGCACGTAATTATAAATCAGGTGTGAGGCTTTTTAAAAGAGTTCAGGTGGGTTTGATGACTGTTGGTGATATTGTGTGTTAGTCACTATATCAGTCATCGTAGCTGTAGTTACCTAAAGTCCTGCATTGAGTACATATCTGGAAAGAGACATAGAGAATCAGAAAAATTATACTACATTTCTAATTGGAAGTATTTGATAATATTAATTTTATTATTACAACTACTACATATTGGGATAGGATCATGGAGATGAGAATACCCTTTTAACCCCTTCACGACCCATGACGCCTACGTAGGCATCATGAAAAGTCATGCCCAAACGACCTATGACGCCTACGTAGGCCTCATGCCATAAATAGCCCCCCCTGCGGGTCGGGTGACCGGGGTCACTGAAAGGTCACCCGACCCGCACACAGAGGACACTATACAGTTAAACCCTGGGGGCGTGGCTTAGCCCCCACGTGCCTACAATCGCTCTGATTGGCTGTTAAAAGTGAAACAGCCAATCAGAGCAATTTGTAATATTTCACCAATGAAATTTGGTGAAATATTACAATCCAGCCATGGCCGATGTTGCAATAGCATCGGCCATGGCTGGACACCGACAACCGACCCCCTCACACACCGACTGGTGGGGCTGATCGGCCCCCGCCACCGATGGACGGCGGCGATCGGTCGCCGCATCAGCATCTGCTCCCCCTCCCCTTCCTATCACTCCCTCCCACCTTCCGAACCCCCCCGGGACCTCCGATCGTGCTCCTGGTGTCCCGCCATGGCTCCCGGCATCCGGATCATGGGCACCGCCATCTTGCAAAATGGCGGGCGCATGTGCAGTGCGCCTGCCATTGTCCAAGATGGCGGCGCCCATGAATTTGCCGGTTGCCCGTTCATTTTTCATTTTGATCACTGTGATACACTCTCACAGTGATCAAAATGAAAAAAAAGTAAATACACCCCCCTTTTATCACCCCCATAGCCAGGCGCAAATAATAAAATAAAAAAAATATTTTTTTTTACATTTAGGGTTCGAACTAGGGTTAGGGTTGGAATTAGGGTTAGGGTTGGAATTAGGGTTACAGATAGGGTTAGGGTTAGAAATAGGGTTAGGGCTAGAATTAGGGTTAGGGTTGGAATTAGGGTTAGGGTAAAAATTAGGGTTAGGGTTGGAATTAGGGTTAGGGCTGGAATTAGGGTAAGGGTTGGAATTAGGGTTAGGGCTGGAATTAGGGTTAGGGCTGGAATTAGGGTTAGGGTTGGAATTAGGGTTAGGGCTGGAATTAGGGTTAGGGCTGGAATTAGGGTTAGGGCTGGAATTAGGGTTAGGGGTGGGTTGGGATTTGGGTTAGGCTTGTAGTTAGGGTTAGAGTTGGGATTAGGGTTAGGGGTGTGTTGGCCTTAGGGTTGTGGTTAGGGTTATTATTAGGGTTGGTTTAGGGTTAGGGGTGTGTTGGGGTTAGAATTGGAGTTAGAATTGAGGGGTTTCCACTGTTTAGGCACATCACGGGGTCTCCGAATGCGACATGGCGCCACGATTTATTCCAGCCAATTTTGCGTTCAAAATGTCAAACAGCACTCTCTCCATTCCGAGCCCCGACGTGTGCCCAAACAGTGGTTTACCCCTACATATGGGGTATCAGCGTACTCAGGAAAAATTGCACAACAACTTTGGGAGTCTAATTTCTCCTGTTACCCTTGGGAAAATAAAAAATTGGGGGCTAAAAAAATGATTTTTGTGAAAAAAAATGATTTTTTTTGTTTTCACGGCTCTGAGTTATAAACTTCGGTGAAGCACTTGGGGGTTCAAAGTGCTCATCACACATCTAGATAAGTTCCTTCGGGGGTCTAGTTTCCAAAATGGGGTCACTTGTGGGGGGTTTCCACTGTTTAGGCACATCAGGGGCTCTGCAAACGTAACATGACGCCCGCAGACCATTCCATCAAGTCGGTATTTCAAAACGTCACTACTTCCCTTCCGAGCCCCGATGTGTGCCCAAACAGTGGTCCCCCCCACATATGGGGTACCAGCGTACTTAGGACAAACTGGACAACAACTTTTGGGGTCAAATTTATCCTGTTAACCTTGTGAAAATAAAAAATTGCGGGCTAAAAAATCATTTTTTGAGGAAAAAAAGATTTTTTTATTTTCACGGTTCTGCTTTGTAAACTTCTGTGAAGCACTTGGGGGTTCAAAATGCTCACCACATATCTAGATAAGTTCCTTGGGTGGTCAAGTTTCTAAAATGGGGTCACTTGTGGGGGAGCTCCAATGTTTAGGCACACAGGGGCTCTCCAAACACGACATGGTGTCCACTAACGATTGGAGCTAATTTTCCATTCAAAAAGTCAAATGGTGCTCCTTCCTTTCGGGACCCTGCCGTGTGCCCAAACAGTGGTTTATGACCACTAGGGTGACCGGATCTCATATGGGGGGAAAAAATGTCAGAATCTTGTCCGTCTGGACCCCACAAAACGATTCCCCTTTCCAGATATTGAGAGAGCCAAAATTTGAGCTCGATCAAACGACGTTAACCCGTGCCGCTCGTCACTCAAAGTTTGAAAAAATCCAAATTGAGGTATTTTAAGATTTAGGTATTTTGCATAGTCTGTTAGACTATAAAGAATGTGACAACAACATTGCAGAAATAGCCCTGACCAAATTTTCGAACCATTTGTGGTATTTGAATGCAGAGTTGGTGGGATTATCGTTTTTGATCCCACCATTACAGACAATGAAAAGTTGTTAATGGCTAATAAATTGCTCAGTAGCACAGATGAACCATCAGAGCACGCTAACCTACATGAGTTGATAATTTTACATAGTTATCTAATCTATTCTAGAGCTTTTGTTAAAGTAGTTTTTGAAGCGTCAGAATATAATGCTCGGCATTTGCTTACAACTTACAGGACATATTGCTTTTGTTCTTCATCTTTTGTCAGAAGGTCGTTAAAGTCGGTTACTTCCTACCTCTTTTAATTTTTCTTTCCTAACTTTTGGATTTACATCCCTAGCGTGCTCTGATGGTTCATCTGTGCTACTGAGCAATTTATTAGCCATTAACAACTTTTCATTGTCTGTAATGGTGGGATCAAAAAACGATAATCCCACCAACTCTGCATTCAAATACCACAAATGGTTCGAAAATTTGGTCAGGGCTATTTCTGCAATGTTGTTGTCACATTCTTTATAGTCTAACAGACTATGCAAAATACCTAAATCTTAAAATACCTCAATTTGGATTTTTTCAAACTTTGAGCGACGAGCGGCACGGGTTAACGTCGTTTGATCGAGCTCAAATTTTGGCTATCTCAATATCTGGAAAGGGGAATCGTTTTGTGGGGTCCAGACGGACAAAATTCCGACATCGATTTTTTGCGGTCAGCCTAATGACCACATATGAGGTATCGGTGCACTCAGGAGAAATTGCCCAACAAATTTTAGGATCCATTTTATCCCATTGCCCATGTAGAAATGAAAAAACTGAGGCTAAAAGAAAATTTTTGTGAAAAAAAGTCCTTTTTTTTTACGAATCAATTTGTGAAGCACCTGGAGGTTCAAAGTGCTCACTATGCATCTAAATAAGTTCCTTGGAGGGTCTAATTTCCAAAATGGGGTCACTTGTGGGGGAGCTCCAATGTTTAGGCGCACAGGGACTCTCCAAATGTGACATGGCAACCGCTAAGTATTCCAGCATATTTTCCATTCAAAAAGTCAAATGGCGCTCCTTCCCTTCTGAGCCCTGCCGTGCGCCCAAACAGTGGTTTATGACCACATAAGAGGTATCGGTGTACTCAGGAGAAATTGCCCAACAAATTTTAGGATCCATTTTATCCTGTTGCCCATGTGAAAATGAAAAAAATGATGCTAAAAGAAAATTTTTATTGGAAAAATTAAAATGTTCATTTTTTCCTTCCACATTGCTTTAGTTGCTGTGAAGCACCTGAAGAGTTAATAATCTTCTTGAATGTAGTTTTGAGTAGCTTGAGGGGTGCAGTTTTTAGAATGGTGTCACTTTTGGGTATTTTCTGCCATATAGACCCCTCAAAGTGACTTCAAATGTGAGGTGGTCCCTAAAAAAATGGTTTTGTAAATTTTGTTGTAAAAATGAGAAATCGCTTGTCAACTTTTAACCCTTATAACTTCCCAACAAAAAAAAATTTTGTTTCCAAAATTGTGCTGATGTAAAGTAGACATGTGGGAAATGTTATTTATTAACTATTTTGTGTCACATAACTCTCTGGTTTAACGGAATAAAAATTCAAAATGTGAAAATTGCGAAATTTTCAAAATTTTCGCCAAATTTCCATTTTTTTCACAAATAAATGCAAACATTATTGACCTAAGTTTACCACTAACATGAAGCCAAATATGTCACGAAAAAACAATCTCAGAATCGCTAGGATCCGTTGAAGCGTTCCTGAGTTCTTACCTCATAAAGGGACACTGGTCAATATTGCCAAAAATGGCCAGGTCATTAAGGTCAAAATAGGCTGGGTCATGAAGGGGTTAAATCTGTGTGTGCAGTGAGATGAAAGCTTTTTAAAATTGGCATTGTGTGAAGAAGGGAAGCAAATAAGCCACTTCTTTCCAAGAAAAAACAAGAAGAGACCCAGGAACTATAAGGATTAGACTACAGAGGAACGGGCTAAAATTATTTTCTCTGATGAAAACCTCTAGCAAACTGGAACATCTGGAAGAATGATTGTCCAGATAATAAAAGTGTGTGTGTGTGTGCTTCCATAACTCCTGTGTCATGCAAACAATTAAGTATCCTGAGACCATTTATATGCTTTTCATTCAAGGAAGTGAGCCCACTCACAATTTTTCCTGAGAACATTGTCATGAATAAAGAATGATCTAAATATCCTCAAATAGCATCTTCTGCCAATGAAACAAGAGCAATTTGATAGTGAGTAACGCTTTTTTCTAGTATGATGGAGCACCATGTCACAAGGAGGAAGTGATAACTAAATGGTTAGTGGTTAAAATGTGGGCTTCATGGCAAGGAAACTCCTCAGATCTCAATCCTTAAAAAAATGGGTGGACAAACGCAAAATTTGTGATAAACTCCCCACACTAATTATGCAACAATGGGATGCAATTAGTTAGGATTTGGCTCAGGAGCTGATATCCAGCATGCCAGGGCAACAATGTTTTGAAAAACTAGAGTTAATACCCTAAATATTGAGTCTTTGCATAAACCTAATGCATTCATAAACACAGGTTAAAAAACTTATTAAATGGTTTTATTTTTTTCAGTATTTGATCAGTATTTTACATCAGTATTTGTAAGACAAAATCAGGAGTTTGAACAATCAAAGGAAAAGTATAAAAGACACGTCATCACTTCTGCATTTTTTACTCTCTCCTTGTTTTGGCTTACAAACACTGTTGTGAAATACTGACCAAATACTGAACACAAGAACATTGCCTAAAACATCTAAAATTACTTAAGCAGAAAATTTTGCAAAAGCTATAATTTGTGTCAGTCTTGAAAATTTGGCCATGACTGTATGTAGAGAATTGTGAATCATATTCAAAGTAGCCTTAAGTACAGATCTGTGGTTTAGATTTTGTTTGTAGGAAAAATACATATTGGGCTAAACAGATCTATATTTTCTAAATGTTTCATTTTTTAGAGAATAATTAATATCTATGGATACTTCATTCACCCAAGTTATATAGGTTTGATTAATTTAAAACTGGATGACTTGTCAGGAGAATATTCTGCTCATGTTTGTGGGTGTATTTGTATTTGTATATTCATGTTTGCATATTGTACATGTGTTATTTAGCCACAAATATATGGTATAAACATATGTAAATTGGAATAAAAACTCTAATTTTGACTAATACGCTAAAGACAAATATTTAATATTTAGGTATAATATTTAATTCAGAATGGAAACAAGGTTAATGAAAAAAATAAGTTTAAATCTTCACTTTGAAACATAAAACTGCAATACTTTCCATTGATATACAGCTAAATAATATTTTTAACTCCTTAACGACCGCCAATATGCCTTTTAATGGCGGCAGTTAAGGGTACTTTTGCCTCAGTGCCACTTTTTAATGGCGATGAGGAATAAGGGAATAGCGTCCCCCAGAGTCAGAATTTCTCTGCTACTGGGGGGTAGCTGAGACCCCAGAGAACATGATTCGGGTTGGTTTTTATTGATCCCGGTGTTGTGATCGCCGTTATTAACGGTATAACAGCAACCGCAAAAAAAAGTCTTATTTACCATTTTATTTCTCTCTGCTCTGATGTGATTGCACATCAGAGGAAAGAGAAATAGGGTCCTCAGATCCCCCGCTACCTCTGTTGTCCCTGCAACCCCCCGTGTACTCCCCCAGGCCGCTGGCATCTTCTTTCGGGAGAAAATGGCAGGCACCTGCGCAGTACACCTGCCGAGATCTGCCAGCTGGCACCTGGCAACAATAGGAAATTTTTCCTATTGGTTCATTTTGATCACTGTGATAGGGTCTAACACAGTGATCAAAATAAAAAATAGTAAGTCAAACCCCCCTTTATCACCCCCTTAGGTAAAAATAGTACAATAAAAAAATGTATTTCCATTTTTCCATTACGGTTAGAGATGGACTAAAGTGAGTTGGGCTAAAGTTAGTGTTAGGGTTGGGCTAAAGTTAGGGTTGGGCTCAAGTTAGGGCTGGGCTAAAGATAGGGCTGTGGTTATGGTTGGGATTACGGTTAGTGTTGGGATTAGGGTTAGGGCTGTGTTAGGGTTAGGTTTATGGTTAGGGCTATGGTTAGGTTTGGAATTAGGGTTGGAGTTAGAATTAGGGGGTTTCCACTGTTTAAGTACATCAGGGGGTCTCCAAACTCGACATGGCGCTATTGATTCCAGCCAATTTTGCATTCAAAAAGTCAAATACTGCTCCCTCCCTTCTGAGCCCTGCCATTCAAACAAACAGTGGCTTTTCCCCACATATGGGGTGTCGGCGTACTCAAGAGAAGTTGCACAGCAAATTTTTGGTCCACTTTCTCTTGTTACCCTTGTGAAAATAAAAAAATTAGTTCCAAAGTAAAAATTTTTGTGAAAAAAGTAAAATGTTCATTTTTTTCTTCCACATTGCTTTAGTTCTTGTGAAGCACTTGAAGGGTTAATAAACTTCTTGAATGTGGTTTTGCGCACCTTAGGCTGGTTTCACATTTGCGTTTTTTAGCGCTGGAAAAAACGCATATGTGCGCATGCGTTTTTTCCCCTATATTTAACATGGGTGCGCATACCTGCGCGCTTGTAAGCGCATGTATGCGATTTTCATGCGCTGCGTTTTTTTGGGGTGTGCGTTTGTATTTTCCAGACGCAGCATGTTGCATTTTTTGGCCCTGCAAAAAAGCGCATGCGCACATATGCGCACGTTTTGCACTAAAAATGGACATTATAGCCTATGGATGCGCATATGTGCGCACTGGCATGCTCATGTATGCGTTTTTTTGCATATGCGTTTTTTTTTTTAACCATGGAATTTAGGGGTTTGGGTTAGAGTTAGGGTTAGTTAAGGGGGTTTAGGGTTAGGGTTAGGGTCAGGGTCAGGGTTAGGGTTGGGGTTTGGGTCAGGGTTAGGGTTAAGTATGGTTTGGTTAAGGGTTAGGGTCAGGGTTAGGGTCAGGATTAGGGTTAAGTATGGTTTGGTTAAGGGTTAGGATCAGGGTTAGGGTTAGGGTTAGGGTTAGGGTCAGGGTTAGGGTTAGGGTTAGGGTTAGGGTCAGGGTTAGGGTTAAGTATGGTTTTGTTAAGGGTTAGGGTCAGGGTTAGGGTCAGGATTAGGGTTAAGTATGGTTTGGTTAAGGGTTAGGGTCAGGGTTAGGGTTAGGGTTAGGGTTAGGGTCAGGGTTAGGGTTAGGGTCAGGGTTAGGGTTAAGTATGGTTTTGTTAAGTGTTAGGGTCAGGGTTAGGGTCAGGATTAGGGTTAAGTATGGTTTGGTTAAGGGTTAGGGTCAGGGTTAGGGTTAGGGTTAGGGTTAGGGTCAGGGTTAGGGTTAGGGTTAGGGTTAAGTATGGTTTTGTTAAGGGTTAGGGTCAGGGTTAGGGTTAGGGTTAGGGTTAGGGTCAGGGTTAGGGTTAGGGTTAGGGTCAGGGTTAGGGTTAGGGTTAGTTAGGGTTTAGGGTTTGGGTTAGGGTTAAGTATGATTTGGTTAAGGGTTAGGGTCAGGGTTAGGGTTAGGGTCAGGGTTAGGGTTAGGGTTAGGGTCAGGGTTAGGGTTAGTAAAGTCATGGTTTGGGTTAGTGTGAGGGGCCACCTAATGTTGGAAAAAAACGCAAACGCGGTAAAAACGCACTAAAAACGCATACAAACGCATAAAAACGCTGCGTTTTTTTCATGCATGCTCATAAAAATGCTTGAAAAAAACGCAGCAGTTGTATGCTTTTGTATGTGTTTTTTCAATGCGTTTTTTTGCGGGAAAAACGCGCTGCAAAAAAAAGCAAGTGTGAAACTAGCCTTAAGGGGTGCAGTTTTTAAAACGGTGTGACGTTTGGATGTTTTCTGTTATATTGCCCCTCCAAACTCACTTCAAATGTGAGGTTGTCCCTAAAAAAATGGTTTTGTAAATTTTGTTGGAAAAATAAGAAATCGCTGGTCAACTTTTAACTCTTATAAAGTCTTAACAAAAAAATTGTGCTGATGTAAAGTAGACATGTGAGAAATGTTATTTATTAACTATTTTGTGTGACACCACTCTGATTTAAGTGTACAAAAATTAAAGGTTTGAAAATTGCAACATTTTCAAAATGTTTGCCAAATTTCCATTTTTTTCACAAATAAACACAAGTTATTTTGGAGAAATGTTATCACTAGCATTAAGTACAATATGTCATGATAAAAATTACTCAGAATCAGTGGGATTTGTTGAAGGGCTATAACCTCATAAATTGACAGTGGTCAGAATAGTAAAAATTGGCTTGGTCATTAAGCACCAAATTTGCTCTGTAACTAAGGGGTTAAAGCAAATATTTCAGAGTTTGCATAATCAAATAACCTTTATATGCTGCAATGTACATATTAAAAAAAACAGCAAAGACAAGAATAGTTAAGATATCCAATATAGTATCTAGGATATCATAGTATAAAAGCATTTGTGAATACTATTCATTTTTTGTGGAACTTGTGTAAAGTCAACATGCTCTGAGCAAATGGATATTTTAAATTCCATTTTCTGAAATATTGAATTTCAGATTATGGCATTATGTATTCTCATTAATAATATGGAAACAATATGTAGGTTTGCTAGCGTTGAAAGGAAAATGCTGCATTCTATATTATTGAAAATATCACAAGATAACTATAAATACTGATTTATATTTTATTATATTCAAATATAATTTCATAATACTTTGGTAAAGCATCATTTATTACCAAAAGCTTTCCTTTTGATAAAATATTGCATTCACCATATGGATGAAAATATGTGAACAGTGAACATTAATATTAACTTTTTGGGCATTCAATTACAATACCATTGGTGGTAACATGTAGTAGGGTCCCTTTCAGCTGTAGTAGACTTCATTATCCTGAGAAAACTTTCCAAAAAAATTTGCCTGAGAAAATTTATGCCCAAGCAATCAAAGAGTAATTGGGAGATTATAACAGACTCTGCCCATGATTGCTAGGCAGTACTAAATAGGGCTTCTATGAACCAGCATTGCACTTGCTACTCCGACTATCAGGTCCCCTGGCCCTGGTTTGAGTCACCAGAGCAGCTGCTGTACGGAGGAGTGGGCTGGTGGGAATAATTAGGCTGCCGAGTCAGAATAAGGAGGAAAGAGACAGGATTGGCAGGCTGAAGGATATCAACAACAGATTGAGGTAAAAAAATTAACAGGAATCAAATGGACTGAGCAAAAGCTGAAAAATAGGACTAAATCAGAGCAATTGGAACTATAATGGGCAATTCCTAGGAAAGAGTTGGGAGTTTTAGTAGGCTGCGATACTGACCCATTGGCCACAACAGGAAGCTAATTAGACCTGCTAGACAGCACACAATCCCATGTTACAGCTCCCAGTGCAGCACAAAAGATTATTTCCTTCTGTGAATGAACATTTTCCTTGAACATTAGATGATCAGCAGCCTTTTTGCACTCACACATTATCATAAAGTGATTTTTCTTACAAATGCTCATTCAAATTAATCTTTCAGTGTCAATGCTCCTTTAGACTTGCTAGGAAAATGATCTTTTATTACTTTATATAATGAGCTTGATAGTGCCCAGTCAGGCAGGTACTGTAGCTCTTGTCACTGACAGCCCTCAAACCTTTCTCTTTTGTTAATTATTCACTGTTCTACCATTCTCCTCCAGGTCTAAAATACTTCATTGATGAGGAGGATACATGCATAGTGACAGGCTTTGCTATGATCAACTTCCACAGCTATGGACTTGGCATGTACAGCCCTTTGTAATACATGGCAAAGATGGGAGATTATGTTGCCCCACTGATAAATGCTGGACTCGGCAGTCAATAACACCAATGGTGAGGAATTGAGGATTAGTAAAGCACTTGCCTTGATTGGGAACAATTACTGAGCACTTACAAGCTAATTTGTACACAGATTAAGGGTAAATTCATACTGGGCATTTTTGCTGCAGCAAAACCTGATCTTCTTGGCAGGAAAGAAGCAGCTGCAAAAATGCAGATTTAGGTGCACTTCTGGAGCTTTTTTTGGTGCAGATTTGGTGCGGTTTTTTTGGAGTGTTTTTTGTGTCTCTTTGTCCATGCTAATGTCCATCACTTTTCTGCAGAAATAACACTGCAAATAATGATACTGGCATTTTTGCAGCATTTTTTCAACACCCTTTCAACTCAATGGGTGAAAAACGCTGCAAAAATGCTGAAAGAAGTGACATGCTCTATGTCCAAAAAATGCAGCAAAGCACTAAATTCTAATGACACAAAAAAACAATATATGTGCAGGAGATTTCTTAAATCTCATTGACGTTGCTGGTACTGTAAAAAGCAGCTGAAAATTAACATAAAAAATGCAGCAAATATGCCCAGTGTGAACATACCATAAAAGGTAATTTTATTGGCAATTGTAGGTTTATTAATGTCTACATTTTTACATGTATTTAAGTCCGGTTCTGTAATTAATTCAATACGGAGTATTCATCTTACAGACTCTGTGGATGTTGTGAGTCACTGAAAATAAGAAGTAAAGCTTAAAAATGGCATCAAAATAATATCCCTATTCTCCTAGATTTTAAAGTAGGCATTATGCATTCCATTATGTAGGATTTTCTGGGCATCAGATAACTGTTACTTGTTCCATCAGAAGGACAGATATTTCAAGAAAAAAAGTTTCATCCGCATCGGAATGTGTCACCAAGTTTTTCCTATTTCATCTGAGAGCAGCATACCGTAAGAAAAAAGGCTCTAGTGATGTATCACAGTCTACTGAGTGCATCAGTTGTGACACAGTCAGAGCTTTTACATGTAGCATGTAGCAGAGTTCAGAAAGCTAACCCCTCCCACACTACAACTTTCTATGCACAATGTCTATTGACAGTAAGCTACTTATCAGAGGAGGGAATTGCGTTAGACCAGAGCATCAGTCCTGGCAGTGATAGTCTCTTGGTGATAAAACCATTTTTATATTAAAACTACAGAGCAATGTCCTCAGATTTCATAACAACCTTTTGGAAGATTGCCTTTAAGGAAAGTTCTGTGATTATGAACTATTATTTCCTCAACTTAAAAGTTTCTTATAATTATTTTAGCCTTCCAGTTTGCAAACACTCTTTTGTTGGCTTGGCACAATTGTATTTATGTGATTAATGTGAATGCTCATTTTATCTCATGATTCATTTCCATAGAGCCTATTTTATGAAAGCAAAATAGACATGTTTCCTGCGCTACTTTTAATTTCTTCCCTCTACATATTTCTCCTTTAACCTTCATTTTTCTCTGCTTTTGTTTTTGTGCCCATTAGTCTTACAGTGAAAGGCAGACAGCCAGTTGTTAAGCATAAAAATGAATTACCCCCTAAAACCTTCAGAAATATAAGCAGCATAGCAGGAGAAGCATTTTTTCTTCAGCTCTGCCAGCAGGTGTATGATACTCTCTCTTGTGTATAGGTAGCATGCCGATTCATAGACGAGAGATTTACAGTTAAAAAAAATGTGGTATTTCCATATATTGTTATTTTAGATGCATTTATTTAATCTTGCTGCATTTTAGAATGAAATAAAATGAAATGGCTAAGACTCCATATAAGATTTTATTCCTCTGAATTGTATAAAGCAAAGACATGTAATTTCTATTTCCTATCATTAGGGAGCATTTCAGCTACTGCAGTACTGTACACTGCAGTTCTGTATGTTATGACTGCCCAAAGCATTTGAATCTGCACTCTAGTGGAAAGGAATTTATTCTTGATGGCACAACCAAGTAGTACTGTTGCCACAACTGTCCAAAGTAGTGTTTTTGAAAAGATAAGGGAAAGTGACATATTGTTTTACAGCTGCAGTATGTTTTCTGGCCACCTTCTGTCATTTGCCATATAGCATAGGTAAAATAGTGACTTTCCATTTCTTATGAAAAGTAGGACAAATGATATTGAGCAGCTATAGGCCCCTCTACATTTAGCAAAGCACCAGCTATCCCGACCACAATATGACCCGGTCAGGATCGCTGGTGCATCGCTAAATGGTCACTAGTGAGCTGCCAAACAGGCAGATCTCACTAGCGATGCAGCAGCGCTCGGCGGTCGCTCTTACCTTTCCGATGCGGCGATTATGACGTCGTCCCGCCCGTATCCACGCGTTGCTCGTCGGCGCCAGCAGGAAGCCCAGCAGGAAGCCAATGATGAGAAATGGACCAGGCCGATCTCACGCGATCAGCGATAGCCAGCGGAGGAGCCGGTCGGAGGTAAGCATCACATGTAGCGATATTGCTAGCAATATCGCTGCTGTGTCACAAAATCGGTGACGCTTTAGCGATATCGCTATGTGTAAAGCCCACTTATGACTACAGTAAAAGAGCCACAGAGCACACTTCACCGCTTATCGGCAGTAGCCAACACGTTTTCTGGACGGTCACTTTGATGGTAACCCATATCTTTTCACATATAATGAGCAAGTGATGAATCCCTGTTGCGATTGTGGACCTTAATTCATACAGATAAAATCTTGAGGAAGGCTGAATAGATGAAACGTTGATTATTGTCTGTATCACATATTTTTGGTCCGATATCATAGTTTTCTGGATAAATAAACATTGGATTCATTTAATACAGTGTGCCGAGGTTTTTCTATTATATACAGTAAAAGAGCTTACTTAATGGGGTATTCCCACCTCCAGATCCCATCCCTATATGTAGTAGGAATAATAATAATAATAATAATAATAATAATAATAATAATGATAATAGAAAATACATCCAATTATAAGTGTAGTATAGTTTTTCTAATTAGCAATGCCACTTACCTCAAGTGCAGGGAATGCATTGGCTTAGGTATTCATGGTTATGACTACTAACAACTATCTAAAGGTCCCGATACATTTAGCGATGCACCAGTGATCCCGACAACGATACGACCTGGTCAGGATCGCTGGGGCATAGCTAAATGGTCTCTAGTGAGCTGCCAAACAGGCAGATCTCACCAGCAACGTAGTGATGCTCGGTGGTCGTTGCTTACCTGTCAGATGGCAGCGATGATGACGTCTTCCGCCTGCGTCCATGCGTCACTCAACTCCACCAGCGAGACTCCAGCAAGAAGAAAATGGCCCAGGACGTTCTTGCACGATCAGTGACATCCAGCGGGGGGGCAGTCGGAGGTAAGTGTCACATGTAGTGAGATCGCTAGCGATATCGCTATGTGTAGAAGGCCCTTTACTGTTAGTTTGTGAGTTGCCATGGAAATGGATATCTAAGCTATTGCAATGCTCTGCACATGGAGTAAGTGACATAGTTAATCAGAAGAATTACACTGCAATTATAATTGGGGTATTTGCTAATATTGTTTTTATTATTGTAACACCTATTATAGATTGGGACATGAAAGTTAAAAGTAAAAATAAATCACATAAGATTTGTGCTAAAAAATGAATATTTTTTTTGTGAAATTTTTCATGGAATCTTTAAGGCTACCTTTGCAATTCATTTTATTGTGGTGGCATGATGTTAGTTTGTAGTATATACAGAAATTTAAATTGCACTACAGTACATACAGTGGGATTGATTCATCTAAGCATTTAGGCCAGAATACTGGATTGAAAAGGTTTGAAAAATCATAAAATGTTGGCACAGCTAGATGCTGTTCACGAGGTTCTCACAACATTTTTGCCCTGCATTGAAACAGTGGGCAGAGGTGAGGCAAGATGACCGCAAGGCAAACCACGCTCTTCAAGTTTATAGTAGACGGCAGCATTCCTTACGTCATAAATCATACACCAGTCCCCAAGTGGAGCAAAATGTACTGGAGTAACATTTGCTGTGAGGCGTACACATGGATGCACGCCACTTTCAGACATTCTTGGTTCATTCAGAGGCATGTATCTCTTAATGAATTAGGTGTGTCTGACTCCAGTACAGTACATTTCCTCATTAAGACTGACCTGCACATCGGTGATGAATTGTGACCACAATGCTATGATTTGTGGCACTTTAATGATGTCTTTTGTATCAAAGGCATTTTTTTTTAAACAAAATATGTCAGGTATTTTTCCCATCGCTCATCTAGATGATAAAAGCATGCACAGAATGACAATAAATAAGATTTCACCAAAACAGCCTTTAAAAAGCACCTGTCCATGTTTCGGCAAAGGCAGAAAATGAGACCGAGCAATTGCAATAAAGTATAGCGTGTTTTACTTTGTCTACAGCAGTAAAAAACAATGCAAACTTAGTTAAATGCCTCAAGTTTAGCTATTAGGTCCTATCCTAAGAGGTGCCCACAACGTTATCATAAATTCCTTTCTCTACTCTTAGGCTATGTGCCCACGTTGCAGAAATGCTGCGGAAATATCAGCAGCATTTCCGCAAATCCCGCCGCAGGAAAAATGCATGCAAATTCACATGCGTTTTCCCTCAGATAACAAGCATTTTTCACGCGATTTTTGCATGCAGAATTCAAGTGCATTCCAAGCGATTTGAAGCATCGCTTGGAATGTAATTGACAGGTTGGTCACACTCATCAAACATAGTGTTTGACGAGTGTGACCAACTTTTTACTATTGATGTGGCCTATGCAGCATCAATAGTAAAACATAGAATGTAAAAAAATAATGAAAAAATGTAAAAAAAAGGTTATTCTCAGTTTCCGACGGCCCGATATCCTCCGCGGCGCTCCTGGCATTCCGGTCCCAGTAATGACGTCACACTCGCGAGAGAGCAATGTCATCAATGGCATTTCGCGCAAAGCATTACTGGGACCGGAAGGTGTTGGGCACATGGTGAGAGGCAGGAAAGAGTCCCGGGGCCATCGGAAGATGAGAATATGATTATTTTTTATTTTTATTCTATTTTTACAGGATTATGCTATCCAGGGCCTGGAGGACAGTCTCCTCTCCTCCAGACCCTGGGTACTATCCGCACATTGAGCGCTCATTTTACGCATGGTGGGCATAGCCCACCATATTATAAAAAAAATAAAGATTATTATTATTATGCGTAAAATTTCGCATAAAGAATGAGCATGCTGCGGATTTTACCATAATGTGATTCCGCAGCGGAAAAATCCACAGCATTAGCACAGCATTGTGGAATCCCATAGGATTGCATGGGATGTGTTTTATTTTGATTTTCGTGGTGATTTCGTGGCGGAAAATCGCCGTGAAAACGCTTTAAAAACTACGTGTGCACACAGCCTTAAACTTAAATACATAATTCATCTGTTGTAATATGGCATCTTGTTTAGTGAAGAGTGAATGTACTCAGATAAAGTCTTATATGAGCATGCTCGGGTGTTATCTGAGTACCTTGGGTGTGCTTGTATCGTTTGAGTCCCTGGTGCTGCATGATTTGCTGCTGTTAGAGAGCCTTAACATTTGTGGGGATTCCTTAACAAAAGCATCAGGATCCCATCAGGATCATGTTGCCCTCTCTAGTATTGTTCCATTTTATAGAGATTCTCTGCTGAGGAAACACTGGTGCTGACAAAATATGGAGGCACATGTAACAGCTAAATAATAATTAAATATCTGTATTTTAAGAAGTGATAAACTATGACCTTTTGCTTTTAAATGGTCACACCTGGACTTAGATGAGAATACCTTTTAAAATTTTAACTGAATAAATGCAAAGAAATAGATTTATGTATCAGTTTATGCTCTAGCAAGATTAACCATATATGATGTCCTTAGTCTCAGACAAAATCTCATCTACTGAATGTCACAATAGCTCTTATCAGTACATCACAGATTCCTAACACTATCTAGGTCATTTATGTGAATCCAGTGCTCCAGTCACAGACATAATATGGAATGTTCAAGAGTTGTAAGCACACAACTCAATTTTTCCCTTGAGAAATTCCATTATACTCAAACCCTTATGAGACAGGAAATTGAAAAGTCACTTACTTGTGGAAAACATCACATGATTCTCTTTAAATGCTGAATGCACATTTGTCACAGTGTTGTATTTCCTACAGTCTGGCTTTCAATAAAGGAGAATCATCAGGGAATGTACTGCCTGCATATGTTATGTACATTACTACTTTGCACCTGTACACGTCAGCTATAACAAAAACTCTGTGGTCAATGTTTTTTATTTTACATTGTTAAATGCTATTAAAAAGATGCTGCAATACCTTAATAATATAAGGATAAAAGGGTATAACTTTTCTATTAAGAAGCTAATAAAAACTTAGTGACAATGCATCTTTAGACTATACAACACACCTTGCTGCAACCCATACAAAACACTTTGGTGAAGCTTTTTAGGTTTTGTACCACTACTGTTCTGTCTCTGACATAATTCATGATCTTTGACTGTCTGCTTGTTTATAGATATACAATGATTTGCTGTGAATATCCATAATATTCAGTTTCAGCCGTAGATTTAGTGTTTTCATTGTTTTTGGCACCATGTAGTGACCAGAGTCATTACTGCAGTGTCATTGTGTATTTACTTTCACTTTCGCTTCTATATTTTCCCTATCTTCACAATGCTTCCTGGGAAAGCTTGCAAAGCACCCTGGTAAGTTTGCAAAGCATTATGGTCTAGTCCAGCCCCATTTTTCCATCCAGTTCTCCCTTTTCTCTCAAGCCTGCATTCTGGGAAGATCTAATTTCTCTTCCCCCTTGTGTCAGCATCGCTGGTAGGTAACCACACTTCCTATATCTAATTCCTATCTCATACTACCCTGCTTAGTTAGCTCTCCCCTGGTTAGCTATTAGTGCAGATAATCTAAGTTATGTATATTATGTATTCCTATGAACCGAGTACTGATTGTATTTATATGTTTTACTTTTAGTTTCACCACATCAATATACCACTACATTCAATAAAGCACAGATTGAACCTACAGTCTCATTATTGGACCCCCAGTATAGCAGTTTAGCTGCTTGTATAAGCTACATGAATTCCGTTCATTTAGTGAGGACAGAACAACTACTAATAATAATAATAATTATAGTAGGAGTGTTTGTTTTTTTGCCATAACAGTAGTGACTAGTGATGGTGTTATCCATGCATGCTTGGGTGCTAACAGAGGGTCTTCGGAGGGTTCGGACACTATGTTCAAGTACCCGCAGCTGCATTTCTTGTGGCTGTTGAATAACCGCAAAACATACAGGGATTTCCTGTTTGTTAGGTAATCCCTGTATATGTTGGGGCTGTTGAACGGCCATGAGACATGCATGCACGGAGACTTCAAAATATTTTTCGAGTACCTTCAAGACACTCGATTAGCACTCGAGCATGCATGGTTAACACCTTACCTAAGCACATTCCCTCATGACTTGTAGTGATCAATAAAGAGAGGACATGGCAAAAACATATTACTTGATTTTTGGATCCAGTAAATCAAAATAATATTACTCTTGTACTATGTGAACTACTTGATGATTGAATCTTTAAAAATTCTATTTCAGCAGGTTCAGGAAAATTGATCCAAAAATATAATTTGCAGCAAATCAGTTATGAGCAAATTGTTATACTACAAACCCTACAAGTGCCCTGAAAAGTCATATAAAAATCCTTGAGGCCATCTAAGATTGTGTGCATTCTTTTGCAAGCTCTTTAACTCTTTCATGACCATGAGATTTTCCCGTGATCATGTGACGGGGCATCAATGGGTGGGGTTTGTGACATGCTTCCTGTAAGCATGAGTTAAATGGGGCTGTCAGAGATTAACAGTGGCATTTAACATGTTAATACCTGCGGGTGTATTGCAAATCCAAATGCGGCTTTATGGGCACATGACAGCTGAGCAAATAAGCTGCCATATGCCAGAAAGGATTCAAATCCAAATGCAGCTTTATGGGTACATGACAGCTGAGCAAATAAGCTGTCATGTGCCAGAAAAGATGCAAATCCAAATGCAGCTTTATGGGCACGACAGCTGAGCAAATCTGCTGTCAAGAGCCAGAAAAGATGCCATCTCAGCGCCAGAACCTGCATCAAATATTGGGACATGACTTATGAAGTAGCTACAGTTGTGCTCAAAAGTTTACATACCCCGTAAACTGTGTGCTGTTTTGCATATTGTAGGTGAGATGCATTTGTCACAGGTCACAGGTGAGGATATATCCTTTAGTAGCCATTCAAACCCATTTGTCTCAACTTCTGTGCATGTTATAAGGCTAAAATAAGCAGGATATATAAACTTTTGATCAGGCCAAAATTACCAGGATATTTAAACTTTTGATCAGGGTCATTTGGATGTTTTGTTTGTCATTATGATTTAAAAAGAGAAAACACAGTAGTTTGTCAATAAATGGCTTCACCCAACAACTAACTATGAGTGGAGAAAAGATTTTTGTGTCATCATTTATATTCTCTGAAAAAAGGACAAGAAAGCAAAAATTCTGCAGGGGTATGTAAACTTTTGAGCACAATTGTATAGATCATGTCATGAAGAACTTAACAGAAGTATAGCCTTAGAAATGTCAAAGTAACTTCACCATTGTGAAAGATACAAACCTGGCAGTAACCAACAGCCCATTTGATATCTCAGACTTTTCATGCTTTAAGAAAAAAACTGTCCAAAGATGTGTAATTAGGCAGGCGGTTTGTGGAGAACACTTACTTAAACTGAAAGTGTAGCTGTCCGAAATATAATGAGAGATATATGCTCCACATTGCCCTTACTTCTTCCCTACTAAAACACTTACTAGAGGCAAAGGAGACTAACTGCAACCTGTGCTTGATGGCACTTGTGATCGGATTGCTGGTACCACTGATCGTTGTGCTTATGCTGCTGCAAGTGACTTCCATATTCTTAGCCATGGTATGTTTTTTTTCTTTGACATCGCCCAATCAATTTATATTTCCACTTCTTTTAACATAAAGTTTATATAATACTATAATTAACCTTTAACAAATTTTTCAACTTCCATTATTCATCCCTTGCCAAAAAAAGATATAATGGGACATGCTATATAGCTAGGTTTATGTACAGAATGTGGTTTCAGGGAATAATATAAGTGTGGAGTTGTATGCTTGTCAAATTTGACTAGAGGTACAAATAGGCATAAAATGAAATATTAATAAATGCTAGATAGGCACTTGTCCAAAATGCTGTCATATGCAATGTGTTTCTGTATTGTTGTGCCATGTGTCGATTTATAACTTGTCTGGTAAAACAAAAAACTTATGTATGATATCCAGCGTTTGCGAGGTTAACAGTTAAAGCTAAATGGGCAGATTTTGGATAATTTTCGTTTGATTTTTTTTTTAAAATTGAACAAGGAAATAAAAAATTCAGTACAGTCACATGTGACAACCAAGCATTTTCAATATAATATGGGATGTATTAGTTACAATGCATTATTGGGTCCCATATCCAGCAGCACTGAGGTCATGTAAGCCTTCTACAGCTGGTAAAATCCTCTGCAGTGTGTGAAATGGAGTTGTGCTTTTTTTAAATTGACAAGAATTGCAAATTGAAATGTCTAAAATGCAACAAGAATTCTATTCACTCATCTCTAATAGCTAAGATTAATAGTTTCATTCGTTTAAGTCATCTTATAAAAAACCTATAACCTAATATTTTTCTCCAGAAGAAAGCAAAAACCCCTCAGGATGGATGCTAATTATCCCATATTAGGAAAAAAAAATCCTTCTAGATGCCACTTCTTACAATAAGACTAGATCCTTTGATCAGCGATCCATCACAACCTCTAGTACTCATAACTGGTAACATATTTTTTTTTCAACAGAGACTTTGAGATGTTCTTTGTACTTTTTCAGCAAATCCCAACAACATGTGGCAGAGAGTTCCAAAGTCTCAGTGCTCTTGCAGTAAGAATCTCCATCTGTGATAATAATTAACCCTTTTCTCCTATAGGCATAGAGGATACTTCTATGGCATTATTGGTGGGCTAGGTGTAAAATGATTAGAATGATCTCTGAACTTTGTTTGAGAGTCCAGCTCACCCACGTCTGACCTCACCGCACCTCAGACTCGGATCCGGCCCCGGCCCCGGCCGCACAGCAGTAATAAAAGAAGAAATGATCCAGCTGAAGTGCTCTGGTGATTTATTGAGTGCTGTTCAGACAACAGAACATTGTTTACGCGTTTCTGGCTAGACGCCCTTAATCATGATTAAGGGCGTCTAGCCAGAAACGTGTAAACAATGTTCTGTTGTCTGAAGAGCACTCAATAAATCACCAGAGCACTTCAGCTGGATCATTTCTTCTTTTATGATCTCTGAACACTTTGTTTTTCCAATCTGAATAACCCCATATTTGATAACTTGTGGCCTGACTGGTGACTTCTGTAGTGGCAAAACTATGTTCTTGTCATGAGCATCTAAGCCTCTTTTATTGCATCCCCTTATTTTACTTGCTTTAGTAGCAGCTGCCTGGCACTGGTTACTAAACTTGAGTTTTCTGTACACCCTAGTCTTTTTCAGTGACAGTTTTACCAAGGGTTTGACCATATAGTACATGGAGGTTCACCCATCTGTGAAAAACTGTGTCAAAAAATTGTGGAACAATTTTCGAAAAATGTTGCTCGATGTAAAAATGCAAATACATTTAATACCCCACCATATACAATACTTGTTCAAATAGGGTCTGGAGAAATCCATTAGCACAAAGGACAAGTTTTTCTTTGGTGAACTGTGAATCAATTCTCAAAATGTTCGAATTCACGTGAATTCACAAATTCAACTCAAACTCGATCCTGTGCTGATCGATCTGCTTATCTCTAAACAGAAGTGAACAAATGTTTTTTACAGATTAATACTGTATAAGCTTTTTATTTTTAGTTTTAGCTATCTTTAAATGATAAGTGTTTCTAGTAGAAGGACAAGCACTAGTGCTAATGAGAATACCTTTTCTTACGCAGAAGTTATTAGCAAAGACAGAGGGGCATAATCTGAGATCTGAGTTTAGGTCTACGCACATATTTTGGCTGATATCTCTTCTGTTGCAAGTGCTCAATTAATTAAACTGCTTAAAAAGGAAAATAACATAGGTCATCTAGCCTTTGTGCTAGTAGATTAATATCAAAGAAGGATTGCTCTTTAGCAAGTCTCTGCACTAATTAAAGTGTTACATAGGTTATATAGTATTTTGCAAGGAAGTATATATTGATTCTTTTTTCACTTTCCAATCACTTTACTCTTCTTAATTTACATATTTTCTAATCAAAATTTTAACTGTTCCCTATCAAGAAAAGCATGACTCATACTAAAGCAGACTGAAACCAAAAGCCTGACCACAAAAGGTTACCAGCCAGAATAAAGCATTAACCTGTTTATGCCCAAACAATTTTACTGTTTTGCGCTTTCATTTTTTTCTTTCCTTTCTTCCAAAAGGCATGGCTTTTCTTATTTCTCTATCAGCATGCCATATGAGGGATTGGTTCTTGCTGGAAGAATTGAAGTTTTGAATGGCACACTATTCGTTTTTCCTTCATACAATGTACTGAAAAATGAGGAAAAAAATTCAAGTGGGATAAAGTGGTGAAAAAATGCATTTCTGATATTATTTGTTTTTTGTTTATACGGTGTCAAATACCTAGCAAAATAACTTCTAATCATTATTTTAACATGTCGGTATGATTGCAAAAATACCAAGCATACATATTTTAAGTGATAAAAAAATTGCATCGTTTGGTTTCTGTGGTTATTTTCTGAGACATGTAATGTTTTTATTTTTCCATCTGTGGCTTACTATTTGCTTGGTGAAGTAAAGGTTTACTCATACCATATTCTAGTAGATTTCATGTTTTTATTGCTCTATACCTCTGTGTTTTTTAGGAAAGCCTTTTCTCCTCTAAAAAACATACTTCTGGCATTTCATTTTTTTTTCTTTTTAAAATGTCTACTTTATGGGTTCATTAACTTTTTGTTTTGGCAGAATTGACATTTAAACAAGCATTATGCCAGGCATATGTATTCTTTTACTTTTTACATTTCTTTATTTTTAAAGGAGAAAATGAAAGAGAATCAAATTTTTAAGTTTGGAACCTTTATCCTTCTGGAGCAGTGTAGTAAGTTTTAACCCCTTTCTGACATCGGGCGTAAAATACTCTGATGTCAGACTCCCTCCCTTTGATGTGGGCTTCAGCAGTGAACCCACATCTTTCCTGGGACATGTCAGCTGTTTTAAACAGCTGACATGTGCCCACAATAGCTGCGGGTGGAATCGCAATCCACCGGCAGCTATTAACCCATTAAATGATGCAGCATTTAACAAAAATTTCCATCAATCGTGCCGGAAATCCACCTGGTGTGTTGGCATGACAACAGGAGGTCTCCTGGAGTCCTCTATGGTTGTCAGTTCCGGTTTGCTGTGAGCACCACACAGTGGTCGGTGCTCATAGCAAGTGAGTAATTTGGCTATATAGAGGCGATCTGATCATCGCCTATATGTAGCAGATTCGATCGGTTTGTGGTAGCTTCTAGTCTCCCATTGAGACTATTGAAGCATTGAAGCATGCAAAATGTAAAAAAAAAGTTCTAAAAATATATAAAAAAAATAAATAAAAGTTTAAATCACCCCCTATCGCCCCATTCAAATTGGATTGGCAGCATAATAAGTTTTGTCAAAAACTTTGTGTAATTATTTAATTAAAATAATTTTTAATTAATGTGTGTGTCTTTTTTAACCCTTTACTATGATACGATTAATAATGGATAGGTGTTTTATTAACCCGGCTTAATATCACCTTTCAATAGCAAGGTGACATTCACCCATTATTAACCCATGAGCCACCGCTAAAGGCAATGGGAATAGAGAGGCTAAGTCCTAGAAAGGGCACATTTTATAGATGCGCCTTTTCTGGGGTGGCTGGGGGCAGATATTTTTAGCCAGGGGGGCAATAACCATGGTCCGTCTCTAGGCTATTAATATCTGCCATCACTCACTGGCTTTCCATCTCTGGTGGAGAAAATACCGCGGGAGCCTACGCAATATTTTTCAATGAATTTACCCGTTAATTTAACACCTATATGTCCCAAATTTTACACACATACACTAATCTAATTATTAGCAGTACTTTTAAAGATCATAATAGTCCAAAACAGAGATGTATAGATGCAAAAAAGGTAACTGCCAACAACAGGATCACTTAAAGACACGTTTGTGAAGTCTATAAATGCGTTGGACAGAGTGACGCTCTTGGCATTATATTATGGATATATGTATTCTATGTGTATGTATCTATTCTTTCATTTGTGTTTTAACCTGTCATTAGGATCCATATGTCCATTTTGCAAGCCGGTGAGAAAATCACACGGATGCTTGGATGCGAGAAAATTGCATCTTGGCATTACAATCGGATGACATATGGATCACTATCCATGAAACATTTGTGCGATTCTGGTCCGTGAAAAACGGACCATATTTTTATATGTTGTGTGTGACTCCAGCCTTATACAGATTCTGCTGAATAGAACTCCCATCATTGTCTCCTCGTCATGTTGATGCTAGCACGAGCAGGATACCATGATGAGAGCTGCCTTCAGCAGCCAGTGCTTGGGATCAGCGAAACTATGCTGGTGTTCCCAGGTGCCAATACTTGTCACACAGACATACATGTGGCACATGGATGTAACACACTGACACATGGACAGTAAACAGAAATCTGGATGGCACACTGATGTCACATAAGTACACATGGACATGGACCACAGATCACATCAGTACTGGTTTTTCCTGCACAGGAATCACCAGGACATGTGAAAGAGGCATGCAACTTCATAAATACTTGCTAATTATCCAGTCTGTTCAGTGCGTAGACTTAAGCCCCCGTCACACACAGCGATCTCGCTAGCGAGATCGCTGCTGAGTCACAAGTTTTGTGACGCAACAGCGATCTCACCAGTGAGATCGCTGTGTGTGACACTTATCAGCGACCGGCCTCCCTGCCAGGTATCGCTGATCGTGCTCGAATGGCCTGGACATTTTTTTGATCATTGGTCTCCCGCTGGCCAGCATGCATCGCTGTGTGTGGCAGGCGGGAGACCAGCAATCAGTGAGCTGGAGCCTGGTAACCAAGGTAAACATTGGGTTTCTAAGCGCCGCACGGCACTTAGAAACCTGATGTGTACGTTAGATTCCAGCGCGCTTTTGCAGGGAGCAGGTAACCAAGGTAATCATTGGTTTTCTAAGTGCCGCGCAGCGCTTAGAAACCCGATGTTTACCTTGGTTACCAGCCCCCTGCACCAGCGCGCTGGTATCTTAACATACACTGCGGGTAACTAAGTGACGTGCGTCACTGTCCTGATCGCTGGTGAAGCGGCCTGTTTGGCAGCTCACCAGCGATTATGTAGAGACACACCAGTGATCCCGACAAGTTCATATCGTTGTCGGGATCGCCGGTGAGTCGCTATGTGTGACGGGGCCCTTAGACTCTACATGCAGTATGATGCACAACACAATCTCTGACACACAATATGAAGGCCAGCATACAGTATTTCCATACAGTATTATAGCATCCATAAACACACCTCCATAGTATGATAGCAAACGTAAAAAAATACAAGTTCATGTACTTCCATTGCACTACTCTATTCTGTGCAGTGTTTGGACTGAGACTCGCACATCAGTAGTAATCAATTAATGAAATTGCACATGCTGCACTGAGACTCAGACACACAAGCACACTGGCTCTCTGTTGCATTATTGCATTCAAATGCAAATGTATGCGGATACAATTGAAATACAGGTACCAGGAGGTGACGCACAGGTTCACAGTGCAGTGGTGTTACATGGACTCTTAGTATAAATGAGAATTTATGGATATTGTCAGCAAAAATATCTTACAAAATTTTAATTGTACAATAAAGCATTATAATGTTAACTTCTGCAATCTGTAGATATTATTACTTTATTAACCCATTTTATCTAGAATATTGAAGTACCTCTCTCTGGTTTCTTTGAAATATGTCTGCGAACTATGCTGAGCTCCCCGAATTTTACATTGTACATAAAAATACAAAAAAAAATTTTTTTTTAAGAAAGTGGATATGTCTAACGACTACAAAATCCACAGGGATTAAATGTTCATCCCCTTCAATCTGCAAGATTTACGTTTTGCTACTGCATCTCTTCCTAAGGAAATAAAGGCAGCATGAAAAATAAACTACAAGCACCAATAGCTACATCTTCTTCTTGCCTATAGGTCTTATGCAAGATAATTGCTTTGGAAACCCACATCTCTGTGAAAAATAAGACTCTTTTGTAAAATATTCTCTCACAGCTTTTATCATAAAGTAACAACTTGCTTTTTTATTCAGTAAGTGATGATGACAAATAGTTTAGACTAGCAATAAAAGGAAAAAAAAGATGTCTGGTTATCATACAATCCTAATAATTAAGTTACACAGAAAGTGAAATATTTCACTTCACTGACTAGTTGATGACATTTTAAAGTATTTTCAAAGCATTTTTTATTTAGATAACCAATTCAGCACACAATGAGTGTTAATAAAAACTATGCGTCATAAACAGGGCAGAAGAATGATAAAGATCACATGCATCAAATTTATTGAGTTTAAACATTTTTCCTTGTAATAGTTTTGAACAATTAATTAAAACAATACTTTATGACCAACAAGATCCAAACAATCTGTCAAACTCCTCGGATAAATTTTGGACAATTTCCAACTATTTGGTTTATTTTTTACTCTGTCTAACTTTATGAAAGTGCTAGTAACTCAGCCTATTTTGTGATGCCAACAACTGCAATTTATATAGGCTACAAAACTTTTTACTCAATAGCCTGTTGATTCACACATGTACTGAACACAGCAAATAGATATATATCACAAAAAATAGAATGAATAATATATCAAATATCTATAATGAGTCCCATGGTAGGTGATATATATCTGCTGTATACTCCCTGACAAAGGATACATTCAGAAACGTGCGTCCAGGTGTGCGCCGCACCAGTGACCATGAACTGTACAGGTAATTTTTTGTCCATGCCCACACTATTCTATTTTACTCTGGAATTGTTTCACCCCAGCAGGCTTTTCATTTCTGGCTTGTATTAGCTTGTCTTATCGATATATTACAATCACAACTACTCCTTCACTGATCTTACACTATTACAATTATCCTTATTCACTTGTCTCCCCATACTTTGTACACGCTATATCCAGTCACATATTAGTTCTGCTACTTATGAATTTACACTTCTGTGGCACTTATTATGTTTTTACTTTTTCACTTGTATTGTATATAGCTTGGTCATTTGTACCTCTGACATATATAGTGTCTGCATCCAGATATGTGTATTACTATCCCAGTTATACTGTTAGTGTGATCTAATTTTAGTCATAATATCACTGTGAGGCATTTTCCTTGTGGGCCGTTTGAATTGTTTCAATAACTTGCTATTTATGCTTATATATTTTGTAATATATTTTTTCTTTTTATTTCCTTGTGGTTCGATTTTTAATATAATTTTACTTCTATTTTTAATCATGTTTCACATTTTAATTTGTTTGGGCACCTCTTTTGCATGTAGTGCTAATGCCTATTATCCTCACCAATAAAGGTATTTTATACTTAAATTTATTGTCCTACCCTCTGCTTTTTTGACCTTATGTTCGGGTACTCTCTTTTTGATTTCAGTAGCGCGTTGAAATATTGACACAGCCCCCCGAGGAAGCCCACGTGAAACGCGCGTCGGGGCTGCTCCTGGACATGCTCACTAGAAGTTATACATGGGTAAGATAAGAGTCCCTGTGTTAGCGGCCACCATTTCATGATATGTCTATTTGATTTGTTTCAACCCTCAGCACACTGGTGTGGAATGAGATAGAGAGTAGGTTGCCCGCTATTAACATTAATTCCTTTTGCACTATGCAATTTTTCTGGGATTTTTTATTGCAGATAACTAAATACAGGGTTTTGCTGTCTTTATCCCACCTGCTACATTAGTGTTGCGGTGTCCACCATACATGAGCTTTGATTAGTCATTGTCTTTTGTCTGTATTATATGGTATTTGAATCAACTATATCATATTAATAAAAATCTATTTTTTTATTCATTCGGATTTGATCTCTGTGGTTTTTTGTAGGATACTAGCGCATTGAAATATTGTGAAGGCAGCGAGACTTGCTAACCAGGTAGTACAAAAAAAATAAAAGGGCTGATGTTTCTTACATTTAGATTCCAAAAGTTTGGCAAAACTTTTTTTTCACAGAGTGCACATATATTTTATTGTGTTTTATGATAATGCAGATATGCACGAGAAATGCCACAATAAAAAGTGACTCAACCAACAGCTCTCCTTTAGTTATACACAGTTAATTAACAAAAAATTAATGTCTGCCACTCACACCCAATATATTATTGGCCCTCTGAGTATATACTGTGTAAACGATCACAGTCAAAAAGTGTCAGCTTTGCTTTTTGCTGCAGGCACTCCTGTATCGACACAGTGATTGGCAGCATAAATAAGTGTATGGGGAGTGAGTTACACTGTAGTAGATTATTTTATTCCTCCCAAGTTTGAGGATAAGAAAGTAGCAACATAATAGTATTTCTTCTTTTTTAACACAGGTCTGAATATTAATATTCAATATCTGCAAATTACAGAATATTGTGAAAAATAATTAAGTTCTTTCGACACTGCCCTCACTGCTGTCAAAAATTTAATAGGATACAAAAGGACTCATCATTTACAGTTTGCAAACAGACCAGCATAGCTGGCATGACATAGTTATGAACGAATCCATAGTAGCATGAACATAGCTTTAAAAAACGTAATACAACTTAAAACTCTGTCGCAAAACACATGAAATAGGATAAAATGATAAATTGGCTATGTATATTCAGTTTGTATTGTGACGAGCGAGCAGAAAAATAAGAAGTAGCAAGCAACTACCAAGTAGAGAAATAACTACTAGTAATGAGCCCCCTTAGTGACTGTTCTAATTTTGACCTTAATGACCAGGCAAATTTTTAAAATTTTGTCCAGTGTCAGCTCATGTGGTTATAACTCTGGAATGCTTCAAGGTATCCCAGTGATTTTGAAACAGTTTTTTTATGACACATTATACTTTCTGTTAATGGTTAGTGAATTGAGAAAGATGTGGTGTGCTCGGTGAAACAAAAACAGCAGGCATCTCCACTTCAGTAACAGCTCATGGGCTCTCACTCACCCATACTGTGGGGGGGGGGTAAACAAGTGGAGGTTCTGTGGCTGGAGACCGGTGTGAGAACACTTGCCATGGTGACAGAGGAAGAAGCAGCAGATGCGATTAATGGGACAGCCGGTGGTTGGTAAGGCCCGCTAGTTAGCATTTTAGTGCAGTGAGAGTCCCAGACTAACGCATGTTGATCACGCATGTGCCAGTTAATGCATGTAATAGTCAAATTATTGCAATTTTTGCTTCTACTGAGTTGCTTTTGAAAAGTAATCAGATAACGTGAGTTGGGTCATCCTTTGCAGTCTCAAAAAAAACCAGGCTAGGCAACCTTTGCCACCCTTACAAACTGCAGATTCGAGATTGGCCACAGCCAGAGTTGTGGCTGAGGATGCAGTGCTTGCCATGGTTGCATCACTTCGTGTTTGTGTGGCAAGCCACAACATAACCTCCTCATTTTCCTCCTATTACAGCTCCTCTGCTGACATACTCAGCTGCATGCCTCTGGGTTCAAGCCAAGTGGTATCCACAACCTTATCATCATCCTCTCTGCTCTCCCATTCCTCGCCCTGTCAGTTACAGTACCTGTCACTAAATTAACAATCAATATTGATTTTCTCAGATAGTGTGCCTGCGCCCAAACAATTTTTTAATAGGAAATGGGGCCTGGTTCTTGCACCCCAGTATTGGCCCTTACAATTTTAGTTATGAAATTTGGGCCTATTGCCTCCACCCCAATATTAGCCCAAACAATTTTGATTAGGAAATAGGGCCTGATGCCTGCACTCCAATATTAGCCCAAACAATTTTACTTAGGAAATTTGTCCTGGAGCATGCACCCCAATATTAGCTCAAATAATTTTGATTAAGAAATGGGGCCTGGTGCCTGCACCCCAATATTAGTCCTAACAATGTTTATTACGAAATGGGGCCTCCTGCCTGCACCCCAATATTAGCCCAAACTTTTTTTTATAGGAAATTGAACCTCCTGCCTGCACTCCAATGTTAGACCAAACAATTTTGAGCAGGAAATGTGGCCTGGTGCCTGCACCTCAAAAGTAACCCTAATGATTTTGATTAGGTAATAGGGCCTCCTGCCTATACCCCAATATTAGACCTTATATTTTTATTGGAAATGGGGCCTCCTGTCTGCACCCCAATATTAGCACTAACAATTTTGATTAAAAAATGAGGCCTGGGGCCTGCAACCCAATTTTAGCCCTTAACAATTTGGATTAGGAAATGAGGCCTGATGCCAGCACCCCAGTGTTAGCCCAAATGATTTTGATTAGTAAATGTTACCTCCTGAGTCCTGACTGGAACACAGTATGAGCCCAATCTATTGGGATTACGAAATGTGGACTCCTGGTTGCACAACACTATTAGCATAATCTAGTTAGATGCTGGAAGGTAGATTTCACACAGGACAGGATCCTATCTAACTATATGACAACTTGCAGGAGCAGCAAGAGCAGCCTCTTTGCACTGTTGCACTGTCAAAATGGCACCAGCAAAACAACATGTCCACTTTTTATATGGAGAGAAACATGTGACTTCGGCAGCCAATGACAGAAACCCTTGTGTCTCAACATTGTGGATGGTTTATGTGCCCTGATTGCTTGATGGAATCTACACACATTAAGTTAATAAAACAAAAATTTACACACTGCCACTCCTCTGACCTCCCACCCCCTCTCTTCATAAAACACGTGCCCCCTGCTCATTATACAGTACCACTATTCTACTCAAAGTGCTTACAAAAGCATTAATGGAAACATGATCATTTCCCAAACTGTGTCCAAATTTTGCCGACTTTGTGTAAAAATGCTCCGGAATCCGAACACGAATCTGAATGAGCTGCGTTTGTGCCAAATTTGAGATAGGCGAATATTTTCCTAACAAGTTTGCTCATCTCTACACTTAGCGCTCAACATGAGGACAAGCACTTTTGGCCAGAGATGCTACATTTTCCTGATGGAACACTTGGTGAACATTGTGGAGGCCGGAGCCGAGACCCACCCTGACACAGCACATGTGCTACCAATGCTGAGGATTGCTGGCCCTTTTTCTATCAGGGTTTCCTCCTCCTCCTACATCAGTTTCTTCAACTCCTCCTGCTTTTCCTCATCATCCATCGTCAATGTGCTATCTAAGAGCACATCATACACATCATCCAGAAGCTGAAAGCTCTTCAGCACTACCTCATCGAAGCGCCAGCAAGCTCTCCTGAAGAAAATTTGTCTAGGAGACAAACTGCCCATGGCGGCAGAGATGCTGAAAGGAATAACAGACCAGACAGATTTGGGGTTCTTGTGGCTAAAACTACAACCAGGCATTGTGTGTGATTGTGTGATAATGATGGTAACATGGTGGTGGCTGTGATATTGGGCAAGCTCACATATGTACCATGCTTGTTCCACATGCTTAACTTGGTAGTTTCTGAAAACCTACCCAGATTTGTCAAAGCTTCTGGTCAAGGTATGCCACATCAGCATCATTTCCGCAGGTCAGTTAAAGCTGCCACCACTCTGGCAGTGCTGAAGCAGTGTATGCAGGTGCCAGGTCACAGACTGGTGTGTGACTTCACCACATGCTTTAACCCCACACACTGCAAATGCTGGCAAGGCTTTGTAAGTAGCAGAGGCCAGTTATGGAATACCAGTTCCAACAATTCCATCTGTATTTTTGTCAGCCTCCACACATAACATCTGAAGAGTGTGAATGGGTGTCTGACATTTGTGCGGTGCTCCAAGATTTTCAGGAGACCACAAAGATGGTGAGCAATTATGATGCCATCATCAGTAGCACAATAATCCTGCTTTGCTTACTTAAACAGTCGCTGCTGACAGTTAAACATGAAGCTTTGCAGGCAGACCAGGTGGAGACAGAGGAAGACATGAGACAGTTAGATACAATCCAGCCTCATCTCATCTGCTCAGCACAGATTGGGTAACAATGAGGAGGTAGAGGCTGAAAAAGAGGAGGAGGAACAGGAGTTGTCTGATAGCACAAAAGAGGCTAGTATCTATACAAGCTTTGTCCCGTCTCTCCTACATGCATGGGCTGGGGAGGAGAATGAGGAGGAAGAGAAAGAGGAGATGGAGAGTACTCATCATGGTGGAGACAGCTTCTCTATTCATTTATTCCTCAGCATCATTAAAAAGCGGCGGTGAGTAGTTAACAGCCGACGTTAAAAGGTTTATCAGTGGTCGTTAAGGGGTTAAAGAGGTTTACCACCATACTTGTATTTACAGAAAGTGTCAGCATTCCACACAAGAGGGAATATGACAATAAACAATTTTAGGTTATATTGAGATGCTGTCTGTAGTACACAGTTGTGTGGTGTCCAAACCCCCACGAAACAGGATTCGTTTGTATGCTCCAGTAGGGCCATAGACTTTAATGTTGCCAACACAGTGAACGAGTGCTCTATTGTGCAACATTTTAAGGTGCGTGAGCCTACTGGTGGCCAACACTGAGACATAGTTGACTGCGTCTAGGTGTTTATCTCCAGTAAGCCTACATGCCTGAAAATGATGCACGACAGAGCACACATTCCCCCTGTCAGCACCATTATAGTTTATGGCCCCACTGGTGCATACACACAAATCCTGTTATGCAGGGGTCTTGGACACAAGCTCCAACTGGGCCAACAAATGAGTGGCTGAATGCAATGTGAAAGCACTTTAAGTTTTTTATACAGTATGTTGTACATTGTACTTCTGTCACATCAAACAGCTTTTTATAAAATCTTTCTAGGTCAGGATTCTTGGTGTAACCGTATATCAATATATTTTATAGATGAAAATTCTTTACTTATCAGCTATACTACAGCCATCATCGGTTTAGAAGAAATGTATAAATTATATTTATAAAAATTTGATGAATGAAATGAAAGCATGTGACCACCTACCCACACACCTTGGAAGAGGTGTACTCCACACTCTCCGGCCTCCTCCCAGGCAAGTAAGTCTATTAGCACCCTCCAAACGGTATCCAGGGAAACAGGAAAATGTTAGACTGTCTCCAACACCAAAGTGGAAGCCTATTCTTCTACTAAATGCAGGAACCCCTGGATCATCACAAGGCTCCAGGTCATATTCTACGTAAAGCAGAAAATCAGAAAAAAACAGCAGTGATTGGAAAAAGATCAATTAACGAAAGAAAATTAAGGACACTTTTGTATATTAAAAAAGGAAGCGCTCATAAGCAACATACAGTAAGTCTATAAATACCTTCTTTTTGTTCTGAGAAATTGGCCAGATAAAAAAATCAATATAACTGTTAAACAAGTAAAACAGAACACATTTTCAGCATTGAGCTTCTTTAATTTTATTTTCTATATAATTGGCACTGCTCATGTCACCTTCTGATAAACTTCAGTGGCATGAAATTTAAATAAGTAAGATCAAGAGACATAACTGACTACCAAGTTATCATATATTTCCAGATATTTTTTATTTATGCTTACAAAATGTATTTTTCTAACCTTTTGTGAGCTAAAACATTGTAGAATCCTGCTAATAGATATCAAATAGTTGAGTGATAAATAGAGATGAGTATATCGGGCAAAATTTGAAATTGCTTGTTTGTGCATTTCTGCTACTCACTTCCACTTGTCCGATCCTCGCAACATCTTCTGATTCCACAACGCTCACACTGGACTCCTTCTCTTCAAGTGAACGGCAGTTCATGGTGTAATGACGTCACAATGTCATTCATGACCTTTGACATGCATATGCAGAGTGCTCTTAGGGATTCCAGCATAAGCGGCAGGAGATCATAAGGTGCGGCGAAGACCAGACTGATGGCAGTCCATAGCACTCTATGGAGAACAATGGCAGCTGAACAATCTCTTACAGATTGCTCACTGAGCACTGTTAAAGCACTATGCCTGTGAAAACAGGCTATTATTTGTCAGCTGATCTGAAAACAAGTTGCTATTTGGCAGTCTCTTTGTGCTGCTGGTCAGTTCATGTAAAGGAAACTAAACTGGAATCATCTTTCCTCGTGACAGCTGCAGCCCTGGTGACATCCGTTATATACAACCATTAAATTTCCATAGACAAGAATTGAAAGTAGTATGGGTTTTATTAAAACTCTAAATTATTATTATTATTTATTTATTTATATAGCGCCATTAATTCCATGGTGCTGTACATGAGAAGGGGGGATTAAACATGAAATTGTCATAGGATTCTTACTTTGACACTAGTCAGCTCATGAAATTTCTTATCAGTCTGATAGCAAGTGCTATCACTGTGAAGTGGAAATGTCTAGGCATAACAATAACTAGTCTGTGGCTATGCAAACTTATATACATAAGACTTCAATGATCTATGCTTTCTGACACCTTAAGGGGGTTTTACACATAGCGATATCGCTAGCAATATCGCTAAAACGTCACTGATTTTGTGACGTTATAGCGATATTGCTAGCGATATCGCTATGTGTGATACTTACCTCCTACCGGCTCCCCCGCTATCCGTCGCTGATTGCGCGAGATCGGGAGGCTCCATTTCTCGTCGTCTGCTTCCTGTTGGGCTTCCTGCTGTGTGAGACGAGCGACGCTGGACGCAGGCGGGAGGACGCCAGGATCGCTGGGTGTGAAAGGTGAGTATCGTGCGCTGTGTCGCTGCTGCATCGCTGTGAGATCTTTCTGTGTGAAAGCTCACTAGCGATCATTTAGCAATGCACCAGCGATCCTGACCGGGCCATATCGCTGGTCGGATCGCTGGTGCATCGCTAAATGTAAAAGGGCCTTTATAGATAACTGCCAACAATTGTCATTCTTTATAATACTCTTAGCATAAACTAATCAATGCTCACCAGGTACACCCCAAAAGACCTTCTGATTTGGAGATGTAGTGATCTAGTCATCTAGCGAATACAGTTTGGTCCTTGTTAAAGACACTTACTGCATGCTGGAGATTCAAATTTGGTTAATTACTCAAATTTGACAGGAATATTTGATAAATGTTGAATTAAATGTTTCTAATTATGCTTTGTGGTGTTTCCAGGATGTAAAATAAAAACAATTAATACTCACCTCACCACTCACCTGTCCTGTTCACCCTACAGCTTGCCATCTAATCCTTCACTCCTTTTTGCCTTCCCAGATGATGTGCATCCTATTTAACCTGATTATCTCTACACTGGGGCTTCTGACAATGATTAGAGCTCTGACGCCCTTGTGTACCATGCTATCGCGCAGCCCATGTGCACAGCCCAAGGTCTAGTCAGCACCCTGAGGGCACATGTTGTATACTGAGATGGCACAGCACAATACACTGCGTGCAGAATTATTAGGCAAATTGTATTTGAGAGGATTCTTTTTATTATTGAACAACAACTATGTTCTCAATCAACCCAAAAGACTCATAAATATCAAAGCTTAATATTTTTGGAAGTTGGAGTGGGTTTTTTTAGATTTGGCTATCTTAGGAGGATATCTGTTTTTATCAGGTAACTATTACAGTGCAGAATTATTAGGCAACTTAATAAAAACCAAATATATACCCATCTCACTTGTTTATTTTCACCAGGTAAACCAATATAACAACACAAAATTTAGAAATAAACATTTCTGACATTCAAAAACAAAAAAAAATCAGTGACCAATATAGCCACCTTTATTTACAATGACACTCAAAAGTCTTCCATCCATAGATTCTGCCAGTTGCTTGATCTGTTTACATTGCGTGCAGCAGCCACCACAGCCTCCCAGACACTGTTCCGAGAGGTGTACTGTTTTCCCTCCCTGTAGATCTCATATTTTATGAAGGACCACATGTTCTCTATAGGGTTCAGATCAGGTGAACAAGGGGGCCATGTCATTATTTTTTCTTCTTTTAGACCTTTACTGGCCAGCCACGCTGTGGAGTATTTGGATGCATGTGATGGAGCATTGTCCTGCATGAAAATCATGTTTTTCTTGAATGATACCGACATCTTCCTGTACCACTGCTTGAAGAAGGTGTCTTCCAGAAACTGCCAGTAGGTCTGGGAGTTGAGCTTCACTCCATCTTCAACCCAAAAAGGTCCAACAAGTTCATCTTTGATGATACCAGCCCATACCAGTACCCCACCTCCACCTTGCTGGCATCTGAGTCAGAGTGGAGCTCTCTGCTCTTTACTGATCCAGCCTCGGGCCCATCCATCTGGCCCATCAAGAGTCACGCTCATTTTATCAGTCCATAAAACCTTAGAAAAATCAGTCTTAAGATATTTCTTGGCCAAGTCTTGACGTTTTATCTTATGTTTCTTGTTCAAAGGTGGTCATTTTTCAGCCTTCCTTACCTTGGCCATGTACCTGAGTATGGCACACCTTGTGCTTTTTGATACTTCAGTAACGTTGCAGCTCTGAAATATGGCAAAACTGGTGGCAAATGACATCTTGGCAGCTTCACACTTGATTTTCCTCAATTCATTGGCAGTTTTTTGCGCCTTTTTTTGCCAACACGCTTCTTGCGACCCTGTTGGATATTTGCCATGAAACAATTGATTGTTCAGTGATCACACTTCAAAAGTTTAGCAAGTTAAAGACTGCTGCATCCCTCTGCAAGACATGTCACAATTTTTGACTTTTCAGAGTCCGTCAAATCTTTCTTCTGACCCATTTTGCCAATTGGAAAGGAAGTTGCCTAATTATTGAGCACACCTTATATAGGGTGTTGATGTCATTAGGCCACACCCCTTCTCATTACAGAGATGCAAATCACCTGATTTACATAATTGGCAGTTGGCTTTCAAGCCTATATGGCTTGCAGTAGGACAACATGTATAAAAAGGATGATGTGATCAAAATCCTCATTTGCCTAATAATTCTGCACACAGTGTATGACATCAGAAGTCTGCTCATCACCGGAAGCCACAGTACATTTTGAAGCAGGCTAAATAGGATGTGCGTGATGGGGGAATGTGAAAATGAGAGGCACCATAGACTGGTGAGGTTAGCATTATTTTTTTACTTTTTGTCAGCCTTCTACAGTTCAGTAAAATGGTAGACAGCTGGCCACCAGTTTCGTGAACTAGTGAATTGCGAATTACAAAAAAAATTGAGAATTCAATTTTACTCAAACATATTTTTCCTGCTTTCAACATAAAAATGTCAAGAACTAATGTAACTGCTCACGTCTTGCCAAATGTACAAATGTATCCTATCCTATATATCCAAACCTTTGACAGGTGTCATTATCATAAGATCACCACTGTACTGTACTTAGATGCAATGTGTCAGATGGATTTTCTGATTAAATCTGAGAACAGAATAATGTAAGCCTCAGGACCCGTACCCAGATAATTGTCACTTATTTACCTGTGTTTTCTTTTTTGCAATTCAGGACTAGGTCTCATGTGCAGTTCGTTCAGGCTAATCTGTGTAACCCCCTACATTACTGAATATTTAGGTGTAAAACCATCTAGATATGTAGTTGCTCATTTTTTGGTGAATATGATAATTTCAATTATAGTCATTTATGGCTCTCATGTGCTTTGCCCTATTGGAGCTAGACCTACAGTTGTGGCCAAAAGTATTGACACCCCTGCAATTCTGTCAGATAATACTCAGTTTCTTCCTGAAAATTATTGCAAACACAAATTCTTTGGTATTATTACCTTCATTTAATTTGTCTTAAATGAAAAAACACAAAAAGAATTGTCCTAAAGCCAAATTTGATATAATTCCACACCAAACATAAAAAAGAGGGTGGACAAAAGTATTGGCACTGTTTGAAAAATCATGTGATGCTTCTCTAATTTGTGTAATTAACAGCACCTGTAACTTACCTGTGGCACCTAACAGGTGTTGGCAATAACTAAATCACACTTGCAGCCAGTTGACATGGATTAAAGTTGACTCCACCTCTGTCCTGTGTCCTTGTGTGTACCACATTGAGCATGGAGAAAAGAAAGAAGGCCAAAGAACTGTCTGAAGACTTGAGAAACCAAAGTGTGAGGAAGCATGAGCAATCTCAAGGCTACAAGTCCATCTCCAAAGACCTGAATGTTCCTGTGTCTACCATGCACAGTGTCATCAAGAAGTTTAAAGCCCATGGCACTGTGGCTAACCTCCCTAGATGTGGACGGAAAAGAAAAATTGACAAGAGATTTCAACGCAAGATTGTGCGGATGTTGGATAAAGAACCTCGACTAACATCCAAACAAGTTCAAGCTGCCCTGCAGTCCGAGGGTACAACAGTGTCAACCCGTACTATCCGTCGGCATCTGAATGAAAAGGGACTGTATGGTAGGAGACCCAGGAAGACCCCACTTCTTACCCCGAGACATAAAAAAGCCAGGCTGGAGTTTGCCAAAACTTACCTGAAAAAGCCTAAAACGTTTTGGAAGAATGTTCTCTGGTCAGATGAGACAAAAGTAGAGCTTTTTGGGCAAAGGCTTCAACATAGAGTTTACAGGAGAAAAAAAGAGGCATTCAAAGAAAAGAACATGGTCCCTACAGTCAAACATGGCGGAGGTTCCTTGTTGTTTTGGGGTTGCTTTGCTGCCTCTGGCACTCGACTGCTTGACCGTGTGCATGGCATTATGAAGTCAGAAGACTACCAACAAATTTTGCAGCATAATGTAAGGCCCAGTGTGAGAAAGCTGGGTCTCCCTCAGAGGTCATGGGTCTTCCAGCAGGACAATGACCCAAAACACATTTCAAAAAGCACTAGAAAATGGTTTGAGAAAGCACTGGAGACTTCTAAAGTGGCCAGCAATGAGTCCAGACCTGAATCCCATAGAACACCTGTGGAGAGATCTAAAAATGGCAGTTTGGAGAAGGCACTCTTCTAATATCAGGGACCTGGAGCAGTTTGCCAAAGAAGAATGGTCTAAAATTCCAGCAGAGCATTGTAAGAAACTCATTGATGGTTACCGGAAGCGGTTGGTCGCAGTTATTTTGGCTAAAGGTTGTGCAACCAAGCATTAGGCTGAGGGTGCCAATACTTTTGTCTGGCCCATTTTTGGAGTTTTGTGTGAAATGATCAATGTTTTGCTTTTTGCTTCATTCTCTTTTGTGTTTTTTCATCTAAGACAAATTAAATTAAGATAATAATACCAAAGAATTTGTGTTTGCAATCATTTTCAGTAAGAAACTGAGTATTATCTGACAGAATTGCAGGGGTGTCAATACTTTTGGCCACAACTGTACTTATGCTTTTTAGATTGTCTACTATAGCAAACCTTCTCTATCTTCAACCATCTAGCAAATGTCTTGCGTCAATACATTTTTAATTTGGCCTTACCGATAATTTTCTTACCTAAAAATGTAATGTTAAATCCTTCATATGAGATAGAAAAATCTGATATAAAACGAAGCTGAGCTGTGAAATTTCCAAAAAGTCCAGCTTTTATAGTGGGTGGTAGAACTGAACCCGTCAGTCTGGCCACAGGATGAGTAAAACTGCCATCCTCAGTTATCAACAGATAGTCATGAGAACTTTCGAGGTGAAAGGTATGAAATACCAGTTGGACACCTGAAAAAAAACAAGACAAAAGTATTGAAATGCATCAGTCTGCAATGAAGATGTATATGCTAAGCATCATTTGGAAATCAACTTTAGATTCTGTCTTTCAGCATATTGCAGAATTTCAATTTACTCATGTCTTTCAATTCAAGCATCACAATAGGCTTTAAAGTGAACCCTCCTGCTAAACTCATATTTGCCATGTGAGAATGCTGCTGGGTGGTGCAGTTGCTGGGGCAATATGAGCAAGAATAATCAATATGCCATAATGCAATCACAGAGGGGGATGGCCTGCTTCACTGTTCTAGAAATGGTGATGTATTTTGTACATGTTCCATCTGATATGTGATCAAACCTTATTTTTTCTGCACCACATAGTGGGAGTCCCTAATTCTAAAACAGAAAGTTTTTTGGGAGATAAATATTTATCTTCTGTGTATATTAAATGACAATACATAAAATGGATGACATACCTTTTCCATGAGATACTTCAATTGTCCAGGTGCAATTTAAAGAATTAGGGTAGAAGTCAGGAAAACCTGGAGAAAGCATTGTCCCACTCCTTCCATGAATATATCCACCGCATAATGCTTTAAAAAATAGTAATAATAATAATTTAAAAAAATGTTGCTCCTATAACGTAAATAAAACTAGACATGTGGTCTCTTAATAAATTGTAATCGTGATGTTAGTCAACGAGACCTACGCCAATCATTAAATTAATTAAAGTAAAACAAGTTAATAATTAACAAAAATCAATTAAAAAACATGCTAATGATGCAATTGGACTTCAGCACAGCATGACTTGTCTGACTTGTCTGACTCTTAAGCTTTTCTTTTGCCCTGGGGGCAGGAAAGCCCAGCTACTCCTCTGCCAGGAGGCGGCTATTTTGGGTCATCTGCGTAAAGCAAATTATTTTAGAAGTTCACCAACTACTATAATTGCTACACATTGTGTTGCTAGTCAACATGAATACATTATATGTTATTTACTTTAATTAGATGACTTTTACATAATACATCCCTTCTTCTTTGAGGCTAAGCTCAACCTCTAATTAATTACAATTTAAAACCATTTATTAACGTTATCGCTTTGCTACAATCGGATTCTACCAAATCTGACTGCATGCAACAAAAATAAGAGCCTCTCTTTTCCAATAATCTTTATTGGTATTTTACAATTTTTGAAGGGTATGGGTAAAATAAAGAAACCTATTTACATTTATAAACATAAATATACGCTTTTTTAACTTGACACATGTGGTTTTTAATATGATAGAATAATGTAACTTTCCCAGAAGAGGTGGACCGAGGAAGCAAAGGCTAAACTGCCTTCCTGAATTATTCATACGGAAATGTTATTCTTTATTTATGAAGCATGCTCATGAACATTCACAGTATAAAAGAAATTACCAAGTGGTCCCTTGGACAAACAGATTTTTGTTCGCATAGAGTCTTTTCCATTTCCTTGCTAATACATTCCGTAAAGTGATTCCATTGTACAACAGGGAGTTAAATTCTTTCAATCGTACAGATAACATGGGAATGTAGACAGATAATACTTAGGAGATTGAGAATATGATTTTTAGATGACTGAATCACCTGACTTTGATGATCTTGCAAAACTGAAATTTACTTTAGTTTTCCAATTTAGTAACGAAAATCTTATTTTTATTGAGTGAAAAATAACAAACCTCTATGAATAAAACACATTTTCTATTTTAGTTATATTGGGGTTGTTTACTTAAAAATAGAATCTATGCACTTATGAATAGGTTACAAGCGCGGTCATGTCAAAGAAGACAGCCTGCAAGAATTAATACTGAAAGCCAACAAATGTCAGCATTAGAAGCCCAGTGAGGAAAGCTTGCAGATGTTAGTGGTCAGCATATATCAGTGTCAGAGACCTGTAAAACTGTTGACAGCCTGTAGGCCTTCATAGGTCCTAGTTGATGACAGAAGTCTAAACCTGCCAGTGTCAGAGGATTTGGAACAGTGCCGACAAGGCCGAAAACCTGCATGTGTCTCGATCACTTGATATCAAGATTTGGATGCCAAATTATTTATATTCATGCAACAGTTAACCAAGTATGAAAGGATTAAAATAATGTACCTTATTTTCTTTTCTTTTAGATTACATGGTCATTACATAACACAATAACACAACTTACCATCACAGCTAGGTAATGCATGGTTCCATTGGTGATTCTTTTCACAAACTAATGGTTCATCGTCACTCAAAATATATCCAGCATCACACGTAAAAGTCACAGAAGAGCCAATACCAAAGTGCTTTCCATGACGGTGACCATTTACCGGTATGCCTGGGTCAAGGCATGAATCCACTTCTAAAGTAACACCTAAGATATATACAGATTCATAAATTAAGAGGGGAATAATAATAAAACTCACAATGCCCTCATAACATATAAATAAATATAAATAATAAATATAGTATTAGTAAATATATAAACTGTCGAGCAAAAGGGTAACAATGTTTTGAATGTTTGACTTTGCGCTTCATAATTCACCATCTACTTCTGCAAAACAGTAACAATGCAGAGGCATGACAAGAATCTGCATAACTAATCATATGCAAAATAGTTGCAAGTCTAATTTATGTATGGGACTGTCTGTAAAACGATGGTAGTTTCACATGTGAAGAAGTAGTGGATGGTGAAGTATGGAGCCTGGAAGTCTAAGGTTCAAAATATTGTTACCCTTCTGATCATCAGTGTATGTATATATATATATATATATATATAGTGGCATGGTGACTGGTCATGTGATTGATGGGTGGTATGTATCACAGAGGTGGGTGGCCATGTGATGGAAGTCTGGGCCTGATTTGCTCAGCAGATCTACTGCTGACAGTTTTTGCTATACATTGGGAGGCTTCCAGGTGACTTGGAGAGATGGGTGGGTCCAGTCACCTATATACCCACCCAAGGAGGGGTTTCTGAATATCCAAGATGAAACCTGTATGTGGTTATGTGTTTGAGGACCTGCGGTGATGTCACGCTCACCTGACTAGCCATGTGATAGGTACCTGGGAATGGTTAGAGCTATGTAATGGAGGTGTGTTTGGCTCGTGTGGCAGTACTGGCTAGTCTGAGCCAGAGGAAGGAGGCCTGTGAGATATCTCCGGAGTGGGCGGTCTGACAGCCGTGAGTGATACTGACCAGGGTCAGTGAGAAGTGGATATGGGATACCTCTGAGGATAAAAGGCATCCGGGAACCTTTGTGGCTGACACCAACAGGTAACAGACAGGATTCCTTAGTATGCTGACCGGGGTCAGTGAGGGACTGTGGAGACGCTGTAAAGCTGATTGTTTAATAGACATTGTACTGGCAGTGCATGTTACTAAGTTCTTAAGGAGCGATTTATGGTGTACTTAATAAACCGAATGGACTTTTTTTTAACCCTAAGTGTTCTGGTGTCTACCTCAAATGACCAGCCAAGTTAGTACTCCCCATCCGGGAACCTTTGTGGTCGACACCAACAGGCAATGGACAGGAATCCGTGGTATGCTGACCGGGGTCAGTGAGGGACTGTGGAGATGCTGTAAAGCTGATTGTTTCATGGGCATTGTACTGGCGGCTGCATGTTACTAAGTTGCCGAGGAGCGATTTATGGTGTACTTAATAAACCAAATGCACTTTTTTAACCCTAGGAGTTCAAGTATCTACATCAAACGACCAGCCAAATGAGAACCCCCATCCACAAATAGTGTGGGAAGTTACTATATATATATATATATGTATATATATACAGTGCCTACAAGTAGTATTCAACCCCCTGCAGATTTAGCAGGTTTACACATTCGGAATTAACTTGGCATTGTGACATTTGGACTGTAGATCAGCCTGGAAGTGTGAAATGCACTGCAGCAAAAAAGAATGTTATTTCTTTGTTTAATTTTTTTTTAAATTGTGAAAAGTTTATTCAGAGGGTCATTTATTATTCAACCCCTCAAACCACCAGAATTCTGTTTGGTTCCCCTAAAGTATTAAGAAGTATTTCAGGCACAAAGAACAATGAGCTTCACATGTTTGGATTAATTATCTCTTTTTCCAGCCTTTTCTGACTATCTAAGACCCTCCCCAAACTTGTGAACAGCACTCATACATGGTCAACATGGGAAAGACAAAGGAGCATTCCAAGGCCATCAGAGACAAGATTGTGGAGGGTCACAAGGCTGGCAAGGGGTACAAAACCCTTTCCAAGGAGTTGGGCCTACCTGTCTCCACTGTTGGGAGCATCATCCGGAAGTGGAAGGCTTATGAAACTACTGTTAGCCTTCCACGGCCTGGACAGCCTTTGAAAGTTTCCTCCCGTGCCGAGGCCAGGCTTGTCCGAAGAGTCAAGGCTAACCCAAGGACAACAAGGAAGGAGCTCCGGGAAGATCTCATGGCAGTGGGGACATTGGTTTCAGTCAATACCATAAGTAACGTACTCCACCGCAATGGTCTCCGTTCCAGACGAGCCCGTAAGGTACCTTTACTTTCAAAGCGTCATGTCAAGGCTCGTCTACAGTTTGCTCATGATCACTTGGAGGACTCTGAGACAGACTGGTTCAAGGTTCTCTGGTCTGATGAGACCAAGATCGAGATCTTTGGTGCCAACCACACACGTGACGTTTGGAGACTGGATGGCACTGCATACGACCCCAAGAATACCATCCCTACAGTCAAGCATGGTGGTGGCAGCATCATGCTGTGGGGCTGTTTCTCAGCAAGGGGCCTGGCCATCTGGTCCGCATCCATGGGAAGATGGATAGCACGGCCTACCTGGAGATTTTGGCCAAGAACCTCCGCTCCTCCATCAAGGATCTTAAGATGGGTCGTCATTTCATCTTCCAACAAGACAACGACCCAAAGCACACAGCCAAGAAAACCAAGGCCTGGTTCAAGAGGCAAAAAATCAAGGTGTTGGAGTGGCCTAGTCAGTCTCCTGACCTTAACCCAATTGAAAACTTGTGGAAGGAGCTCAAGATTAAAGTCCACATGAGACACCCAAAGAACCTAGATAACTTGGAGAAGATCTGCATGGAGGAGTGGGCCAAGATAACTCCAGAGACCTGTGCCGGCCTAATCAGGTCTTATAAAAGACGATTATTAGCTGTAATTGCAAACAAGGGTTATTCCACAAAATATTAAACCTAGGGGTTGAATAATAATTGACCCACACTTGTATGTTTAAAATTTATTAAAATTTAACTGAGCAACATAACTTTTTGGTTTGTAAGATTTATGCATCTGTTAATAAATCCTGCTCTTGTGTGAAGTTTGAAGGCTCTAACTTATTTGCATCTTATCAAACATGCTAAATCTGCAGGGGGTTGAATACTACTTGTAGGCACTGTATATATGAACAGTATATATATATATATATATACACATCACAACATTGTACTGATTTTGTTTTCTAAGAAAGACAAATTAATGAAAATAGGTTTTTATTTTAATTAATCCTAGATGTTCTGCAAATGTTGTCAAGCACAAGAGGCTCTTTTACATGGACTCTTAGGTAACTCTATATATCCTATTGCTTCTTCTTTGTAATGCCTTACATAGATATTAGGTGCACCTGTTTGCATAAAATAGATAAAACTCTTTGTGAAGCAACACCATGTGCAATATGTGGGAGTGAGATGTCTTCTTATAGCCAATTTCCATTTTTTATTTATTTTTTTACTACCCCAATTACTTTCTTCTGTCAACAAGTCAATTCTGGATTTGTTAAGAGGTTTACACTTACCATTGAATAGGCAAAATATACTTTCTGGATTTTTTTTAGCATACTAAGATGTTGCAAGCTAAACAGTTGTATAAATCAGAACAAACCAAATAACACATGATATAAACAAAAGCCTAATCAATCATGAGAAGATATTAACATATCATTCCATTAAAAATCTAGCTTGCAATCCATGAGCTGTAAATGCATAATAATAATAAAAATAATAATAATTTTATTTCTATAGCGCTGACATATTTCGCAGCACTTTAGATTTCAGAGGGGACTTGGACAGACGATAGACATTACAGCATAGCAATAATCACATAGATCATAACAGATACCATATATACTATAATTAAATAGGTGTTCCTTGAGTTAATGATACCTTCATTCATTATTCAAACATATATTGTGCTGTCACATTTTATAATAGACTAGTATTAAAAATATTCTGTTTATGAAATATGCTTTACTGAAAGGCCTGCATACTAGGTGATATACAACCAAACAAAAATACAGAAAGAAATTTAACTTATTAAAAGCAAAGTTCTAAAAAGGTTTTTTTTTCAAATGCAAAAAAAGTTATGCATTTTTTGCATGAATTAATAGTACAGATGTGTGTAAGAAAGTTTGCACTACATCTTTTTTGGGGAAAGATGCCATTGTCTCCATTTATCTTCCTGAACTTATAGGTGCTAGAATGGTATAGGTTCACCTGTGTTTCCATCAGTATATGATAAGAAGACTGGAGGCTCCTGTCTTCTTATCATCTACTGCCACAGCGCAGGTGAACCTATACCATTGTAGCACCTTCGATTCCTTTCTCGTAGGTCTAACATAGTAACATAGTAACAAAGCTAGCAAGGCCGAAAAAAGACATTTGTCCATCCAGTTCAGCCTTTATTCCATCAAAATAAATCCCCAGATCTACGTCCTTCTAAAAACCTAATAACTGTAAGATACAATATTGTTATGCTCCAGGAAGAAATCCAGGCCTCTCTTGAACCCCTCGACTGAGTTCTCCATCATCACCTTCTCAGGCAAGGAATTCCAGATTCTCACTGCCCTAACAGTTAAGAATCCTCTTCTATGTTGGTGGAAACACCTTCTCTCCTCCAGATGCAGAGAATGCCCCCTTGTGAGCGTCAACTTTTTGGGTATAAACAGATCCTTGGAGAGATATTTGTATTGTCCCCTTATATACTTATACATGGTTATTAGATCGCCCCTCAGTCATCTTTTTTCAAGACTAAATAATCCTAATTTTGCTAATCTCTCTGGGTATTGTAGTTCCCCCATCCCCTTTATTAATTTTGCCCTCCTTTGTACGCGCTCTACACTGGGTGCAGAATTATTAGGCAAATGAGTATTTTGATCACATCATCCTTTTTATACATGTTCTCCTACTTCAAGCTGTATAGGCTTGAAAGCCAACTGCCAATTATGTAAATCAGGTGATTTGCATCTCTGTCATGAGGAGGGGTGTGGTCTAATGACATCAACACCCTATATAAGGTGTGCTTAATTATTAGGCAACTTCCTTCCTTTGGAAAAATGGTTCCGAAGAAAGATTTGACGGACTCTGAAAAGTCAAAAATTGTGACATGTCTTGCAGAGGGATGCAGCAGTCTTGAAATTGCCAAACTTTTTAAGCGTGATCACCGAACAATCAAGCGTTTCATGAAAAATATCCAACATGGTCGCAAGAAGCGTGTTGATATAAAAAGGCGCAAAATAACTGCCCATGAATTGAGGAAAATCAAGCGTGAACCTGCCAAGATGCCATTTGCCACCAGTTTTGCCATATTTCAGAGCTGCAACGTTACTGGAGTATCAAAAAGCTCAAGGTGTGCCATACTCAGGGACATGGCCAAGCTAAAAAAAGGCTGAAAAACGACCACCTTTCAACAAGAAACATAAGATAAAATGTCAAGACTGAGCCAAGAAATATCTTAAGACTGATTTTTCTAAGGTTTTATGGACTGATGAAATGAGAGCGACTCTTGATTAGTAAAGGGCAAAGAGCTCCACTCCGACTCAGACGCCAGCAAGGTGGAGGTGGGGTACTAGTATGGGCTGGTATCATCAAAGATGAACTTGTGGGACCTTTTCGGGTTGAGGATGGAGTGAAGCTCAACTCCCAGACCAACTGGCAGTTTCTGGAAGACACCTTCTTCAAGCAGTGGCACAGGAAGAAGTCGGTATCGTTCAAGAAAAATATGATTTTTATGCAGGACAATGCTCCATCACATGCATCCAAATACTCCACAGCATGGCTGGCCATTAAAGGTCTAAAAGAAGAAAAAATAATGACATGGCCCCCTTGTTCAAATGATCTGAACCCCTTAGAGAGCCTGTGGTCCCTCATAAAATGTGAGATCTACAGGGAGTGAAAACATTACACCCTCCGAATAGTGTCAGGGAGGCTGTAGTGGCTGCGGCACGCAATGTTGATTGTAAACAGATCAAGCAACTGACAGAATCTATGGATGGAAGACTTTTGAGTGTCATTGTAAAGAAAGGTGGCTATATTGGTCATTGATTTTTTTTGTTTTGTTTTTGAATGTCAGAAATGTTTATTTCTAAATTTTGTGTTTACCTGGTGAAAATAAACAAGTGAGATGGGTATAGATTTGGTTTTTATTAAGTTGCCTAATAATTCTGCACTGTAATAGTTACCTGCACAAACAGATATCCTCCTAAGATAGCAAAATCTAAAAAAAAAACCCACTCCAACTTCCAAAAATATTAAGCTTTGATATCTATGAGTCTTTTGGGTTGATTGACTACATAGCTGTTATTCAATAATAAAAAGAATCCTCTTAAATACAACTTGCCTAATAATTCTGCACACGGTGCAGTTCTATTATACCCTTTCTGAGCACCGGTGCCAAAATTGTACACAGTACTCTATGTGCGGTCTAACCAGGGATTTGTCCAGAGGCAGTGTAATGCTCTCATCATGTGTATCCAGACCTCTTTTAATGCACCCCATGATCCTGTTTGTTTTGGCAACTGCTGCCTGGCACTGACTGTTCCAGGTAAGTTTATTATTAACTAGGATCCCCAAGTCCTTCTCCATGTCAGATTTACCCAGTGGTTTCCCGTTCAGTGTGTAATGGTGACATTGATTCCTTCTTCTCATGTGTATAACTTTACATTTATCATTGTTAAACCGCATCTGCCACCTTTCGGTCCAAGTTTCCAAGTTATCCAGATCCATCTGTAGCATAATACCATCTTCTCTTGTATAGACTGCTTTAAATAGTTTTGTATCATCTACAAATATTGATATTTTACTGTGTAAACCTTCTACCAGATCGTTAATAAATATGTTTACGAGAATAGGTCCCAACACCGACCCCTGCCGTACTCCACTGGTCACAGCGACCCAGTTAGAGAATATACCATTTAAAACCACCCTCTGATTTCTATCACTAAGCCAGTTACTTACCCATTTACACACATTTTCCCCCAGACACAGCATTCTCATTTTGTGTACCAACCTCTTGTGTGACACAGTATCAAACGCTTTGGAAAAATCAAGATATACCATGTCCAATGACTCACCTTGGTCCAGTCTATAGCTTACCTCTTCTTAAAAGCTGATTAGATTGGTTTGACAGGAGCAATTCCTCATAAACCCATGCTGTGTGTGGCAGCTTATGCTTTTTTCAGTGGTTGTATGTACAGGACCTTATTAGGGGAGCGCGATAGTGAGCATTCTTATCAACATCTTTTTCCTCCAGCAAAATGGCGGTGACACTTGCTCAGAAGCAACTAGGGGCAAGCAATAGATGCTACTGCACATGCACTGCTGCCGGTGCCATTTTGGTGTAGGAAAAAAATTTGGCTGCAGTGGTGGCGCTTGTGCAGTTGCATCTATCAGTAAGAGCTGGATGCTACGGCACAGGCACCATTTTGCTGGATGTAATTTTTTTTTCTAAATCCACATTATTTCAAGCAGTTTGTCATATAGGTGGCAGGTAATTGAAAGATCAGTGACCTTTCATAAGCCATACAAATGAATATGTAAGTTGAGCACCACAGAGAGATCCCCCAGAATGCCCCAGAGCACAAGAATCTCATAAGCTGAAAACAATAAATACAGATTAAACAACAATCTCAGGATAGATTTCATCAACCCAAGTATCATTTTAATTAGTATAACGGCATGAACCTGACAGTGTCTGTAGTTTACTTAGCAAAATCCTGCTGACAGGTTTGCTTTAATTGGTTTATAAGGGGCACTAAATAAACATTTTTTTCTTTTAGAAACAACTTTACCACAGTCTGGTCTCCACAAGATCCAATGTAGATGACATCATACACAGTTAACCAAAATCTCATCTGCAACTGATGAGGAGTAATAACTACTAGCTAGATGTGTCAAGTTTTTCCAATAACCCATGTCTGCAAGCCCTTTAAAAAGCTGGACATTGACCTATGATTGTGAACTTTCTTCTAAATGCAATTTTGTAGCCATATATAATTTAATAAATCTCCAAATCTTGCATCTTTGTATCTATGTTAATGTCTTTCTAATATTTTTTTCTTTGAAACATCAAACTACAAAACATTTTCTATGAACCTGCTGTATTTCACAGTTTATTGTATTTATTGGTCTATGGTACAGACACTTTAGATAATGCTGGCTCCAATTATTCCATAATAGCAGACTTAGTAGGGAAGTTCTATGCAATGCAGAACAATGCTTCTGTGTAATAACAATTTATACTCATTAAGTAGAATTTACCACACAGAGAAAGTGATTACTTACTTTCATATCGAATTAGAAAGCCAACATTAGAACGACTATTATCCGTTATGAATAGAAGATACATGTAATTTCCTGTGCTAATGAGAAATTGTGGTGCTTGTGTTCCATGATATTCGCCAATCAATGGTGAAGAATTTGCTGGGCCATCTCGTACTTCAAGAATATCATAGTTTACTTCAGTCTGAAATCTGAGTTAGAAATATAATAAGATATTAGTCAGGCATTTTATTGTATCATTATGCAATAATTCTGCAACTCACAGACCAATTTACTTTCACAGTTTACTGGGCAGCAAAAAAATTAAAATGCAATTATATTTGTACAAAAAATATGAGAGTATAAATAAAAGTACATTCAAATCTTAATTTAAAGAAAGAAAACCTTTGCAGATAATTTTCATTTTTATGTTTGCATTGTTCCCAACCCTTCTGCCATAACTTCCATTTTTTTAACCTTGACAGTTCCACATCAGAAGAATGGAAGTCAAATTTATATATTTTTTATTTTTAACTATTTTTTAAATCTTTTATTTTTTTCCTTATTTTTTTTCGACCACATAGTAGACTGAACACATATGATGGGGGCTCAGCTTTTGAGCCCACTTCTATCAAAGTTACCTCAGTGCTGATGTACATGTACAGTGAGGGAAATAAGTATTTGCTCCCTTGCTGATTTTTTTAGTTTGTCCGCTGACAAAGACATGAACAGTCTATCATTTTAAGGGTAGGTTAATTTTAACATTGAGAGATAGAATATCAAAAATAAAATCCAGAAAATCACATTGTATAAACTATATAAATGTATTTATGGTTTTTGACTTGTTTAAAGTTATCTTCCTGAAAAGTGACAAGCATTAATCCAGAATTATGCTTAGAGTGTGGGTACACTTCATCCACAATTGTTGACAATATACAGGGTGGGTCATTTATATGGGTACACCTAAATAAAATGGGAATGGTTGGTGATGTCAACTTCCTGTTTGTGTCACATTAGAATATGGGAGGGGGGAACTTTATATGGGTGGTGACCATGGCGGCCATTTTGAAGTTGGCCATTTTGAATCCAACTTTATTTTTTTAATGGAAAGAGGGTCATGTGACACATCAAACTTATTGAGAATTTCACAAGAAAAACAATGGTGTGCTTGGTTTTAACATAACTTTATTCTTTCATGAGTTATTTACAAGTTTCTTTGTTTACAGCCATTGACATGTTGCAGAGTTTAAAACATGAAGAGCAGATAGAAATTGTGTTGATGTCTGGTGAACGCAGTACCCGGGTCATTGCAGCAGATTTTAATGCAAAACACTCTCTGGGAGAAAACTGTCACCATTCCCATTTTATTTAGGTATATCCATAAAAACGGCCCACCCAGAAAAGTTTGCCTCATCATTGAACATAATGTTCTGTGTAAACTGAGGGTCCTGTTCCAATTTTGTTTTGCCCATTCTGCAAATTCACTGTGCCAATTTGGGTCACCAATCATTCCCATTTTATTTAGGTGTATCCATATAAATAGCCCACCCTGTACATAATTTGGCCTGGGATTTTGATATGCATGAGATTCATTAAAAGTGAAACAACTATAATCCTGATTGTCAGCAGAAGATGTTTAAAAAGTTATACGCAACTCTGTCTCCAGTCTCCTCTTCAGTTTTAACCCATCATCACCTCTAGCACTGACTAGACCACATGCAACATCATTATGTGTGAGACCTAATTAGTGCCAGAGGCACCAAATGGTAAAACTTACATTTCTCTAAAATCAAGAGGTTTGAGTAACAAAACATTTAGAATCTGCTAAATCAAAATCTTTTGTGAAATTCAAATAAAATTCAGCTCCCTATGGCTCCTTTTCCAGCTTGGGGCTTCATAGCAGAATGGACAGCAATATGTTAATGAGTGACTGCAAGAATTTCCTGTTACTTGATATCTACATCTAAAATGTTGCTTATTTGATGTGGCATATGCAGAGTCTATCTCTATTCACATATGGTTGCCTTCCTTTGCAGTTTTAAGTTGGTCAAATGATTCTGTTTGCTTCACTTTGCCAGGTGTCTGTCATAATCTCAGCCTATCTTGACTTTCATGCTACAACCACTATTATTTCTTAACTCCGGTGTCAAATCCTTGCAACTGTCCTCACTCCTGTTCACAACTGGCCTCTGTTTTCAACTGTGTCTCAAGGCTGCAATTCTTCTTTGTTAAATAGTTATTTTATATCAATGTGCTGCTTAAAAATATCAGACAGCTGTCTGTGGATGGATCCCAGGCCTTGGTATTTCCCTTGTCATATCTGTAAACTCGTAAAGAGCTGGATATTGACTTAAAGGGCCACTTAATATGGTGGTAATGGTGGTTTCCAAAAGGAGCCACCCCTTGGCTGGGTCCTTCCCTGGAGGAAGATCTGGCTAGTCCCAGATTTTGAGACACTTAAATGAGGCTCCACGGACTTTATTTGCATATTTGTATTTCCTAGGGAGCATTGCACCTAGGATTTTACTGATTGAGCGCCTTTGCCGGCTGCCGCAGTGTTTTCTTTGACTGGTCTCCCTGAGGTCAGTGATTGTTTTGTGATGTTGGTCTACTAGGCATTGCTCCCACCTAGCCAGAATCCTACTCCACACTGAGGAGGGGCAGCACCCCGAAACAGCTGTCTGTGGATGGATACTGGGCCTTGGTATTTCCCTTGTCATATCTGTAAACTCGTAAAGAGCTGGATATTGACTTAAAGGGCCACTTAATATGGTGGTAATGGTGGTTTCCGAAAGGAGCCACCCCTTGGCTGAGTCCTTCTCTGGAGGAAAATCTGGCTAGTCTCGTGTTTGAGAGTCAGTGATTGTTTCGTGATGTTGCTTAAAAATATCAGACTGCATTTATTCTTGTGTTTAACCATTGACCTTCCTGCATATGTAAGACTACATTTCTGTGATTAATAAGAAAGAAACTTGCCACTCAACTTCTGAATGAATGCAGTTGTATTTAACGGAGCCAAATTAAACAAAACGTTTCGGCCTCATGCGGCCTTCATCAATTAGCAGACTGCTCAGAGATAGGAAAAGACCTTGGTCAATGAAACAGGTAGGGGAATATATCCCATTTAAATGCAGTTGCTGGTAAGCAGCAGTAGGTGTGGGCACAATGCTATACAGCGTCCTTACAGATGTCAAAAGAGTGTGCACGTGCTGCCTTCAGTGACGCGGTTTCCACTGTTCAACGGCCGCAACACCGCAGAAGAAATGCTAGTCTAAGGGGGTCAGATTCCTTGCAGGAATGCTCAGACCTGACACCCACAATTTGGTGGTGCACCATCTTGCTTGAAAAACGAGAGGGCAACACATCATCATGTAGAAATTTCAGATATCCAGTGGCATTGAGGTTTCCATTGATGAAGAATGTCCTCACTATATTTGTACCCCATATATCACAACATACGATCAATTATGGGTGTCAGGTCTGAGCATTCCTACATGAACAGTTTCCTGGAAGGTGGATTAGACATCATGGGTCAGTTGAATGGCCACTAAGGTCTCCCGATCTAACCCCCTTAGACTTTTATCTTTGGGGTCATCTGAAGGCAATTGTGTATGCTGTGAAGATACGAGATGTGCAGCATCTGAAACAACTGATTCTGGAAGCCTGTGCTAGCATTTCTTCTGCGGTGTTGCTATCAGTGAGTCAAGAGTGGAAGAAGAGGGTTGCACTGACAATCCATCACAATGGGCAGCACTTTGAACACATTTTATAAGTGGTCATAAACTTGTAAATAGCTCATGAAAAAATAAAGTTACGTTAAAACCAAGCACACATTTGTTTTTTGTGTAAAATTCTCAATAAGTTTGATGTGTCACATGACCCTCTTCCAATTGAAAAAAATAAAGTTGGATCCAAAATGGCCAACTTCAAAATGGCCACCATGGTCACCACCCATCTTGAAAAGTTTTCCCCCTCCCATATACTAATGTGCCACAAACAGGAAGTTGATATCACCAACCATACCCATTTTATTTAAGTGTATCCATATAAATGGCCTACCCTGTACAATATGTCATGAAAAAACAAAGTCAGAATCAGTATAATCTATTCAAGCGTCCCAAAAATATAACATTATAAAATGACAGTGTCAGAATTGTAAAACTTGGCATGGTCATTAAATACCAAATTGGCTTTGTCACTAAGGGATTACTTTAACTGGTAGCAGTCCATCTCCCTGACACACCCTTGTAAAAAGAGAGTTGAAAAGCATTTTTTGGTGAGGTAACACAGCAACTGATAATTTTCCTGGTCCTATGTGACATCACTAGAGGTAAAAATTGTTTTTGTGTGTTGATTAAATGCATTTTGCCAGTCCATTTGCCAAACCCTTTTCCATTTTTGCTTTTGTTTTCCTATCTGTGGAGTATTGGTTTATATTCGGGAATTTGCATATATCAATAGCCTGTGGCTGAAATTATTTTTGGGGGCTGTGTGCAATATATATATCCTCTCTGGCTACAGAATATTCTGGTTTACTTAACTATATTCATAGAAAGTCAAAGTATTGATCATGTGTATCATCATCTTCGGCCTTGACTATGGCAACATCCTTTTCTGTGGCCTCCCTGCTACCACACTCGCACCTCTCCAGTCCATCCTTAACTCTGCTGCCCGACTAAGTAATCTCTCTCCTTGCTACTCCTCCACTTCTCCCTGTCTGGAGAAACCGCCAGGTGGGCACTTACCAGCGGTTTCATCAGCCTTGGCAGTGAGAGCCCATAGCCTCTGACAGCCTGTGACTGCTGTACTTACACCATCCGGGAGGTGGGCAAGATGACAGCAATACAGCAGGGCTGGAGTGAGCAGAATGCCGAGTGGTAAGTGTACTGACAGGACCTGTAGCATGTGACTACAGGGGGAGGGGCTTAGCATCCTGCTGCTGGAGATGAGTGCAGGATGCTACAGGAAAAGAGCAGAGGAGAGGGGAAAGGGGCCACCGGACACAAGGGAAAGGGCAGGGCACCAGAGGGAGATGAAATCCAAGACAAGCCGAAGTCAGTAAACGAAAGAGGCAACGTGGTACACAAGGAGCAGGCTAATCATGAATTGTCAGGGACATAGCAAAAGTCAGAAAACCAGAGCAGCAGATACACAGTACAGAATCAAAAGGCAAACTCACAACGGGGGACAGAACCAGGTCAGAACCATACAAGGAAGCTAGAACACTGGCCCAAGGCACACAGGGGTCCACACACTCAGCCAAGGTAAAAAGTATAACTGACCGGGATTGGATCTTCACAGGGCTATAAGAAGCTCTCCCCGAACCAAAGTGAGGCCACAATAATTAACCCCAGGTGTGCAGGTCAGAGCCTGCACTGCTATCAAGACATTAACCCCTGGTGTGCATGTCAAAACCTGCACTGGGATCATGACACTCCCCTCTGCAAATCTCTTCACTGGCTTCCATTCCCTCAGCATATACAGTTCAAATTATTAATACTGACCTACAAGGCCATCTATAACCTGACTCCTCCATATATCTCTGAATTAATCTCCCGATGTGTTCCTTCACGTAATCTCGGGTCCTTCCAAGACCTCCTTCTCTCCTCAACACTTATTCACTCCTCACCCAACTGCCTCCAAGACTTCTCCCGAATATACTCCATCCTCTGGATTTCTTTGCCCCAACACATCCGACTATCAACCTCATTCAGATCCTTCAGATGGAACCTAAAAACCCACCTCTTCAGGAAAGCTTGCAGGATGCAATGACCCTGCTGCCACCTCACCACTACCGGAGCTACCGCCTCACCATCACCAGAGCTGCTGCAACCCCCCAACCTACTGTCTGCTTCCCCACCATCCTGTAGAATGTAAGCCTGCAATAGCAGGGTCATCTCCCCCTGTATCAGTCTGTGATTCTTAGTTTGTTTACTGTAAGTGATATCTGTAATTTGTATGTAACCCCTTCTCATGTACAGCACCATGGAATCAATGGTGCTATATAAATAAATAATAATAATAATAATAATAATGATAATAATGTGTATTGTGAACACAGGTTGCAAGCAGCATCTTTATTGCACCTCTTTTATTATTACTGTTTCCAAGCATAAGTTATAAAGAAAACTTTTGATATATTCACATCTGACCCCTTGATCCTTCTTTGTACTAGTAAATATTAGCTTTATACTTTAAAATCAATTTACATAGTCATCTGGTATATCCTAACAAAAATAATACAACATCAATAGTTAATTTTGTACTATAGCCACTGCGTTTCAACAAAAATGTCAATATATTAATATCTTAGTTGGGATTCAGGAATGTCTTCAAAATGTATTAGGTATTAATTCAGTTAGCTTAAAATGTCCCTTGGAGGCATCTCTGTTTTTCACTTTTTTGGTATGTTTTTTAAATATGTTGAATAAAGTTTATTGGAATTTTTAATATTTATTATGGATCTCTTCATTTTTTGTGTAACAATCATAACCCTTAAAAATGTTATTTTACTGTTCTTTGAAGGGCCACTGTAAAAATACTAAGTTGGATGCTGTTTTGATAATCAAGGTTCATAGTGTTCCCAAAGTTGGGTCTTTCTGAATTAATGCATGGTATTCTTTGATTTTTTTCACCAACAATTTCTTTCTAACAGTTCAAAAGAGACATTTATTTTTTTTTATTTGTTGTCTTCAGATGCCTTGGCTTGATTTACATCATTATGGGAATTAAGTTATCATATGATGCACTCTTTTATCTTTCCTGACTGACTTCCATAAAGTGTTTAATGGGTCAGGTTGTGTCCATTCTGCTGCTGATCCCCTCTCCATTATCTTTGAAAATTCTTGGAGAACAGGAGAAGTGCCAGACGACTGGAGAAGAGCAAATGTTGTTCCTATCTTCAAAAAGGGGAAGAAGGTGGACCCAGGCAACTATAGGCCGGTGAGTCTGACTTCTATACCAGGAAAGATCTTTGAACAAATTATTAAACAACATGTATGTCAATACCTGGATAAGAATGAAGTGATTAAACAGAGTCAGCATGGGTTTGTAACTAATAAGTCATGTCAAACTAACTTAATTTCCTTCTATGATGGTATCACTGATTGGGTGGATCAAGGAAATGCTGTAGATATAGTATATCTTGACTTCAGCAAAGCATTTGACAAAGTCTCTCATACAATCCTTATTGAAAAAATGACAAAGTATGGAATGGACAAGGCAACTGTTAGATGGATTCATAACTGGCTTAGTGATCGGACCCAAAGAGTGGTCGTAAATGGCTGCACATCCAGTTGGAAGAATGTCTCAAGTGGGGTACCACAGGGCTCTGTCCTGGGCCCTGTATTGTTCAACATCTTTATCAACGATTTAGATGAAGGAATTGAGGGTAAACTGATTAAATTTGCTGATGACACAAAGCTAGGAGGGATAGCTAATACTAGAGAAGAGAGAGAGGATTCAAAAAGATTTAAATAAACTGGAGCAGTGGGCAGCAACTAACAGAATGGTTTTTAACAGGGAGAAATGCAAAGTACTACATCTGGGCAATAAAAATGAAAAAAGCATATATAGAATGGGAGGAATAGGGCTAAGCGACAGCACATGTGAAAAAGACTTGGGTATACTAATATATCACAGACTGAATATGAGTCAACAGTGTGATGCAGCAGCAAAAAAGGCAAATGCAATTCTAGGATGTATTAACAGAAGCATACAGTCTAGATCACGTGAAGTCATTATTTCCCTCTACTCCTCTTTGGTCAGACCTCATCTGGAATATTGTGTCCAGTTTTGGGCACCACATTTTAAAAAAGACATCAACAAACTGGAGCAAGTTCAGAAAAGAGCGACCAGAATGGTGACCGGTCTACAAACCCTGTCTTATGAGGAAAAGTTGCAGGATTTGGGAATGTTTACTTTGTAAAAGAGAAGACTGAGAGGAGACTTAATAGCTGTCTACAAATATCTAAAGGGCTGTCACATTGTAGAAGGATCAACATTATTCTCATTTGCACAAGGAAAGACTAGAAGCAATGGGATGAAACTGAATGGGAGGAGACACAGATTAGATATTAGAAAAAACTTTTTGACAGTTAGAGTGATCAATGAGTGGAACAGGCTGCCACGAGAAGTGGTGAGTTCTTCTTCAATGGAAGTCTTCAAACAGAGGCTGGACAGACATCTGACTGGGATGATTTAGCGAATCCTGCTTTGAGCAGGGGGTTGGATCAGATGGCCCAGGAGGTCCCTTCCAACTCTACGATTCTATGATTCTATGATTCTATGATTTTATTTTCCATCTTATGCAAGGATCTGTGGAATGCTATGCCTTCCAATTCCATACAGCATTGTCAGAATTAGTCTGGAGCAGTTTTTGAAGCTGGTCTCACTGGTTGGATAAAGACAAACTTCTTTTGAGAACTGCCATATTTCCTTGATAACTTGATTTATCTTGTTACCCATGTGAATTGATGTTTTAAAAGGAGATCAAGAGAAAAAAAATTAAGATTGTTGTATCCTACATTTTAAAGCTTCTTTAAAAGCTCCTTCCAGGGAGGCCTTAGGAAAATTTGCCGAAAGTAATTGCCTAAGTCTGAAAATCCTGTTGCTTTACTAAAGAACTTTGTCTCTACTGTGATGAAAAAGGATGACCCTCATATGGAATGTCCTAAACTCAAGAACCAACACAAATTTCAGAACTTGCATGAAAAAGGAGATATCTCCTTGGGGTTAACACTATCCTCCACAGAAGACAAGTTTGTTGTGCCTATAGTCATTATTTTTAAGTACACTAAGTTTATGGAACAAGCCATTTTTTATTCCAGAGTTCCAAAGAATTTTATTGACCACACAAGCTAGCAGGTTGAAAGTTGCTATTGTTTGTTTGTTGACAACTCAGAAACTAATATCTTTAAATGGTTCCACAATTTCTGGTGGTCATATTTAATTCCATTCTGGGAATTTGACTCTTGAAAACTTATGACTGTTTCTTACTGAGCTCTCCATATTTGTGCACCACCCTACATATCCTCCCTCATCACTTTCTATCACCCATACTGAGCTCTCTGTTCTGCTAATGACCTAAGAATAACATCCTTTATAATCTGAGCCCCACACTCCCATCTCCAAGTCTTCTCTGAAGGAGCATCAGTGCTCTGGAATGCTCTAGCAGAGACAATTCAGTTAATTCCCAATATCCACTGTGAAGGATGGGGATTTAATGGAAACTTACAATCCTCCTGAAAGCATGTGTAGCTATAACAGGACACCTGGCTCAGTCTTGGCCTCCTGTGGAGCCCATGTGGTTTATCTGCTTTGATCATGCAGCTAGTATTTCATAAGGAGAATGTGAACTTATTGTGCATCATAACCACACAAAGATTACAAATTCGAGTTCTCTGGAATGGGCTGAATGTTAGAATCTGCTCAGTTTGTGACTATCCATCATTTTCTTGAAGTGTTCTGGCTGCTGGCCTTTTTCCCCTGGTGCTGGGTTTGCCTTTGGTAAGGTGATTGTATCACCCTTTATTAGCCTGCACCTGTCTCCCATTCCTTGCTGGATAACAGTGTTAATCTGCTTGAAGTCTGGCCTGGAGCCATGCTTTGCTTTCTGTGTGTTTAATTAGTGCAGTTCTGGGACCTCTGGTTCTGCTAGTCTTAGTTTCTGTTTTCAGCTTGTTTCTGCAGCCTTCTTTGTGTTTTCTGTAAGGAGGTGACCTGTTTTGTATCCAGTCCTAATATCTTTCAGGGACCCCCTTTCCCCTATCTATAGGTCTTCGCTTGAGATTAGCCTAGTATCATTGGTGGGTGTATTCACAAGGAATGGGTCACCCACTCCATCGTAGGGCATCAGCCCAGTCACAGTGCAGGGTCAGTTTTCCCCCTCTTACCCTAATCATCTGCTGCAGAACAGTAACACTGAACACCTTCCAGGTTCTCAGTTCGTTCTAGCACCCCAGAGTTGGAAGATACATAGAATGGCCAGTAGAAAAAAGCTAACAAAGCCAACTGGGCTCAACTCAAAACAGGGGCCCAGCCAGTTCCGATGGCTCCCAAATCATCTCTCTAGGGGTGTCCAGTAATAAGTTATTAACTAGCATATGTTTTGGAGTTTTTAGCTGGTAGGGGGGATTTAGATCAGCCCAGGGAGGCAAGAGGGGAATGACGCCATGGGGTTATATGCTTGTGTAAAGCATGACTTATTGCTTTTTTTCCAAGGAGGTCACAACATATCGTGTGGAGAGAATTCAGGGAACAGATGGGACCACCTGCCTTCCATGTTGTAGCCCCTCCCCAAAAGCCAGGCTTTTCATCTGACTGGTAACTGCCCCTTATCTTCTGCATATTTTGCACTACCAGTATTTGTATTTGCGTATCTGACTATTGTATACGTAAAACCATTGTGTATATTGTGTTTGTATATAGTGCACCCTTAATGTGAATAGTTATATAATTTAACCTTGGGCTGTTCTTTTATCTTGATCCATGAATCCACACACACAGCCTTGTTTTGAACGAACTTTTCATGCTATCAGGGCTGGTTTCAATTCTGACCCAAAATAATCCCATTAATGGGCTTGGCTTATATCTAACAAGGAACTGGTGGCAGTCCTACCAGACTGACCAAGGGCTGTTTCACTGGTGCCAGTTAAATGGGACGTTCAGCTTGTCAGGGTTGTGATCGAGTAGAGTGCCACATCAGTGAATTTGTGGACCACATTCTCTCACTCCCCATGCCTCCATGGGCCCGTGTGAACAGGGGATGTCTGTGTAAATCATTGCCAAACACACTTTCCATGTCCCCAGGGGGTGCAGAATATTATGTTGGTGCAAGTGAGGAGATCGTACCACGTGATCCCTTGGACGTAATAGTGATGTCAGGCAAGGTGATAAGGTGTGAGTTTGTCACATGTGGTGGTAGCAGTGACAAGCATTTCTATGTATCGGAAAATTGAGCGACATGGCAGTCAGATGATAAATTGTCCCATCAACAACTATCTAGCATGCATGTGGGACTTATTGTAGAGTATTATGCTCAGTAACCAAATCAATAAATATTGCACTACCACAATTGTTGCATTTGTTTCTGTTTTTCCTGCATTGGAGTGAATACCCCTAAGTTTTATTAAATTACCAGAAAACGTCCTAAATATCAATTATGAGTAAAGTTGCTCTTTGAATTTTGCGAAGCAAATATGTTTTATGTGATTGATATTTGTGTTACACACAATACACAAGAATCTTGTTTGAGTTCGTAAGAAAAGGAAGCAAATGATCTGGAATTTCCAGAAGTATTCCCTAAACCATGGTTTATTACCACTAATCATTGAGGAAAAACCATGGTTTATTACCACTAATCATTGAGGAAAAAATTTAATTAATCACACCAAAGTAAAGTCCTACTGTTTTATTATCACCTGATAACCTTATCTAAGAAGACTAATTAATGTGAGCAATCCTGCTGTTTTTGGTCCTACTGTGAACTTACACCTTGTAATTAAATAGAGTTGAGCGAAACAGGTCGGTCAGATTCAAAAGTCACCGACTTTCGCCAAAGTCAGGTTTCATGAAACGAAACCCGACCACAGTGTGAAGTTGGCCATGCAGTCGGGGACCAAAGCGTCAAAGTCGGGTTTCGCCGAATGCTTGCACGTGACTTTTTTCAGCCAATGAGAGAAGTGTAGCATAGCTGGAGTGGGAGAGGGAGGGAGAGAGAGAGAGAGAGGGAGAGGGAGAGGGAGAAGAGAGAGAGAGAAGAGAGAGAGAAGAGAGAGAGAGAGAAGAGAGAGAGATTTTGCCGCCTCTGGGGTTAAAATTCATGCCAGGTGTGTTTACAGTCCCCCACTCACTGCCGACTTTTCTCCCCATTGACTTGCATTGGGTTTTGTGTTTCACGACTAGTGTTGAGCATTCCGATACTGCAATATCGGGTATCAGCCGATATTCGCGGTATCGGAATTCCGATACTGAGTCCCGATACTTTTAGTATATCGAATACCGGAATTAGAAGTTCCCATAATGCAATGAGCCAGTTTGATTTTATTCAGCCAATGAGGATCCTAAGAAGTGTGGGCACATCCTGTTAGCGCATGTTAGGCATGTAACTACTGGCATGGCTGTGATTGGCTGCTGAAATGATGTCATGATGCACTATAAAAGCCGCCGCCATTTTGGGTTCACTCTGCTGTGAATTCAGTTAGGGATAGGATGCTGCTGCTCTGAGGGACAGTGTGACCTAGCGATTTGCTATATTGTGCTTTACCCAGGCTAATTTATCAACTGCTGTAGCTTTCTTTTGCCTTGCAGCGCTGTTCACGGCTGTCTGCGAGGTCTCTGTGTGTGAGTGCAGCTCACACTGTAGTGTGTTCTGCAGCCAGCCACCTCCGGTTGTAGTCCACTCAGCGTGCGTCACTGCCTCATACATTGTCCATTTTTGCATTAGTGCTGCTCATTTTTCCAGATTTCTCCTATTAGTGTGGTTCCATCCGTATCCAGCTAGAATATTTGCAAACACTATATAGGAGTAGATAGAGAAGCCTTTCTGCTGGCTTGTGCCCTGCAGCCCCAGCCTGATTAGTATTAGCCTATTTTTTGGAGCCTCATCTATTGCATTGTAGGTTACCCTCCTGCATAGTAATAGCTACAAAAAGTTTGTGATACTATCGGTTTTACATCTTTGGGCACATCCAGTGTCTTTTTGTGGGAAAAAAAAGTTAATAAAGTTCACCAAACACTCCACTTTACAGTTGTGTAGGCCACATTAGCTCATATTAAAGTCTAGTCCACACTTTATAAAATTAATGTTTCTTATACCTGTTAGCAGCTGTTCAGGAATAAGCACACTAAGCCCTTAGTACTTTTCTGCCTATCTTTATCAGTCTACCAAGATGAAGAAGGCAGGAAGTAAGGCACGTGGTCGTGGGCGTGGAGTTTCTGCAGGGAGAGGACGTGGGGATTCTGTGCCTGCTGCGGGCACCAGTGACTCAGCATCCCCCAGTTTTCCCAGGGAACAGTCCTTTACGTGTAGCTTTGTAGGAGCTCGCCGTACCCCACTGCTGCGGGATGAACAAATTGAAGCCATTGTCGGATGGATGGCAGCTAACACATCGACTTCAATTAGTTCCAGATCCTCTCAGGTCCAGAGCACTGAAGAGCATTCATCTGTCTCTTCACCACCTGCCAAATTGCCCAGGCAGTCAGAGAGCCCTGGACAGGAGCCATCTCTACTTCTGTTCTCTGAATCTGTTGGCTTGGAAAGAGGGGGCCAGCCAAGCAGCATTCGAGAATTTGAAGAAGAGGTAGTATGCAGTGATGCGCAACAGCTTTTTCTCTCTGAATCTGAAGATGTGGGTGGGCCAGTGCCTATGGTCAGCACACCTCAGTACGCATCTGATGATGAGACTCAGGTGCCACTTTCTGGTGCGTACTGTGCTGTCGAGACTACCCAGGAGAAGCAGTCGTTTGAAGAGGGTAGTGTAGATGATGACGTCCTTGACCCATCATGACTTGAGGTACAGGAAGGTGGTGGGAGCAGCTCTGAGGAAGAGATTCCCAGAACGGCCAAAAAAGGAGGGAGAGGGCAGACTCGGTTGCCTGTAGCCTCCACTTCAGCACCCATTAGGAGCATGCCTCTTCCAAAACCCAAAACGGGCACTCCCAAGATGTGCAGTGCCTGGCCCTTTTTTGACACAGTTGCAGATGACATCTGCTTTGTCAAATGCAAGCTGTGTAATCAGAAAGTGAAAAGAGGGAAAAGTGTCAGCAACCTCAATACCACAAATATGTGGAAACATGTGTGGACCAAGCATGTGGAGGAGTTACAAAAAAACACTGAAGACGTAAGCCAACCTACAGCGCCACCTACCACCTCTTCAGCTCGTGTTGTAGCCTCTTCCTCCAGCTCACACACAGCTGGTTCGGCTTCCTCACAGGATCGCCATGGAAGAACCACGGGCACTGTTGTACAGAGACACAGTGTCATTCCACCCACAGCACCATGGTCCCTGTCATCCTCACACTCCCAGGCCACTCTACAGCCATCGGTAGCACAGGCATGGGAGACAAGGCGCCCATACTCGGCAAACCACCCCCGAGCACAGGCTCTGAATGCTGGCATTGCAAAACTACTGTCCCTTGAAATGCTCTCATTCAGGCTGGTGGAGACTGACACCTTCCATAACTTCATGGCATTGGCAGTCCCACAATACAACATGACCAGCCACTTTTATTTCAGCTGGCAAGCTGTCCCTGCTCTGCAAAAGCATGTGGAGGGAAAAATTAAACATGTGCTACTAAACACCGTCAGTAGCAAGGTCCTCCTGACCACCGATGCGTGGACCAGTAACCATGGACAGGGACGATATCTTTCCCTCACTGCCCATTGGGTAAATGTTGTGGAGCCGGGTACAGATCTTGAGAGTGGCGCTGTACGTGTTCTGCCAACTCCAAGGATTGCAGGAATCCAGTCTGTACACATTGACTCCTCCTCATACTCCAGTTCCTCTGAATCAGCGCTGCAGGAGCCGTCACAGTCTACCTCCACATGGACCCGTGAACGCTTACCTGTTACGACCGATATGAGCACAGCCATGGCCAAACGTCAACAGGCCGTATTGAAATTAATTTCTTTGGGGAATCGAAGCCACACAGTGCAGGAGCTCTGGAATGCCATCAAACAGGAGAGCGACGTGTGGTTTGTGCCAGCGAATCTCCAGCCAGGCATGGTAGTGTGTGACAATGGCCAAAATCTGGTGGCAGCTCTGGGGCTAGGCAACCTCACTCACATCCCATGTCTGGCACATGTGCTCAACTTGGTCATGCAGAATTTTTTGAGGGACTATCCAGATCTTGATGCACTGCTGGACAAGGTCCGTATAGAGTGCGCTCACGTGTTCCAGCATTGCAAGATCGCGCATTGCAGCTCTGGAGCACCGATTCCACCTTCCGGAACATCGCATCATATGTGACCTACCCACCAGGTGGAATTCAACGTTACATACTGTATAGTGTACAGCTGACAGCTGCTGGATTGTCACCTGTCAGAGGATGCTAGCCTCTTATAATGCAGGTCAGTGAAAAGCTGTATTAGTAGTCACTAAGGGGTTAAGGGGTTAAGATAAAAGCCAAATAAGAATCTCAGTTTGCAGCAAGCAAGCATACACTCAGACATACACCACACACACAAGCAAAAAAATCTTGATAGCTGGAAGACTAATTCATGAACTAATGACATACTACATCAGGAACAAAAAATGTATTTTTGTCCTATGTGTACTTCCATTGATAGCTAGAAATAGCTGCTCTAATTGCCTTAGCCAAGTTCAGTGATTACAATTCAGAAGCAGGCTGTCATTTTTGTCTATATTCACTATCTTCACATGCTTTGAAATTATTTTTCATGACAAATCCAATTTATAAGTAAATTAATCAAGATTACGATTACTTGACTTTTATCCATTTTGAAATCCACATCTTTTTATTAATCTGTCCTGACAAGTAGAATATTGTACAATGTTTTGGTTTTATAGTTCAAGAGGTTAACATCACTACAGACAAATCTGAATAGTATTCACTGAACAGTGTTATATTGTATCAAGAGAGGGTGTCATCTCGTTGGTTATAAAAAAAAAGATAGCCAGTAGAGAATGATTTCGTGCTTCATCATCTGTCATAAATCTAAGCTCTAAAGATTCAAGGAGCAGAAAATTGTTAACGCAAGTTTCAAGAAAAAAAATGTAAACAGACATGCTGGCCAATATCATGGTTAACTCTATCACTGCAGTATACTGATTGATTTACAAGTCATACACATTGAACTAAAATTTTAGACTGACTACTGAGATGAACATTTAATTATAGAGATGAGCGACTTTGCCTTTTTTAGGGTCGAGTTGGGTTTCATGAAACCCGACTTTCTCAAAAGTCGAGTCGAACGAAATCGGCCGACTATAGGGAAAAGTAGGGAAAAGTCGTGAATAGTGTTGAGCGATACCTTCTGATATCGGGAAATATCGGATTGGATCGGACCGATACCCCCAAAATATCGGATATCGCCGATTCCGATACCGGAAACCAATGCAAGTCAATGGGACACAAATATCGGAATGAAAATAAACCCTTACTTTCCTTGTAGGTTAATTGTACATGAAGGAAAACAACTAAGAATAATGTATAATGTATTGCGGGAGGTGGAGGAGACATTAAAGGCATAGAGGTTTAGCCCAATCAAATGGAATAGCAGGAATTAATTATTTTTTAAGACGTTCGGAGTTACAAAGATATTGACTATGTTAAGCTTTTTTATATTTTGTCAGATATTTATGTTTCACTACTTCCATGCTCTTCACCTTCTTTTTTACTTCTCCCACACTTTCTCCTTCATCATCCTCTTCAGGGTCATCTTCTTGGTCTTCTTCGGGGTGGTCTTCAGGGTCGTCATCTTGGAAATGTAGCAAAAGGTACAAGAAGGCTGAGGAACTGCTGAGAACCAGCTGATGGTACTGTAACCTGGATGGGTAGCCGAAGGTACAAGAGCCAATGGAACTACCGAAGACCAGCTGATGGTACTGGAACCCGGTTACTAAGCAGGAGTTACCTGTGCCAGAAAGCACTACCAAGGACCAGCAGACTTTGGTGGAACTCAGATACCGAGAAGGAGGCACCTAAGCCAAAGGCTCTGCCTGGAACCAGCTGACATTACTGGAACCCAGGGGGACATATTCAAGATTGACTTCCAAAGACCCAGCTAATGGTACTGGAATTCAGATAGGCAGTAGAAGGTACACATGAAAAAAGTTGCAAGGCCGCGAGCCGGCCGAAGTTACCGAAACCCACAGTCCTACAGGGGGAGCTTGTCCTATTGGCACTATGGAACCAGCCTTCATTGCCAGATCCTGGAGCTCACATAGGAAGCACCTAAACTGCAGGCACCATAGAGTCGGCTAACCCGACCACAACACGACAGTACAATGTATTGGAGGCAAAGTGTCGTTGACAGTACCCAGAAACAGCTGGTGTGCTGGAACCAGGCTGGGCAGGAGGGAGTACCTGTGCCAAAGACACTTCTGAGCAGCAACTGGCGGTGTTGGAGCCCAGGGATTACAGTAGAAACAGTGTAGCCAGAGGCCTAATTGGAGCAAGTGTAATATCTGTAGTAGTGTGAATGTGGACAGAGCAGTAGAAATTGCCAGACACATAGCAGGGGATCAGCTGACGTTACTGAACCCCAATAACTATGGAGCATGTGTTAACTGTGCAGATGGCACTTATGAGCAGCAACTGGTTGTGTGGCCCAGGGATTACAGTTCAGGTGGTAGAAACATGAACACAACAGGCGACCTGGATACTGTTGCCAACCAATTATTTAATCTGGAAGAGGACTGGCAAATTCCTGCGAGATCCAGGCCTTGTTAATTTTCAGAAAAGTAAGCCGGTCAACATTATCGGAGGATAGTCGGAATGCGACGGTCTGTTAGTACACCACCTGCGGCACTAAAGACTCGTTCCGATAATACACTGGCAGCAGGGCAAGCCAGCACCTCCAATGCATACTGGCTGAGCTCTGGCCATGTATCCAGCTTAGAGACCCAAAACTTGAAGTGGGAAGAGCCGTCTGGGAGTACACTGACAGGGCAAGACATGTAGTCTGTCACCATCTGACGGAAACGTTGTCTCCTGCTGACTGGAGCCATCTGTGATGGTGTAGACATTTGTGACAGAGGAGGGTGAACACCCAATAATCAGCCATGTTGAGAATGTGGGTGATGCGGCGGTCGTTTCTCAGGAACTGCAGCATGAAATCAGCCATGTGCTGCAGACTGCCAACTGGCCAAGAAACGCTGTCCCCTGCTTGAGGCGTCATCTCTGCCTGCTCTGCATCACCCCACCCTCGCTCTACATATTGACGACTAGAGCATTGTGTACCTCCCTCCTCTGGACAGATGTCTTCCTCCTCCATTGACTCCTCCTCATCCTTCTCTCAAAGTGTCCCCTGCCTAGGCCTTTGTGAGGATCCATGTTGCGCAGACTGTCCAGAAGCAGATGGCATTTGTGACTCCTCATCCTCCACCTCTTCCACACCCTCCTCCCTTAATGCTTGCAGTGTTTTTTCAAGCAGGCAGATAAGGGGGATAGTCATGCTGACTAGTGCATCATCTGCACTCACCATCCACATGGAATCATCGAAGGCACGCAAAACGTGGCAGATGTCCTTCACAGAGGCCCACTCAGTGGTGGTGAAGTGTGAACGGCATGCAGTGCAACTTGCTTGCGCCTGATGCAGCTGGTACTCCATTACTGCTGCCTGCTGCTCACACAACCTCTCCAACATACAGTTGTGGCCAAAAGTATTGACACCCCTGGAATTCTGTCAGATAATACTCAGTTTTTTCCTGAAAATGATTGCAAACACAAATTCTTTATTATTGTTATCTTCATTTAATTTGTCTTAAATGAAAAAACACAAAAAGAATTGTCCTAAAGCCAAATTTGATATAATTCCACACCAAACATAAAAAAGAGGGTGGACAAAAGTATTGGCACTGTTCGAAAAATCATGTGATGCTTCTCTAATTTGTGTAATTAACAGCACCTGTAACTTACCTGTGGCACCTAACAGATGCTGGCAATAACTAAATCACACTTGCAGCCAGTTGACATGGATTAAAGTTGACTCAACCTCTGTCCTGTGTCCTTGTGTGTACCACATTGAGCATGGAGAAAAGAAAGAAGACCAAAGAACTGTCTGAGGACTTGAGAAACCAAATTGTGAGGAAGCATGAGCAATCTCAAGGCTACAAGTCCATCTCCAAAGACCTGAATGTTCCTGTGTCTACCGTGCGCAGTGTCATCAAGAAGTTTAAAGCCCATGGCACTGTGGCTAACCTCCCTAGATGTGGACGGAAAAGAAAAATTGACAAGAGATTTCAACGCAAGATTCTGCAGATGTTGGATAAAGAACCTCGACTAACATCCAAACAAGTTCAAGCTGCCCTGCAGTTCGAGGGTACAACAGTGTAAACCCGTACTATCTGTCGGCGTCTGAATGAAAAGGGACTGTATGGTAGGAGACCCAGGAAGACCCCACTTCTTACCCCGAGACATAAAAAAGCCAGGCTGGAGTTTGCCAAAACTTACCTGAAAAAGCCTAAAAAGTTTTGGAAGAATGTTCTCTGGTCAGATGAGACAAAAGTAGAGCTTTTTGGGCAAAGGCATCAACATAGAGTTTACAGGAGAAAAAAAGAGGCATTCAAAGAAAAAAACACGGTCCCTACAGTCAAACATGGTGGAGGTTCCCTGATGTTTTGGGGTTGCTTTGATGCCCCTGGCACTGGACTGTTTTACCGTGTGCATGGCATTATGAAGTCTGAAGACTACCAACAAATTTTGCAGCATAATGTAGGGCCCAGTGTGAGAAAGCTGGGTCTCCCTCAGAGGTCATGAGTCTTCCAGCAGGACAATGACCCAAAACACACTTCAAAAAGCACTAGAAAATGGTTTGAGAGAAAGCACTGGAGACTTCTAAGGTGGCCAGCAATGAGTCCAGACCTGAACCCCATAGAACACCTGTGGAGAGATCAAAAAATGGCAGTTTGGAGAAGGCACCCTTCAAATATCAGGGACCTGGAGCAGTTTGCCAAAGAAGAATAGTCTAAAATTCCAGCAGAGCATTGAAGGAAACTCATTGATGGTTACCGTAAGCGGTTGGTCGCAGTTATTTTGGGTAAAGGTTGTGCAACCAAGTATTAGGCTGAGGGTGCCAATACTTTTGTCTGGCCCATTTTTGGAGTTTTGTGTGAAATGATCAATGTTTTGCTTTTTGCTTCATTCTCTTTTGTGTTTTTTCATTTAAGACAAATTAAATGAAGATAATAATACCAAAGAATTTGTGTTTGCAATCATTTTCAGAAAGAAACTGAGTATTATCTGACAGAATTGCAGGGGTGTAAATACTTTTGGCCACAACTGTACATACTGTAATTAACATGTGCATATACAGGTACTTCTCACAAAATAAATAGATTATCAAAATGTTGATTTATTTCAGTTCTTCAATACAAAAAGTGAAACTCGTATATTATATAGAGTCATTACAACCATAGTGATCTATTTCAGGTGTTTATTTATGTTAATGTTGATGATTATGGCTTACAGCCAAGGAAAACTCAGTAAATTAGAATAATTAATAAAAAACACCTGCAAAGGCTTCCTAAGCATTTAAAAAGGTCCCTTAGTTTGTTTCAGAAGTCTCCACAATCATGGGGAAGACTGCTGATTTGACAGATGTCCAGAAGGCAGTCATTGACACACTTCACAAGGAGGGTAAGCCACAAAAGGTCATTGCCAAAGAAGCTGGCTACTCACAGAGTGTTGTATCCAAGCATATTAATGGAAAGTTGAGTGGAATTAAAAGGTGTGGTAGAAAAAAGTGCACAAGCAACAGGGATAACTGCAGCCTTGAAATGTTTGCTAAGAAAAGGGCATTCAAAAATTCAGGCAAGATTCACAAGGAGTGGACTGCTACTGGAGTTATTTCTTCAAGAGCCACAACAAGCAGATGTATCCAGGACATGGGCTGCAAGTGTCACATTCCTTATGTCAAGCCACTCATTACCAATTTCCAATACCAGAAGCTGCTTACCTGGGCCAAGGAGAAAAAGAACTGGACTGTTGCTCAGTGGTTCAAGGTGTCATTTTCAGATTGAAGTAAATTTTGAATATCATTTGGAAATTAAGGTCCCAGAATCTGGAGAAAGAGTGGATAGGCACACAACTCAAGCTGCTTGAGGTATAGTGTGAAGTTTCCACAATCAGTGATGGTTTGGGGACCCATGTCATCTGCTGGTTTAGGCCCACTGTGCTTTATCAAGACCAAAGTCAGCGCAGATGTTTGTCAGGAAATTCTAGAGAACTTCATGCTTCCCTCTGCTGACAAGATTTTTGGAGATGGAAATTTCATTCTCCAGCAGGACTTGGCACCTTTCTACACTGCCAAAAATACCAATACCTGGTTTAAAAACAATAGTATCACTGTGCTTGAGTGGCTAGCAAACTCGCCTGATCTTAACCCCATAGAGAATCTATGGAGTATTGGCAAGAGAAAGATGAGAGACACCAGACCCAACAATGCAGATGAACTGAAAGTTGCTATCAAAGCAACCTGTGCTTTCATAACACCTTACCTGTGCCATAGGCTGATCACCTTCATGCCATGCCATAGTGATGCAGTAATTGATGCAAAAGGAGCCCTGAATAAAAATTGAGTGCATTTACTGAACATACAGTTCAGTAGGCCAACATTTTGGATTTTAAAATTTTTTTCAAGCTGGTGTTATAAAGTATTCTGATTTACTGAGATAATGACTTTTGGGTTTTCATTTGCTGTAAGCCATAATCATCAACATTAACAGAAATAAACATTTGAAATAGATCACTCTGTTTGTAATGACTCTATATAATATATGAGTTTCACTTTTTGTATTGACGAACTGAAATAAATTAACTTTTTGATTATTTTCTAATTTTGTGAGAAGCACCATTTATCCTTGGGGTATGTGCACTTTTCAGCTGAAACTACCTTTAAGTTGAAGCCACTATCTAAAGCAGCTTCACTGGCATTTTTCTCAAATGTTTTTACATTTGCTGTCATCTTTTACTCTTGCTTTAACGTATGGAGCGTCCTTACAAAAACGGCGTTTTCTTTTTTTTTACATTTTTTTAAATTGCTGTACACTATGTTCACTTTATGAAGCACTTTTCAGGCACTTTTACAAGAGGTTTCTAGGTGGAATCAAACTAAAAAAAGTCATGTGAATATATCCCTTCATCAGGTAAAAAGTGGCAAGTTTTTGCTTTCATTTTTTCCCCACTGTTCCCTTGTACATTCTGATATATATATATATATATATATATATATATATATATATATATTTTTTAAATCCATCATATGGTTCCCAATATATGAAGAAATATCACTCAATAATAATACAGAGCTGTCTGAAGACGTACCCATAGACAAACCTGTAAGCAATGCCACCTTGTTAAAGACCATACATTTTATCATCAAATAAAAAGGCCCAACTTTCTAGATCGGTATGATGGATTAGAAAATAAATCATGAAATAGTCAAGGTAGCAGCGGGAATAAAAGATAAATATGAAAAATACCTGGACACTTGTGACCTAGTGACTTGTCCTCTTTAAGGACAAACTAAAAAAGGACAATGTAAAAAAGACAAAGTGGTTGAAATCCTGTTAGAAAAAAAACTACCATGAGAACTCATCATTTCTGCTCTCTTCCATATTCTTCAATAGTCTTGACTACATAACCTTTGACATGTGTGTGTATTGAGGTGACTAGACAATAAGCTGACTTACCTTTCAAAAGTAATTTTAACCGTATGTCCAGTGCCTGCTTCAATTACCCATTCACAGTTTAATGAATCCTTGTAGTACCCAGGCCAGCCTGGAGGAAGGATAATTCCACTTGATGCTGTTAAGTGTCCACCACATGGAGCTAAAGAATAAAAATTCTTAAATTAGTAATTCTAAATTTAAAGATAACCTGGCAGCTATCCTGATGTAGGGTAGGTCTGAGAAAGTACCTTCTTAATAAAAATGCTGCAATATTGGAGATTATTGTTGTGGCATTTTTCAGTTATTCATCATGAAAGCGTATGAATATATTGCTATCTTTGAATTAATATTCTCCTTTTCTAGACCATCAATGTTTCTCTGTGTAACATGTTTGTGCAATTTTAGTTTTTTGAGCTAAATTAAATCTAATGGTTTATAGAAGAAGAAAAAACTGTTTTTTAAATACAACATTGAACAAGCACATAGGTATGGTAGTAAAATCTTACCTTCACATCTTGGAACATTAGAGCTCCACACAACATTGCCATCTTGGATAATACAAGTGATAGACTCAGACCCTTGTGTTTTAATGAAACCTTCATCACAATGAAAAGTAACAGAGCTTCCAAGAAGAAATCTGTCACCAAACCTTTTTCCATTTATGGGGATCCCTGGATCGTGACATTCATTTTGACCAAAGGCTGGGAAAATAGATGAATGCATTATTTAATTTTTTTTTATAAAAAGCAGGAAAACATCCTTATCAGTGACCTGTAGATCCATTTTCTAAATATATTGATGCATTGATTAATAAGCTATCAGTAATTAATAATACACATATTATCACTACCTTATTACAGCAATCTTTTTTACATTGTTTACCTTTTGGTTAAAGTGACAAAATACCTTTTTTCTATGGGTGATAGGAAAATTAATGTGTTTTATGTGAAAAAAGAATATTCAGAATTGAGAGTCCTCAGTGGTTGATACCTTTTAATGGCTAACTGAAAAGATGGTAACAAATTGGAAGCTTTCGAGACTACTCAGGTTTCTTCATCAGGCATTGACTAGTACAAAATCTGAAGAATCACATATTTATGCACAACACAGCACAGAAAAAATGCTATAGATAAGACAAGCGACCTGAAGCAGAGCTATCATTATGGGAGAGGGATAAACATAAATATTGGACCAGTTCATTGCTAAGGAGTGAAAGTTTTATTGTCCTCTGATTGGGGTCTCCTAGTGTGTTGTGATGCCCCCACAAGGTCTTAGGAGAAAATTCCTTAATTGATGTATAAAGACATACAGTATATGATTTTAAACTGTAGCTAAAAAATTTTTATTTCATGTTACTGTTTAAGTAAGTGGTTTAGTGAATACACTGGTATTCATATGTGTGCTGTTATATGGAGTGAGACACTGGTGACTTTCCTGAAATAATTAATAGAGAGGGGATAGCGACATGTCTCTTGTCTTATACAAATATATGTATACTTTGTATATCTGTACAAACTTAGCACCTGCTGTGAACTCACGAGCCCAGCCCATCAAACACAGAAGGGTTGAGTTAGCTGGCTTGCTACAGTCATGTGGTTCATCAGGACAGGCCCATTGGACTCTCAACACTGAGTATCATGCAAGTGTGCAGCGAATAAAGATAATTTTTAGAGTTATGCCATGATGCAGAGGCACATTAAACAAGCCATCACTATTCTACTTCATAGGCAGATAATATGCTAGCAGGAATTTAATATTGGGAATTTTAAAGATAAGTTCCCTTTAATTTCACAAGAAAACAGCTGTTTGACCCCTGAACCAGCATGGCTGTCGTGATTAGTCATGCAATTTTGCAGGCCAAACAGATGTTTCCTTGCAAAATGAAATTATTCCTAATGAAGGAGTTAGAGTAGTACAGCCATTCAGTCACACAGCGGTTTTTAGCCATAAGCATGTTCTCTCTATGCGAGTACAGCTGAAAAGTTTTACTACTTGAAATCAGTTATGCTCTGTGCTATAGTGTCATGAGTGTTAGTGGGCAGGAGAGCAGCTGAGAGGACCTCCTCTGGTTAGAATGTCATTTCGTATTCTAGCAATACTATTTTTTGGAATGGGAAAATGCCTTGGAGGAAATGTATATACAGTACACATATAACACAATTCTAAGGATCAGAGAAAGCATATATTGATACTTACTAGTATAGGTTATATTGAAGCCTCTACCAGTTGTTGAATGATCGGACTGAAATTCTAAGCGCACAATATGACTGTTGCTGGCAATTTGAGAAGGCACTTCATTCCCAGAAAATGTTCCAAGGGCAGGTAAATCTGCAATTCCCTCATCCTTTACAGCAACATAATCAAACTGTGGCTCCACATCAAAGTCATTAAAGATCAGATGAATCCTGCTCCCTGGCTCAGATATTATTAACCACACACAGTTCATGTTGTTTCCATACTCATCAGGGTAGTTTGGTGAAAGGATGATCCCAGAAGGTGTGGTAAAGTTAAAGAAGCATGAAACTGGGGTAGAGGGTTAAAAACATAGTATTAGAAGCATAGAAGAAAAATAAATTGTAAAATATTGTATAAGATATATATAATGAAACTGCACTTAAAGGAAATCCATGAGCAGGTTTTGCTATATAATTTGATAGCACCATAACAAAAAGAAAGCCTGATTTCAGGTATGTATCACTTACTGAGCTGCTTACTCATATAAATTCTTTGTTCTCTGATGGAGATGCAGCAGAGCTTAGGGCCCCATCAAACACAGCGAGATCGCTAGCGAGATCACTGATTTTGTGACACATCAGCGATCTCTCCAGCGATCTCGCTGTGTGTGACATCCATCAGTGACCGGTCCCCCCACCGGGTATCGCTAATCGTGCAGGATCGTCCTTGGCCATTTTTTGATCGTTGGTCTTAGGCTGGCAAGCGCAGCAACGCACATTTGTGGCCTGCTGGAGTTCATTGTGCAGGGCTCTGGCAGTGCTCCTCCTGTTCCTCCTTGCACAAAGGCTGAGGTAGCGGTCCTGCTGCTGGATTGTTGCCCTCCTATGGCCCCCTCCACATCTCCTGGTGTACTGGCCTGTCTCCTGGTAGTGCTTCCAGCCTCTGGACACTGCGCTGACAGCCACAGTAAACCTTCTTGCCACAGCTCGCATTTCCAGCCTCTGGACACTGCGCTGACAGCCACAGTAAACCTTCTTGCCACAGCTCACATTGATGTGCCATCCTGGATGAGCTAACTACCTGAGCCACTTGTCTGGGTTGTAGAGTCCATCTCATGCTACCACGAGTGTGAAAGCACAACCAACATTCAAAAGTGACCAAAACATCAGCCAGAAAGCATTATCATTGATAATGTGGTGTGTGGTCCCGACCTGCAGAACCACTCCTTTATTGAGGGTGTCTTGATAATTGCCAATAATTTCCATCTGTTGTCTATTCCATTTGCACAACAGCATGTGAAATTGTTTGTCAATCAGTGTTGCTTCCTAAGTGGACAGTTTGCTTTCAAAGAAGCTTGATTTACTTGGAGTTATGTTCTGTTGTTTTCCCTTTATTTTTTGAGCAGTGTATATATATACTTTGTGTATATATATATATATATATATATATATATATTAGGGTGATGACTATTTCAAAAATTTTGCAAAACGAAAATATAACCCCTTACATTGGTGGAACAACTCCATACAAATGACATTAGTATCATCAAATTTGTAAAATATTCAAAAAAGTTCCCCCTTCTTCATTTCAAAATTTAAAAAAAAAAGATTTTTCGTGTTTTAATTTAAATCTATAAAGAAAATATCTTTCTAAGTTGTAACAAAAAGTGGTATTTTATTCACATCTAGAACATTCTGGAATATTTTAAAATATTTTATAATTTAGTATTATCATTTCATTTTCAGTGCAAAGCTTCAAGTTTTACGATCAAGAAGTGCAGGACAGGTCATTCAGAAAATGTCTTCTAGAAATTCCAGCAACAGTGTAAAGGCAAACAGGTCTATCTGGACGAGGAATCTGCCCTCCTATTCTCAACATAAAAGGGATCCAAGTATTCCATATGTTGAAAAGCTCTCCAATCTCACGCGGACGCCAACGAACTGCCAAATTCTTGGAAACTTCAGTTTTCTGTTCAACAGCGAGAAACGGCGAAGGCAGAAGAAGAAAGCAATTAAGTGTTTGAAGGCGCACTGGTTGGTCGAGGAGTCATTAATTGACATTCCCAGATCTAACCAAAATGCTGAACGTGCTGTAAAACTGATGGAGGAACTACATGCGAAATTGAAAGAAATTGAATTTTTGAATCTAAAATTCATAGGAAAAAATAATTTTTAAACACTTCTTTTGTACATATTGTACTTATAATTAACTGTTTTATACCGTATTTGTTAAAAAACTAATAATAAAAGTTGCTTAGTTATTACTATTATCGTTTCAATAATACAAAATTGCATGTCCTTTTTTGGGGGGAAAAAACAATTTTTGCCTTATTTCATTTGAATGAAAGGGGGAACTTTTTTTTAAAAAAAACAAAAAAAAGCAATACTTATTCTTAAATAACCCATAAAAGTTCCTCCATTGCACATGGTTTCATAAAAAAATTTTTTTTGTCATTACACTAATATATATATATATATATATATATATATATATATTAGAATAACAGAGCTTAACATTTGGTACACAAACCTTACAGAGGTCACACATTTCATCTAGTTCTTGACCAGGTTTGCACACACTGCAGAAGGGATTTTGGCCCACTCCTCCATACAAATCTTCTCTAGATGTGTTGCATTTTGGGACTGTTGCCTGTCATCATTGAGCTTCAGTTCCCTTAAAAGATTTTCTTTTGGATTCAGGTATGGAGACAGGCTAGTCAACTCCAGTACCCTTTTAATGGAACCACTCCTTATTTGCCACAACACCTGTTTTTTTTCTGGTCGTTTTCATCCTGGGAGACCCAGCCATGACCGATCTTCAATGCTCTTATTGAGGTAAGGAGGTTGTTGGCCAAAATCTTGTGATACATGACCCCATCCATCCTCCCTTCAATATGGTGCAGTTGTCGTGTCCCCTTTACAGAAAAGGTGATCAAATACTTACTTCATGCAATAAAATGCAATTTTATTAATTAAAAATCATACAATGTGATTTTTTCTAGTTTTCATTTTTAGATTATGTCAGTCACAGTTGAAGTGTACCTACTATAAAAATTACAGACCTCTCCATTCTTTGCAGGTGGGCGCTGTATCAAATACTTATGATCCCCACTCTATATACATACTGTATGTATGTTTGTATATGCGTATGTATTACAGTTGTATCTTCTATGTTATATCTTTGTTTGCTGTTTTGATGGCAATTTATTTATATGGCTACATGTATTGTGATTGTAACCATGTTTGCTTGAAAAATCATCTCAATGTCCATGGCTAAAATGTAGGATGAGATTTAAAAGTTCTCTAAATTGAAATTGATATATATTTTGTTATATTATTTTATATGTGTACTTTATAGAATAGAATTGTTTTATCATTATACTTTTTTTTTTTACAAATACTTTAAAGCCACTTACAAACACAACTGGGCTTATTTCCAGACCACTGGTTATTTTGTTGACATGTGATTGTTTTTTCTCCAACAAGTTCAAAAGCAGACAGACACTCAAACGTTAATATGTCTCCATGCGCAAAGCTGCTGCCGTTTCTTTTACCATAAACAGGAATTCCAGGATCCCCGCATCCACCTTTCTCAATTTCTGAGTGAAAAAAATATAAAGACGTGTTAAAACACAATTTAGATAGAACGCAGAAAATTTGTTTATTCTGATATTGGAAAAATAATGTGATAATAGCTTCTATATTCATAAAATTTAATTTCTAAGATACTATAAACATATAATCAGTTATAAACAGCACTGGATATACACTCACTGGCCACTTTATTAGGTACACCTGTCCAACTGTGTGTTAAGACTTAATTTCTAATCAGCCAATCACATGGCGGCAACTCAGTGCATTTAGGCATGTAGACATGGTCAAGACAATCTCCTGCAGTTCAAACCGAGCATCAGTATGGGGAAGAAAGGTGATTTGAGTGCCTTTGAACGTGGCATGATTGTTGGTGCCAGAAGGGCTGGTCTGAGAATTTCAGAAACTGCTGATCTACTGGGATTTTCACGCACAACCATCTCTAGGGTTTACAGAGAATGGTCCGAAAAAGAAAAAAAATCCAGTGAGCGGCAGTTCTGTGGCCGGAAATGCCATGTTGATGCCAGAGGTCAGAGGAGAATGGGCAGACTGGTTCGAGCTGATAGAAAGGCAACAGTGACTCAAATTGCCACCCGTTACAACCAAGGTAGGCAGAAGAGCATCTCTGAACGCACAGTGCGTCGAACTTTGAGGCAGATGGGCTACAGCAGCAGAAGACCACACTGGGTACCACTCCTCTCAGCTAAGAACAGGAAACTGAGGCTACAATTTGCACAAGCTCATCGAAATTGGACAGTAGAAGATTGGAAAAACGTTGCCTGGTCTGATGAGTCTCGATTTCTGCTGCGACATTCGGATGGTAGGGTCAGAATTTGGCGTAAACAACATGAAAGCATGGATCCATCCTGCCTTGTATCAACGGTTCAGGCTGGTGGTGGTGGTGTCATGGTGTGGGGAATTTTTTCTGGGCACTCTTTGGGCCCCTTGGTACCAATTGAGCATCGTTGCAACGCCACAGCCTACCTGAGTATTGTTGCTGACCATGTCCATCCCTTTATGACCACAATGTACCCAACATCTGATGGCTACTTTCAGCAGGATAATGCGCCATGTCATAAAGCTCGAATCATCTCAGATTGGTTTCTTGAACATGACAATGAGTTTACTGTACTCAAATGGCCTCCTCAGTCACCAGATCTCAATCCAATAGAGCATCTTTGGGATGTGGTGGAACGGGAGATTCGCATCAGGGATGTGCAGCCGACAAATCTGCGCCAACTGTGTGATGCCATCATGTCAATATGGTCCAAAATCTCTGAGGAATGCTTCCAGCACCTTGTTGAATCTCTGCCACGAAGAATTGAGGCAGTTCTGAAGGCAAAAGGGGGTCCAACCCCTTACTAGCATGGTGTACCTAATAAAGTGGCCAGTGAGTGTATTTATTACATTTTGTGAGCCTATCTATTTGAATGTGTTTTATTCTCTTCTATGCATCCATGCATCTATATTTTCTGATGTGTAAATTCATAAGTATAAAGTAAATGACTTTCTTTTTTGTATTTTAGCATTTTAAGTTATGTAGTTTTTGTAAAGATATGTTTTCACTTGTAATATTTCTGAAAAATGAGTTATTGCATGGCTACACTACTAAGTACATTGAATCTACAGGTCATGCTCAAACACAGAAAATCAATAAGACTAGGCACAGTGTGATAGAGCTAAAATCCAATATAAGCAAACAGCAAAATAATTAGACATTTAACTGTTCATTCTACTGGTTTGAGAAGGCTAATAATTGTTAAATGGAGAAGAATCAGCTCTGAAAGAGTTCTCGGCTTAGGGATTCCAAGAATGTCTCTGTGTCCATAACTTATATTGATCTACAGTAATTTAGCGATAAGATATAAATTATGCTTATGCATTATTCTGTGTCTTTTCTATTATGTCATAATGTAAATCATTCCTACACATTGGTATCACTTTTATATATTCTATAAAATATGTTTTCCGCATAAACAAGTTAATAGAAGTCAGCATGTAGTAAGTGTTGGAGAAAATTGAAAATATAATAGCTATTTAAATTGTGATATTCAGCTTCAGGGTCCAAAGAAATTCATATTCTCCACTGTCTAGAGAGAAATAATTAGAAATAATACTACAAGCAGACTGAACTACCATTGCATCAGTTGATGATCTGGGGGGCTGGGATACTGACATAATAATGCACACTTAAGGACAGCTGACTTTTAAAGGGAATCTGGAAGCAGGCTTTTGCTATGTGATCTGAGGACAGCATGAAGTAGGGGTTAAAACACATAATTCAACGATGTGTCACATGTCAAGCTATGTGCTGTTGTTTGCTTACACTGAAGGTTTAATCACCTGGTGATTGACATCTTTCAGGCTACAGAAACTACATTAGTGTGTGCTTGCTAGTGTGACTCCACCCACTTCTGTGATAAGCACCTCACTACCTATAGCCTATGTACACTGAGAGCCTGATGTGGGTGGAGTTAGCATTCTCAGCTCTGCTGCATTGTTAATTCTAAAACTCTGTGTCACAACTGCTGCACCCAGTAAACTAAGTGATATATCCTTGGTTTTAGGATCTCTTTGTCTATATCATGCTCCTTTCAGATAAGGTAGCAAAAACCTGCTGACAGATTTCCTTCAATAAAGGTGCTAAACAATAAACAATGAACTCCATATGAAGCTTATTTGAAACCCATATCTTGAAGCTGGAAATAATTATTATATTTAACTTAGAAGTAACTTAGAAGAGCCTATCCTATTTAGACAAACCCTACATTTTAGAAAGGTTCCTTGTCAATCAGCTGTTCATAAAGTGTTCTCTCCCTTACTAGAGCTCACAACCATCTGCTATAAACTTTAGGTGAAACTGCTGTAAGTGCTGAAATTTCCCTGCACCTGTACAAAGGAAATTAAAATGGTTTTCAGGAATTTTATTTATTCCTATGATTTGCCCACTCTAAAAATATACTCACTGCCAAACTAGCATTGTCTTTGCTGCTTCTTGTGGTCCAAATTGACAGGCATGAAAACGCAGCGAGAACATTTAAAAATCGTGTACAAAACACCCCCCATGCATTCCTATGGCATTCCGCACATGCTGTGCTAATGCTGCGCTTTTTTCCGTGGCAGAAATGCATCGCGGAAAAAATCGCAGCATGGTCATTCTTTTGTGCAGAATCGCAAAGAATTGCCGCGATTCCACACCCATAGGAATGCATGAGAATCGCTTACTTCCCGCATGTGGCTATGCCCACCATGCGGGAAGTTAAGCATCTCATGTGCGGTTGGTACCCATGGTGTGGAGGAGGGGAGACTGTCCTCCAGGCCCTGGGTACCATACCCCTGTAAAAAAAATAAATAAATAAAAAATCGGGGTATATTTACCTTCCGACGTCCCGCGCTGCATTCCCGGCCTAAGTGTTCCCAGTAATGCCTTGCGGCAAGGTCCTGTGATGACGTAGTCTCGAGTGACTCTAGCGATCTCGCGAGATCGCTATAGTAACGCGAGACCAACATCATCACAGGTCTCGCAAGGCATTACTGGGAACGCTGATGCCCGGGATGGCAGCGCGGGACGTCGGAAGGTAAATATACCCCGATTTTTTATTTTTTTAGCATTTTTAACATTTTATCTTTTACTATTGAGGCCGCATAGGCGGCCTCAATAGTAAAAAGCTGGTCACACTTGTCATACACTATGTTTGATGAGTGTGACCAACCTGTCAATCACTTTCCAAGCGATGCTTCAAATCGCTTGGAAAGTGCTTGAGAAAATCGCGGCAAAATCGCGAACAGAATCACGGTAAAATCGCGGTGAAATCGCGCAGAAAAAATGCGCGATTTCTGGGAAGGAGTCCGGTTTTTAGTGTGCGTTTTAAAACGCTACGTGGGCCCATAGCCTAAATGATGCTTTCAAAAGCTGACAACAGCATTTAACATGCGCTTCCGGCAATCACTCCGGAAATCCACCCACCGGTGACTTTGTCATGTGATCATGCCTGTATGTAGCAGAGCTGATTGGGATATGGCAGCATCTAGTCTCCCATGGAGACTATTGAAGTATGCAAAAAGTAAAAAAAAGTTTTAAAAATATAAAAATATAAAAAATATAAAAGTTCAAATCACCCCTCTTTCACCCCATTCAAAATAAAATAATAAAAAATACACACATATTTGGCATAACCGCACTCAGAATCATTAGATCAATCAATAAAAAAATTAACCTGATCGATAAACAGCGTAGCGAGAAAAAAAGTCAAATTGCCAGAATTGCGCTTTTTTTGGTCTCCGTGACATGACATTAAAATGCAATAACAGGTGATCAAAAGATTGTATCTGCACCAAAATGGTATCATTAAAAATGTCAGCTCGGCACTCAAAAATTAAGCCCTCACCCAACCCAAGATCATAAAAAATGTAGATGCTATTACTATCGGAATATTGCACAATTTTTTTGTAACAAAGTTTGGACTTTTTTTCACCACTTAGATAAAAAAAAAGAACCTATACATGTTTGGTATCTATGAACTCATAATGACCTGGAGAATCATAATGGTAGTTGTTTTAGCATTTAGTGAACCTTGCAAAAAGCCAAACAAAAAACAATTGTGAGAATGCACTTTTTTGAAATTTCTTAGCACTTGGAATTTTTTCCCTGTTTTCTAATACATGATATAGTAAAATCAATGGTGTCATTCAAAAAAACAACTTGTCCTGCAAAAAACAAGCCCTCTCTTGGCTATATTGACAGAAAAATTAAAATTTATGGCTTTGGGAAGAAGGTGAGCGAAAAGAGAAATGCAAAAACGAAAATACCTCAGGGGTTAAGGGGTTAAGCCAGAATGTATTTATTATATTGGTGTATTTGGGTTATATTAAAAATGGACATACAGAAAAACAAGCCATAAAGTTGATAAAAGCAAGTGCACTGCAGAGAGAGAACATGCTCCTTGCCTTACTTGCATGGCGTTTCACTGATTAAATGTAAAGAACAGGGCCAGGCAATAAAAATATTTTTTAGCACCTATTAAGAAAGTAGTGGTTACCAAATTAGTGACTGATACATTTGCACATGGTGTGAATACGTTTACAAATGGGTTTATGAACTAAACGCCCCATTGTAAATTATTCCACTGCATGGGAGAGTTGGCTGAGAAGGTTGTCGACTAAATGATCAGCCGAAGTATCATTTTTCCCACAGCTATCTAGTGTATATGGGGTCTTAAGTCTTAGGCTAGAGTCACACTAACATATGGCATCCGATGCAAGAGCATCAGATGCGATATGCTAATGACCCTTGGCTCCATCTCTGCTGCGAGTGGAAGCCAAGTGTCAGTGCTCAGTGCTTTGAGCCTGTCACACAACTGTGGAGGAGGCGGAGAAAGTAATTTCTCCATCTCCTCTGCTGCCAGAGTCGGTGTATATCGCACGGCACTCAGATGATATCCGAGAGATATGTCACTCGCACCCATAGACTTATATGGGTGTGATTAAGCTCAGCTCGGCAGAGTCTCTGTGCCAATCGTAACCTGCTGCATTTGTTCTCTCATGTCAATTTGGCATGATAAAATAATCGCAGATCTGAGCTGCTCCATAGAGTAACACTGGGCCGAATGGTATGTGATGTTTTATCATATAGCACTCGCCCATATTCTATGGTAGTGTGACGCCTGCCTTAGTCTGACCATTACAGCAGAATCAGACAAACCATTGGTGCAAGCCATGCAGTCACAGAGGTAAGGTAAGGGGGCTAACTTAAACCCCCAATGTAGATGGACTTGTGCAATATGATGATCTATTGAATTGCATCTGGCACATGTATTATTTTTTGTACAGGGTCCTACATCTTTCTGTGCTCTCTCCTGCATTACAGGGTTGCTCTCCATTAACAGATCACACTCTTGCCCCAATAGCTTCTCAAGAAAATGAAATTCTTTCTTATATGGCTTTATTTCTATTAGTTTCCTTTGAGGATTTAATATCATTGTCCATATTATTTTTTTTTTCTATTTCTCTGGCTCTATTCCTCTTATTCTACTTTTTATTTCTGATACACATGAATTTACATTTTTACATTTTGATGTCTTGGCAGATACATGAAAATATGCTTGGAATGTTTTGATTGACCCTAGGGAATCTGTCAGATTTTTACTATGCATATATAGGAAGGAGAGAAGTCCGGCTTTCAGGATCGCGCTGTTCCAGTCCAAAGTTCACAAGGAGTTAATCCAAGGACCAAGCAGTGATAATAACTTTCTTTTTATTCCATAAACTCTACGCGTTTCGTGTACACACTGTACACTTCCTCAGGAGCAAAGTTACACTGGCATCACATTCCATTCTCCTTATATACTAACTCCCCCAGGAAGTGAGGTAGGTGCTCATTGCATTTAAAAAAATTCACACATAACTATCAACATAATGTAAAATCACTAAAATTCATCTATAAAACACACTTCTATAAAAACACACACATGTAAAACTTCACACTAGAAAAAATGTAAAACATTATAATAAAATTATGATTATACTCAATAAAAATCTAAAATTCTTGGTACATCATATCAATTAGCAGAACAACATACAAAAATCTCTTACATAACCACACTTATATTTTCCTTTCAGTATTAACCCTTCATTCAACATATTATACTTTTACTTTCCTTATATTTCAGGCAGATGATCATATACTAATTAATGTATGTACTCCTATGCGGATTCGATCCTGCACAGCAAACCCATGCTCTGCACTCAAGAAACGTTTCTGTTCTCTCAGCCAAAGGCTCCACATCTCCAGAGCTGTCAGTTCCTTTTCAAGGCACCAGCCAACTATTCCAATCATAGTAAAATACCGCCGATTGTATCTCTTTATATGTTAGCGATATGATCATTCCCTTGCTGTAATGTTATAGCATGGACATCACACAATTATCAGATGCCAATACTACTCTAATCCTTAGCAGACAAATATGCAGAGCACCAAAATTATTTAAAGATGTCAGATATTTCATTTAAACCGTATGGTTGCAGAGTCTGCAACCTATGAATCCAGTAAACTTCCTTTCTCATCAGAATGACACTCCTGTTCACAGTGTCTTCTGAAACATAATCAATTGGGGCCACTTTAATACATGGTTTCTTCCCATGTCTTATAGTGCAATGTTTTGATACTCCATGGAACATAAAACCTTCAATTATATTGTGTCTGTGCGAATTCATGCGGTTATGCAGTTCTTGTGTGGTTTTACCCACATACTGTAAACCACATTCGCATTCTATCAGATATATCACAAAACTACTTTTACAATTCAGGGAAAACTTTATATCAAACACCTTATTATTCTGAATTGATCTGAATGTGGTCATATTATGCATAATCATGCCACAACACAGACACCGAGCGGTATTACATTTAAAGACTCCTGGTTTTTTGCATTGTTCATCCCTAATTTTTTCTTTTTTCAGGCGACTGGGGGCCAGTATATTTCTAAGAGTAGAGGATCTTTTAAAGGTTAGTCCTGGTTTATTCGGTAGCATACTCCCCAGCACTGGATCATTAAGAAGAAAAAGCATATAATGAGTGCGCAGGTTTGGAACAGATGGACCTAGTAAATCCTAAGAAAAAAGAAAAAGAGAATGATAGTTTCTCCTTAAACTTTTTAACTAATTTTACTAAACAAAATAAAAAAATTAGGAATATTTTACAGGATCATTGGTCTGTTCTTCTTAATGATCCAGTGCTGGGGAGTATGCTACCGAATAAACCAGGACTAACCTTTAAAAGATCCTCTACTCTTAGAAATATACTGGCCCCCAGTCGCCTGAAAAAAGAAAAAATTAGGGATGAACAATGCAAAAAACCAGGAGTCTTTAAATGTAATACCGCTCGGTGTCTGTGTTGTGGCATGATTATGCATAATATGACCACATTCAGATCAATTCAGAATAATAAGGTGTTTGATATAAAGTTTTCCCTGAATTGTAAAAGTAGTTTTGTGATATATCTGATAGAATGCGAATGTGGTTTACAGTATGTGGGTAAAACCACACAAGAACTGCATAACCGCATGAATTCGCACAGACACAATATAATTGAAGGTTTTATGTTCCATGGAGTATCAAAACATTGCACTATAAAACATGGGAAGAAACCATGTATTAAAGTGGCCCCAATTGATTATGTTTCAGAAGACACTGTGAACAGGAGTGTCATTCTGATGAGAAAGGAAATTTACTGGATTCATAGGTTGCAGACTCTGCAACCATACAGTTTAAATGAAATATCTGACATCTTTAAATAATTTTGGTGCTCTGCATATTTGTCTGCTAAGGATTAGAGTAGTATTGGCATCTGATAATTGTGTGATGTCCATGCTATAACATTACAGCAAGGGAATGATCATATCGCTAACATATAAAGAGATACAATCGGTGGTATTTTACTATGATTGGAATAGTTGGCTGGTGCCTTGAAAAGGAACTGACAGCTCTGGAGATGTGGAGCCTTTGGCTGACAGAACAGAAACGTTTCTTGAGTGCAAAGCATGGGTCTGCTGTGCAGGATCGAATCCGCATAGGAGTACATACATTAATTAGTATATGATCATCTGCCTGAAATATAAGGAAAGTAAAAGTATAATATGTTGAATGAAGGGTTAATACTGAAAGGAAAATATAAGTGCGGTTATATAAGAGATTTGTGTATGTTGTTCTGCTAATTTATATGATGTACCAAGAATTTTAGATTTTTATTGAGTATAATCATAATTTTATTATAATGTTTTACATTTTTTCTAGTGTGAAGTTTTACATATGTGTGTTTTTATAGAAGTGTGTTTTATAGATGAATTTTAGTGATTTTTGTGATTTTACATTATGTTGATAGTTATGTGTGAAATTTTTTTAAGTGCAATGAGCACCTACCTCACTTCCTGGGGGAGTTAGTATATAAGGAGAATGGAATGTGATGCCAGTGTAACTTTGCTCCTGAGGAAGTGTACAGTGTGTACACGAAACGCGTAGAGTTTATGGAATAGAAAGAAAGTTATAATCACTGATTGGTCCTTGGATTAACTCCTTGTGAACTTTGGACTGGAACAGCGCGATCCTGAAAGCCGGACTTCTCTCCTTCCTATATATGCAATTCTACGGACCGGCTGATTGCTGCAGTTCATCGGATCCTACCCATTTGTGCTTATGGTTGTTGTGTTCCACACAACTGAACCAGGTGAGTGGATCCATATCTGTGAAACGTTTATATCATTGGATAAGACCCCATTGTGCGCTTCTGTCTCCCCCTTTTTTTTATAGATTTTTACTATGTAATCTGTAGTTTTGATGACATCATTGTTTTATTTGCTGCAGATCAACCACTTCCCAGAATGCTAATCTCTGTATAACCCCGCCCACACCACTGATTGGCAGCTTCTGTGTACATTATAAGTTTCAAAAAGCTGCTTATCAGTTGTGGGGATGTGGCTATCTAGAAAAGGAGGATTGCAAGGCCTGAGACAATTAGTCCTGTAGTGATAATCTCCTGCTGATAAATCACTGATTTTATTAAAACTGCAACAAGCAGCTCAGCAAGTGACACATCACTGAAATCAGGCCCTCTGACCCTATATCATGATGTTTTCAGAATACATAGAAAAACCTGCTGACAGACTCCCTTCAAGGCATACCTGTCATCGCCCCCCAAAAAAATCTGTGAATGCATGGTCTGTGGTCTTGCTGTCCTGACCCCCATACCAAATTAAAATAGCTTCTTAAGCACTTACTATCCAAACAAGTCTAAAATGTCTCAGAGCTGGCGTCCGCTCTTTTTGGACTGTTCAGTACATCATTACCAGCATTTTGTAAGCACTAAAGGTGCTGGAATTTGTTTCCCCTTATTTCCCATTATGTGAAATCAAGATCCATTTTGTCATCTCAGACCCCAGTTTGTGTTGTAAATCTATAGTGCAGTACAGTTACACAGAAATCCCCCTTAACATTCCAAATCCCTAAGATTCTAGATCGAACCAGATGCTTAGACACAACTATCTCTGATTCTCACAAAACAGTTGCTTGATTGTTGGCATAAAGCCCTTTTTGCATATAAACCCCACCCACTTTTCATTAAAGTGGAATCATATGCTGGACACTACTGTGTGTGTACTACATTGATTCTCTGAACTTGATTATTACAACACCTCTAATGTGGCCTTGCACATCAACTCTGGTGGGTCCATCATGCCCACAGTTAATTTTTCACCCAAACAGGGACTGCACAACAACTACTCACATCCGTACTACTTTTGCTTGATGTATCCCTGAATGGACAGATAAAACGGACACTTTGTCCTACAGTTTGCCTATTGATTTGAAAGCGGGGTATGCCTGAGTACAGCTTCAGGTTACGTTCATACATGCAGTATTTGATCAGTATTTTACATCAGAATTTGTGAGCAAAAACCAGAAGTGGTAAAAAATTTAGAAATGGTGCACATTTATATTATACTTTTCGTCTGATTGCTCCACTCCCGGTTTTGGCTTACAAATATTAAATACTGACCGAGTACTGAAAATTTGATTGTGGCCTAAAGAAAACCTGAAAACCTGAAAGTTTTTGCTACTTCATCTGAGAGCAGCAACAGAGCTGAAAATCTATCTCCACACACACCAGGCACTATATATACAATGTCTATAGATAATGAGCTGCTTATCACAGGAAGGGGCAGTGTCAGACATGCAAGCAATTGGCCAGCAAGTCACAGCAATATTAAACCCAAGGTGTTTAAAGCTTAAGTCTAAGACATGTGACACATCAATGAGTTTAGTGTTTAAACCCCTTCCTCCTGCTGTCCTCAGTATGCATAGCAAAAACCTGCTCGCAAATTCTTTTTAAGAGAAAGGAAAAAGACTTATCATTGCATTGAAGGGAAACTAATACTGATTTTGGATTAATAAAGTACATTACAATTTAGTTTCAAATTGCATTGAAAATCAGATAGAGTCATTTAAAAAATGTATGCCTATCTATCTTAACATTTCCCTGGACCTGTCCTTTGACTTTTTTTCTGACAGCTCAAACTACAGAACTTTGATTTTGCAAGTCTAGCATAACCAAATGACTTTCCAACAAATGGTGTGATATCCTCTTCTTCTAAGTTTAATTGTAAAATATAGTTTTTTTTAAAGTGTGTATTAAGTGTTCCTCATAAGATATATCTTTATAATATTACCATAATACTGAGGATAATTGGATAAGACTCAAGCTTTCATTCAAGTACAAGCACTTAGCTGTCTTCTTTACAGTTTCATACATATTTATATTATGTCTTTTCTGGTACGTCACTAACCGTCACAATGAAAAATAACACAAAAAAGACACTGGTCAGTATAATTTCTTCCTTGACGTTATACTATGATGTTCTTTTATATTTCACAATTGCTATTTGAAGGGAAATATATAACACTGTGCATGAATTATCATCCCTATGGACTGACCTAGGAAGGAGAATGATCATTCCTCCACCAGGTTATCATGAGAAAGGAGGTATAACCACTGCCCATGATGCCTTTTTGAAATGTTTCCTTTTAGAGGTATTACCACTTACGTCAATGAAAGAACATTGATTAAACTGTAAAACTTTCGAGACGGGACAATTTTCCATTTTTGCACTTTCATTTTTTCCTCCCATTCACCCATAACTTTCAAAAAAATGTTTCTGTCAAAATAGCTGTATGAAAGCTCAGTTTTTTGTGGAACAAGTTGTAGTTTTAAGTTAAACTATTAATTTTATCATTCAATGCACTGGAAGATGAGGAAAAAAAATTCAAGTGTATTGTAAATAAATTTAAAAAATTCTCATTTCCTCAATTTTTTGTTAATTTTGTTTTTATAGCATTAATTATGCTGTAAAAAATATCTGACAATATGGTGAATGGAGATGTGTGAAGACTTTGTTGTTTTTTATACATTTTTTATTGACACTATTTTGGTGTAGATACTACATTTTGATTGCTTATTATTACATTTTTTGGCCGGGTGTTTATTTTTCTGTACCAAATGGCTAAATTAATTTTATATTTTGATAGATAAGACTTTCATAGACACAGTTATTTCAAATACACTTCATTTTTCTTTTTTTCATTTTTTTTTATCTGGGTAAAAAGCTTGTGATTCAAATTATTTTATTTCTTTAGTTAAAAAACATTATTTTATGTATTTTTATTCCTTTTAAAGGGATTTGATGCTGCCATCATTTGATACCACATTATTGCAGTTTAGTGTAATAACCATGGTCTCATATGAAGCCCAACCACAGTCTGGTGTTCACAGAAACACTATCCTAGCAGTAACAAATGTTATAGCATCCATTTCCTCCTATGAGCATGTCACTAGTGGTACTATAAACACAAAAAGCTATGTGCGCTGTGGACCATGCATTTTAACTTTCATTGTCAGAGATTGATAGCAGCATTTCACGCATTACAAGCAGTGGGAAGAGCTCAGTTCTTCTTGCTATTGCTAGAGGTAAATTCTGGCTGTGGAACATAACCACCATCTGCCAGGGATGATGCAGGTTTGTGAGCTCACATCAAGTACAGAGAACCCAACAAAGGTTGTACCAATATGACCAATGTTGAGAAGGAATTAAACTAAGATCAGGGCTGTTCCTTATCAATTAGAACTATAGATTTCATGGGACTTCTAAAACATTTCTGGTTATCAGTTGTTACTCAAATAGTATATTTCTCTAGTATCTCAAAACCAAAATTAATATGTCAATCTAGTATTACATACAACTAAAATTAGATCTATAAAAAATATAGACTGATACACATATTAATAATGGAAAGTAAATGATACCTTGTAATTGCTGACTGAAATGGTTTTAACAAATTTTTGAAAATTCACAAAGAAAAATTTGGGTAGCCACCTAGAAAACATAACTTGACTTGAAAAGAAATGAGATTTGAGCATTCCTCAGATACTCACTGTCCTATCCAACTACAAAAAGAAAATATGCAAAAAATTGGGCCTAACGGAATGGCACTTCCAATAGACTACAACATCAAATAAGGATCAGGAAGTACAAAGCCATAAAATAGATAGCCTTTATTGAAGTAACAAAACCATAAAATGCATAAAAGGAGATATATGTCCAATATACTAACACAAGGCACGTATGCAAATATACATGTGTGCAAATATGTGAGACATAAAGAAAGGCACTTACAAAAAGATCAAACAGTGTCCATATTGTAATACAGTATATAAACACAGTGTCCAGACCAAAAGTTTATAACAAATATGTATGTGCCTAATGTATACTCTGCAAAAACAGCTCTAAATATTGCAAAATGCATCTACACAGGAATCACAGATAAAAATGTGTCCAAAAAGTCTGAGGAAAGAGATATACATAACCTCAGCAATACCAAATAAGCAAGTGCCAAGTAGTATATACATGTGTCATATAGTGGCCACTAAAAGTAGCTAGCACATGAGATCCTGCACAGAGCTGCTGGATAATGTAACGTTCAGTTGTGACCAATAAATGGAGGTTATGGAAACCACAGACATTGTGTCCTGTAAACTCAAGAGGTGAGGGATCATCCCACTTATTATCAGTGTACAGTTCACAAGTCAACGTCTTTGTTTGAATGAGGATTCATTTGTGCCTTCGGCATGAGTAGTGTAGACGTCTTGAAAGGCGCTATCAATGCTAAGGGTTGTATAGATGTTTTACCACAGCATATATGCTCCTATCCAGACAATGTCTATTTCAGGGAAGGCCTTGCATTATCAGCAAGATCATACTAAAGTTTATACAGCACCCATCACTGCAGCACAGCTTTGCCGAAGAAGAGTTTGGGCGATGAACTGGCCGCCTGCAGTCCACACCTTTCACCAATAGAAAACATTTGGCACATTATTTTTTTTAACAAAATGTATTGAACATGAAAAATTGATTTAAATAACTTGTCTTTCATTGTTAAAACAATGCTTTTAATCATTTTAAAATTTACTCATGCATTGATTTGTCTGTGATCCTTTATATGTATACTAAAATAGTTTGTAAGCTGTAAAAAATATAGAGCATCCAGTCCGCCTTATTGAGTTATCTTGTTGATCCAAGTCAGGCAAAAACCCCAAACCCAATCTTAAAGTGAAACATTTTCTTTGTGACTTGACGTTTATTTACTTTTGTTTCCACATGTCTTTGTGCAATTCCTTTAAAGTAGGTACCTCTTACAAGTACATTTAAAGTGATTTTAAAAATATCTAATTTAGTATCCGCATTCTTATTTTTTTAAGACATTACTGCTGTTAATCAAATTTGACCTTCCTGAGTTTCAGTAATTTTGCATCTCATTAGTTGAATTTCTCCTTTTTATTAGTTTGCTTCTAAAACTGTTAATATCAATTCCTCTGATTGCAAAGGATTAATCTATATATCTTTGTTTGTGTGTGTGATATCCATCTATCGATCTATCCGATACCTATCTATCTATCTATCTATCTATCTATCTTTATATCTATCTATCATCTATCTACTGTATCTATCCATCTGTCTATCCATCTGTCTATCTCATATCTATCTATCTAGCTACGTATCTATCTAGCTATCTATCTAGCTATCTCTATCTCTCTAATATCTATTTATGCATCTATCTCTCTCTCTATTTCTCTGTCTATATATCTATCCATGCATTATTCCTTCTATTTGTTATCTGCAAGGTACTCAGTACAGTATATCCAAGAAACACATATCCTTACTCAAGTGCTTGGTAGGTAAAACTTCTGCTAGGTAGAATGGCATTTGACATTTCAAAAAACCCCTGGGGATGTCAAAAAGGAAGCGAGACTTACTACTGTGACCTCTGGATCTCAGATGAAACACACCACCTCATACAGACATCACTGTATAACCTCAGTAGTATATAGTACATTTGAATAATCACAGCTCTATATCTCAGTAGTTTGCATTTGAACTCAATGATTCATTTTCTTTGAATGCCCATTGCCTTCATGCACTTATGAAAAGTAATACACAGGAAGGATAGTGTTATAATTAGAGACAAGATATTCAGCTTTTCATTGATATCTGTAACCAAATTTGATGCCTGTCCAGTCTCTCTTTTTATAATCTTTCATTTTATTAGCTTAAACAAATATCACTGTTTTAATAACTTATTACAGACCAAGTTGACTGGGTAAGAAAAAAACAGCTTTTTCTCAACAATAAGTGAAATTAAACAAAAAGAAAAATGTATTTTAGACATTAAGTTTTCAATTTGTGATATAAAACAAAAAGTGAGTATGCATTTAAGTAAATAATGGTTCTTTCATGTAAAAGCTGCGCCAGCCAAAGGCAGGCAGAAGTGCAAACTTAAAATTAGCATTGCAATTCTGAGGCTGGTTTCACACTAGCGTTTTTTAGCTCTTTGCTTCATGCGCGTCCATGCGCATGCGCCCTGCACCCCTATCTTTAGCATGGGGGCACATGGTCTAGCGTATGCACACATTCGTATGTGTTTTCGTCCACATGCTTTTTTTTTTTGGAGTGTGCACCTAGGCATGTGCATGTGTGACAAGATATAGAATAAACAGGCACCATCCACAATGTCAATTTAGGTGGGATCACCTAGTGCATATAAATGGATTGACATGAAAACACATAAAGAAAAAAAGTATATGCACACAAATAGGGATCACCACAAGGATATGATAATCAAAAAGTATCAATTTTATTAATGGACACAACAAACAGACACTTTGTTTAAAAACAATTAAAAAGTCTGAACAACCAGACACTGATAACAAAACAAAGACAATGGGTCATTTTGATAAATAGTTAAATACTATGGGTCCCAAGGCCAACCATTCAGTATAATGCCAGGTATCTGCTAGTTACCATAACCTAGGGTCTATCAAATCAATTGTAATGACAATCATGACCTTGGATCAAAAATACCATATTATCAATAACTACTATGGTTACATAGAGATTCTACATATACCATGGACAGAAAATTGAATACTTATCATGTTGCCAACACAAATAAACATACATTAACAAGTCCCTTTCCCTAGCATGATATCACCTGGTTTCTGAGGATGAACAAGCTACCGGGTAGGTTACATGGGACCCCCAAACCCCCTCGTATCGACACAGTGATGTTTATTTGTGTTGGCAACATGATAAGTATTCAATTTTCTATTTATGGCATATGTAGAATCTCTATGTAACCATAGTAGTTATTGATAATATGGTATTTTTGATCCAAGGTCATGATTGTCATTACAATTGATTTGATAGACCCTAGGTTATGGTAACTAGCAGATACCTGGCATTATACTGAATGGTTGGCCTTGGGACCCATAGTATTTAACTATTTATCAAAATGACCCATTGTCTTTGTTTTGTTATCAGTGTCTGGTTGTTCAGACTTTTTAATTGTTTTTAAACAAAGTGTCTGTTTGTTGTGTCCATTAATAAAATTGATACTTTTGATTATCATATCCTTGTGGTGATCCCTATTTGTGTGCATATACTTTTTTTCTTTATGTGTTTTCATAGGCATGTGCATGTGCACGCCTGCATTTAAAATCGCATGCGTTTTAAGAGTTAGCATGGCTAGAAACTGGTTAAAACACATGCGCCTAAAAAAGCAAACGCATACAAAGCACATGATGTGTTTTTTGCATGCTATTCTATTGCGCATGAAGCGCAGCACTAAAAAACGCTAGTGTGAAATTAGCCTCACTTGGTCATTCAAAAGGGTTTTGAAACAAACTGAATCTTTCCCATCCGTATGAAAACTGATTAAGGTTTGCTGAGGATCCCACTGCATTAATTTTTTTTCTGAGCTTTATTGCAAAGGATAAATTACAGTTCCTGACTTCTCGAAACCAACCCATCTTGGGAGAGGATGAGTTATGGTATGTGGAACTGCAAATGAAAGACCGAAAAACAACCCAGTGTGAGCTGTCAACTGCATCTATATGCACTAAAGAGCTAATGGGGACTCAGGATCCTTGTGCTACTTAGCAGTTGGTAACCGAAGAGAAAAGAAAGAATGAGAGAGCAAGAAAGAAAGAAGGAAAGAAAGAAAAAAGAGAAAGAAAGAAAAAGAAGAAAGAAGGAAAGAAAAAGTTAAAAGAACAATAATATGCAATATTTTTCTTAGCAAATCTAAGAAAGAACTTCTGAAAGAAACTTTTGCTAAAATGTTAATAGAGCAGCTGCCTGTCAATATGAGCATTCAGAATAAAGAAATTTCAGGGCACTTCCTTCAGAGGATCTTTAACCCAATTTGGAGCAAGAAGGTTTTAAAGCCAAATAACTGAGTATTTCTGATGTCAAATCAGATGATATTTTATTGGCTAAGTAAAATGCAAAATTTTTTTAAAAACAATTAAAACATTTTTTGTTATAAAAAACACAGCGCGTTTCCGCCATGTAGGCCTTCATCAGGTGTATAAAAATGATTTTGCTGTAAGCTATTTAGACCCCATTTTCCTTGCTACTGGGTGTGGTTATAGTAACTGAGGAACCAATCACTAATTATCAAACTTTTTAGCAGTTAAAATACATATATTGTAACTTCATCCCCAATAAAAGAATGTTGTGCACACATATTAAATATCCACAGAAGAAGCGAAAACAGATATCCGGTACCGTTCACAAAAATACCCTGAATTTCAGCACACTTATTTTCACATCCACATCAAATGCACCACCTTAATCCCATTTTGAACGGGTGCTCAATCCCATGTCGAAAAAACATGAAGTTAAATACTGAGAAAAAAAAGAAAGCAGGATGGTACTCACCGTTCACTTAAAATCAATCACTTTATTTCACATGAACTTGGCATAGGCACGGCATGGGAGCAATGTGATGAAAGATGGACAACATACATTTCACGCCCAATACCCATTGGGCGCGAAACGTCTGTTGTCCATCTTTCATCACATTGCTCCCATGCCGTGCCTATGCCATGTTCATGTGAAATAAAGTGATAGATTTTAAGTGAACGGTGAGTGCCATCCTGCTTTCTTCTTTTTTCCACACATATTAAATAACATCATCCCTCCTTCAGGGGTAAAACAGTATATCTGTAAATTTTAGGCAATCAGACATGTCATTGTACATGTTCCACAAAGAAAAAGAAAAAAAACTGTTCATATGCCTCATTAAACACCTCACTTCTCTTGGTGCAAGCAGTCAGGTGGTAAACTGGAAGCACTGCAGGTACTAAAGATCATAAATAAATAAATAACAAAAAATATATATAAAAAAATCAAAAAAATGTTTTAAAAAAAAATATTTTCAAAAAGTTTTTTATTCTTTTTCCCTCTCCTTTTCTCTTTCTCTTCCTTTACCCTCCTTTCCGCCTCCCTTCCAAAGAAATAAAAAAGGAAAAACAAGACAAAGGGGGAATCTATTGATTGATCTATACGAGATCAGAGATCTCATTCAGTCCTTCAGAGTACAGACTGCCAAGTCTGTATATCCAATAGGACTCTTTGGCATTAAGAGCAGCTTTTCTGTTTCTCATTGCTGCAGGTATTTGTTCTATTGGCGTGATCCTTATACATTCAAAGTTTTTGCTATGTATAAGAGTGATGTGCTTTGATTAACATCAGAGATACTCAGTTATTTGGCTTTATAACCTTCTTGCTCCAAATTGGGTTAAAGTTCCTCTGAAGGAAGCGCCCTGAAACTTCTTTATTCGCAATATCACGTGGAGGAAAATTTCTTTCTGGGAAAGGAAAATTATCTCCATGCTATTACAGACGGGCAGCACACTGGTGGAAGGATCACCCTTGTTTGCAAACTGTTCCCAGTGTTGTGCCTCCTTGCACAACCACACAAGGTGAGCAAGTTTCAAGTTGTATTTTTCTCACCAAACTGAATTGACTCATCCACTACGCTTAGATAGCCCTCTCCTTCTTTTTTCCCCTTTTCCTTTCTTTCCCAGACCCTTATTCACACAATATGAGCATTCTATAACTGGGCTTCGAGATATTCTATGCCATATTCTGTCAAGCTATCGCCAGGTCACAGCAACAGATCCTTCTGCACATGCTTACAGACACCTGTCCAAATAACATTCTAGGAGCGCTTTCTGCTAGTATAAGAAGACAGTGGCCATTTTGGTGTAGTATGGTGATTAACTCCAAAGAGAATTCAAACATGATCTTCTATTTAAGGTGTTTAGTATTTTATTTTGTATAAAAAAAATTTTAAAAATATTTTAATCTATTTTAACCTTGCTATAATTCTGTGTTACATCTAAAAGATTACAAAAATTAGCGATTTCCCTTATTTATATGTTAGATCTCTCTATTTTACAGGAACATTTTCATGAGAGAATTGTTGTGTGGAACATTTTAATGGACTTGTAATATTGATCCATTTTGCAAATGACATGAATAAAATGATTTCTAACAAATATGTTTAGTAGCATGAAGGGTTCACACTCTGGTTTATATAAAATAATTTATTGATTGCGCACATTAATAAAAGTTAATATACCCCCTGTTGGTTGGATAATTGCATTTCCAGCAGGTCGCAATGAAAAGCTGTTACTCAAATAGTTTACTGCCCTGTGACAACCCTGCTGTTGTGAGAGCATGATGGGTAAATCAATACCGGCTTTATACAATCTAGATGCACTTAGGTGGATTTTGATTTTTCGCAATATAAAATGAAATGGAAATTAGTCTGTTGTCATAAATACTCACAAAATTAACATAGCAATACATTGTAGCTACTTTAGCATAACTACAGTACTGTATGTCCTAACTATCTCCCATATTTATCTAAACTTGAAGGGAACCTGTCAAGATGATTTTTGCTGGTGAAACAAACTTGTGGTCCTAAAGCATCAATTGAAATTATACCCTTTTCATGGTAAATCCCCCTAGAACACACATGTAAATTACCCAGGAAGTTTTTGGGGATGTGTCCATCCAGTCTGAGCTTTCCATTACTCCCTTTGTCATAGCTGAGTTATTTATTTTTGCCCATATGACACCATCTGTCAGCCCATGATTGACAGCTTTGTCTTCTGTTCCGCTAAGTGATTGCATGGTGCCCCCTGTGTACTTTCAGACTATTTTGTACGTGGCTTCAAAGGATAATTTATCAGTGCGGGAACACTAAATAACTATCATTCTTATTGTTGTTCTAGGACCTATATGGTCATTCGTAAAAATGTCATGACAATTTTACCTTAAAGCTATTGAGATTCAAGTTTGAAGCATGATTTTTACCATACACTATCAATCAACCATCAATCACCTAATTACTATTAACCCCTTCACGACCAATGACACCACATAGGCGTCATGAAACCTGGTTCAAATCTGACCAGTCACGCCTATGTGGCGTCATGACTTTAAAGCCCCCCTGCGGGTCGGGCGACCTAGGTCACTGAAAGGTCACCTGACCCGCAGATACAGGGAGCTTTGTAATTCACCACAGGGGGCGTGGCTTCGCCCCCACGTGGCTACGATCGCTCTGATTGGCTGTTAAAAGTGAAACAGACAATCAGAGCGATAGTAATATTTCATCAATGAAAATTGATGAAATATTACAATCCAGCCATGTCCGACGCTGCTGTAGCATCGGACATGGCTGGAGACACCGATTCCACCCCCCACGGCGATCGCCCCCCCGCAACTGAATGACAGAGGCGATCTGCCGCCGCTGTCATGATCTGCCCCCCTCCCATTCCCTCTGCTCCCCGCCGGCCTCCGATCCCCCCTCACCCCCCCGGTACCTCCTGAGTACCCCCGTCCCTCCCGGTGTCCCTCGGGTCCGGATGATGGGCGCCGCCATCTTAGAAAATGGCGGGCGCATGCGCAGTGCGCCCACCCGAATCTGCCAACTGCAGATTCCATTCTTTCATTTTGATCACTCTCACAGTGATCAAAATGAAAGAAAAAGTAAATAACCCCCCCGATTATCACCCCCATAGGTAGACAGAACTAATTAAATAAGGAAATTATTTTTTTTTTACTTTTGCATTCGGGTTAGGGTTAGGGTTGAAAAGACGGTTAGGGTTAGGGTTAGGGTTGAAAAGAGGGTTACGGTTAGGGTTGGAAAGAGGGTTAGGGTTGGAAAGAGGGTTAGGGTTAGGGTTGGAAAGAGAGTTAGGGTTGGAAAGAGGGTTAGGGTTAGGGTTGGAAAGAGGGTTAGGGATAGGGTTGGAAAGAGGGTTAGGGTTGGAAAGAGGGTTAGGGTTGGAAAGAGGGTTAGGGTTGGAATTAGGGTTAGGGTTGGAATTGGGTTATGGTTAGGGTTGGGATTAGGGTTAGGGGTATGTTGGGGTTAGGGTTATGGTTAGGGTTGGAATTAGGGTTAGGGATGTGTTGGGGTTAGGGCTGTGGTTAGGGGTGTGTTGGGGTTAGGGCTGGAGTTAGAATTGAGGGGCTTCCACTGTTTAGGCACATCAGGGGGTCTCCAAACGCGACATGGTGCAACCATTGATTCCAGCCAATTTTGCGTTCAAAAAGTTAAACGGTGCTTCCTCCCTTCCAAGCCCCGACGTGTGCCCAAACAGTGGTTTACCCCCACATATGGGGTATCAGCGTACTCAGGAAAAATAGCACAACAACTTTGGGGGTATAATTTCTCCTGGTACCCTTGGGAAAATAAAAAATTGGGGGCTAAAAAAAAATATTTTTGTGGAAAAAATTTTTTTTTTTATTTTCACGTCTCTGCGTTATAAACTTCTATGAAGCACTTGGGGGTCCAAAGTGCTCACCAGGCATCTAGATAAGGTACTTGGGAGGTCCAGTTTCCAAAATGGGGTCACTTGTGGGGGGTTTCTATTGTTTAGGCACATCAGGGGCTCTGCAAACGTAATGACGACCGCAGACCATTCCATCAAAGTCTGCATTTCAAAACGCCACTACTTCCATTCCGAGCCCTTACGTGTGACCAAACAATAGTTCCCCCCATATATGGGGCACCAGCGTACTCAGGACAAACTGTACAACAACTTTTGGGGTCCAATTTATCCTGCTACCCTTGTGAAAAAAAAATTGCTGGCTGAAAATCATTTTTTTTGAGGAAAAAAAATTTTTTTATTTTCACGTCTCTGCGTTATAAACTTCTGTGAAGCACTTGGTGCTCACCACACATCTAGATAAGTTCCTTGGGGGGTCTAGTTTCCAAAATGGGGTCACTTGTGGAGGGGTTCCACAGTTTAGGTACATCAGGGGTTTTGCAAATGTAACATGATGCTCGCAGACCATTCTATCAAAGTCAGCATTTCATAATGTCACTACTTCCCTTCCGAGCCCCGACGTGTACCCAAACAGTGGTCATGCCCCACATATGGGGTATCAGCGTACTCAGGACAAACTGGACAACAACTTTTGGGGTCCAATTTATCCTGCTACCCCTGTGAAAAAAAAATTGCTAGCTAAAAATCTTTTTTTTGAGGAAAAAAAATATTTTTTATTTTCACGTCTCTGCGTTATAAACTTCTGTGAAGCACTTGGGGGTTCAAGGTGCTCACCACACATCTAGATAAGTTCCTTGGGTGGTCTAGTCTCCAAAATGGGGTCACTTGTGGGGGGGTTCCACAGTTTAGGTACATCAGGGGCTCTGCAAATGTAACATGATGCCCGCAGACCATTCCATCAAAGTCAGCATTTCAAAATGTCACTACTTCCCTTCCGAGCCCCGACGTGTGCCCAAACAGTGGTTCCCCCCCACATATGGGGTACCAGCGTACTCAGGACAAACTGGACAACAAATTTTGGGGTCTAATTTATCCTGATACCATTGTGAAAATAAAAAATTGTGCACTAAAAAATAATTTTTTGAGGGAAAAAAATTTTTTTTATTTTCACGGCTCTGCGTCATAAACTTTTGTGAAGCACTTGAGGGTTCAAGGTGCTCACCACACATCTAGATAAGTTCCTTAGGGGGTCTAGTTTCCAAAATGGGGTCATTTGTGGGGAGCTCCAATGTTTAGGCACACAGGGATTCTCCAAACACGACATGGTGTCCGCTAACGATTGGAAGTAATTTGCATTTCAAAAAGTCAAATGGCGCTCCTTCCCTTCTGAGCCCTGCCGTGTGCCCAAACAGTGGTTCCCCCCCACATATGGGGTACCAGCGTACTCAGGACAAACTGGACAACAATATTTGTGGTCCAATTTCTCCTGTTAGCCTTGTGAAAATTAAAAATAGTGTGCTAAAAATCTTTTTTGAGGAAAAAAAATTATTTTTTATTTTCACTGCTTTGTGTTATAAACTTTTGTGAAGCATTTGGGGGTTCAAAGTGCTCCCTACACATCTAGATAAGTTTCTTAGGGGGCCTAGTTTCCAAAATGGGGTCACTTGTGGGGGTGCTCCAATGTTTAGGTGCACAGGGGCTCTCCAAATGCGACATGGTGTCCGATAACGATTGGAGCTAATTTTCCATTCAAAAAGTCAAATGGTGCTCCTTCCCTTTCGGGCCCTGCCGTGCTTTCAAACAGTGGTTTATGACCACATATGAGGTATCTGTGCACTCAGGAGAAATTGCTCAACACATTTTAGGATCCATGTTATCCTGTTGCCCATGTGAAAATGAAAAAACTGAGGCTTAAAGAAAATTTTTGTGAAAAGAAAGTATTTTTTTTTTTACAGATCAATTTGTGAAGTACCTGGGGGTTCAAAGTGATCACTATGCATCTAGATAAGTTCCTTGGGGGGTCTAGTTTCCAAAATGGGGTCACTTGTGGAGGAGCTCCAATGCTTATGCACACAGGGGCTCTCCAAACACGACATGGCAACCGCTAAATATTCCAGCATATTTTCCATTCAAAAAGTCAAATGGCGCTCCTTCCCTTCTGAGCCGTGCCGTGCGCCCAAACAGTGGTTTATGACCACATATGAGGTATCGTTGTACTCAGGAGAAATTGCCCAACAAATTTTAGGATCCATTTTATCCTGTTGCCCATGGGAAAATGAAAAAATTGATGCTGAAAGAAAATTTTGGTTGGAAAAATTAAAATATACATTTTTTCTTTCCACATTGCTTTAGTTCCTGTGAAACACATGAAGGGTTAATAATCTTCTTGAATGTAGTTTTGAGTAGCTTGAGGGGTGCAGTTTTTAGAATGGTGTAACTTTTGGGTATTTTCTGCCATATAGACCCCTCAAAGTGACTTCAAATGTGAGATGGTCCCTAAAAGAAATGGTTTTGTAAATTTTATTGTAAAAATGAGAAATCGCTGGTCAACTTTTAACCCTTATAACTTCCTAACAAAAAAATATTTTGTTTCCAAAATTGTGCTGATGTAAAGTAGACATGAGGGAAATGTTATTTAGTAACTATTTTGTGTCACATAACTCTCTGGTTTAACAGAATAAAAATTCAAAATTTGAAAATTGCAAAATTTTCTAAATTTTTGCCAAATTTCTGATTTTTTGACAAATAAACGCAAAAATTATCAACCTAAATTTACCACTAACATGAAGCCCAATATGTCACGAAAAAACAATCTCAGAATCGCCAAGATCCATTGAAGCGTTCCTGAGTTATTACCTCATAAAGGGACACTGGTCAGAATTGCAAAAATGGCCTGGTCATTAAGGTCAAAATAGGCTTGGTCATGAAGGGGGTTAATCAATGTTTATCTGCAGGTTATGCAAAACAATAGTTAAAAATGTCCATATTTCTATATTAATATGCATATTGTATACCATACAATATTCTTCACCAAATCTCAGAAAGTCAAATCTTCACATTCAAGTAGAAAAATATTTAGAATTAAGAGTCCTCAGTGGTTGATACCGTTTTTGGCTAACTGAAAAAAAGGTAACAAATTGCAAGCTTTCGAGACTACCCAGGTCTTTCCATCAGTCTTTTCATCACGCCTTCTGCCTATGCATAGTGTACACAGCAAAGCTGCCAATCAGTGCCATATGCAGAGCTTTACAGAGAACTGATAGCTCAGCATCTGATAAAAGTGTGATTTTATTAAAAAATACAACATGCAGCTCAGAAACGGATACATGGCTGGAATTAAGTACTTTGCAACTATATCGTGAGCAGTCCAGTTTTTTCTGACCCATTCATTTGAAAGGACATTGGTCAACATAAGAAAAACACGGATATGTGTATAGCCTCATTGACAATAATGGGCCTACTTGCTAACCACATAAAATTATACATGCACACAATTTGTCCTATAAACTGACATTTACTGTATGTGACCAATATTGAGAAATCCAGGAGCACATCATATAAGACAAATTAAGTTTCCTTATTTGTATCAGACCTTCTGTTGTTCATTGTTGTTAATTGCTATTACAGGGTATTATGATAAAATATTCAAGCCTCAGAATATTTCACACATTTCACCATATGTTTAAAAGGTACAAATACTGTAGGCATGTTACATTTTTTTCTGTCATCTCTAACCTGAATACAAATAACTATCATCACATAAAATATAAAGTGGAATTTTGTCTCCATCTAATGTCAACTATGAATTTATTATGATAATTTAGATAAAGGTTCAATTCAATATATTAAAGATGATTGAACCATTTGAAATTTGCCCTTTAAGTCCAATTTTTCCTCAAAATTTTGATTTGCGGCAAGCAAATTTGCCATGTTTTGTAGTACTGAAAATTCACGACTTGAAAATACATTCTTAAGACTTGGAGACCTTCAAGGACTGTTTTGAAAAAGTTTTTAGCTCTAATTTTGCAAACATAGCTTTGTTAATATCCAAGTGACCTCAATCTCTTTGGCGATATGAAAACAGATGATAACTAAAAAGCTATTTAAAAAAACACTGCAGAACATGGCTATGCATAGGCATCAGCAGAACCTGCATGGTATAGAATTAGGAAAATAGCAGGCAACATGATAAACTGGCAATACAGAGCCAGCAACAACAATAATAGCAACATCAGTACAGTTTAACACTCTAAAGCACAGTGGAATGGAACTGTATGTGTGGCTAACAAAGCTAAGCAATGGCAGGAGCAGTTGCAGAAGCTGAAGAGTAAAGAATTAGGACAGGGCAAGCAAGGAGATATCTGGCAATGTGGGACCAGCAATGACAACCTAGTAAGAAGCAGTAAGGTCTAGCAATATAAAACAGAGTTAAGTTTCAGTTCTTCAATGCAAAAAGTGAAACTCATATATTATATAGAGTCAAAGACAGAAGAAACTGGCTCTCCTCAATTTCCTGGCATTAATGGTGGCCCACCTTGCCACCTTGTGCAAAGATTTCCTGGATTTGATGTCGTCCTGTCTCTCTTGTGCATATTACAATGGATTTCCTTACTGATCTTCTATCTTCATATGGGTAGTTGTGGCTAATTTCTCTAAGATGGCCCATTTCACTTCACTTCTGGGCTCCTGTATGCTCCTGTGCTTGCCGAGAAGTTCATCCAACATATTTTACACCTCCATGGGTTGCTCCTCCAAATAGTCTCAGATAAAGGTGTCCAGTTTACATCTCGCTTCTGGGGTCTACCTGCAAACTACTAAATGTCACCTTGGACTTCTTTTCTGCCTACCATTCTCAATCCAATGGCCAGGTAGGGCTGGTCAATCAGATACTGACCAACTTCCTGCAACACTTCATCAATGCTCACTACAATAATAAGGCTAAACTCCTGCTTTGAGACAAATTCTCAAATAACAACCATGTGAGTGAATTCTCTGCTAAATCTCCATTTTTTATTTTCTACAGTCAACATCCCAATATTCCTTTAACTATAGCTACTACCATATATACTCTGGCTGCTGAATCCCTCATCAAGAGCTTTTCTAAGGTCTGAAAAGACAACAAGGCCACTTTGGCCCTCTGAATGGAAAAAGACACATGCAGACAAGAGAAGTCTTGATCCGCCTCTGTTTCGTCCTGGGGCAATGTTTGGCTGTCTTCAAAATTTGTACGTCTCAATCTAACCTGGTATAACTTGGGTTCTTGCTTCATCGACCTGTTTGAGGTTCTCAAGCAGGTAAATCCTGTAGCATACAAACTTAAACTCCCAGCCTCTTTACAAATCCCAAATTCATTTCACATGTCTCTCCTCAATCCTGTCATTCTTAGGCTGGTTTCACATTAGCGCATCTTACATGCAGCGCACGGCGCCGCTACGCCCCCTGCCCCCTGCCTGCTCTATGCCCACCCCATCCAGTCATCACCTCCTACTATCGCACACGGCTGCATGCGATCTGCGCACCCTATCTTTAGCATAAGGTGCGCAGACCGTGCGCTTGCCGTGCGCAAGTAGGATTTTGGTGTACGCTGCACACTTTCTAGCGCACGGCCAGTGCAGGTCTGCGTACCCTATGCTAAAGATAGGGTGCGCAGATTGCATGCAGCCATGTGTGATAGTAGGAGGCAATGACCGGATGGGGTGGGCAGGGAGCCGGCAGGGGGTGGGGCTTAGCGGCACCGTGCGCTGCATGTAAAATGCGCTAATGTGAAACCAGCCTTAGTGTCTTCTTCCAAGATCCAGGCACCATTCCTGCTCCAGTTTGAAGTTCTCAAGGTAGAGAGTATTCTGGTCTTCAAGCGGGTAAGAGGTAAAACCTTTTTTCTTGTGGATTGAAAGGGGTTCGGTCCTGAGGAGAGATCGTGGGAGTCAAGGGAGAACATCCATGCCTCTTACTGGAGAGATTAATTGTGGGCTTTAAAAAGAAGGAATGCAAATTGGGTACTGTAGCCCTGGCATCAATGCATGCTTCTACCCTTCACTGGCAGTGAGGCTAACTCACAGCCTCGGCCCCCATCCTGCATTACCCCCTCCAGCTGCTGCCCGGAGTCTATGCACAGATCATCCTAACGTGTCCCCAGCCAATGACTGGGAGACATTTATGATTTAAAGCACCTCCACCTGAATAGAGGTGCCTGAGAAACATGTAAAGTCAGATGTCTGCATGTTTGCTATTTGTCAGGTCCCCAGCACCTGCCAGTCAGTTTACCTGTCCTGTACCTGTCTGCCCATACTGGCCCTGTGTCCCTGTATTCCAGCTGCTCCCACCTGCACCAGCCTGCCTGTAAATCAGCTGTGTCCACCTGCACCAGCCAGCCTGTACCTCAGTCATCCCTGCCAACATTTGCCTGATGGTACATCAGCTGTATCAGTCTGTAAATCAGTCACACCTGCCTGCACCTACTGTGCCAGTCTGTATACCAGCTGCACCTGCCTGCACTTGCAGTGCTAGCCTTGCATGCCTGCACCTGCCATGCCAGTGTGTATACCAGCTGTACCTGCCTGCACATGCCATGCCAGTCTGTATACAAGCCATACATGTCGACATCTGTCTTGTCTTCCATTATGCCTGTCATGCCTTCCTGTACTTGTCAAGCCCATCTAGTCATGGCTGTTCCATCTACCTGCCTCTTTGGGGATCAGCTGTCGTGCATTCTAGGTCTGTCTTGGAGTAGCACCTGGCATACTTCAGGAGCCAAGTCAAACCCCACCTTCAGGGGCTCTAGCAAAAAGTCAGATGTTTGCCTTGTCACAGCCCTCCAAGGCTTTCCTCAGGTCACAGCATAGTGGTTCCTCCATCCCTGCTACACTTTCCTCACATTTTATATCTAGGGACGAGTATATATCCTCAAAAAAGGCCAAAATTTTGTTCCCACTAATTTTTTCAACTGCTTTTGTTGGATTAAAGGCATAAATCTAGTCTGCAGGAAGCATAAAAAGAGGAAATTTTTTTATATGTAATGACATAGAACAATGCCACAGACTTGGTCTATCAGATAGTCAAATAGAGGGGTATCAGGCCCTTATGGGACTTCTCAGGCAGAATAACATTATTATGGAGTTGGTCCACATACTTATCTAAAAAACATAAGTACCAAAATGCTACCGCAAGTAGAGGTGCCTAATGTTGATTTTTTTTAACTTTGGTTGAAAAGGATTTAAGCAAAATTTTGCTTTCTAATTATATTCAAGACTCCAATTTATCCAATAATGAAAGAAAACAGGTATGTTCCAGCCAGTGTAAGGAGAATTATAGGCCATGCAATGCTCTACTGGAAACTAAAACATTCAAGTGAGCTCTTTAGAAAGAAAGAGAACTTGAACTTTATCATCTACCCTTAGACTCCCAGTCAGAGGCCTCTAATGTAGCCAAATATGATCTTCTCCTTTGCACTGACAAGGGACAAACACCTTGAAACACATGTGTAAGTCATGTGGTAAATCTATTTAAAGAGTTTATGTTGCATTTGATTGCTACAGCCAATAGCTTACACTATAGTACAAGTCCTCTTCCTCTCTTAAGACGATATTTGCATAGTGTACCTAGAAGAATTGAGGCTTTGATGCGGTTTTGAAGCTCAAAGGTGACCACACCAAATATTGATTTGACTTCAGTTTGTCTTTTGAAAATTGATATAAACTATTATCATTTCTATTTTTGAAAGCAAACATTTTTGACTACTAACCATGGATCGTCTGTGTATATATGCTTTTGCAATTCTTTCTCTCTCTTTATGAAGTCACAGACAGACTATATGATGTTGAGATCAAGATTTTGTGGGGATCATATCATCAGTTCCAGAACTCAATGTTTTTCCTTACACTGAAGATATTTTTAGTGGCATTGGTTGCATGTTTGTGTTAATGTTCCTGCTGCAGTAGACTATCATGGCAGAAAGTTTTATGATCCTTGAGATTGTCCCAGAAAATTAAGTATTTCTCCCAGAAAATGATTGCAATTTCACATGTTTTGTTATACACATGTTTATTTCCTTTGTGTGTATTGGAGCACAAAAAAACCTGAGAAAAAAGGCTAACTGGACATAATTTCAAAAGTTATGAAGAAATGGTATGTTTCCCAAAATAGTGCAAGTAAAAATTAAAGTTCATTAACAAAAAACAAACCCTCAGCTCTGTACTCAGAAAGTTCTCACAATATAATAAAATATTTTTGTTTTAAAAAGTGTTTTTGAAAAATAATAAGAATTTGGTGTCACCATAATCTTTATCGACCTGTATAATGTTAGCGCATCCACTATTTATTTTCCATAGAAAATAAAATTGAAAAACAGTATTAGGTTCATTGTTTTTTGTTTATGACTCCTAACAAAACATTAATCAGAAAGGGATCAAAAAAGACAAATGTTCTTAAAATTGATACTGGCAAAAACGTCTTGTCCTGTACAACACAAGCCTATGCACAAACTTGATCTATAAAAGTTAAAAAGTTATGGGTACTAGAATATGGTGACCAAAAAGAGTAATTATTTCACAAAAGGTAGAAAAACATGGAAAAGTAATACAAATTTGGAATTTCAGTGATTGTATTGATCCACAAAATAAAAACATTTCAATTATATCTCATGGTGATAGTGTTTAATCCCTTCACCTAAAACCTGCTTTCACCTTCCTGACTAGGTCAATTTTTTCAATTCTGATTACTCAAGGTCGTTTGCACATTAATGACCACTATCACTTTATGTGGTCATAACTCTGGAAGGCTTCAATGGATCCCACTGATTCTGAGAATGTTTACTCAGCACATATTGTACTTAATGATAGTGGAAAACTTTATTTGATATGACTTATGCTTATTTGTGAAAAAATGTTGAAAATTTAGTAATTTTCAAAATGTATTTTTTATACCGTTAAATCAGAAAGTCATGTCACAGAAAATAGTTAACAAATAACATTTCCCACATGTCTACTTTACATCAGCACAATTTTTAAAACATAATTTTCTTATGTTTGGAAGTTATAAGGGTTAAAAGTTGAACTGTAATTTCTCATTTTTACCACAAAATTTATAAAACCATTTTTTAAGGACCACATCATTATTGAAGTGACTTTGAGGGGCTTATATGACAGAAAATACCCAAAATTGACACCATTCTAAAAACTGCACCAAGCTGCTCAAGGTGCTTAAATCCTTGTGCAAAACTACTTTTGAGGCATAGTGCAAAGCTCAGAAGACAAGGTGCACCATATTACAGTGCAGATATTGCTGCACTATTTTGAGGGTGACATGTCACATTGGCAGAGCCCCTGAGGTGCTGAAACAGAAGAACCCCTCCATAAGTGACTTCATTTTGCAAAATACACCTCTAAATGAATTCATCTAGGTGTCCAGTGATCATATTTACAACACAGGTTTGAAACAGAAATTTATACCATTGGGTAGTGAAGAAAAATAATTTACATTTTTACCACCAAAATTGTGCGTTAGCCCCAAATTTTACATTTTCATGCTGGGAAATGGGTAAAAATGGCATCAAAATTTGGCCCACAATTTCTGCTGAATATAGAAATATCCCATATATGGCTGTACAGTACTGCTTAGCCATACGGAGTGACTCGGGAGGATCGGAGCGCTCTTTACCTCCTGGAGAACAGATTTTCCTAGAATAGCTTGCGAACTCCATGTACAGAGCCCCTAAGTGCTAGAAAAGCAGAATTCACCCTCAAATTACCCCATTTTGGAAATTATACCCCTTTGGGAATTTAACTAAGTGTAGTGATGATTTTGACTTTATAGTTGATTTCCAGAAACAGCAGTGGATGTAGCTGAGTGAAAATTGCAAACTGCCATTGTAGTGATCAGTGCGCTATAGGGCCCAGTAAGTTGTAGTGACCACTTCATAATGACCAGCTCATGCTTCTGCAGACACGCACCTGTAAATTATGTGTGCTATCATCACATGTGGGCACTAAACCTGGCTTACATACAGTTAGGCTAAAAAGAGATTTGGATTTGGGAGCGCAGTATTTGTTGAATTTATTTTGGGGGGTAACGGCCAATTTGCTTTTCCAAAACCTTTGTACTACTAGTAACGTGGAAGCCCTTATATTTCCAGACAGATATTGACAGATGACAGACCTGAGTGAGGACTTTTTTTGTGAATTGAGTTAAAGCATTTATTGGGAACATTTAATATTACATTTAGGATCACATTTATCCGGCACTCTACAATGAGTACTTACTTTTGGGGTTTCCATCTAAATCTCTGAGTGAAGTGACAGATGCAGAGTATCAGAGCAGCATCTGACAGGCAGGGGAGGAGGCGTGCCAGCTTCTGCTCTTAGCAGACTCTCACAGGCCACCTTCCCTGCAGGACCCAGAAGGACCCCGCTGCCATCCTGCGGCTTGGGGGTCACCATGGAGACCATCAGCTCCTCGATGTTGCTGTCACTATTGACAGCAGCATTAGAGAGATTAAACACCTGTGATCGGTGCTACCACTGATTGTGGGCATTACTGCAGGATTTCAGCTCTCATGCCATCGTGGCGATGCTCAGCATGAATCCGCGTGATCTCAGCAACGTGCATATACTTCTCTTTGAGGGAAGGCAGTTCCCATAGAGCTATATATTGTTCGGAAGGGGTTTAAAAAATGAGTATTGAGATGATTTTTTTAATTTCTTTTGCCTCCTAAAGAGTGAAATAAAAAGTGATGAAAAAAGTTGCATGTACAAAAAAAATTACCAATGAAAGCTACAGCAAAAATAAGCTATAATATAGCTCTGCTTATGGAAAATTCTTAAAATGTATGACTTATAAAATATGGCACTGCAAAAAGATTTTTTTGTGTATTTAGTTTACTAAATTAAACATACAATAAAATTACATAAATTTGGTGTTGCCAAGTTTATGACAACCTACATAATAAAGCTATCACTTCATTTGTGCAGTACTATGAATTTTGTAAAATTTACAACAAAAAAGTGTCACAATTGCTGTTTTGCTTATGTTCCTCTCCATCAAGAGTTAATAAAAGTTTTAGTTATATGTGGCCCAAAATCATTTCACCGACAGATACAACTCATCAAGAAAATAAGAAGCTCTCATAAGACTATGTTGCTGAAACAAATAAAGTTATGGCTCATGGAATGTGGCAATAAAAAAGTAACAAAAGTAATAAAAAGTCATTTAAAACTGATTTGTCATAAAGGCCAAAACTGACTGTAATGTCAAGGGGTTGAAGATTATTATGTTACATTTACCCAAGAAGGAAACAAGATATATTTTGAATTTCAATCTTGGAAATGTCATAATTTTAGTCTTTAAGAGTTTTTTTACCTACAAATTCTGTTTCTATACTTATTAGAAAGTCATATGCCAATTTGCAGTAGATCTCCATCTATATTAGTTTACAATTTGACATTTAGTATCAACAAGAGACTGATGTACTCATGCTCTATTCTTAAAATATATATTAAAAAATGATAATAATAAAAAAACAGCAATTAAATATATATTTTCTCATTTGTTATTATTTTCATTTAATAGATTTTTACTTGTTTTACAAAAGCATTTACATTTTACCAATAGCTGAATTCTAGCATTACTTTTTGGCAGAGCATATTTTGTATACAGTAAATGCATTGCATATAGTATTTCATTATAAAATATAGACTTTGTAATCGGTTATCTCCTCTATCGCATATGCTCACAGATGCACATACTAATGCCAGCAATGAGCATGTCATTTACATAAAATATCATATGCATTGTAAAGTGAATAACAAAAATGAATACCTTAGCAATTGAAAATGTTAATGTTTAGTGAGTTAAAAAGTAGATAAAATGAAAAGAGATTTAAAATTAGAATGTTGCCCTGGCAAACACAAGCTTCCGGCAGGTGCAGAAGGCCATAGACTCTCTTGTCCAAAAGAATTAGGCTGATTATGCAAATGACACTCTGATAAAACTATAATTAGAGTGTAAGCATGGTGTGTTCCTATGTTTTCAGATGAGGAGAGAGAGAAAAAATTGTCTTTATCTTTTACATTCTATGAGTTTGCAGAAATCGGACTGCATTCACATGTCATCGGAGAACAGTCTAATGGTGTCATTGATTCATTGACTTCCAAGGCCGAGTTAATAACTCTTCTTATTATTATTAAGCCTCTGTGGGCATGACAACATGATTTACAAGATCCGACATCATCTCCAGTTCTCTGTAAACTAAAGCTTGTACAACTTACTTTCATACAAGTCATTGCGCCTCTGAAGTCGGGTGCATGCTTCCCAGCTTCAGAGGCACACTGAATATGCGTGGAAGCAAAAAAAAAAGCCTGACGTCAACAGTGAAGCAGAAGACGAAGCTTCTTCTTTGCTTCTGGATATTTTCAGTGTGTATTTGAAGCCCTGAAGGGTACACCTGGCTTCAGAGGTGCAATGATGTGCATGAAAGAAAGTAATGCAAGTAGAATGCAAGTCCGCAAGGACAGGGTCCACTCCCCTCTGTACCAGTCTGTCATTGTAAATTTGTTTACTGTTAATGATATCTATAAGTTTGTATGTAACCCCTTCTCATGTACAGCACCATGGAATTAATGGTGCTATATAAATAAATAATAATAATAATAATAATAATAATGCACATGTGCGAGTTTTGCATAGACCTAGGGATGTCATCAGCTCTTGCAAATCATTTTCTCATGCCCACAGGGGTTATAACATGTTCATAGACAATATGTGACTAGTCTGGGGATACAAACACCAAATCAATTAGTCAAAAGGTCTATTTGCATATGAAAAACAGACTTTATAAATACTTTTTCTAAAGATTTGTTAATGTGTCATCCAGAATAAAGGGTCAGTTTGGGAGGGAATTTATAAAGGAAGATTGAAAATCTGGTGTTTTGGGGTCACAGGTGGGTCTGCCAGGATCCCTTTAAGTGAAAACTAAGGGGCTTCAATAGGAGCAATATTTCTGCATATGTACCGCAATACATGTCCCTCTCACTGCCTTTAAAAGTTGGGAGGTATGCCCTGCAAATGCACTTATGCGCCATGGTCGCTCTCATTTTTTATTGGTGGGATGGAGAAGGGGACAATTGAAAATTTGGCTTTAGGTCTCTATAATTTTTCTGTCTGCTCCTGGCACAAATCTAAAAATATACACACATAAACATATGCATATCCCTATTGTATTAGTATATATTGAGTATATATCAACACACTTGGACATTGCTAGCCAGCAGGATCTACATAACATACCATTTATACTTTGTGCTACTGTAAACTTTTGTAAAATGCCACTCTTATGTATACTGGTTTACCAGATTACTAAAGAGTTAAGCCCCCGTCACACTAAGCGATGCACCAGCGATCCTGACAACGATATGACCTGGTCAGGATCACTGGTGTGTCGCTACATGATCGCTGGTAAGCTGTCAAGCAGGCAGATCTCACCAGCGATCAGGACCAGCAACGATACGGGTAACAAGTGCATGCGTCACTTAGCTACCCACTGTGTACCCTGGATACCAGCGTGCTCGCACTGGGAGCTGGTATCCAAGGTAAATAGCGGGTAACTAAGTGCGCGCATTGCTTAGTTACCCACTGTTTACCTTGGATACCAGCTCCCAGCGCAAGCACGCTGGTATCAAGGGTACACAGCGGGTAACTAAGCGACACACACGCTTAGTTACCCACTGTTTACCTTGGATACCAGCTCCCAGCATCTGCTTACAGTGCTGGGAGCTCGCTGATCGATGATCTCCCGCTGCCACACGCAGCGATGCGTGCTGGCCAGCGGGAGACCAATGATCAAAAAATGGCCCAGGACATTAGAGTATGATCAGTGACACCCGGCAGGGGGGTCGGTCGATGATACGTGTCACACACATCGAGATCGCTGGTGAGATCGCTGTTGCGTCACAAAACTTGTGAATCAGCAGCGATCTCGCTAGCGATTTCGCTTAGTGTGACGGAGGCTTTAGCTGATGTGGGTAATACATGCTGTGCTGTACTCTGTAGCCTCAGGCATTGACTAGCAACCAGCCTGTAATCTGGAGCATGTCATTAGAATACAGCACGCTGACATGCCACCCTCAAGATGGCTGCTCCCACTAATGTGATTCCTTCATAATATAATTCCTCTATTCAGCCACTAATTTTCCAAATGTTATTTATTCCATGTTTATTAATACATACAGCCTCTTTACTATGACACATGCTAATATATGTAAAGATGATAGGTCTTCTTTAAATCAATATTATCTTTAATTTTATGAACAAAACCTCAATTAAAGGGGCTTCCACCTGATGAATATTCATCCATTTTCTTTAATTTATGGATTGGTTTTTTTTTTCATTTTTATTCTAGATGTCCTTGTCTATTGTCTATCTGAGCTTACAGGTTCATTCACTACATTTTTGTTTAGTAAAGTAAAGAACTAAACTGCTTCTTTTGGCCAGTAAAGGTACTGTCACACTTAGCGATGTAACAGCGATCCCGATCAGCAATATGACGCGGTCAGGATCGCTGGTACATCGCTAAGTGGTCGCTAGTGAGCTGCCACACAGGCAGATCTCACCAGGGACATAGCAGCGGTCAGGGGTCGCTACTTACCTGTCAGGCAAGGCGATGAAGACGTCCTCCCACCCGCGTCCACGCGTCGCTCGTCGTCACAGCAGGAAACCCAGCAGGAAGCTGATGACGAGAAACGGCCCAGGACGTTCTCGTGCGATCAGCGATAACCAACGGGGGAGCGGTCGGAGGTAAGTATCACACATAGCAATATCGCTAGCGATATCGCTATAACCTCACAAAAACCAGTGACGTTATAGCGATATTGCTTAGAGTGACAGGCCCTTAACTCTGCTCTGTCATGATCAAATTTGAGATCAATCTCAAATTTAGCTTGTATACACATTTTAACAAAAGATTAGAAACCAGAAAGGCACAAAAAGGTTGAAATGCACTGAAAGTAGCTGATAGTAGTTAAAATATAGAAAGTACTAGAGAATTAACATACTAGACACATTCTATCCTGTAAAAAAATGATAAATAATAATAATAGTATAATATTGATGAATGATAATAATATACCCATTCTAAAATGCTTTTGCTGTAATAATAATCTTTATTTTTATATAACGCTAACATATTCCGCAGCGCTTTACAGTTTTGCACACATTGTCATCACTGTCCCCGATGGGGCTCACAATCTAAATTCCCTATCAGTATGTCTTTGGAATGTGAGAGGAAACTGGAGTACCCAGAGGAAACCCACGCAAACACGGGGAGAACATACAAACTCCTTGTAGATGTTGTCCTTGGTGGGATTTGAACCCAGGACTCCAGTGCTACAAAGCTATCCACTGAGCCACCGTGCTGCCCATATAATGTGTAATATATATATATAAACATTTATTTATTACTTAAATTTATTTTCTGATCTTATCTGTTATTATAGTTAAAATTGCTGAGCAAAGACCTTTATTCCACTCTTCAGCTAAGACTGCAAATGTGATATAGCAAATTAACAATTTGGTAAGTTTTAACAGTGGGTACTGTCAATTCAGTGTAACATTTACATTTTAACAGGGAATTTAACTGGAATTCATCATGCCTTTGATGTATTTTCCTTGTACTCTGTTGCAAGGAGGAAAGTGATTTTGTCTGGCATCTTTTATAAGGAAATGCATCTTTGAAGTACTGTAAATGTTCACAGTATGAAGTATAAATCAGCCAGATATCTATATGTACAGGAACTGGAGTAAGTTAGTAGAATATATTGCAATGATTTTTGAAAAGGAAAACTCAAATTGCCATATGCTTCTTTAGAGACAAAATTCTACATTGGTATATTTACTAGATATTTTAAAATAATTTAAAGCTTTTAGACTTGGACACCTGTTGATAAAATACATTTACACAAATTCCGATTGCGCTGTTTGACACAGCTATTTAACCCCTTAATGACCCAGTAATTTTTCCAAGAGTCAATATTATTTTATTTTCCTGTCGACTTAGAGCTAATTTTTTTCTTGCGTGGGTTAACATGCAGCTTTGCTGTTGTCATTTTACCATACAATGTACTGAAAAATGGAAAAAAAAATCCTAGTGGAATGAAATTATGAAAAAATGCTATTATGTCATGTTCTGGGGATTTTGTTTTTACAGTGTTTATTGTGTAGTAAAAATGACTTATGAACATTATTTTTCAGGTCACTAAAATTATGACAATACCTATCATGCACAGATTTTGCTTAGTTAAGTGATTAAGTAAAATTCAGAAGTTTCTCAATAATAAACTGGTTTCTTTCACCATATTCCAAGACTCATAACATTCTTTGTTTTCCATCCATGGAGTTGTTCGAAGGCTTCTTTTTGCATGGCAAGCTGATAATTTTGTTCATATCGTTTGGTGGTAACTATGATATTTTGGCAGCATTTCACTGGATTTTTTAAAGAGAATTGGGCCAAAAAAATCAACTATTCTGAAATTTCCATTGATTTTCTTTGTATAGTCTTTACATTTGGTATAATTGATTTATGCTTTGACAAGCTGTACTTTTGTAGATGCAGATACTAGATATGTTTACTTTTTATTTTTTTAATTTTTAATTGGGAAAAAAGGTGTGATTCAATTTTTTATATATTTTTTTTACACCGATGCCTCTACCTTGTGCCAGTCATTACAATGGTTACCCATCCACTCCAGAATCCAGTTTAAACTTATTACCCTCACCCACAAAGCACTCCATGGCTCAGCACCACCCTACATCTCCTTCCTCATCTCAGTCTACCACCCTACTTCTGGCACCTAAGGAGTCCGGTTGCCACAGTGGCATTGCCTCCCTCATAGGGGGTAATGTCATGCCTGGAAGCATTGAGAGATCCCCTGACCAGGTAGAACCAGCATCCAACACTTGTTCTAACTCCAGACCAAAAGGGGTGGAGCTTAAGCGAGTGACAGTGGGTGGAAGGAGTGAGTGCTGGGGTTGGGAGCTTGTTCTGGAAGGAGTCAGTCAGAGGGGAGTGAGCGAAGGAGTGAGGGCTGAAAGACCCTGAGGAGAGTTGGGGAGGAAAGGAGAAATTTTGGGAATCTGGGGAGTGTAGCTGAGTAAGCTCACCCCAGAGCTGAGCACTTGAAAGAGGACACTGGAGTCCATGGCTGTGCAGGTAAAGATAGCCTGACAGCTAAATCCAGAGGGCAGGGGACTGATGGCCTCCTGGCCCCATAAAACACTCCACAGCACAGCAGCATAAGAGAGCCCAGAGCCACCACGAAGGAGCGACACCTGTAAAAAAGGCTCAAGCTGCCTGCCATACGAGCAAGTTCTTAAAGAAAAGCAGGAATAGAGTTCCAAGCACAGCATTAGGCAACAAGGACCTCAGAGGATAGAGCAGTAGGGAGGCATCCATATCCATCTGGCTCAGTGGATCCTGAACTGCGTCCAGGCTAACCGGATCTCCCTCACCATCTGTGAGCCCCTGGTCTGCACCCCATAATATCAAGTAAATGTAAAAGGAAATTGCAACCCTGCTGTGTCCTCAGCTTTATTACTGCGTCATCTACTCTGCATTACAACTGTCACCACCATTTTAAATAAAACATACAACTGTCCTGGGACCTAGCTCTACCCGTAGAGAGCTGTAATATCTATGCTGCGTCACCAACTGCCCCAGTGGACCTGAACTGCAGCATCGGCTATCTTCTCATTGCCAAGTACCACAGGTGGTGTCACAAATTAATCCCCAATAATAACTATTCCCTTCATCATTTGATTGCTCGCCCAGGGCCACGGACCGGGTCACTACTGCCGTGACATCACTTGAAGTAACAGAACCGGCACCGTACCGAGTACCCCACGGCCCTGCGGGGTGCGGCATACCCATGCCCTCTGTTCTGCAAATGATATGAGGTTAACATCCTCAATAATCAGAACCTCCCACTCCCGTCTCCAAGACTTTTCACGTGCTGCGCCAATATTTTGCAATGCACTACCCAAGTTAATTCAATTAATCCTCAATACTCACAGTTTTAAGCGTGCCCTAAAAACGCTTTTCTTCAGACTGTCCTACCATCGAACTATCCTAGTGTTGCCCATTCAAAATTTTTACCATAACCAGCTTCCTCATATCAGGTTATCACATGCTTTATGCATTTAATAGCCTTCTGTGTCTGTATTGTTACATACTTAGGAGGATAACAGGTTTATGCAGCATTACATGAACACCCGATTCTTATACTGTGGCTGGTCCGAAAAATGAAAGCAATTATTACCATTCACCTTTCGTGTCTACTTTTTTCTTCATAGATTGTAAGCTTGCGAGCAGGGCCCTGATTCCGCTTGGAATAATAATACTAATAATAATAATAATAAATTTTATTTTTATAGCGCCGACATATTCCGCAGCACTTTACATTTCAGAGGGGATTTGTACAGACAATAGACATTACAGCATAACAATAATCACATACAGTAGATTATAACAAATAACAAGAGGAGTGAGGGCCCTGCTCGCAAGCTTACAGTCTATGAGGAAAGAGGTAGACACGAAAGGTGGGTGGTAACAGTTGCTCTGATTGTATGGACCAGCCATAATGTTAAGTGTGTAACAGTACAGACACAGAGGGCTAATGGATGCATAAAGCATGTGGGAACATGATGCTGGGAACCTGGTTATGGTAAAACTTTTGGCTCTGCCACACAGGGATAGGTTAGGTTAATGTGTTGAGGCGATAGGCCAGTCTGAATAAATGCGTTTTCAGGACACGCTTAAAATTGTGGGGATTGGGGACTAATCGTATTGACCTGGGAAGTGCACTCCAAAGAATTGGCGTGGCACGTGTAAAGTCTTGGAGACGGGAGTGGGAGGTTCTGACTATTGAGGATATCTGTTTTGATCTATGTGTCTATTGTTATGCTGTAATGTCTATTGTCTGTACAAGTCCCCTCTAAAATGTAAAGCGCTGCAGAATATATTGGTGCTATAGAAATAAAATTATTATCATTATTATTTTTATATTACTAATATATTAAATAATATAGGTTGCTTGAATTTTTTTAAAAAATATGCAGTGTAAAAAATTCACCAAAATCTCATTGTGGGAAAGTAGTATTAATCTTCTGAGGAGACTTGAACCTGTTATCGTTCAAGCACTTAAGATATATTGTAATATCGTAGTATTGCAGGATATATTGTAAATCTTGGACTCCTAGGAAACTCCTCCTATGGCTAAACTTCATTGGATTATCTAGATGATAGTGACGAAGATCTGCAACATTGATTTACTGAATTTAAGAGCCACTCATCTGCTTAACACCTTTCTGTTCTGTATCAATTAAAAAATAGATTGATCATGTTTAAAACTTCATTCATTAACCCCTTCCAGACATCTGACGTACTATCCCATCCATGGGCCCCTATTCCCATGGATGGGATAGTACGTCATAGCGATCAGCGGTGCTCACAGGGGGAGAGCCACTGATCATGGCCGGGTGTCAGCTGATTATCACAGCTGACACCCGGCACTATGTGTCAGGGGCAGTCATGGACTGTCCCCAGCACATTAACCCCTGACACACTGCGATCAAACACGATCGCAGTGTACCGGGGGTTTAGGGAAGCATCGGCAGGGAGGGGGCTCCCTCCGTGCTTCCCTGAGACCCCCGCAGCAGCTATGTGCAGCGCTGCTGTGGGGGCTTCCTTCCCTGCAGATCCCTGGATCCAATAAGGTGGCGGGGACCTTTGGGTGCCTGCAGTTAGATGGCTTCCTCACTGCCTGCAGAGTGCAGGCATGAGGAAGTCTGCTGCAGTGCCTGTGTCAGATCGCTGATCTGTCACAGTGATCTGTGATGTGTCAGATCAGCAATTTGTCATATGACAGTGATGTCCCCCCTGGGACAGCTTAATAAAGTTAAAAAAAAGTGTAAAAATAATTTATAAAAAATCGCTAAATAAATAATAATAAAAAAATTCCCTAATAAATTCATTTTTTGGAAATAAAAAAAACCCAAAACAATAAAAGTACACATATTTAGTATTGCCGCATCCATAGTGTCCCACCCTATAAAACTTTCCCATTAGTTAACCCATTTAGCGAACCTCTTAAAAAATAAAAATAAAAACAAAGCAAAAAATAATGCTTTATTATCATAACGCCGAACAAAAAGTGCATTAACGCGCAACCAAAAAGACAGATATAAATAACCATGGTACTGCTGAAAATGGCATCTTGTCCCGCAAAAAACGAGCCACCACACAGCATCTTCAGCGAAAAAATGAAAAGTTATAGCTCGCAGAATAAAGCGATGCAAAAATAATTGTTTTTTATATAAAATTGTATTCATTGCATAAAAGCGCCAATTCCTAAAATAAGAGATAAATGAGGTATCGCTGTTATCGTACTGACCTGAAGAATAAAACTGCCTTATCAATTTTACCACACACAGAACGGTGTAAATGCACCCCCCAAAAGAAATTCATGAAATACTGGTTTTTGTACATTCTGCGTCACAAAAATCATAATAAAAAGCGATCAAAAATGTCAACTCGTCCCGCAAAAAATAAGATCTCACATGACTTGGTGGGTCAAAATATGGAAAAATTATAGCTCTCAAAATGTGGTGATGCAAAAACTATTTTTACAATAAAAAGCGTCTTTTAGCGTATGACAGCTGCCAAACATAAAAACCCACCATAAATAGTAAATAAAAACCCCTTTTATCGCCCCCTTAGTTAGGGAAAAATAAGAGAATTAAAAAAATGTATTTATTTCCATTTTACCATTAAGGTTAGGGCCAGGGTTAGAGTTAGGGCTAGGGTTATTGCTAGGGCTAGGGTTAGGGCTAGGGTTAGGGCTAGGGTTAGGGCTAAGATTAGGGTTAGGGGTGTGCTGGGATTAGGGTTGGAGTTAGAATTGGGAGGTTTCCACTATTTGGGCACATCAGGTGCTCTTCAAAAGCAACATGGCATCTGATCTCAATTCCAGCCAATTCTGCATTGAAAAAGTCAAATGGTGCTCCTTCCCTTCCAACCTCTGCCATGCACCCAAACAGTGTTTTACCCCCACATATGGGGTATCAGCCTACTGAGGACAAACAACTTTTGGGGTCCAATTTCTCCTGTTACCCTTGGGAAAATAAAAAAAATTGGGGACTAAATGATCATGTTTGTGGAAAAAATATGATTTTTTTATTTTCATGCCCGGGCATTATAAACTTCTGTGAAGCACTGGGTGGCTCAAAGTGCTCACCACACATCTAGATAAGTTCCTTAAGGGGTCTAGTTTCCAAAATGGGGTCACTTGTGGGGGGTTTCCACTGTTTTTGCACATCAGGGGCTTTCCAAACGCGACATGGTGTCTGATCTAAATTCCAGAAAAAAAATCAAATGGCGCTGCTTCCCTTCTGAGCTCTGCCATGTGCCCAAATTGTCAATGACACCCACATATTGGGTATCAGAATACGCAGGTCAAAGATCACAATAACTTTCAGGGTCCTGTTACCCTTGGGAAAATAAAAATTGGGGGTGAATAGATCACTTTTTTTGAAAAAATATAATTTTTTAATTGTATGGCTGTATGTTATAAACTTCTGTGAAGCCCTTGTGGGTTCAAGGTTCTCACAAGTTATCTAGATAAGTACCTTGGGGGGTCTAGTTTCCAAAATGGGGTCAGCTGTGGGTGGGGTTTCCACTGTTTAGGCCCATCAGGGTCTCTCCAAACGTGACAGGGCATCCAATCTGAATTTCAGCCAGTTTTGCATTGAAAAAGTCAAATGGCGCTCCTTCCCTTCTGAGCTCTGCCATTCGCCAAAACAGTGGTTCCCCCACATAGCAGTTATCAGCATACTCAGGACAAATTGCACAATAACTTTTGCAGTCCAATTTCTCCTGTTACCATTGGTAAAATAAAAAAAATTGGACCAGAAGTATTTTTTGTGAAAAAAAGTTAAATGTTCATTTTTTTAAACATTCAAAAAATTCCTGTGAAGCACCTGAAGGGCTAATAAACTTCTTGAATGTGGTTTTGAGCACCTTGAGGGGTGCAGTTTTTAGAATGGTGTCACTTTTGGGTATTTTCTATCATATAGACCCCTCAAAGTGACTTCAAATGTGATGTGGTCCATAAAAATAAAATGGTGTTGCAAAAATGAGAAATCGCTGGTCAACTTTTAACCCTTATAACTTCCTAACAAAATAAAATTTTGGTTCCAAAATTGTGCTGATATAAAGTAAAGATATGTGCAGTGTTACTTATTAAGTTTTTTGTGTGCCATATCTCTGTGATTTAAGGGCATAAAAATTCAAAGTTGAAAAATTGCAAAATTTTCAAAATTTTCGCCAAATTTCCATTTTTTTCACAAATAGACGCAAGTTATATCAATGACATTTTTCCACAAGTACAATATATCACGAGAAAACAATGTTAGAATCACCGGGATTCATGGAAGCATTTCAGAGTTATTACCTCATAAAGGACAGTGGTCAGAATTGTAAAAATTGGCCCGGTCATGAATGTGCAAACCACCCTTGGGGGTAAAGGGTTTAAAGAATGCCAATACTTTCACTTTAGAGGACACATCAATTTTTTCATTTTTGCAATGAACTTTCTACAAAACTTTTCTTAGTTTACTTGAGGCACAGTCCATATGGTATACTTTGTATTTGATATAAATCAGACATTATCCCTAGTGCAGATGCCTATTTATCTAAATTGCACTCTCCCTTAAGCATATATTACATCTATCTAGGTTACATAGAGGAATTTTGATTTGTAATTTTATTATCTCGTTTATAAAATATCTTTTTTATTTTAATTGCCATTTCTTGTCCTCACATTAAATTTACATCTTTGAAGAGTAATGTTATTCTCCAATATCTGGAATTTACGTTTATTCCTGCTAAGTAATGTTTAATCCTGAATGATACTTACAATTGATGGTAAAATTTAAATCATAAATTATTTCAACTATTTTATAGTTCCCAATTACACCAAGTGAAAATGAAAATGCCTGAACTGAACACAAAATACATTTTCTTTCTAATATGCTACACCACATATGCTTATCTAAGTATATTTTTATGTTTGTGTTCCTAGAATTTTTAAATTCTTGATACTTTCATCATGCACAAGTCATGTTACCAAGCATATTGCAAAACCTTTAAGAATTGGGAAGACATGCATTTTATTAATTTTAACTACTTAATAACACGCTAGCTCATTCAATACTTAAAGGGATTTATACTATCAGCATAACATTGGTTATGAACAAGTGAATAAGAAGCCTTGATCAATTTTTTTGTAATTATTCAGCCATTTTTGCAAAAATACCAATATGAAATGCATCTATATCACCATTGCATTAGCTTCTTTCTGCTTTTACTATCATTTTGTCAGCATGTTATATCTAAGAAATTAATTTACAACCTTGTGTACATTTAATTTTAAAGGGAACCTGTCACCAATTCATACAGCCTGAACCACCTGGGAAGGGGCAGCTATAGACAGTGCATAGGCAGCATGGTGGAACAGTGGTTAGCACTGTAGCCTAAAGCCCCCGTTACACATAGCGATATCACTAGCAATATCGCTGTAACGTCACCGATTTTGTAACGTAGCAGCGATATTACTAGCGATAATGCTATATCTGATACTTACCTCTGACGGACTCCCCCGCTGCTCATCGCTGGTCACGCGAGAATGTCCTGGATCATTTCTCGTCGGGCGCTTCCTGCTGGGCTTCCTGTGGCACCGACGAGCGACGCGTGGACGCGGGCGGGAGGACGTCAGGATTGCCACGTCTGACAGGTAAGTAACGACCCCCGACCCCTGCTATGTCACTGGGGAGATCTGCCTGTGTGGCAGCTCACTAGCGACCACTTAGCGATGCACCAGCGATCCATATCTTTGTCAGGATCGCTGGTGCATTGCTAAGTGTAATGGTACCCTTACATCACTGGGTAGAAATCCCATCAAGAACAACATCTGCAAGGAGCATGAATGTTGTCTCTGTGCTTGCGGGAATGTCCTCTGGATACTCAGCTTTCCTTCCACTTAACAAACACACTGATAGGAAACAGGCTCTCTATGCATTTGTTGTGACAGTCACACAGCCGTGACACATGCAACTGCGGGGCTTAACAGCTGATCAGCAGGAGCGCTTCAGGTATCCGGGTCCCCGTGGCAGCTTATTCGGTAAGCGCTATAGCTTGCCGAATAAGGAAGGAGCCGAAGATATTCACTCATGTCTACTAGTCACCTCACCTGTGGCTACATTATTTCAGAGTAAAAAATTGATCTTTAAAATCCATGATTCGGTCTCCAATTCATGCTGCTCATGGTTCAGACAGTACAAATCAGCTGACAAGTTCCTTATGATGCATGATAGATGCTATTGTGCTACAGAGAATAATTATTGCTGCAGTGGGACCCTTAGGGAGAGTACAATAGTTCACAAATAGAGGTCCAAAGGTTTTGATTAAAAAAATGTTATTAGTGTCTTTACTACCAACATAGAATTTTACCCTTGCAATATTTCTTGATGCAACTTCCTGCCTTCTCCTCCCCATTTCTATGTTCTACTTTGCAATGTTTAAAAGTTTCCTGGTCACTGATAGCTGGAGCCCAGAGGTGATCAATGTTTTTTATTGAATATGTTTCAACTGGCCTTTAAGTAGAATAAATCAAGTTTTTTAGACGATCTGATGACTGCTCATAAAGCATTCTAGGATAATGCACCTACTTATGATGTTCAAAAATGCATCATTTCTCACATTCAATCTGCTTTTTCAATTGCTAAAATTATTCCTGGGATTTAGTGCTATTTTAAAAATCAATGAAACAATTGATGAACATACAAACGATAAGTCAATAGAATTTATTGGGATCTATTTGTATCTGCTACAAAATAAATTATAACATATGATTTTTTGTATTGTGCTAAAAAAGCATATACAGTCAATTGCCAATCCCTTATGTTAAATTGAACTATCAGATTTCAATCCATTGAAACATTCTAGTGATGTCACAGCATCACTGACACCACCAGCCTAAATTATCTTCTTCCAATTTTATAAGAAAGTCACATGCAGGGGTGCCCAATAACCAAGCATGGCCCCAATCTGCTCATTGGATAAGATTGCTCCAGGATCAACCTTTGACATAGCTTTTGTAATAATTAATATATGCAAAATCAATATTCATTCTGTAAAATGAAACATTCTGAATTAATCAAAATTATGAAAATATTATCATGAATCGAATTCTATGTATAAATAAAGTGAAATTAATTTTATTAAAACAAACATTAGAAATAGGTGGCAACTTAATGGCTGTGTGATCATCACATTTAGATTCACTCATATTATAGTTGGAGAAATGCATTAGGGGTGCAAAATCATTTTAGAACATTTTATTAGCCTACATTGTTTCATTTGCATGGGTCTCAGGGCTGTATTTCCTTTGAAGATACAGCAATGAAAAATATCTTCTGTCAGTAATTCATTATTAAAAGCTCCTGGCATTTTGAACAATAGTTTCAAAATCTGTCCCATGAAAAAGGAGCTTTTGACAAACTACAAGACCAGAAGGACTTGGCTGACACATAGAGAATGCTCACATTAAAAGAAGCAGTAAAGAATAAAGATATGAATAACTTCTTCTTGTCCTTTACATGAACTAAAGAGAAAAAAAAACATAAATAAAAAAACTGCATAAAAAAAGACAGATGAATTTTAGAAGTGATGTTCAAGGCTATTTTTTTGTCAAAATATTTATAGCTTTCGGAATGTGGTTTTATCCAGCTCACTAATGTGAACAACTACAATGCCAAACTTTAGTAGCTATACTTTGCCAAGAAGAAAATATGTTTTTTTACATACTAGAGGCATTTGAGCACAGTGAGCACTGACATAGCTAGTGAGCACACAGACTGCTATGTCACCCATTTTTCTCATCTTAAACACATGATTGTAGGTTTTGTTCATGCCATTTATCCCCTGGTACTTTAAAGTAACTCCAGCACCTAAGGCAATTTTCTCTTTTTGTGTCTATATTTGAAATATCCAAATAAATCCCTGTAGACTGTGACATTTGAAGCAGAAAACATTGCTTGAAGACCTATTGCTCTTCCTTGTAGCTTTTCTTAAGTCAACATATATTATCTTCAGCACTGGGTGACACAATTACATTGCAAGGTTTCCATGTACAATAATTATTTACCATGGTACAAGATATATTCTTGCTGCAGGATAAAAACAAAAATGGATTAACTCTCCTAAAGCTAAGGGTGTATCTTATTGATGACTATGATAATTAGGCAATAAAAGTAACAAAGCTATTTAATTTTTTCAGAGGGATCTCCAAGGTCTCTTGTCAGTCCTACCCATAGGACTCATGAGGTGAATATAGAAAATAAATAGAATAGAAGTGCCATGCAATGCTCAATTCAATGGTGGTCCCTAGGTATTTTATTTCTAATGGCCTTGATCAGAAATAATTTCAGTATGTATTCTTATCTTTTCAATGTGAGTGGCAATGCTGCTATAAGCAAAAATTAGGCATGTCAGCTACTACCATTAATAGACTTGGCTTAATGTTGTCTTGTGAACTGCTATCTTAAGCAGCATCTATATATAATTGCTTTAAATTGTTCGTCATCCACTTCCGTCTGGATGTCCCCGAATCCCACAAACCACCGCACTGCACCAGAAGTACGCCGACCGCCATATTGGAATACTCAAATGATGGGTATTCCAATATGGCACCCGCTGGTGGTACTAGACCCGTCCATAGTACCACCAGCGGGACATTGCCAGAACCCCCCACCGCCGCCAGACCCCCGCCGCCACCAGACCCCCCGCTGCTGGACCCGTCGCTGCTGCCTGCCCACCCACCTCCTTGCAGTCACAGCCCTCTGGTGGTGCCGCATCCTATCTCCAGCACAGGCCGCAAGCCTCAGTCTTTCCTGCTGGCTGCCCGCCGCCATCAGGAACCCCCACTGCTGGACCCCCCGCCACCGCTGCTGGCCACACCACCAGACCCCCCGCTGGACCCGTTGCTGCCAACGAGGGGGGTATAACGAGGGGGATATCACACGCACATGTACATACACACACATGTACACACACGTACTCACATATACACACACATGTACTCAAATATACTCACATCTCCAGCACAGGCCGCAAACCACCCTCTTTCCTGCCGGCTGTGACTGCCCACGCACACACACTCGTACTCACACACACGTACTCACACACACACACACGTACACACATGTACATACAGACAAGTACACACACACATGTACTCACACGTACACACATACTCACACACATGTACTCACACACACACGTACTCGCACACACACACACGTACTCACACATACATCTCCATCACAGGCTGCAAACCAACCTCTTTCCTGCCTGCTGTGACTGCACAGAGGTGGGTGAGCAGGCAGCTGTGGAACACACACACGTACTCATACACACACATGTACTCACACACATGTACTCACACACACGGGTACTCACACACATACTCACACATCACACACATACTCACATACATGTACCCACACACATGTACACACCCACACATGTACTCACACACATGTACTAACACACACACATACTCACACACACATACACACACACTCACACACTCATGTACACACACACTCACACACATGTACTCACACGCACACACAAACTCACACACACATACTCACACACACGTATTCACATACACACATACTCACATACACATGTACTCACACACACATACACACACACTTCCCTCCCGATGTGATATCATCGGGCAAACATCTAGTATCAAATAAATGCTTAGGAAATTTAATGAGTTCGAAATTGTTCTCTGCAGAATCGAGTAGCTCACTGGTGAATAATTGCAATGGAAAACCATATTTGTTTGCTAGGGTTCATATTTTTGCTTGATGAGAGCACGTTAAGGATGGTCATACATATAAGAGAAATGTCTCCCTGATTTTTTTTTTGCATTGGTCAATGACTGTATTGGAGCCTACAGTTGCTCCCCCAATGGAAGAAAAATGTTAAAGAAAAATGTCTAGTTTATTTGTTTTTTGCAGCTACCAGAATCAGGTTAACTGTGTTGTCTCTCTTTATCCATATTATCTAAGACTAAATAGAAGTTAGAAGTGAAAGGGAATCTGTAAGTAGGATCAACTGACCCAAGAGATCTACATAGACATGTATGTAGGTCATAGGGAGCTGTGTAAAATGATACCTCGATATCTGTGATCCAATGTCTTATTCCAGAGAAATCAAGGTTTTTCTTTTAAGTAAATGATCTGTTCAGGACTATGGGCAGAACACTGATCTGCATGAGAATCTGCTTTCAGAGATGGTTTAAAATCCGTATTTCAATTACAGGTTTCTTTAAAGCAGCAAAATGGAACTCTACAAGAAAAGTAAGGATTTAATCACATTAAAGCACTGTTAGATAAATGCACTGAGTTTGTTGTATAAAATCCTGATGACAGGTTCTCTTTACCCTGTGTGCCTAAGGAAATTATAGGTTTTATACATAAAAATATTGAGGAACATTTTGCCATTCATACTAATGACATGTACAAAAACAAAGACAAGTCAATGTTCCTTTATGCACCCTATGTCCCCAGAGGCAATTAGTAATAATACACTGATGAGCAAAACGGCAATAATGTTTAGACTTTCATGCTCCAAATCTCACCATCCACTGCAGCTTCGAACATGAGACTGCCTTCATTTTATAGACAGGCATCTGCAGTCATTGCAGCAAAGCATTTTATTTTACCCAAATATACTGTATGGTAGACATCCATCCATATACCTGCTGCAAATTTGTGCCATAGGTAAACCGCCAGAACAGGAGTCAAAGATCTGATGTATGCTCGAATAAGTCTAAGCATATGCAAAACTTTAGGAAATGTACATTTTTTACTCACCTTACCTGGCTCCAGCACTGGTCTGACTGCATTCCCTTTATCATGACTGCCACTATCCTGTGCATGTCAGTTTACCATTATAAACATGCATGCACCTCTGATGTCATATCCCTTTGCTTTTCATGGCCATCTCAGGCATCTGCCTGTCATCTGATAGTTCGTATAATATGCACACCAAGTGCAAGGTTACCATATGCTTACTCTCATCCTTACCACTGAAATCGTCCAGCTTTGTTTTAGCTGAGCTTTGCTGCATTCCTAACAAAGTATGCCTCCTGACAAACTTACATCTGACTGTCCTATGGTGCTATTTGCAGCTCTTCTTCATCTATGTGCGTGTCTTCTGATTCAGCAGTGCTATTCCAATTCAGTTCAATTCTGATGCATTAAGGTGCTTGTCTGCCACCTCAGTTCTGCTGTTCCAAGGTTTTGTCCACATGTTCATCCCTAAAGTATCAAGTTGCCTTTCTACTGTCTCAGGCTGGTTTCACATTAGCGTTTGGATGCGCAGCAGATGCTCGCTGTGAACCTCCACCAACTGCCGCGTTTCCTCCGGTGGTCAGCTCCGCCTATGGGCGCAAACCGCTGCATGTGGCCTGCGTACCCTATCTTTAGCATTGGGTATGCAGGCCATGCGCAGATATGCTTTTTCTGCCGCAAGCGTCCTTTTGACAGTGTGGCGACCTGTGCCAAACGCAACATGTTGCATTTTGGTGCAATCGCCGCACCGTCAAAAGGATGCATTTGGAGGTAAAAGCATACCTGCGCATGGCCTGTGTACCCAATGCTAAAGATAGAGTACGCAGGCCGCATGCAGCGGCATGCGCCCATAGGCAGAGCTGACCGGCGCCTCCAAACGCTAATGTGAAACTAGCCTCAGCTCTATGGTTCCAAGATGCTGTTCACATATTTGAGCTACTACATTAAGCTGAGGGACTGCTGTGTAAAGTCTGCTTCTTCAAGGTCTCATGCTCAGCTCTGCATCTTCAAAATATCAGTCTTTCTATGCAACATTACTGTTCTAAGATACTGTGTGCACTCTTGGGTCTTCTGTGCCAAGCTGCCTGACTACATACATTGCCTTGCCACTCCTCAGTGCTATCCTTTCATTCAGTACTGTTGCACTAAAGTGCTTGACTGTGTACATTGCCATACTACTCTATGATGTGGTTTGTACACTCAGTGCTGCCGTACCACCTTGCCTTACTACATGTATGGCCTTGCCAATCCAAAATGCTGTGCTTTAGAAAAGTGCCTGGCATTATACATTGCCCTGGAAACTCAAGTTGCTTTCTGCACACTTGGCTCTGCTATCCTTAGATGCCTGTCCCTATCTCCTGTTCCACATATCTGCATACCTTGTAGCATAGCCAGCTCTGCTGATTCATGTGCCATCCAGCCTATCAATTTCTATTTGAATATAGCTGTTTCCTGTGACAACAAGCCTATCCACCACAACTGCCTCAATGCTAAAAATGTGACTTGCTCTCCTTGAGCCACAACTTTGTGAGGCCACCTCACGAGGTGAGTTGTAGCACCTTATAAAGAAATGCCCTGCTATCAGAAATGATACAGTTTCTCATAACAAAATGATGGCATAAAACTATTTAGAGCAAAATAAACAACTAGTAACTGCACAACAAAGTGTATGTGCATTAAAGATGCATCATATTTGGATACAAAGGGGCAATCTAAGAAAGGAGAGGCATAATGCAGATAAGTTATATATTTATTTTAATAGGCGTCGAGAGTTTTCAAAGAAGTATGTTCTCCAAAGGCGTTGCATTATGAGCCAAAAAGTAGTAGCTTAACCTGACGTATGAGAAAGGAGGGCATGAAAACCTCCAGTTTGAGAGTAGTGTGATGTCAAGCAGCACCAGAAATAGGTCTAGATTTTATCTTCATAAATGGTACCTTTATGCATGCTACTGTTGACATCTTAGACATGATTCCATGTCCATGTGAGACCACCTCACGAGGTGAGTTGTAGCACCTTGCCTTACCCCATTCTACTGTTGACATTTTAGACATGATTCCATGTCTATGTGAGACCAGAGTTGTAGCACCTTACCTTACCCCATTGTAGAGAAATGCCCTGCTTTCAGAAATGATACAGTTTCTCATAAAACCTTCTGTTTCAGAGTAGTGTGATGTCAAGCAACACCAGAAATAGGTCTAGATTTTATCTTCATAAATGGTACCTTTATGCATTCTGCTGTTGACATCTTGGACATGATTCCACCTTTTAACCACACTAGCTGCTTTCTTATGTACTGTTCATTCTTTAAATTGTTTGATATATTGTATGTCTCAGTTTTTTAATAGCAATCAAAGGTTATAGGAGACATGTTTATTTTTGCATTAGGAGGATAAATTTGTTCTATATCTAACCCTTGACTAAGCATTATGACAGAAAAAATACAGTAATTTAATCAAGAACATATTGCTTATGCTGCATGTATATAACTTGAACAAACCTAATTTTTTGCATAATTTTAGTAGAGGTACTTCTAATACATAATTATCGATAAATGTCAAATTACCTAAATTGTTACAGTTGGAATGTCTCAACGCCTAGGAGACTGTAGATATACTAAGATAAGCTCAAATATGTGAAAATAGTAATCTGAAAAGCTTCACACAGTTGCAAATTGAGTTTTTGGTTGTGCCAGTTTGTTTTATCAATATTTGCAGTTTTGCTGACATGTACTGGTGATTCAAGTTAAAACTATAAAGAAGATTATGCAATATAGTCCAATATTTGGTAGTACAGCTTTGTTTGGTGGAACCAAAGAGCAAATGTGATTGCTTTTTGGGCATGTCTAAGCATTCTGTCACCAGAAATTAAATTTTACATTTTAAAATAAGCAGGAGACAAATGTTGGCTCAGTTACTGAAAATGAGTAGACATTTATCATTGAAAGTATCCCAATTGTATGAGTCTGTTAAGCACATCGACTACATTAGTAAATAAAAATGCATAAGTATGGTATTTTAGGGACTATAAGATTCACTTTTTTCTCCCAAATTTGGGTGGAAAATGGGGGTGGGTCCAAATGTAGCCCTCCCGAGGGTGCTGGGTATGGTGGAGCAGAGTTAAAGGAGCAGGGTTGCTGCAACAGGAAGCCAGCGGTGGCAGGAGTAGGATGATGCTGCTTGCCCTGGGCTGGTAAGAGAGGGTGTACCGGTGATGTGTTTCATGAAAATGCCGGCCGTGCAGGCAGATGCAGGGCCCCAGCTCTACACATTGCTCTCACAGTGGTGGGTTTCAGGAAAATGGCCATTAGAGGTGGCACACGCACAAATTGAGATCTCAGATCAATTTTTCTTTTTAAGATTATAAGGGAGATCATGTCAAACTGAACCTAAAGTATGTCTGCTGATGTCGGAACAATGTAGATGTTTCATGTTACAGTAGACATAATGCTTTAGCAGATAGGTTAGTTAAGAGCGACACAATGGCATATGCTAAGCTCTCACAGCCATAATTCACTTATGAGATAAATTATATTGTTATCCTAATATCAATTGCAGGAGCATAACTTCATTAAGAATTGTGAATCAGGGCCATGAAAAGAAGAGCTGACAATCTCTTCCTATCATCTAGCCACATCAGTGTCTGTGATGCAGCCACCTCCCATGATGTGGTCAGTATGAAAATGAAACAGCACACTGATGTGGTGAGACACTTTTCTATCTCTTTGTAATTAGTAGAGATGGGCGGACACCTGGATGCTCGGGTCAGGTGGATTCAGCCAAATAATTACAAAAAGTTTGGGTTTGGTTACAGAAGAGTACCCAGACCTGAACTCAGACCCCATTCATTTGAATGGGGGACCTGAACATCCAGTGCTTGCCACACTGTCATGTGCATGACAGCGTGGAAGACCCCACTTCTGAACGGCAGAAAAATCATCACTGTCGGTCAGACAGCCATGGTTCCCATGCTGTCAAAAGACAGCGTGAGTGTGCAGCTGTGATCAGAGTTATAAAGTTTACCTAGGGTCACTGGTGTCAGCTGTTGGGACTACTGTTCCTATCAGCCGATGCCTGCTGCCAATAATAACCTTGAGAGCAAGAGCAGCTGGTGCATCTAATAGATAGTGTTGGCCAATATCCATGGCCCCTTACCAGCCTGAGAATACCAGCCCCCAGCTGTTTGCATTAGCTTGGCTGGTTATCAAAAATCGGGGACCCCATGTCATTTTTTAAAATTATTTATTTAAATAATTTAAAAAATACGGCATGGGGACTCCTTTATTCTTGATATATAGTCTTGCTGAAGCTGACATCTGAGTGTTGCAGCCCCCAGCTGTGTGTTATGCCTAGCTGGTTATCAAAAATACAGGAGAACCCATGCCTTTTTTAAAAATCATTTATTTACAGCGCCGGAGCCGGGTAATGAATGCTCACATCAGCCGCCACCTGCTCTCACTGTTATTAGTGGCAGCAGGCGTTGGCTAATTGGAGCAGTAGTCCCATAAGCTGACACCTGTGCCCGGAGGTAAACTTTATACCTCCAATCACAGCTGCGTGCTCATGCTCTCTTTTGACAGAGAGAAAACTGTGACTGTCTGATCACCAGTGGTAATCTTAATCAGAAGGGGTGTTTGCCTCGCTGTCATGCACATGACAGTGCGACAAACACCCGGCGTTCAGGGGGGCTGAGCCCAAACAGTCATACACTTTTCATTCTCTACTGAACCCAAGAGTACAGGCCCCAACCACGGAGCTTCAAGCTGACGATCTGGCGAATTACTTCAAAGAAAAAATTGACCAGATCCAACAGGAAATTATCTCCCAATCACCTCATACCATGCACTGTCCTCCCTCCCCCATTGCATCTAGCTCACTCTCTGATTTTGAACCAATCACAGAAGAAGAAGTAAGCAGGCTCCTTGCATCTTCTCGCCCAACCACTTGCACCAGTGACCTATTTCCGTCACATCTACCCCAGTCCCTTTCCCCTGCTGTCACCGCTCACTTAACTAAAATATTTAACCTCTCTCTCTTCTGGTATCTTTCCCTCCTCATTTAAGCATGCCATCATACATCTACTACTTAAAAAACTATCCCTCAACCAAAACTGTGCAGCAAAATATAGACATGTCTCTAATCTTGCCTTCATCTCTAAACTCCTGGAACGCCTGGTCCACTTCCGTCTTATCCGCTATCTCTCAGATAACTCTATTCTCGACCCTCTCTAATCCGGTTTCCTCTCTTTACACTCTACTGAAACTGCCCTCACTAAAGTCTTTAATGATCTACTAACAGCTAAATCAAATGGTCATTACTCCATGCTAATTCTCTTGGATCTCTCTGCAGCATTCGACACTGTGGATCATCAGCTCCTCCTCACTATGCTCCATTCCATTGGCCTCAAGGACACCGTTCTCTCCTTATTCTCCTCCTATCTCTCTGACTGCTCCTTTACTGTATCTTTTGCTGGTTCCTCCTCCTCTCATCATCCCCTTACTGTTGGGGTTCCTCAAGGATCAGTCCTAGGCCCCCTCCTCTTCTCTTTGCACACTGCCCATATTGGTCAAACAATCAGTAGATTTGGTATCCAGTACCATCTCTATGCTGATGACACCCAATTATATGCTTCTTCTCCTGACATCACGCCTGCCTTTTTGGAAAACGCCAGCGATTGTCTAAACGCTGTCTCTAACATCATGTCCTCAATATATCTGAAACTGAACCTGTCAAAGACTGAACTCCTTGTGTTTCCTCCCTCTACTAATGTACCTATACCCGACATTGCCATTTCGGTGTGTGGTTCCACGATTACTCCCCAGCAACATGCCCGCTGTCTTGGGGTCATACTTGACTCTGAGCTTTCCTTTGCCCCCCACGTACGATCACTGGCTTGCTCTTATTATCTGCACTTCAAAAATATTTCTAGAATTCAACCTTTTCTTACTTTTGACTATGCAAAAACTCTTACTGTTTCTCTTATTCATTCTCGTCTCGACTATTGTTACTCTCTTCTAATTGATCTCCCTCTTAACAAACTCTCCCCCTCCAATATGTCTTGAATGCTGCAGCCAGGATCATATTCCTCGCCTATCGTTACACCGACGCCTCTACCTTGTGCAAGTTATTACATTGGCTACCCATCCACTCCAGAATCCAGTACAAACTTATTACCCTCACCCACAAAGCTCTCCATGGCTCAGCACCACCCTACATCTCCTCCCTTGTTTCAGTATACCACCCTACCCCACCCTCCATTCTGCTGATGACCTGAGGTTAGCATCCTCAATAATCAGAACCTCCCACTCCTGTCTCCAAGACTATACACGTGCTGCGCCAATTCTTGGGAATGCACTTCCCAGGTCAATACGATTAGTCCCCAATCACCACAATTTTAAGCGTGCCCTGAAAACGCATTTATTCAGACTGGCCTACCACCTCAGCACATTAACCTAATCTATCCCTGTGTGGCACAGCCAAAAGTTTTTACTATAACCAGGTTCCCCGCATCATGTTCCCACATGCTTTTTGCATCCATTAGCCCTCTGTGTCTGTATTGTTACACACTTAACATTATGGATGGTCCATACAATCAGGGCAATTGTTACCACACACCTTTCGTGTCTACCTTTTTTCCTCATAGATTGTAAGCTTACGAGCAGGGCCCTCATTCCTCTTGGTATCTGTTATGATCTATGTGATTGTTATGCTGTAATGTCTATTGCCTGTACAAGTCCCCTCTGAAATGTAAAGTGCTGCGGAATATGTCGGGGCTATAGAAATAAAATTTATTATTATTTATCATTAGAGTTGAGCGAAACAGGTCGGTCAGATTCAAAAATCGCCGACTTTCGCCAAAGTCGGGTTTCGCCGATCGAAACCCGACCCTAGCGTGAGGTCGGCCATGAGGTCGCCGATCAGTGTGCCAAAGTCACGTTTCAAATGATGCTTTCAGCGCCTTTTCTCACCCTATGATGGAGGACGCACACTGTGGGCAACGCGATGACATGGGCAGCGGCCAGCACCATCTCAGAGAAGGGCATTGAAGTGAGTGGCTGGCTTTGTGTGGCGTCACAGTGGGTATAAAAGGCTGTGAACACGGACCGCCATCTTACTTCTGCCGATTTTACAATAGGTAGAGGTGCTGCTGCTGATTCTGAACAGGGAGAGCGTTAGGCAGGGATGAAGAAAAAAAAACTGCTTCTGCTGATAGTGCTTTCCACTGTACAGTTAGTGTGCAGAGAAAGGGGAGGATTTTTGTTGTGTGCAGCAGCGCTGGTGGAGATTAGGCTGCCTTTTAAGGCTACCTGCTAGCTGAATTGCTGTGTGCAAACTGCTGTTCAAACTGCTTTTTTCAAAGCACTCCAAATTTTGTTATTTTGTCCTGGTGAGTTACTGAGCGTTCATTTTTTCACACACCGTTTAGTGGTGTACGCTCCTCACACACTACTGTGTATTCCGGCTGGTATCACGGACAAATAGAAGCTATCTGGGTGTGACTCTGGAAGAAAAAGCCGAGGAATTTGTCCGTTTTTCCAGACCTACACCTTGGAGTTGTGTCTGTTTTCAAACAGTTTCATATATCTGCTGTTTGATTACAGTCAAAACTAGACAGAGACAGCATGTGTCAGTACGTATAGAAATACACGGAGCTTGACAATTTTCCATACAGACACCGTCTAGCGGTGTACGCTCCTCACTCACTACCGTGTACCGGCTGGTATCACGGACAAATAGAAGGTATCTGGGTGTGACTCTGGAAGAAAAAGCCGGGGAGTTTGCCCATTTTTTCCAGCCCTACACCTTGGAGTTGTGTCCGTTTTTCAAACAGTTTCGTATATCTGCTGTTTGATTACAGTCAAAACTAGACAGAGACAGCGTGTGTCAGTCCATATACAAATACATGGAGCTTGACAATGTTCTATACAGACACACCGTCTAGCGGTGTACGCTCCTCACACACTACCATGTACCGGCTGGTATCACGGACAAATAGAAGCTATCTGGGTGTGAATCTGGAAGAAAAAGCTGAGGAGTTTCTCCATTTTTCCAGACCTACACCTTAGAGTTGTGTACATTTTTCAAACAGTTTCGTATATCTGTTGTTTGATTACGGTCTAAACTAGACAGAGACAGCGTGTGCCAGTCCGTATACAAATACATGGAGCTTGATAATTTTACATAAACACACACACCGTACAGCGGTGTACGCTCCTCACACAATACCATGTACCACCTTCTAGCATGGACAAATAGAAGCTACCTGTGTGTGACTCTGGAAAAAAACGAGGAGTTTTTCCATTTTTCCTGACCTACACCTTAGAGTCGTGTCCGTTTTTCAAACAGTTTCGTATATCTGTTGTTTGATTACGGTCTAAACTGGACAGAGACAGCGTGTGTCAGTCCGTATACAAATACACGGAGCTTGACAATTTTACATACACACACCGTACAGCGGTGTATGCTCCTCACACACCACCGTGTACCACCTTCTAGCACGGACAAATAGAAGCTACCTGTGTGTGACTCTGGAAAAAAAATCAGAGGAGTTTTTCCGTTTTTCCAGACCTACACCTTAGAGTCGTGTCCGTTTTTCAAACAGTTTCGTATATCTGCTGTTTGATTACGGTCTAAACTAGACAGAGACAGCGTGTGTCAGTCCATATACAAATACATGGAGCTTGACAATTTTCCTTACACACATCGTACAGAGCTGTCCGATTCTCCAACAGTATTGTATATCTGCCGTTCGCATTACAGTCACTTTTATACCTAGTCAGCCTGTGTGTGTGACACTCCGTAAATACATATACGGAGATTGTTGGTTGCACAAAAATCGTATACAGCTGTACACTTCTGATACAGTTCCGTATATCTGCTTGTTGGATTATGATCCAATACATACTGTGAGAGTGTCTGTGACTAACATAATATGTACGTTGATTTAATTTGTTTAATACACCTTACACAGCTGGACACTCCTCATACAGTACCATCTCTTGGCGTTGCAAGGTCAGGGACAGTGTTTGTGCGTGACTGTAGGGATGTGGATTTGCCAGAAACTGCTCCTCCACCCACCATGGGCAGTGCATCTTTGACACCTGGAACATTGGCCCACATGTGCGATTATGCCTTGTGGATCCTAAAAAGGGACCCCCACATTGCCAAAATGATGAGGGATGATGACTACTGGCTGGCCAGCATTTTCGATCCATGCTACAAAGGCAAATTACACAACATCATGCCACAGGAGAACCTAGAGATAACATTGGCAAACAGACAAGCAACTCTGGTAAACCGTTTGTTTGAGGCTTTCCCAGCACACAGCAGCGGTGCTGGTTCTCCCACAAGCCGTAGTGGGCACAATGGAAGAGGTGTTCGTGGTGCACACAGCAGAAGTGGCGTTGGAGACAGGGATTTAATGACCATGTTGTGGAATGATATCTCAAGTACCGCTCACACGACTGGTAATACTGCATCGATTAAAAGTGACAGGAGGCAGCAGTTGTCAACTATGGTTACAAACTACTTTTCCTCCCATATCGATGTTCTCCCTCACAGGTCATTCCCCTTTGACTATTGGCCCTCTATCTGGACACCTGGCCTGAATTGGCACAATATGCCTTATAGGAGCTCGCTTGCCCTGCTGCTAATGTGTTATCTGAAAGAGTTTTCAGTGCTGGATCAATCCTGACAGAAAAAAGGACCGTCTGTCGACCTAAAATGTTGATGATCTAACCTTCATTAAAATGAACCATGCATGGGTTTCAAAGGATTTTGTCTCACCTTCCCCTGATGATACATAGGTTACCAGAAAAGTGCCTCTGTTTTTTCCTCCTCTTCCTCGGACTTGCCCAATTACGCCCTTTGCAGCAGCTGAATGTCCAGCCAACACATCTACATATGGCAATTTTTAAACCTCCCTAACTGGACTGCCCACCCCTCCCCCAACAGCTGAGGTCAAGACCTGGCGCACCTGGGCAAGTGCCATTGCTCTGAACAGGTGGATAGGCCCACTGATGGCCAATGACAATGGCACAGGGACCCTCATAGTACAATACAGCGTCTCAGATGGTGGGAGTGCCCAATCGCCATCAGACACACCAGCGTACTATGAGGGGCACTGTGCCAGTACCGTCAACCACGATTGTGCCCCCCCTGCTTGGTCATGGCCACAGCACTTGCAAGTTGCAATAGTTACCTCTCCCTGCTCCACCGCTGTGTAGTCTGTGCAGTTAAATCCTTCACAGGGACGGCCACTAGAAATTTGGTGTATTGATCAATGATGGTTAAGATGTAGCTATGGCCTGTCCTGCTGGCCTCTACCTTCAGATGATCAATGGCTACCATTTGAAATGGACGTCAACTTACAAGCAGATGCAGTGGTGGTTTATGATCACCTTTCACAGTTGTGATAGTCACAGATGTGTGACATTCCTGCCACCATTTTCCAATGTCTCCTCTCCAATAGAATCGCCTACGGCCTGTGGCTTCTTTCTTTTGCACTCCAAAATGACCAGACACATCATGATAGGCAGTGAGGACCATGGGTACATCTCTCCCCGTGATCATAATTTGATGGAGATGAGTAACGGTGATGTGATCCACGCTACTGCGATAAAGCAATCCTTTCTTCACAAAGAAACTTTTTCGCTTTCTCCACAGACACAGTAATTGAGGGTCTGCATCGCCTCTGCAACATCTACCGGGAGGTTTTCCCGCGATGAGCAACTCCAAAATTTCTGCTAACACTGGACTTTGCGTCTATACTTGAATCTATGTAGTTTCCGGTAGCGGAGATTCTTGACTGGCTTACTGAGATTGAAATATATACGAAGATTTAAATGTACCACAACACTGTATACTGGTGTATGCTATGAATACCTTTCCCTTTTGCTACTTTTGTAATTCAGGTGTAATACATAGTGAGCCTGTGAGTGTCTGTGTCTGACTCCGGAAGTATAGATGGAAATTTAACCCTAGACTGGACACACCTGGTATGTGCTGATACAGTACCTTGTTTCAAAAAATTGTATTAAGGTATCATCTGTGGGATAACCAACTGCAGGGGGGACCCTCTTCTTGCCGCAGACAAACACGAGACTGAGACAGAGTTTGTATTGAACAGGTCCATTTTTATTGCCCATTCTTCTGTCGGCAACAGCAATTCACCACAGCTGTTTCACATTTCTCTGTACACAGGCCCCGGTACCTTCACTTCCTTTGTAACTATAATCGTGGCGTCCTCTGTGGCTCTTCCACTGTGGCTGGCCTAGGCCAAACCACCACAGCGCGGCACCAGTCTGAGCACACCATCCGTATGATAGCCCCAGGCCGTCTGCGGCTACCGTTCTCTGGGCCACCCCCCGTGACCGCCTCAACTGTCAGTCCTCTCTGGAGCCTTTCCACTGTCTCTATTTCTGCAGCAGAAATACCTCTTTACTGTGCTCCCTTCACTAACTGACTCTTCCAGAACCTTCCCTCAGTCATTTATACTTCCAGTTCTGGTAACACCGCCCACCATCACCTAACAGTTTCTCTGACCAATGGCAGTTATTCTGTCCCACTCCTACACTCTCCACTGCCCTCCAATGGAAAAGCTAAAACACTGCACCCTTTCTCTTTATCTTAGCGGTTTCACACCTACACTGCGCTACACCTCTGCTTCTCACTACAGGCTGGTTTGTCTGTCAGTCCACCTTCCCTACATCATCCATAGTGAGTGAGCATGTGTGGGTTATGCCTTCTATATATATAGTGAATTGGAGAAACAAATTTTTACACTATACAAGATACAGCTTGTATCTTGTTATACAGTACCTTTGTTCAACATTTAGCATTACGGTCAAATCCATACTGTGTAAGCGTCTGAGAGTGACTACAGGACTATTTATATGGAGATTTCAATTTTACCCTAAAATTTATATACTTGCTATCTTGTTATCCAGGACCTTTTTTACAACATTTTTTACTATGGTCAAAACCAAACTGAGTGAGTGTCTGAGGGTGACTACGGAAATATATACCGATATTTTCAATTTAGCCAACACTGTATACATCAGAAAGCTTCTGATATAGTAACCTTTTTAGCTATTTAGATTCTGGTGTAATCCATAATGAGCCTGTAAATGTATGTCTGTTACTCCGGCAATATATTTGGAACTTTAAGATTACCCCAACACTGTATACAGCAGTACGCTTGTGTTACATAACCCATTTACAGCTTTTCATATTCTTGTGTAATCCATACTGGGCCTGAGAGCGTTTGTGTCTGCCTCCTGAAATGTATATGGAGAATCAGAATGTTTACACTATACTACAGGGTTCCCCAACTCCAGTCCTCAAGGCCCACCAACAGATCATGTTTTCAGGATTTCCTTTGTATTTGCACAGGTGATGCAATTATCACCTGAGCAATACTAAGGAAATCCTGAAAACATGATCTGTTGGTGGGCCTTGAGGACTGGAGTTGGGGAACCCTGCTATACTATATATACCTTGTATCTGGTGATACTGTACCCTTTTTAAACGTGTTATTTTATTGGGTAATCCATACTGAGCCTGTGAGCGTCTTTGTATGCCTCATGAAATATATACGGAGATTTACTGTTATCCATAGATTGTATAGAGCTGTACTCTTCTGATTTAGTACCATATATCTGCTGGTATTTTTGGTCCATTTTCCAAAACATGAAGAAGTATGGTGGAAGAGGATGCGGATGTTAGCATGGAGGGCCACCTGGTACTGATGGTGGTGGTGGTGCATCTGCTGGTAGTGCCAAAACACAATAGCAGCTAAGGCAGGAGGTGTTGAGCCAGCGTCATGGTGTAGATCTGGAAGGCCTGTAAGGCTCCCTTTTCTGGGAGTAGGTAGACTGCTTTTAAAGCCGGAGTATCAGGAACTGTTTGTGGCTTACATTGCTGAAACAGCCTCCAGCTCTAGCGCCTCCTCTTCTGAAGTTGTAAAAAATGCAAGTACTGAGTCATAACTGCAGGCCTCTGGTCAGGAGCAACCCCTTTCCTTGTGTCCTTCACCCACACCAAAAGTGAAGGATGTGGAAGCACACACCTCAGATTACTCCATGGAGCTCTTTTCACATACCATGCCAGGGTTAATTAAAAATAGGGCCCATCATGTACTGGAGCAATGTAAATGGGGCAGATCAGACACTAGAGGAGCATCTAAGGGGCCCATTATACACTGGAGCATTACAAATGGGGCCCATTATATATGGAGCATTATTGGAGCCCATTATACACTGGAGCATCATCCATGAGGCCCATCATGTACTGGAGCATTGTAAATAGGGCAGATCAGACACTGGAGCAGCATCTAAGGGGCCGATTATACACTGGAGCATTGCAAATGGGGCCCATTATATATGGAGCATTATTAGGGCCCATGATACACTGGAGCATCATCCATGAGGCCCATCATGTACTGGAGCATTGTAACTGGGGCAGATCAGACACTGGAGCAGCATCTAAGGGGCACATTATACACTGGAGCATTACAAATGGGGCCCATTATATATGGAGCATTATTGGAGCCCATCATACACTGGAGCATCATCCATGAATCCATGAGGTCCATCATGTACTGGAGCAATGTAAATGGGGCAGATCAGACACTGGAGCAGCATCTAAGGGGCACATTATACACTGGAGCATTACAAATGGGGCCCATTATATATGGAGCATTATGTGGAGCTCATCATATACTGTATGGAACATTATATGTGACTAATTATTTGGTATGGAGAAATATATGGGGCTCATTATTCTGTATGGCGCACAATGTGGTGGCCATAACACTGTATGGAGTAATATACTGTCCTGTTTTTGATCTATTGTACAATTTAAAATAGATCAGTCATGTCATGTAAGCAGTGAAGTATGTGTCATTGTACTATACCTATATTTCTGTGGCACATCGGAGCATCATGAGTTGTGGTATGCGTTAAAGGGGCGCACTGACACTCTTTGGCCCAGGGCACACAAAAACCTGGAGCCAGCCCAACCCCCCCACAACTTTAGCCAAATAACCCCCAGTTTTCAATGCGTAACTATTATTAGGAAGTAAATTAAGGTTGACAAGCTTCAGTTATAAGAATTGATGTTTTTGGCATTGAAATGGGCACTGTAGGTGTGTTTACTGTCCTCCACTCCCTGCCGACTTTGCTTCCCCAATTGACTTGCATTGGGTTTCGTGTTTCAGTCAGCCTCTGACTTTTCCCTATAGTCGGCCGATTTCGTTCGACAAGACTTTTGCGAAAGTCAGGTTTCATGAAACCTGACTCGACCCAAAAAAGGCAAAGTCGCTCATCTCTAATTATTATTATTATTATTATTATTATTATTATTATTATATTTATTTATTTCCTAGTGAAATCCATGTTTGGTGTCCGTGTCCGAACAGTAGATGTTCGGTACTGATGCCGAACAATATTGTTTGACTGTTCAGGTTTGTCCATCTCTAGTAATTAGGCTCTTGCTAACTTCAAAGCAACAGGGGCAATCTCCCAGACTCTGCGGGGCCATTTTAAAGGATATGAATATTGAGTTTTTAATGACAGGTATAAGTTTTATAAATATGGGAGACATAATATTGGCACACAGCATCAAACACAACACATTCACTTACATTGCTTTGCAGGCTAGCCATTGGGCTCAAATTAATATCGGCGAGGTAGAGAAAGTTGTATATGTTATATCTCTTTGCATATTAACATTGTGATAGGAAATAGATGTTAATATTTTCTGGGACTTTCGGGTGTTCAGATATCTCATGATTTTTTGTATCTGAGCCCACATCTTATGTACCATCCTGAATCTGAGTTCACCAGGGGAGGAAGGTAGGAGTGGCTGATAGCTGACAATAGCAGGTTCTGGCCAAGAACCCATGTTCAGTGCTGGGAGATACAGTGGGCTGTTAAAGTTGCGCCATGTTCTAGACAAAATGCTCCCCTTCGCAAGATCTGCACCATTCCTTTGACAACAGGACTAGTAACTCTCTTTCTTTTAACCCTTTATTTTTATGTGACTGTATATGTGACCCTTTTTAATATCTATTGTATATTTGTCTAAAGAATGCTTAATTATTCAATTAAATATATAAAATGTATTAGATTTATACCTGCACTATAAACCGCTTTTCTGAAGCCTCATGAGGCCTATAATAAGGGACTGGTGGTGATAGCTAGTTTCTTTGGTTACTGCAGACTTTGGAGGTGAGTGAACTGGAGTATATATATCTATATATATAGATATATATAAATAAATAAATATATAGTCAAATACTGGTTAAGGGTGAAAGATGAGAGAAAATTACTGAATATCTGGGGCTGCCCTGGAGGTGCGTGCAAACAGAGCTATTCTAGGGCATTCTCCCATGGGCTACCAAGACATCTATATTTGCTGCTTGTTAAAAAGTGAGTATATATATTTCAGTGTCGTAATTCTAATTTTGTAAATAAATATTAATATTTAAATATGTACGTATACTATTTCTGGAAAGACTGTGTGCTTACGAGTTAAGATATGCCTGGGATCTAGCCAATACAGTTTTGGATTTTAGCCTCAAGGACACTGAGCCTTTTTATTTGTACAACCATTGGATACAGCCACAAAAAAGGAGATAATGGGTTGTTAATTTAAAGTATGTACTGTTTTGTTTTTCTTTGCTTTGACTCCCCATTTATATTGAGAACCTCCAATTAAAAGACTGAAAATATCAAAATAAAATTTCAGCCTTGTTTTGTCCTAGAAAAATAAAATGTGTCATATGAATACATGCTACTATCTATGTAGCATGCATTCAGAAAAGTGTATAGTGCAAATAAGATGCAATAGCGAAACACACTTATGGGGCTGCAATTGGACACATACTGGCAAATACTTATGGGTAAGCTGAGCATTCCTTTAATGGGTGATCTCCTTATGCTTTGAATACACATGTGTTTTATACATTTTGCATGCTATTGCACCTTATTTGGACTATACACTTTTCTGAATACATGAAACATAGATGGTTTACAGGGTGCAATTTATTGTGAGGCATGCAAGTTAACCCTCTCTGTTATAACAGTGCATGTTGTCCTTTATTTATGAGCTCTGTATGAGCTTTGTTGTCACAGTCTGTATATTATTGTATGTTAGTACTTTGGCAATAAATATTTGAATCTTTATATATTCTATTGTTGGACTTTTACTCTGTGGGTAATTTGTAGGATTCATGGTTTTTGGAGTGTCCATAGTGATTTTTTGGTCCATGAGAGAGGCATATGGCCAACTAAGTTAATTGATATCTATCATTGGATTTTCTTCTCATTATGTGTATATTGCTTTAATGTGCTGCTCTTATTTTTTGTGGAACACCATTGTACGTTTTTCCTCCTTTTAATGGCTCATTAAAAGCTATATTTTATTTGGACACAGTTGCTTGCTGGATTTAATCCGTTTTTTGTTTGGTCTATGACTAGTTGCTCAGCCTTCATCTGTGCGAGCTGTAGACATTGGGGAATTCTGCCTACCAGGTGAGCTGACTACCATTTACTTCTTTAACATCTCTACTGACTTACAAGCAAAATTAAATTCAGCTCTAATTTCCACAAAACCGTATATACAGCGGTTGGACAAAATAATGGAAACACCTGGAAACATCAACAAAGGTTAGTTTAATATGGTGAAGGTCCAACTTTTGCGGCAATTACAGCCTCAATTCTCTGAAGTATGGATTCATACAAGGTGTGAATTGTTTCCAAAGGAATTTTAGCCCATTCTTCAGTTAAAACACCCTCCAGTTCTTTGAGCGACGATGGCGATGGAAATCGACGTCTAACTTGAATCTCTAAAATCGACCATAAATGCTCAATAATGTTGAGGTCTGGGGATTGTGGGGGCCAGATGAGATGCTCAACTTCATTAAAATGTTCCTCGTGCCATGCTTTAACGATTCTAGTTGTATGAATTGGTGCATTATCATCCTGAAAGATGGCGTTCCCCTCCGGGAACAGTGCTTGAACCATAGGATGCACTTGGTCGCCCAAAATGCCTAAATAATCTCGGCTGTTAATTCTTCCATGAAGGGATATCATTGGCCCAGCGGATCTCCACGAAATAGCACCCCAGATCATCACAGAACCTCCGCCATCTTTTATGGTTGGGAGAAGGCAGTCTGGTTGGAATGCTTCATTCGGCTGTCTCCAAACGTACACTCGGCCGGAGGTCGGAAACAGGGTAAACGATAATTCATCTGAGAATATTACATGCTTCCACTGCTCGAGGGACCAATTCTGGAGGTTTCTGCACCACTCTAAACATTTGGAAACATTTGTCATGGAGAGCAGCGGTTTTCTAATTGCAGCTCTTCCGTGGAATCCAGATTTGTGCAGTTCCTGACGAACAGTTTTCGTGGAAACTGGGTTCTGTAGGTGTTCATTGAGCTCAGCAGTGATTTTTGGAGCCGTGGTCTTGCGATCCTCTATCACAATTCACTTTAGAGTCCAGCGGTCTCTCTCAGTCAACTTCGACTTTTGGCCGGACCTGTGCTTTGCTGCGGACGTTTTTCCTTCTCTTTCAAACGCAGTCATTACTTTGGAGACAGTACCTCTTGATATGCCGAGCATACGGGCACTTTCTGTTACACTAGCGCCTGCCATACGAGCACCAACAATTTGGCCTCTTTGAAAATCCGAGAGGTCTGCCATTGGTATCAGGTTCTCATCAATGTTCTTACAGTTCTGCAAAACAAACAGTTAATTTACATACACATATCACATAACATAAATAATCAACTAAAAAAACATTACCATATGTCACGGTTTGCATGTTTATAACATGTTCGAAGATTATGATGCCAAAACGTTAGGTGTTTCCATTATTTTGTTCAACCCCTATATAAGTCCCATACATTTTGGGCCTCTGTTCAGTGAAGTCATTAAACAGAACTACAACTTATTGGGCTTTTGGATTAGCAGAAGAAATAATGAAATATACAACACTCAGCTGACAGTGAAGCATAACAATGACTCGGTCATGCTCTGGGGCTACTTTGTTTCCTCTAGAACTGGACACCTGCAGAATGGTAAGATGACTTAATTCAACGATTTGGAAATGCTATGAGAAAACATCATGCTTTCGGCAAGGATTCTGAAGCTTTGATGTCTTTGGATCTTCAAAATGGACATTAATCCCAAACAAAAATGTAAGTCTTATAAGGTTTGGTTTCAGACTTGACCATCATAAAAAATATTTGATTGGATTTGAAGAAGTTGGTTGCATCATGGAAACACAAGAATTTTAGTGGACTAAAAGCCAATGGAAATGAGGAATAGGTAAATTTTTTCAAGAATGCTGCAAGACACTAATGCCTACTTATGCATCATATTTGTTACAGGTTATGACATCCAAATGGTGGTTTACTAAAAACTAAAGTTACTTCTGATGAAGAAGTTGAATATGTCTGAGACTGAAAAAGTGATACATTGTCTAGAATTTGTAGACATATTTTGCTATATCAGTTTTGCATTTTTGAGCAACAAGTACAAACAAGTCAATGTGACTTGTTAAACATTAAAGTTCCAAATATTTTTTTTTGCTTATCCTAGGATTCCCTGGTAGGTTGTTATGCACTACTTATGGTCTAGTATACTGTAATGTAGTATATGCTATAGCTTTTTATTGAATAGATGTTGATGTTACATGTAGTCTAAAACAGAAAATACCCACTTATCTTTGTTTTTATTGATTGATTTATTTTGTTACTTTGTATTATGTAACGTATTATAAAATACTGCATTTAAAATAACTTTTAGCTTGGAAAAGCTTCATGTACTATGCAATCAATTTGCTTGAATTTTGAAAGCTATACCTTGCTTGTCATATGTTGCCTGTGCAATATATACAGGTTGAATAATTTGTTACAATTGAGTACATCTTACAATCCCAGTAACATACTGTATATTACAACATTTAAAAACTGAATTAAATTTGACTGTAAAAAATCCAGTAATAAATTTAATTTTCACATTATGCATAAACCTATATGGTAATTGAATTAGTGTTTTGGATCAACAAGGTTACATAGATAGTTATACATTTGTATTCAATAGTGTTTTATGCATGCTAAAAAAAAAGAGTAACAAACCTTGATAAATTGCTTTAAATCCTGGCGAGCCGATACTGTCATCTGATTGCAAGTGAAGCCACATTTGGTTGCTCATGCTAACAATAAGATCTGGTACACTCGATCCTGTAAGACTGGACATTGCATAAATATACAGATAAATAAGATTTGCTCCAATAGAAAGTATAATTTTAATACAAAAATAATAGTACATCAAGAGCTGTATGTTCCAGATGAATTGTTTATGAGATATGTTTCATTTTAGCTAGTCCTTAAACATTTTTTTAATTGGAATAACACTGGAGCTGATCTACTATTGAAATTCTGCTAGAGCTGGATATTTGCGGTACGTGCGTTTTGTGACATTTATTTAATGTTTTGGACACTTTTTGAGCAATGTTCAACAAGGGCAAAGTTTTGTGGAAAAGTGTTAATGGTTTTAAATGCAATGTTTTTGAGGTGAGATATTTGTCCAAAAATGAAAAAAAAAAATAGAACCTGAAGTATTAGCAAACAACAAAGGTTTCTCAATGTTTTTTTCTAAACTTATTATCAAGCACAAAACTGCATGAGATACATAACTTTAGGTAATGGGTTATGACTTAAGGCTAAAATTTCTGGCACAAAACAGGTTAAATAATATTTGGTGGAAACTTACAGTAGACTGTTTAAAAGTCCACCAAATTTTGTAAATTTATACCAGACTGTTGAAAGGTCTACCAAATTTTCAAACAATACGAGCCGCTGTAATAAATATGAAACATAATTAGAATTAACTTTTTAGAGATTTTTAATAAATTTTTCCTAATATTTTAAAATATTTCCTAATATTTTAATATTTTATTTTAATAGTACGCCGATGTTGGATGACTCCTGTTTGGTGCAGGCTCCAGCCCTGAGCCTGCACTTTTATGGGCACATGTCAGCTGATATATACAGCTGACATTTTCCATTCAAGAGTGGTGGGTAGTATCATGATCCACCCATGGCTATTAACTAGTTAAATGCCGCTGTCAATTTCTGACAGCGGCATTTAACCCACGCTTACCCGAAGTGTGTCATAAATCCCGCACATCGGTGACCCCATCACATGATAGTGGGTCACCAATGGGTCAGCATGACAACCAGAGGTCTACAGCAGACATCTATGTTTGTAATTCCCAGATTGCTATGAGCACCGCACATTGGTCGGTGCTCATAGCAAGTGAGCATTTCTGCTACACACACGCAATCTGATCATTCCCTGTGTGTAGCAGAGGAGATCAAAGCCGTGCAGCTTCTACTCTCCTATGGAGACTATTGAAGCATGCAAAAAGTAAAAAAAGTTTTTATAAATATTAAAAATATAAAAAAATTAAAGTTCAAATCATCTCCCTTTCGCCTCATTCAAAATAAAACAATAAAAAACAAATATATACATATTTGGTATCGTCGCATTCAGAATTGCCCGATCTATCAATTTAAGCAAAGAATTAATGTGATTGCTAAACGGCTTAATGAGATTTTTTTCTCATTCAAAACGGCAGAAATTCTTTTTTTGGTTGCTGCTACATTGCAATAAAATGCAATAACAGGTGATCTAAAGATCGTATCTACACTAAAATAATATCAATAAAAATGGATGCTTGACATGCAAAAAATAAGCCTTCACCCAGCCCCAGATCATGAAAAATGGATACACTGCAGGTCTCGGAAAATGGCAGCATTTATTTTTTTTTTTACCAAATTTTGGATTTTTTTCACGATTTAAATAAAAAAGAACCTAGACATTTTTGTTGTCTATGAAATTGGAATGACCTGGAGAATCATAATGGCAGGTCAATTTTAACATTTAGTGAACATGGTAAAAAAAACCTGCGGAATTGCACTTTTTTTACAATTTCACCACACTTGGAATTTTTTTCCCATTTTCAAGTACACGATATGTTGAAACCAATGATATTGTTCAAACTTGTCTCACAAAAACAAGCCCTTACATGGCAATATTGACATAAAAATAAAAACGTTGTAGCTCTGGGAAGAAGAGGTGCAAAAAAATGAAACCGCAAAATCGAAAATACCTCTGGTCGTAAAGGGGTTGAAGCAATACTTACACATATAATACCGATCGCGTGTCCCCAACTTTTCCACCATCTCCTATAGTCAAAGTATCATAGCCTCTTTCTAGCTCAAACACTTCAAAAGAAATCTTGATGACCTGTTGAATGTAAAAACAATGCCTCAAAATTAGAAAAGCCTTATTTTATAGAAAATAAACGTGACAATTCTGAATACAAAACTGATTAAAGCAACATGCTAAATACCACTAAAGAAAGAGCATTTTTAAAATTCTTTGACTTTGTCTTACAGTATGTCAGTATTAACTTTGAGATAAAGGTAAATCTAATAACATTAAAATATGATCAAAATGTTAATTTATTTAATTTCTTCAATAATAAAAGGTAAACTCATATATTATATAGAGTCATTACAAACAGAGTGATGTATTTCAAGTGCTTAATTCTCCAGCAGGACTTGACACCTGTCTACACTGCTAAAAGTACCAATACCTGGTTTAAAAGCAACAGTATCATTGTGCTTGACTGGTCAGCAAAATCGTCTGACCTTAACCCCATAGAGAATTGTAAAGAGGAAGATGAAAGACACCAGACCCCACAAAGCAGATGAGCTGAAGGCTGCTATCAAAGAAACCTGGGCTTCCATAACACCTCAGCAGTGCCATAGACTGATTGCCTCCATGCCATGCCACGCCACATTGATGCAGTAATTGATGCCAAAGGAGCCCCGATCAATATTAAGTGCATTTGCTGAACATACATTTCAGTAGGCCAACATTTCGGATTTTAAAATAATTTTTTCAAGCTGGTGTTATAAAGTATTATAATTTACTGAGATAATGACTTTTGGGTTTTCATTGGCTTTAAGCCATAATCATCAACATTAACAGAAATAAACACTTGAAATACATCACTCTGTAATGACTATATCTAATATATGAGTTTCACTTTTTGTATTGAAGAACAGAAATAAATTAACATTTTGATGATATTCTAATTTTGTGAGATGCACCTGTATATTAAAGGAAACCATCTATACAGTATAAAATTAGGATTTTTTTTTCAAATACCATGCAACTTTGATCATTAATTCAAGGAATGATTTCAAGACATGTGCATATTTAAACAAGATAAAGTCTGTGTAAAAATAAAATATAGAAGCTAAAAATAAATTGTCAATTCACCTGTAGATATTGTAATGTGCTGCTGCAGTGCAGTACATCGCAACTTCCACCAGAGGGTGCTGGTGAGGGAAGAGCGGTTGTGCACACACACAGCCTAGTAACACAGAGCAACAGCACAGGTGTCACAGGTAACGAAAGAGTGGTCAGACTAGCCAAATTTAACAACTGTCAGGAGCAAAAGTACCAAGGGAGACAGCAAGTGCGTAGTCAGGGACGAGAAAGAATTCAGGACCTTCCGGGAACATGGTATCAGAAACATAAGATGTAAGACGTGGTCATGGTACAAGCCAGAGGGTCAAAAGCCAGTTGGAAAGTGTGGTATCAGAAATGTAAAAACCAGTAGCAGAGTCCAGAGATCAAGCTGAGTAATATACAAATCCAGGTAATCAGGGGCAGAATGAACACTAAAGGAATACAGGTCAAAGGCACTAGCTTAGAAGCTTGCAGTATAGCTGATGCTGGCCCGCAAGCTGCAGAGGACTGAAATAGCCCAGCCAGCTCCAGAAGGCAGAGGGGATTAATCCCTGCATGACCAGTCCAAAGAGAAGACAGCAGACAACAAACTCTGGACTAGATCATGACAGATATAACAGTGATCTGCAGGTTAACAACGTTTTAAATATATTTGACAGTCAAACTTAAGATTGACTACAGAGAGAAAGTTTTATTCTCTTGGCAGCAATGGTTCATGTTTTGGGGGCAGTTCTGAAGGTTGTAACACTGACTGCTCACTACAGGGTAGGTGTGCTGCTATCACTCCCTCTACACCTTGACTAACAGCCTGCTTTGCACACAAGCACTGTCAGAGTCAGATGTCAGTAAAGGAGCAGAGTGATTAATTTCTGAAAGCTCATGATATACTGTGGAATGACTGTTCACCACCTCTAATGCAGCCCTGAAAACTTGAGCCAAGCAGTTGCAGCAGAGTATAACTCACCAAAAATTGGAAACAAAGTGAGTTTGTTGTACTGAAAAAATTGGTGTATGAGAAATGATACTTTTTCGCTAAAAAATGTTACATTTTGTGCCATAATCTGGCAGGGATGGCTTTTTGGTAGAATAAAAAATGGTGGTTAAGTATTTTCATCATTGAGTTTGAGTGCAGACCATTTTTTCACAAAAGACAAAGAGATCCAAGTGGACTAGCATCAATAGTGAAGAACTAGGACAAATGTAAGTACAATTTCCATGGAAATGAACAAATGAACATGTGTTTCTTGAGAACACAAAATGAGAACGGACTATGCAAAGGAGATAGAAAAAGTGTGTGGAAATCAGGAGGTGAAGATGATAATGGTACTGATTGCACACAAGACCCTTCTTAGCGGTGCAGACTGGTTACTAGAAAGATGACCACAGGGAGAGGATGGAGAACAGCTTGAGCCTTGCTCATCTTGATGGTCAGTTTGCTTTCTCCACATGAGCAGGTGATGCACTTTCTTGTGACAAAGTTATGTAGTTCTTATTTGATTTGAGCCAGGATTTTCGCAGCTTCGTTTCTAACAGCATAACATGCAAAAATCAATAGATTGATGATTCAGCAATGTAGAAAAGAATTTCCACACATGATAAGCCCACACATTCAACTGGCCACCATCAGGATTATATAGTTCAGGTGGTGTAGAGTCATATCTATCAACAGTACATGTGGCATTACCTGCTAATGAACTGAATGCTAGAAAATATGATTTGGACCCAGAGGATTTTTTTTAATGTATGGCACCTGCAATGTTTATTGCCAATGCCAGTAAACACCTCCTCCGGGGACCTCAACTCCTCATCATCATTTTCTCCAATACAGATTCATCATCATCAATTTTATTGTCATCCATGACATGACTGAAAGGTGCTTCTGTGTGTGAAATTGCCAGCTCTCCTTGCCCAATGACCTGATTCACACCCTGAGGTTTTGCCCTGGCTCGGAGTTCTACTACCATGGACAGTTTCTCTGGCTCCCTGAGTTAATACAGATTGACATTAGAATTGTTTTGTCCATCTCCTCCTGCTTCTTGTCTATCAAGAACGTAGGCTGCCTCTTCCAAAATATAAACTGCCTAGTCAGATGTGCACAGGACTGCGAGTCCAATTCTGTCCTCTCCTGGTATAAGCAGCTCACTTTCAATAGACAATTTGCATACACAGCCTGGTATGGATGGGGTTAGCTTTCTCAGCTCTGCTGCATCTAAGAGCTCTGATTGTGTCACAACTGCTGCGCTCAGTAAAATAAGCAATACACCCTTGGGATCAGGTGCTCTTTGCCTACATCATGCTGCTTTCAGATGAAGTAGCAAACTCCTGCTTACAGATTGCATTTGAAAATGGCGGATCTCCAAACACAGTGATCTCACTTTTATTTTTGAACAGAAGCAACTCATGAATTCATATTTAGCTGCAGAATCTGCAATGAGTGACTTTATACCAAAATATTTGCTGTCACTGTGTGAGAGAAATAAAAATAAAGCAGCGATTAAGGGGCTATTACTGCTGTATATCACAGATATAATAATTCCCAGTCACACACTGAGTGGTGATGGTGAGACTACTAAAACAGTTATCACTGTATATCACTTAAATATTGGATTTCTTTTGACAGACTGAGACTATGACTCCCGTTTTCAATATGGTACATTAGCACTGAAGTACTACTCTATAATTGCATTAGGCCCTATCTATTCTTATGCTGTGCTTTCTGAGCACTTTTATCCCTACACAGTAAAGCCACAAAACGGTGTTTTTTTTGGCCAGCCCCTATGTCTTATACTGCCTGTGATAGCTCCGCTGATAGGATGGACTATACCATATAATTGGATTGCGGAAGGGCATTATGGGGTAGCATGCACTGCCACACCAGATGCCATTGCTGAATGTGAAGCCTTATTTTATAAATGGGAACCACAAATCTTATCACAGATTGTTCAAATTTCTGTGAAAACAAGTTTTTTGGGAAATTTAACTCAAACTCGGTCCTTCGAGGACGATCCTTTAATTTCTAATAATCACAGTTTTTTTTTGCTTTCTTTTAATTAATTTGGTTATATTATAATAATTTATAGTAAAATGTACTAAAGGCACAGTAACAATATCACAATGTCTTCTTTTTGAACCAAAAGAATTGCCCTACCCATTAAAACGTATTCAACCTAATTGGTTCAATTCATGTCTATATATATTCTTTACATTATAGTTGGCAATAATGTATCATTGTTAACTTATTGACCAAAGATTTAAATGTGAAGTTTACAAATTAGAGACAGGGAGATCTATTTGGTATGTCTTTGCACATTATTGAACTTAAAGATTTGAATAAATGTTATACTAATTAGTGAAAGACTTCTTTTCTTTTCAAGGAAACATTGCTAATGCCAGCCGAGTTGTTACACTTGCTTGACTTTCATGTTTTCAGGGTATAAGCTAGCTGAGAGTTTCAATGATTATGTGATATCTGAAGCTCTGTGATGTTAGCATTGCCAGTTCAAGTCTTTCTGGCATTAAAGAATTATGCTGATTTTTTTTTTACTTTTGTTTTAAAGATAAATCTCATATGACATAAAACAGATGTCTGTTTTAAAATTGTAGTTAAAGAAAGTAACTTATATTAAAACAAATATATTGTTAATATCTTCTTTTGCTTTTTTTACATAAAAACCTAATAAACATGTCAAAATCCTTCGCTAATCTTCATCACTGCAAAAAAAGGCTTTTTACATATAGAAGAGACATGTGTAAGAAACCTGTCTAGTAATAGGCACTCTACAGTTAGGTCCATATATATTTGGACAGAGACAACACTTTTCTAATTTTGGTTCTAGACATTACCACAATGAATTTTAAACAAAACAATTCAGATGCATTTGAAGTTCAGACTTTCAGCTTTCATTTGAGGGTATCCACATTAAAATTGGATGAAGGGTTTAGGAGTTTCAGCTCCTTAACATGTGCCACCCTGTTTTTAAAGGGACCAAAAGTAATTGGACAATTGACTCCAAGCAATTTCATGGACAGGTGTGGGCAATCCCTTCATTATGGCATTCTCAATTAAACAGATAAAAGGCCTGGAGTTGATTTGAGGTGTGGTGCTTGCATTTGGAAGGTTTTGCTGTGAAGGAAACATGCGGTCAAAGGAGCTCTCCATGCAGGTGAAACAAGCCATCCTTAAGCTGCAAAACCAGAAAAAAAAACCATCCGAGAAATTGCTACAACATTTGGAGTGGCAAAATGTACAGTTTGGTACATCCTGAGAAAGAAAGAAAGCACTGGTGAACTCATCAATCCAAAAAGACATGGGCGCCCACGGAAGACAACAGTGGTGGATGATCGCAGAATAATCTCCATGGTGAAGAGAAAACCCCTAACAACAGCCAATCAAGTGAACAACACTCTCCAGGAGGTAGGCATATCAATATCCAAATCTACCATAAAGAGAAGACATGCATGAAAGTAAATACAGAGGGTTCACTGCATGGTGCAAGCCACTCATAAGCATCAAGAATCAAAAGGCTAGACTGGACTTTGCTAAAAAACATCTAAAAAAAGCCAGCACAGTTCTGGAAGAACATTCTTTGGACAGATGAAACCAAGATCAACCTCTACCAGAATGATGGAAAGAGAAAAGTATGGCGAAGGGGTGGTGCAGCTAATGATTCAAAGCATACCATATCATCTGTAAAACACGGCGGAGGCAGTGTGATGGCTTGGGCATGCAGGTTGCCAGTGGCACTGGGTCACTAGTGTTTATTGATGTTGTGACACAGGACAGAAGCAGCCGAATGAATTCTGAGGTATTCAGAGCCATACTGTGTGCTCAGATCCAGCCAAATGCAGCCAAACTGGTTGGTCGTTGTTTCATACTACAGATGGATAATCACCCAAAACATAAAGCCAAAGCAACCCAGGAGTTTATTAAAGCAAAGAAGTGGAATATTCTTGAATGGCCAAGTCAGTCACCTGATCTCAGCCCAATTGAGCATGCATTTCACTTGTTAAAGACTAAACTTCAGACAGAAAGGCCCCAAACATACAGCAATTGAAAACCACTGCAGTGAAGGCCTAGCAGAGCATCAAAAAGGAGAAACACAGCGTCTGGTGATGTCCATGAGTTCAAGACTTCAGGCAGTCATTGCCAACAAAGGATTTTCAACCAAGTACTAGAAATGAAGATTTTATTTACAATTATTTAATCTATCCAATTACTTTTGGTCCCCTTAAAAACAGGGTGGCACACGGTAAGGAGCTGAAACTCCTAAACCCTTCATCCAATTTTAATGTGGATACCCTCAAATGAAAGCTGAAAGTCTGAACTTCAACTGCATCTGAATTATTTTGTTTAAAATTAATTGTGGTAATGTCTAGAACCAAAACTGGAAAAATGTTGTCTCTGTCCAAATATATATGAACCTACATAACTGTATTTGTAGCATTGTTATAGATTTTGCAACAGACGGGTCTGTTATAGAACTGTGTGGTTTAAAACTTATCAGCGGATACAGACATGAATCTTTTATCATATCATACACTCATTAGTTGAAAACTGTGCCCTGATTATGCTTTTATGGTGTTATCTAACTTATTCAATTGATAGTCATATTATTACTCACATTTTTATAGTAATTTAATTATTATTTTGGATTTGTTTTTGTTTATTTAGATATAAATTGATATTTAATTGTTGAATCTTTGTTCATTCTACATTAATGTACTTGACTGAACCTTAGTTTTTATCTTAGTAAAAATTTGCACACATTTATTAAGCAGTTTACTCTAGGTCTTGCAAAAACTGCACTCTCAAAATGTTAATTAACACAGTCTAATGAAATGAAAATTACAAACATCCAAAATACAAAAATAATACACACAACTCCAAAAATGAATGGAGAAAAAGGATGACTGAAGCAAAAATAACACAAAAATATTTTTATTGTAAAAATTTTTTTTGATATCCATAAGAATCATATCAACAAGTGAAAACCACAAATCAAAGGACACAGATCAAGGGACATGTAGTAAATGCCACGGTTATTTTTACACAAAAATGGTAAAATATATACATATCTTGGTATACCAAAATTTCTGCAAAAATAAGAGGTCATAAATGTATATACCAAACTCCACTAGAAATGTTCAAACAATACTGTTATAAAATTATAATAAAGTGCTAAGCGCATAAATGGGGTTAATCTTGTGTGAAAAAAAAATCACATGTATATAAAACTAATGATAAATCACACACAAAGTTGAAATCCCTGTGAGGTGATTCCAAAAGCGAGCTTAAAGTGCAATAGTACACACAATGCGCTCTAAATAGTCATATATGTGCATGGTAATATATTAAAAAAATAGAGACAAAAAATGCAAAAAAATGCAGCAAACTGCCTTGGTGGTGAGAAATCCCTGTGAGGTGACTTCACAAACAAGCCTAAGTGCAATAGTACATGTACTGCGCTCTGAACAAACACACGTGTGCATGACAATTTGCTGTAAAAATGCAGAGACAGACAAATGCAGCAACTGCAATAGCGATAAAGGCTGTATACCTGATATGTAGTATAATGACCGTCCCACCAGAGCCGTATCCTCACCCCGACAGCGCCGTTTCGCTTAATGCTTCCCCATTGAGGAAGCATTAAGCAAAATAACTCTTGAAATAATGCAGTTATGTTAAAACCAAGCACACCATTGTTTTTTTGTGAAATTCTGAGTAAGTTTGATGTGTCACATGACCCTCTTCCTACTGGAAAAAATAAAGTTGGATCCAAAATAGCCAACTTCAAAATTGCCACTATGGTCATCATCCATCTTGAAAAGTTTTCCCCCTCCCATATACTAATGTTTCACAAACAGAAAGTTGATATCACCAACCATTCCTATTTTAATTAGGTGTATCCATATAAATGGCCCACCCTGTAGTTATCATTTCTAATTAAAGGAGTAAAATATTTTTCTTTATAAATGTTGATATAAAATGTATGGATAAAAAGTATCATATTGGAATACATACTGAACATATTTCTCCTAGAAAAACTTTTAGGACACCCTTTTCTAAATACAGTATTTAGGCATTGAAATAAAGTTAGTTTCCAAGAGGAAGTGCCTTTTTAGATCACTCAAAGGATGATGAAGCTGAGGCCTGTGCAGAACAGTCACAGTTCTTCCACATCAAAATGCATCCAATTGTGGTTTTATAAAAATTGCTTTGTTCCCCGAGGCCCTGTCAGAATGGAACCGAAAAATATCTTCTTCAAAGTTTTCCCCCAAAGTTGAATGCATACTATTGTCCAAAATATAATATTTAGAAGGGAAGACATTTTACAAAATTAATGTTGTACAATGGTGGTATCATATTTCACTCTAATTCAGTTTATTCATTAGAATGATCCATTACTTAACATTTGTTTGTTAAGACTGACTGCATGGCTAGGTGCTAGATTTTATACACTTGTGGCACTTAATGAATTTTTATGATTAAAACCTGCAATAGCTGTTAATAAAAAATATTCTAAGGGTTATTACAATTGTGGCAGTACTCTATATCAGTTTAATAATAATATAAGTTGAAGGACTGGAAGGAAGAAGCCCAAGATTGATAAACTTTGTAGTAAAATTTAACATAGTCTTTCTTATTGCCTCAAGTTTCCCAAATGGTGTTATTATATTGATGCCAGATTTAATTACCTTAATAATATGCAAATCACGAATTTCAACATAAATACAATATGAATTAGAAAATTAAAATTAATGGGGTCTATCTATAACCAATAGGTAGACCAAGTGGTGTTTAAGAAAATGGATACTTAATACCTCTGTTATAAGCAAGCGAATAGAAGTCTAAAAGGAGCTAGAGATACTGCTTCACGGGACCAGAGTCTAAAGCTCTCCATCTTTTTCAGTGATGCACAGTGACTGAAGGGTAAGCAACTGTAAATATTTTTTTAGAAAAATAATTGAATTAGTTTAAACTGCATTAAAGATAATTTAGCTTTCTTTATCTATTACCATATGAAACTGTGATTGTTTGTCATTTACATATTGCTTTGATGCACATATCATTCCAAAACAATTTTGCCTGACAGTGTATGGGTCCCGTTACATTTAGCAATGCACCTGCGATCCCGACAATGATACCACCCGGTCAAGATCGCTGGTGCATCACTAAACGGTTGATAGTGAGCTGCCAAACAGGCAGATCTCTGCAGTGACGCAGCAGCGATACAGCAATCCATCGGGGGTCGCTGTTACCTGTCACACAACAGCGATTCTGACTACTTCCATCTGCGTCCATGAGTTCTGCGATGTCGCTAGTTGGCGCCGAACACAGCGATGCATGCCAGCCAGCAGGACGTCAATGACGAAAAGATGGCCCAGGCCATTCGAGCATGATCAGCGATATCCAGCGAGGGGCCAGTCGCCGGTATGTGTCACATAAAGCGAGATTGCTAGCGAGATCGCTGTTGCGTCACAAAATCGGTGACACTTTAGCAATATCGCTAGCGATCTCGATGTGTGAAAGGCCCTTAGGCAAGAAAAGGTTTCTATTTAATACAATTTTTTAGCAAATTTACTTGTTAGCATCTAAACTATGTGGACATATGTTTAGTGACACCTATACATTAGCTCATTCATCCAGAGCACGACAGGCACTGATGTTGGACAAGATAGCCTGACTCACAATCTCCATTCTTGTTCATTTTAATGGTGGTCAATGGAGTTTAGAGCAGGGCTTTGTGCTGGTCAGTCAGGTTTTTCCACATAAAACTCACACAAACATGTCTTATGGACCTTACTTTACGCGCTGGGGCAAAGTCAGGCATGAACAGAAAAGGGTCTTTCTAAAACTATTTACACAAAGTTACTGTACCATACACTTTTCTAAAATGTCTTGGTGTGCTGGTTTTGAAGCATTAAGATTTCCATTCACTTCAAATAAGGAGCATCTGAAAAACTAGGGGCTCTTTCCAGTTTTTACAGGATTGAGGTTTAATAATATTGCTGACTACAATTTTTCATGTTCCTTCATGTCTTTAATTAATTTAATGTTTAGTGGTAATTAAAGGCATACCGTGACACAGAGGAGCCGGAAGACAGAAGGTCTTATTTCTCCTAGTCCTGCATGGATTAGAAGCACTTCACCTTCTTATTAAAGAGTATATATTTCTTCGGACAATGCAGGGGTTAATCTGCTCTGTTGAGAGTTCCTGGAGCTAAGGTTCTCAGCTGTGCATTTTTAGCCACTCCCATTTCCTATATAATCTTGGCACTGGCTAACACTCATTGTCAGAGTAGCTTATGCTGCATGGCTGGAGGTTGGTTTATAGGAAGAGGCAGTTGGTGGGTTTATCTGAGACTGTTGCTAGGTTTTGAGTGTGTGAGAATTCCTTTTTATTCCTAAATTGATTTAACCCCATCCTCTACTCCCCCTTGAATTCCTTTGTTGTCTGTGTGAGTATATTTGTATGTTTCCTATTTTTCCTTGTTTGTATTACCTTGCTAGTCTCTATGGTGTGCTACTGTACGATACACTATTACTCCACTCTTACCTGGGTGGGAGAACAGTACAGACAGAGGGCTGATTCAGGAGCTAAGATAAGGTATGTGGCCCTGGTGTCTTCACTATTAAAAGTAATTGGGGTAACAAGGCGAGCTAGGGCGCCCCTAGCGTTAGGGACAGGGAAGGAGTCCCTGGTCCCAGGAGACCTGACTACAGAGTTGTGACACTTATTTTCTTTAAATGTCTTAAGCAAATCTTGTGAATATATTATGAATAATAGAACTAATGTTGTTCTATGGTGAAATTGCTGTTCATGTTCATTGAGCTGTTTTGATGGAATACTTATCAATCAAATGCCATTTAGAACACCTGATTTCTGTTATCATTACCATTTTGGATAAATATCTTTAACCCCTTAACCCCCAAGGGTGGTTTGCACGTTCATGACGGGCCAATTTTTACAATTCTGACCACTGTCCCTTTATGCGGTAACTCTGGAACGCTTCCATGGATCCTGGTGATTATGACACTGTTTTCTCGTGACATATTGTACTTCATGATAGTGGTAAAATTTAATTCAAGTAACCTGCGTTTATTTGTGAAAAAAATTGAAATTTGGCAAAAATTTTGAAAATTTCGCAATTTTCCAACTTTGAATTTTTATGCCCTTAAATCACAGAGATATGACACACAAAAAACTTAATAAGTAACATTTCACATATATTTACCTTACCTCAGCGCAATTTTGGAACCAAAATATTTTTTTCTTAGGAAGTTGTAAGGGTTAAAATTTGACCAGCGATTTTTCATTTTTGCAACACCATTTTATTTTTACGGACCACATCACATTTGAAGTCACTTTGAGGGGACTATATGATAGAAAATACCCAAAGTGACACCGTTCTAAAAACTGCACCCCTCAAGGTGCTCAAAACCATATTCAAAAAGTTTATTAACTCTTCAGGTGCTTCACAGGAATTTTTTGAATGTTTAAAAAAATTAACATTTAACTTTTTTTCACAAAAAAATTACTTCAGGTCCAATTTTTTTTATTTTACCAAGGGTAGCAGGAGAAATTGGACAACAAAAGTTATTGTGCAATTTGTGGGAGAAAACTACTGTATAGGCACACGTCGAGACTCGGAAGGGAAGTAGTGATGTTTTGGAATGCAGACTTTGATGGAATGGTCTGCGGGTGTCATGTTGCCTTTGGAGAGCCCCTGATGTACCTAAACAGTGGAAACCCCCACACGTGACCCCATATTGGAAACTAGACCCCCTAAGGAATTTATCTAGATGTGTGGTGAGCACTTCGAACCTCCTATTGCTTCACAGAAGTTTATAATGCCTGGGCGTGAAAATAAAAAAATCATATTTTTTTCCACAAAAATGATATTTTTGCCCCCAATTTTTTATTTTCCTAAGGGTTACAGGAGAAATTGGACCCCAAAAGTTGTTTTACAATTTGTTCTGAGTAGGCTCATACACCATATGTGGGGGTAAAACACTGTTTGAGCACATGGCAGAGCTTGGAAGGGAAGGAGCACCATTTGACTTTTTCAATGCAGAATTGGCTGGAATTGAGATCAGACGCCATGTTGCATTTGGAGAGCACCTGATGTGCCCAAACAGTGGAACCCCCCAATTCTAACTCCAACCCTTACCCCAACACACCCCTAACCATAATCTCAGCCCTAACCCTAGCCCTAATCCTAACCCTAGCCCTAACCCTAGCCCTAAGCCTAGCCCTAACCCTAATGGGAAAAAGGAAATAAATACATTTTTTTATTTTATTATTTTTCCCTTAGTAAGGTGGTGATAAATGGGGGTTTGATTTACTATTTATGGTGGGTTTTTATGTTTGGCAACTGTCGTACGCTAAAAGACGCTTTTTATTGTAAAAATTGTTTTTGCATCATCACATTTTGAGAGCTATAATTTTTCCATATTTTGACCCACTGAGTCATGTGAGGTCTTATTTTTTGTGGGACGAGTTGATGTTTTTATTGGTACCATTTTTGGGCACGTGATATTTTTTGATCGCTTTTTATTCCTATTTTTGGAACGCAGAATGAACAAAAATCAGCATTTCAAAAATTTCTTTTGGGTGGTGCGTTTACACCATTCCAGGTGAGGTAAAATTGATAAGGTGGTTTTATTCTTCGGGTCAGTGTGATTACAGTGATACCTCATTTATGTCTTTTTTTATGTTTTGGCGCTTTATGCAATGAAAACACTTTTATATAAAAATAATTATTTTTGCATCGCTTCATTCTGCCAGCTATAACTTTTTTTTATTTTTTTGCTGATGATGCTGTATGGTGGCTCTTTTTTGCGGGACAAGATGATGTTTTCAACGGAACCATGGTCATTTATATCCGTCTTTTTGATCGCGTGTTATTGCACTTTTAGATCGGCAGTATGATAATAAAGCATTATTTTTTGCTTTGCTTTTATTTTTAAGGGGTTCACTAAAGGGGTTAACTAATGGGACATTTTTATAGGGCGGGTCGTTACGGACATGGCGATACCAAATATGTGTACTTTTATTGTTTTGTTTTTATTTCCAAAAAATGAATTTATTAGGGAATATGTTTTTTATTTATTTAGCAATTTTTTATAAATTATTTTTACACTTTTTTTAAAACTTTATTATACTGTCCCGGGGGGGACATTACTGCCGTGTGACAGATCGCTGATCTGTCACATCACAGATCGCTGTGACAGATCAGCGATCTGACACAGGCATTGAAGCAGGCTTCCTCATGCCTTCGCTTAGCAGGCAGTGAGGAAGCTGGCTCCCTGCAGGCCCCCGAAGGTCCCCGCCGCCATATTGGATCCGGGGACCTGCAGGGAAGGAGGCCCCCGGAGCAGCGCAGCACATCACATTGCTCAGGGAAGCACAGAGGGACCCCCTCCCTGCCGATGCTTCCCTAAACCCCATGACCACCCCTGACACATAGTGCCGGGTGTCAGCTGTGATAATCAGCTGACACCTGGCCTCAATCAGAGGCGCTCACCCTATGAGTGCAGCTGATCGCTATGACGTACTATCCCGTCCCTGGGAATTAAGTCCCAGGGCACATGGATGGGATAATACGTCATATGGCAGAAAGGGGTTAAACATGCAATGAATAGAAAACATTTAAAAACAAATCTATTGTAAAAAAAACAAAAAAAACAAAGCAAAACTATTTCTTGTATTGGACAAAATTGATAAGGAGTAGTGTTGAGTAAAAAGATTCTCTGGAAATAGTCAGTGGCCACCAGGCCATAGCTTTGCAAATGTCATCCTACCTATCAGCATCACATGCTTACATATCAGAAGAGGTGTAGGGGATGTAAGGGGAGTTTAACTGTGACCTGGTTCAGCAGCCATAGACTCTGATGTTGATCAATTTTTTTTTCTCAACTCTAATAAGGAGGAACACAGATCATAAGTATCGGCACACTAGAAAGTAAGAGGACACTGTGTCAAAGAATAAATTGGTCATGTTAAGAAGCTGTTTGACAATGCCATACTTTTTACCTTTTGCATCCAGATATGATGACTGGAATGCAATTTAGTGCTTTCTTGATTGCTTAGAAAGTATAAAGGGCCCGTTACACATAGCGATATCGCTAGCAATATCGCTTTAATGTCACTGGTTTTGTGACGTTATAGCGATATTGCTAGCGATATTGCTACATGTGATACTTACCTCCGACTGGCTCCCCCCGCTGCTCATTGCTAATCGCGTGAGAACGTCCTGGACCATTTCTCGTCGGGCGCTTCCTGCTGGGCTTCCTGTGGCACCGACGAGCGACACGTGGACGCGGGCGGAAGGACGTCAGGATCGCCTCGTCTGACAGGTAAGTAGCCACCGCTGACCACTGCTATGTCGCTGGTGAGATCTGCCTGTGTGGCAGCTCACTAGCGACCACTTAGCGATGCACCAGCGATCCATATTGTTGTCGGGATCATTGGTGCATCGCTAAGTGTAACGGTACCCTAATACTGAACATGTGAGACCACATTCCTGTGCAGACTATCACAACACAATGAAATGGTGATTATCAACTTACATTGGACCATAAGTATCTAGAATCCCATAGCAAACACTTTGGCTGAGTTTATCTTATGCATATCTTGAAAACAGACATACAAATAAATTTTATATATAGATGTATGTATATTAATATACACATAGCACAACAATGTGAGGTAGGAAAATATCACAGTGCCTTCATAACAATTGGGAAAATTGAAGAATGACAGGACAGAGCCCTCAGCATACAGCAGTACTCATTCCCAATCATTACACTAGGAGAGAGTAAATTTTCCACTATTCAGGGGATTACACATTTGGCAAATATAAGCTACTGGTTTGCCATCACTGTTTGAGAAAAACAGATGCTGTGAAGTCACGGAGGAGTCAGTAGGTGTTCTCATCTGCAGGCCCGAGACTGCAAGGGCCAGGGCTCATCCTACTGAATGCTCACACTCCTTTACCATGGGCATAATACTACTCAGCCAACACAGAGTGAGGGTGAAACAGTGAGGCAATGCATTATTGAACTGTCAACAGACAGCAAGATATAAAACAGTCCCAGCAAAATACCCAAAATGGTGCAAAATTAAAGAGACTCACCTTTCTACTGACATGCGGGGATTAGAGTAGCTGAAATTTTGCGGCTTCCAGCGCCGACGATCCCCACCTGTGGCACCCTGCTTTTGTCAGGCACCCACAGAAAGCAGATAACAATAAGCTTAGGGAACTTACAGTCCATTAAGGCATGTAGCCATGTGTTAGCACCATGCCGGATCCCTGCTCTGATAGGCAGGTCATTTCATGCACACTCTCTGTGGTTGGTTCCTCTCTTCCTCATGCTCTGCATGTTACCAGCAGCACTTCCAGCCAGGCTTCCAGCTGTGTCCTTAGGGCACACGCGCGCGCTCCCGCCCTCCTAAAGAGCCAGTGCGTGCACTTGCTATTTCCTCCCCAGTCAATGGTTGAGAAGCATTATGTATGTATAGCTTCCTCTACACTGGGGAAGTGCCAGAGCAACCTTCCTGTTTTGCAGTCTAAGTTATCTAAGGTTGCATACCAGTCCCTGCTGCACTCTGTTGCAAATCATGCCTGCTGTACTCTGTGCAAATCCTGCCTGCTGCACTCTGGTGCAAATCCTGCCTGCTGCACTCTGGTGCAGATCCTGACCGCTGAACTCTGATACAAACACTGCCTGCTGCACTCTGATGCAAACTCTGTCTACGGCACTCTGATGTGAACTCTGTCTGCTGCATTCTAATACAAACTCTGCCAACTGCTCCATCCAGTCTGTCCTCTGGGTCCAGCTGCTGCAAATCTGTTTGTCTGTCCTGGAGTGGCACCTAGCGTTCATCAGGAGCCAAGTCTACCCTCAACATCAGAAGCTCTAGTGAACAGTCAGGTGTTCACTTAGTCACGCCCTTCCAGGCTCTCCACGGTCAATGGTACAGTGGTTCCACAAACCAAGTCCGTGACACCTGGTAAATGGAAGGTCCCAATCTGGTACCTCTGAATGTCTCCATGAAGCCAGGTGACTGGAGGGTCTCAATCCTGGCTTCTCCAAACATAACAATGGGGGAAGGTGACCAGAGGGTCCCAATACTGGCTTCCCCAATCATCTCCAAGAGATCATTGATAGAGTCGATCTGTATTCTTCCAGCTATGGCTGAGGTCTCTTAAGCTGGTATTCTGTATAATGTCAAATCTGTGTTCCTCTTGATGGTGCCATGTTGTCGTGGCTGTAGCTCTGTAGAGACTCTCTATGGAGTCAAGGTGTCCTGGCTGTGGTTTTGCAGACTCCATTCCTTTTTGAAGAAGAAACTACATCTGTAGTTCATCATCCACAGGTCAGGGGAAGATCAGATGAGTTTAACTTTCCTTGTTTGAGGATTTAATCAATTTGCATAGTTTTTGCTCCTATGTATTGCCAGTCAACAAACTGCATGGCCTGGTACAATGTGCATTCAACATATTAGTAAACATCAATTGTTTAATAACCCTGTGTCCCTATCTTGCAAGGATAGCAAACAGTAATTTGTAGGAGCTGATATAAGAGGCATACAGCAGGGATTCAAAAAATCCACAAACATTAATTCTAGTGTCAACATTCAGAAAATAATCTATGTTTCATAAGGCAACAGTCTCTGCTTCTTGACCATTCAAAGAAAAACACTTAATTTCAATAGTCTACATTCAGACAAAAGCTGATTTCTCCAGACCTACTGAAAATATACGCCTGGATAATTAATATGAAATGTTGTGTCATCACAGATTTGCTTACAACTAAGCAAAAAATACATTTTATTCTCTTTTTTAGTTCGTTTGATGAGCAAATCATTGGAAATTTGCCAACTTTACCTACTTTTCTGCAAAAATTTGATTCAGGGTTGTGCCGACACAGCATTTGTTCTCGTTCAGTGAGACACATTTTTCTTCAATGGGTCAAGAGAAATAGGCCATTATTCACATGAGCCTGAACATTGACTATGGAATTGACATTTGTTGAACCATATTGTGCTGCTATCCTTGGAAGCCAGGGATGCAGGGTAATTGAACAATCAATGTTTGCTAATATGTTGATTCCCATTGTATTAGTCCATGTAGCTTGTTCACCTGCAAACAGTGATGGACAAACTATGCAGATTGATTGAATACTCAAACATTGAGAGTTGACTTCATCCCACCTTCCTCCTGACCTGTGGTTGATGGCATGGAGGACAGCTATGGGTATGAAAAGGGTCCTCTATCCTTCTGCAGGGAGACTTTACAGAACACCAGCCAGACACCATGGCTCCAACCAAAGGAATAGAGATGTGATCCACAGTCCATAACCGAGTCCTTGGTGACATTTGGAGCACATACATTGGGACAATCAGGTCACCTGGCTACATATCTCAATGAACTGTCAGCTTCCTAAGCTTGCTGCTACTTTCTCTTTGTCAGTGCCCTCAAAAAGCAGGGTGCCACTGATTGGGGTAGTTGGCCTTAGAAGCCCCAAAGTCACAGTTGCTCCAAATCCCAGAGAGACAGTGGAAGAGAGAGACTCTGTAATTGCACCATCGTATGTACTTGCTTGGTTTGTACTATGTGTTATTGTCTATTGGTGGTTCATTAAAGTATTGCCACACTGTGTTATCCTCAGTCTGTTTTATCTGAGTAGTATTCTGTCCAAGGGAAAGGAGAATGGGTGTTTAGTTGTATGAGCCCTGGTCCATGAGGTCTTTTAAAGAAAGCCAGGCAAGCTGACAAAAACACTCACTGACCCTCATGTCTCCACGAGGGTAAATTAATTTGCACAAATTTTAATACTGGAAAGTTTATAATTGCTCAGAAAATACACATTGGGAGAGAAGGATAACACCGTGGACTGTTGTGAGTTCATTTTCCCCTTCACTACTGAGGCCCGATGAACTCCCTCTTCTGGTGAAGAAAGGTAGTGAGCCTGATTGTCAAACACCTGGGGCTGATGATGATGACTGGCTGAGTGGAGTTAATGACTGGATATAAGGCTGCCGACGCCCTTCTGGCCTGCGGGTGATTTCTCTGTGGACTTCTAGGAAACCAGTCTGATTCCTGCTCATCTAAAGCTAAGATTTCTGCTTTGCCTTTTTGCATTAGTGTTTTGTTTTCCTTGCTTTTCTGGATTCTGCCATTCCCTGCTGGGGTGAGCTGAATCTCTTTTTGCCTGTTGCTCTGTTTTCAGAATATTCCTGAGTACTGACATAGCCTTTTTTTGAAGCCTAGCGTCTTCAGGGCCTTTTTTACTGTCAGTTTGTTGGCTCTTATTTTCATAGGGTTTTTCACGGATTGCAGACAGCAGCCTTCCTGTCCTTTCCTATCTAAGCTAGCTTGGGCCCCATCTTTGCTCAGTCTATCTTTCTGTCTGTGTTTTGTTCTTTCTTCTTGCTTCACCGTCATTATATGTGGGGGGCTGCCTTTTGCTTTGGGGTCTGCTCTGGGGCAGTTTAGATTTCCCTTTCTGTCTTTAGGCTATGTAGTCCTCCGGCTGTGATCGAGGGGCCTAGGGCATCGTAGGAGCCCCCCACGGCTACTGCTAGTTGTGTTGATAGGTTCAGGGGTCTGCAATCTGATAGCTGCCAACTTCTCTGGTTTTCTGGACTTAGCTAGCATTTCTATTTTTGCCTCCTACGGTGACTCAATCATAACAGTGGACCATAAGAGCTTACACAGTACAGGCAAAAGAGAGGACCCCTTTGACCATAAGAGCATACAGTCTGCAGGAGAGAGCACCCTGTTGACCATAAGAACATATACCCTACAGGAGATAAATAGAGAGGACATTACTAACTATAAATGCTTACACCCTACAGGAGAGACACAGAAAAAATCCCACTGATGATAACAGCATAAAAACTACAGAAGAGAGACTTACCCAGTAACTCTGGAGATGGCGAATAACTCTGCTGTACCGGACCACTGATCTCTGATGGCCCAGGTGCTAATCCTCCCAAAAAAGGTTGTGAAGGATGCGGGCAGAGAGATCAGGCATGATACCACTGCTGCCACATGTGAAGAACTCGCACCTCGCGACTCCGCCTGATGTCACTATTATGCTGGAGGAATCATGAGGTACAGTTTCCCCCACTTGCACCAATTAAACAATCCACACCTCCTGGAGACACACCAAGTCAGCTTGTTGCAGTTTTACACAGACACCCCCTGTCCACACAGGCACAGGAAAGCACAGGAAGTGATATAATGTGTTCCACACAGCTGCTGACGTGGCACAACAGTTGCTCGCAATCCTGACATGCTGAGAGGGCCCTTTCAGTAGCACTAGTGAAACAGAGCCTTATCAAGTCAATACGACTGCCACCAGTTCCTTGCTAGATATAAGCACTGTCTGTAAATGGGAATACATCTGGCCAGAAACCAGCTGAGGTAGCATTTGAAGTAAAAACCGAGAACCCTGACTTGTGGATTCATTGTATCGAGATAAAAGAGCAGCCCAAGGTTAAATTATTTATTTAACCATCTTAAGGGCTCACAAGACCAAGCAATATATATGATGATTATACATATACAATGGTCTGATATGCAAATATGGGACATACAGTTGTGCTCAAAAGTTTACATACCCTGGCATACCCTGGCAGAATTTTTGCTTTCTTTGCCTTTTTTCAGAGACTATGAATGTTAACACTAACAGTTTTACTCCTCTCATGGTTAGTGGTTGGGTGAAGCTATTCATTGTCAAACTACTGTGTTTTCTCTTTTTAAATCATAATGAGAACTCAAAACATCCAAATGACCCTGATCACAAGTTTAAATACACCATGTATTAATACCGTATATTGCCCCCTCTAACATAAATGACAGCTTGAAGTCTTTTGTGGTAGCTCTAGATAAGGCTCTCTATTTTCTCAGATAGTAAACCTGCCCACTATTCTTGGCTAAATGCCTCCAGTTCCTGTAAGTTCCTGGGATGTCTAGCATGAACTGTGTGCTTGAGATCTCCCCAGAGTGGCTCAATGATATTGAGGTCAGGAGGCTGAGATGGCCATTCCAGAACCTTCACTTTGTTCCACTGTAGCCAATGACAGGCAGACCTGGCCTTGTGTTTTGGATCGTTGTCATGTTGGAACGTCCAAGTATGTCCCATGCACAGTTTCTGGTCTGAAACATCAGTGATCCACCTCTGTGCTTTACAGTAGGAATGGTGTTCCTTTCATCATAAGCCTTGTTGACCTTTCTCCAAATGTAACATTTATGGTTGTGGCCAAAAAGTTCAATTTTTGTCTCAGTACTCCAAATTACCTTGTTCCAGAAGTTCTGAGGCTTGTCCCTGTGCTGTTTTGCATATTGTAGGTGAGATACTTGCGGCATTTGCAATGATCAGCCTGGAAGTTGCACATGGGACATACTTAGACGTTCCAACATGACAATGATCCAAAACACAAGGCCAAGTTGACCTGTCATTGGCTACAGCAGAACAAAGTGAAGGTTCTGTAGTGGCCATCTTATTCTTCTGACCTCAATATCATTGAGCCACTCTGGGGAGATCTCAAGAGCGCAGTTCAAGCTGGAGAGCCCAGGAATTTACAGGAACTGGAGGCTTTTTGCAAAGAAGAGTGGGCAGCTTTACCATATGAGAAAATAAATAACCTCATCAACAACTACCACAAAAGACTTAAACCTGTCATTGATGATTGAGGGGCAACACACGTTATTAAGAAATGGGGTATGTAAAGTTTTGATCAGGGTCCTTTGGATGTTTTGGGTTGCATTATTATTTAAAAAGTGAAACCACAGTTGTTTGACAAATAAATACTGTAGCTTCACCCAACCACTAGCCATAAGTGGAGAAAAAGTTTTGGTGTTATTATTTATATTCTGTGAAAAAAGGCCAAGAAAGCAAAAATTCTGCCGGTGTATGTAAACTTTTCAGCACAACTGTAGTAGAAAACATATAACATAAAGATACATGTCAGTTACGATTTTGATGTTCTACCATGTGCTGGGCCGCATGGGGGTGTGGGTTGGAAGCTGGTTCCAGGTCCTTACTCACATTACTCGATATCGCCCCCTTTATAAGTGAACAGCAAGTATAGCAAAGAGAGAGAGCACATGGTCTTACACAAGCCTTTAACCCCTGGGGCAGTCACACTCTTCTAGAGTCCCTGTCATGATATTAATCCACCCTGGGGTTTTGTGGCTAAAACTCCAAACCTATGAAGGATCATAACTTCACAACGGAAGGTCATATGGCAACTTTGGCGCAAGAGGATTTAGCCGTTCCCCGTTACACTTTAAGACTAAACACAGCTTCCCTACTTGACTTCTAGTAGCCATTCAGCATATCTCCCCATCATGGGGTGCTAGAACGGATCGAGACCCTGGAAGACGTTCAGCTTGTTCCTGAGATCTCTAAAATGTATTTGGTGTACAACTAGAAAGTACGATAACTTCATATTCACCTTAAGTCTCCTTATGAAATTCTATCTAATGGGGAGAGTTTGAATGAAGAAGTTACAGGGGATGACCCCTGTGGATATTATGTAGGCTAGTGGGTGTGTGCGTTTTTACTGTGGAGCTGGTGAGGCTTGATCACCTGCTGAACCAGGTGTCTTGTTACAGCTACACATGCTGAAGGAGGATTGTAATCTGCCAATAAATCCCGCCATATCCTTCACAAAGGTATAATAATTTGATATATGTCATGGCTACAGAGCATTATGGAGAAGCCTGCAAGGCCACACAAAATGACATTAGCACACATTTCAACACTGTGGGAAATGGTACCAAGCAAACTTTTTTTGGCATACCAAAAATTTAGTCTCAAAATCTGTGTGAATTGTAGAAAATTTAAAGCAAACTTAATCCTCTGGAGATGGATCCACAAAACTTTAATCCCAAGTGTCAAACAACTCTAAATATGTTGGAAGTGAAGGTGACATATTCTGAGAAATTGGATAAGAGGAACTTTAGAACGCATCTAAAGAAATGAAGAATCAAAAGAAAGAAATTATAATATTTTAGATATAGAGATTTTGTTTTTTGCATAGTAATTTGCATTGCTAATTAATTTTATTACATTAGAAATGAGAGCACAGCATTTTAGCATTCTAGTGTCTGGTCAGTTGCTCAAAGACTGTAAAAGGTAACAAGATATGTATACAGGAATAGTTCCATTTATCTTGGCATCTAATATTTAGTACTTTACAGAACAAACACATGGAATAAGAATGGGAGAAAACTCCTACCTCTATTATATATTTGAAATGTTTGGTCTGTCTTGAGGGTTGAAGGGAATGTTTACAGTACTTTTGATGCTAATATTATTCATGATGGCAATACTTCTTTGAGATTTCTGTCACAAGAGAAATTTTAAATGCTCAAGTTTGGAGAAACATTCATAGACATTTAGTTGAAAAATGTATTTCCTTGTCGAATGAAAGGCAACATTTCTTTATAAATGAAATGCTGCTAGGATGTTTTAGATTTCCATACTAAACAGAGTTGATAGTTCTGTTTCTTTTATAAAGCAATTGTCCATTTACAGCTAATATTTTTGTGGCATCTAGTTTAATATTCATTAACATTAATTCTGAAATGCATCACGAATAATAAGCTCCTGTCAGTGTCAACGCATGCTTTTTCCTCTTGTAGTTTTGTGTAGAATTGAGTTTATATAAAAGTGGTGCAAAGATTGTGGTGCATTTATGAATGGATATAAGTGCTTTATTCTGCTGGTAAGGATCAGACATTTGACAGCATGTTAAAAACTAAGCATTTTAGCAATTCAATGTTTTGCTTTCCTCATTTTTCTCATTAAAAAAGTTATCCACTACTGTATGACCCCTTCTTCATAGCTGTGCTGTGCAGCACAAAATAAAAGTACTTTAGTCCCAAATCATCAATTTGTCTATGCCATAAAACAAAATACTTTGAAAAGTCGCAAAATGTTTGCGCAATATGGAGTTGTGCAAAACATGCAATTTTTGGAGCTTTTGCTCAAGTTTCAGGCAGCTCTGCCAAAATTGGTGGAGCTGAGGAAGAGCCAAGGTAGGACAGAGCTGGCTATGCCGACAAGTCAACTTACACAATACTGCCTGTGTTTTTTACATCAGAAATGCTACTTCAATTCATGGCTGGAATAGCATTTCTGGGGAGGTACATGGATGTGCACGTCACTGAGAAGATGCACCAAATTCATTAAGTGGCATGCAACTCTTAATTAATTTTATATATCTTACATTTACAGAACATTCTATTTGAAGTAAATAACTTTGGTGATAGTTGAGTTCTTTGTGTGTCCTTTGTGGTAAAACTAACATGGCAAAATTATTCTCTTGGTCATTTGAAAAGAAAAACCTTTTTTTATTTTTAATATTATACAGAAGCAAATTCTGCAGAGAGATCAAGGGAAATCAAAAGAGAGTAGTGTCCAACAGTCATAATGTTTTATTTCTTTGTTTATTTTTTAATTATTTTTTTTGTCGCAGCCATGTGAGTGCTTGAATTTTGTAAGACACATTTTACTTTTGCATGACATCTACATTTTCTCACACAAGTGAGGTTAAATCATATAACCTCCCCTACAACTATGTGATTTTTTTTCCATTGTTTATACTTTGGCATTTCTTAAGAGGTAAAAATGACCTGTTATCTCCTTTACACTAGCATTAGTATACCTCTCCATTACTTTTGTCACTTTTTCTTCTTCACTCAATATTAATAATCATCTATAAGCACCAGGATGAGCATTGCTGGAGCTATGAGAAAAATTGTCATTGAACACGCCAAAAAAGAGATGGGTGAACCTGAACGGTAAAATTTACAGTCCATTCCAAACACCTAGTGTCCATGCATGGACCCTGAAAATGCACTTCTCCCTGAAGTCTGTGTTACTATTTGGTTCGGCAGCCTGGACATCTGGTATTTCCATGGTGTCAGCTGTGCCACAGAGTGAGAAACATCAGCTCTGATTGGCGATAAGTTTGTTACCTCCAGTCAGAGAGCTGCAGTTACTATGCTGTCATACAGATGACAGCGTGTGAACCAGCAGCTGTTTGTGTGGCAAAACGGTTATAGTTGGTTAAAGGCATTGGCTGATGAGAGTACTGATCTCTTCATTGTGTGCCCAATCTCGCAAATAGCAGTGATGGCAGTTGTATTATGATGAGAGTATTCATCAGCCAGCATCTGTGCAATAAATAAATAAAATAAAAAAATGGTGTGGTGTCCCCTCTATTTTTGCTAACCTGCACATGCAAAACCAAGAATTGTGGGCTGCAGCCTCAGCTAACATCGTTATTTTGACTGGCTATCAAATATAGAGGGATCCCAATGCCATTTTTTTAATTATTTAAATAAACTATTAAAAAAAAGGCATTGGGTTCCCCCCATTTTTTACAACAAGCCAAGCTAAAGCAGACAGCTAGGAGCTGGTAATCTGAGATTGGCCCTCCTCATCATAAAAATAGCAGCCAACAGCTGCCCCAGAAAAGGCACATCTATTTGATTCCCAGAATATTAATATTATCCCCCAACCATCGGCTTTCCCTCAGCTGTTTATGGAAATTACTGGGGACCCCACATCAATTTAGAAACTTTTTTTATTTATTGACAAGTATGGTAAAATACACACTCAAGGTAACCTTAGTTCAGAACCATCAGGTGTCCCAGCAGCTGGAAACTCCAGTAATCTTAAAATGTGTCTCGAGTAGTGTTGAGCGATACCGTCCAATACTTAAAAGTATCGTATCGGATGGTATCGGCCGATCTAAAAAAAATATCGGGTATCGCCGATTCCGATACCGGAAGTCCCATTCAAGTCTATGGGACTTCCGGTATCGGAATAAGAAAAACCCTATTTTTGCCTTGTACAGCCTCTCTGGGGTCTGTACGGGCCTTTCGGGGGGCTGTGCCGGCCTGCCGGGGGAGCTGTGCAGGCTCCAGTGGTCTGTGCCGGCCTGCCGGGGGCTCCGGGGGTCTGTGCCGGCCTGCCGGGGGGGCTGTGCCGGCCTGCCGGTGGTCTGTGCAGGCTCTGGTGGTCTGTGCCGGCCTGCTGGTGGTCTGTGCCGGCCTGCCGGTGGGCTGTGCAGGCTCCGGTGGTCTGTGCCGGCCTGCCGGTGGGCTGTGCAGGCTCCGGGGGTCTGTGCAGGCATCGTCCGATGGGACTACAAGTCCCATCGGGTGATGCCTGCTACCATGACAGTGATTGACACATCAGCCAATGATGGGACAGTAGTAGTCCCATCATCCGGCTAATGTGTTGAATGTAAAAAAAAAAAAAAAAAAAAAATTTACATGCTACATACATGCTACATACATGCTACATACATGCTACATACATACTACATACATACTACATATATACATACATGTAACATACATACTACATGCAACATGCATACTACATACATGCTACATACTACATGCATACTATATACATAATACATATATACTACATGCATGCAACATACATACAACATATATACTACATGCATGCAACATGCATACTACATATATACTATATATACTACATGTAACATACATACTACATATATACTACATGCTACATACATGCTACATACATACTACATACTACATACATAATACATATATACTACATGCATGCAACATACATACAACATATATACTACATGCATACTACATATATACTATATATACTACATGTAACATACATATTACATATATACTACATGCTACATACATACTACATACATGCTACATACCACATGCATGCAACATGCATACTACATATATACTGCATATATACTACATGCATGCAACATACATATATACTACATACAATACATACATATAGACATACAGTACATATAACAGAGTACATACTCACCGTCACTTGTCACTTTGATCCCCGAAGCCATTGTCCCCTTGAGGAATAAATATCAAAATAAAAAAACACCAATATACTTACCCCGATCCGCAGAAGTCCACGAGGGTCCCACGTCGATCTTGCGTGGAGAACAGCAGCATCAGTTGATGCTACCGTTCTCTACCAGCTCCAGGAATACAATGACGGAAGGTAGGTATCCTTCCGCACTGTATTCCTCCACCACTGTAAAAAAAAGTCCCTAGTCTCACTTTATGCCATTGCTGCGTGGGAATTTCGGCACGCGGCACCTTGAAAAAGAGGCAAAACGCGCGTCGGTGGCGGCGCTGCTTGTGGTCCTTGGCTGAGTTCAATATGGGTAAGCACTATGGCTTGGGATAGTGGATTTTTTTCAGGATGCGCACCTGTTAGGATCTCTCTTACTTTTATATCCCTCAAGTATGGCCCATATTTGTCACAAGCACTAAGCACTTTATTTTGTTAATTCTTGGGACTAACAAGCAGCAGATACTATCTGATCCTTCATATATCTTTTGTCATTTATGTAATTGTCAGTACTACATGTTTAATAAATTTTGTTTATTTTTATGATATTGGACTTGTACTCCTCCCTTTTTTTCCCTGTTTAATATGTATGTTACATGTAGTATATATAGTATATATGTAGTAGGCATGTAGTATATATGTTGTATGTATGTTGCATGCATGTAGTATATATGTATTATGTATGTAGTATGTAGCATGTATGTAGTATGTATGTAGCATGTATGTAGCATGTAGTATATATGTAGTATGTATGTTACATGTAGTATATATAGTATATATGTAGTATGCATGTAATATATATAGTATATATGTAGTATGCATGTAGTATATATGTTGTATGTATGTTGCATGCATGTAGTATATATGTATTATGTATGTAGTATGTATGTAGCATGTATGTAGTATGTATGTTGCATGTATGTAGCATGTAGTATATATGTAGTATGTATGTTACATGTAGTATATATAGTATATATGTAGTATGCATGTAGTATATATAGTATATATGTAGTATGCATGTAGTATATATGTATGTATGTTGCATGCATGTAGTATATATGTATTATGTATGTAGTATGTAGCAGGTATGTAGCATGTAGCATGTACTGTATGTAGCATGTAGTATATATGTAGTATGTATGTTACATGTAGTATATATAGTATATATGTAGTATGCATGTTGCATGCATGTAGTATATATATTGTATGTATGTTGCATGCATGTAGTATATATGTAGTATGTATGTAGCATGTATGTAGTATGTAGCATGTATGTAGCATGCATGTAGTATGTAGCATGTATGTAGTATGCATGTTGCATGTAGTATGTATGTTACATGTAGTATATATGTAGTATGTATGTAGTATGTATGTAGCATGTATGTAGCATGTATGTAGTATGTAGCATGTATGTAGTATGCACGTTGCATGTAGTATGTATGTTACATGTAGCATGTATGTAGTATGCATGTAGCATGTAAATTTTCAACACATTAGCCGGATGATGGGACTACTACTGTCCCATCATTGGCTAATGTGTTAATCACTGTCATGGTAGCAGGCATCGCCCAATGGGACTTGTAGTCCCATCGGACGATGCCTGCACAGACCCCCGGAGCCTGCACAGCCCACCGGCAGGCCGGCACAGACCCCCGGAGCCTGCACAGCCCACCGGCAGGCCGGCACAGCTCCCCCGGCAGGCCGGCACAGCTCCCCGGCAGGCCGGCACAGACCACCGGAGCCTGCACAGACCACCGGCAGGCCGGCACAGACCCCCGGAGCCTGCACAGCCCACCGGCAGGCCGGCACAGCTCCCCCGGCAGGCCGGCACAGACCCCCGGAGCCTGCACAGACCACCGGCAGGCCGGCACAGCTCCCCCGGCAGGCCGGCACAGACCCCCGGAGCCTGCACAGACCACCGGCAGGCCTGCACAGACCACCAGCAGGCCGGCACAGACCCCGGACAGTCGACTCAGCCCTCCCGAAGCACCGAACTGACGGCGCATCATGATGCGCACAGACAGAGCATCATGATGACGTCATTTCAGCAGCCAATCAGAGCCACAAAAGTGGCTCATTGCATTTTGGACTTCCGATTCCGGTATCCGATACGAAAAAAGTATCGGTACTCGGTATCGGAATGCCGATATGGCAAATATCGGCTGATACCCGATACTTGCGGTATCGGAAAGCTCAACACTAGTCTCTCATGAGGTTTCTGGGCTTTGCAGCTGCTCAAGGCTCAGTGGCTGTGTACTCTTGTAAACCGTGTTTTTGTTAAACCGCATGTCTTTTATACAGTTAATGAGTTCAAACAGATGCCATTAATACAGGTAATGAGTGCAGAGTAGGAGGGTTTCTTAATGAAAAACTAGTAGGTCTGTGAGAGCCAGAATTCCTGCTGGTTATTAGGTGATCAAATACTTATTTCACTCAATAAAATATGCATAAATATGTAAAAATCATACAATGCAATTTTCTGGATTTCTTTTTTAGATTCTGTCTCCCACAGTTGTGGTGTACAGTGTACTTACGATAATAGAATCATAGAATCATAGAATCGTAGAGTTGGAAGGGACCTCCTGGGCCATCTGGTCCAACCCCCTGCTCAAAGCAGGATTCGCTAAATCATCCCAGTCAGATGTCTGTCCAGCCTCTGTTTGAAGACTTCCATTGAAGGAGAACTCACCACTTCTCGTGGCAGCCTGTTCCACTCATTGATCACTCTAACTGTCAAAAAGTTTTTTCTAATATCTAATCTGTGTCTCCTCCCATTCAGTTTCATCCCATTGCTTCTAGTCTTTCCTTGTGCAAATGAGATAATAATCACAGACCTCTTCATTCTTTGCAGGTGGGAAAACTTACAAAATCTGTAGTGTATGAAATGCATATTTTCCCCACTGTATATAAATTTATTAAACAGCAAGCATGTAAGTACTTGGATAATAATACAGTGATTAACCAGAGCCAGCTTAGGTTTCTAGCAAACAAGTCATGCCTGACTAATCTAATTTCATTCTATGATGGAATCATTGACTGGGTGGATCAGAAAAATATGGTACATATAGTATATCTTGACTTCAACAATGCATTTGATAAAGTATCTCAAAGTGTCCTTATTGAAAAAATGACTAAGTATGGAATTGGCAAGGATCGTACTCAAACAGTGGTGATAAATGGTTGCACATCCAACTGGAAGAGTGTTTCAAGTGGAGTATTACAAATTTCTGTCCTGTCCCCAGTGTTGTTCAACATTTTTATTAATGATCTAGATAAGAGAACTGAAGGTAAACTAATCAAATTTGCAAATGATGCAAAGTTAGGAGGGATAGCTAACACCACAGAAGACAGAAAAAAGATTCACAATGATCTAGATAAGCTTGAAAAATGAGCAGCAAATAATAGAATGGTATTTAACAGAGAGAAATGCAAGATTCTGCACCTTTGCACGAAAAATGAAAATTATATCTGCAGAATGGGAGGAATTAAACTAAGTAGCAGCACGTGGGAAAAAACTTTGGTATACTAATATATCACAGATTGCACATGAGTCAACAATGTGATGCCGTAGCAAAAAATGCAAGCACAGTTCTAAAATGTATTAACAGAAACATGTCCTACAAAGAACATAAAGATCTGGGAATGTTTAGCTTGCAAAAAAGAAGGCTAAGAGGAAACTTAAAACCTATTACCTTTGCTGGAACTGCAGCTTTCGGTTCCCCAATGTATTTCAGGGTAGATGAAGTCCCCCATAATAGTGACTTCTCCTTGAGTCACTGCTTCATCTATTTGCTTTGAGGATATTCTCCGTTGCTTCCATTATTTTTGGAGACTTGTAACAAACCCCTATCAGTAATTTATTTTTTCCCCCTCCACTTATCTCCACCCACAGAGACTCTGCATTTTCATTAGATTCACATATATTATCACGCAGGGTGGGTTTTAAGGATGATTTTACATATAAACACACCGCCCTCGCTTATTTGTATGGTCATTTCTGAACAGACTATAGCCCTGTAAATTAACAGCCTAGTCAAGACTCTCGTCCAGCCATGTCTCAGATATCCCCACCATGTCATAATTATGTTCCAACAAAATTAATTCTAATTCCTCCATTTTGTTTGTGAGACTTCTGGCATTAGTATACATGCACATTATGTATTTGTCTGTATCCCTTTTCTTTCTTAAATTATTAACTGTTCTAACCCCACCCCCATGCCACCCCCCACCACTAATTTCATTATTTGTGTCCAGGTCTCTATCTTCACTGTCATCCCCTCCTATAAAATGAATACCCTCTCCCCCCAGTTCCTACTTTAAATACTCCTCCAATCTTCTAGCCATTTTCTCCCCCAGCACAGCTGCATCCTCCCCTTTGCAGTTCTGCCAGTCCCTAGCGTAGAACCTGTAGCCAACTGAGAAGTCAGCCCAGTTCTCCAGGAACCAAAACCCCTCCTTCCTACACCAATTCTTGAGCCACTTATTAACCTCCCTAATCTCCCATTGCCTCTCTGGTGTGGCACGTGGTACATGAAGTATTTCTGAAAATACCATCTTGGAGGTCCTTGCTTTAAGCTAGCAGCCTAATTCCCTGAAATCATCTTTAAGGACCTTCCACCTACCTCTAACTTTGTCATTTGTGCCAATGTGCACCATGACCGCTGGGTCCTCACCAGCCCCTCCCAGTAATCTGTCAACCCGATCAGCAATATTTCAGACTCGAGCGCCAGGTAGGCAGCACACAGTTCGGCAATCCCTGTCTTTGTGACAGATTTCCCTATCTGTTCCCCTAATAATTGAGTCCCCCACTACCAGCACCTGTCTGGCCTGCCCTGCTCTTCTATTACCCCCTTACTGGAGCAGACACTCCTTCGGCTTTCAGAGGACATGCCTTGCTGCAGCAGTACTGCCCCTGCACTGACACTCCCCTCATCTGCCAACTTAGCAAACTTAATGGGTTGTGTCAGATCAGGACTAGCCTCCCTGGCACTCTTCCCTCTACCCCGCCTTCTAACTGTCACCCAGTTTGCTGCATCTCTGTCCTGCAGCTTCAACCTAGCTTCCCTCTCTCATCTATCCCATTGAGCATTTGCTCAGTGAGCAGAAGACTCCTTTCCATATTGTCTATGGATCTCAGTGTTGCCAGCTGCACATTTAGATCCAGTATGTGGGCTTACAAATGCACAATGTGCTCACATCTCACACAGCAGTATGCACCCTCGACCGGCTTGTCAAGGATTGCATACATGTGACAAGACATACACTGGATGGCATTCGCAATAGGGATTGCACCAGACAGAAAAGATAAGTAAAATAAATAAAAGTATTAATAAAATATAATAGTTATTCAATAATACCTCCCTTGGAAACTCCCTGAATCCAAAGTCACTGAATCACAAGTCACATACCTACCACCGTTCACACTCACACTCCATTCACACTCAGCTGATTCACACTTGCTCAGGCAGAAGATTTAAAGAGATTTTTTTCCCTTTAGCAGCAAACCACCCTGCTGCTCAATGCACTTCCAAAAGGATTTGAGCCTCAATCAGCTGCCCCTTATAAACCTTTAATTATGAACCCCCACCCTTAATTAACCCCTTGTGAATATAGCTACACCTCAAAATTTAAATGCAATATAGTTAACCCTTAAACACACAGATAGTAGAAAAAGAGATTAACCCGGTAGAGAAAAAAATACGTTAAACAAGCCCCCCAAAGATTGAACAGGTAGAAAAACACTCAGAAACCCACAATTCAGCAATTCACACCAATTCACACAGGTATTTGTTAAAGGTTTTCCAAATACCTCTTCACTGAATTTTGTGGAAAAAATAAGAATTTTTATTTTCATGGCTCTACATTATAAACTTCTGTGAAGCACTTGTGTGTTCAAAGTGCTCACAACACATCTTGCAAATTCCTTGGGGCATATAGTTTTCAAAATGGGGTCACTTGTGGGGGGTTTCAACTGTTTCGGCACATCAGGGGCTCTCCAAATGCAACATAGCATCCGATCTCAATTCCAGCCAGTTCTGCATTGAAAAAGTGAAAGCGCGTTCCTTCCCTTCCGAACTCTGCTGTGCACCCAGTGTTTTTTTCCCTACATATGGGGTATTGGCATATTCAGGAATAATTGAACAACAAATTTTTTTGTTTATTTTCTCTTTTTACACTTGTAAAATAAAAAATGGTTCTGAAGATAAATGTTTGTGAAAAAAAGTTAAATGTTCTTTTTGTCCTTCCACGATGCTTCAGTTCCTGTGAAGCACATAAAGGATTAATAAACTTCTTGAATATGATTTTGAGCACCGTGATCGGTGCAATTTTAGATTGGTTTCACTTTTGGCTATTTTCTGTCATGTAGACCCCTCAAAATGACATCAAACGTGATGGGGTCCCTAAAAAAATTGTTTTGTAAATTATGTTGTAAAAATGAGAAATTTCTGGTCAATGTTTAACCCTTATAACTTCCTAACAAAAAATATATTACAAACATTGTGCTGATGTAAAGTACACATGTGGGAAATATTGTTTATTAAGGATTTTGTGTGAAATATCTCTCTGATTTAAGGGCATAAAAATTCAAAGTTTGAAAACTGCAAAATTTTCAAAATGTTTGCCATATCAAAGAAATTTTACCAATAACATGAATTAAAGTATGTCAAAGTATGTCACGAAAAAACAATCTTAGAATCAGCAGAATCCATTAAAGTGTTCCAGAGTTATAACCACATAAAGTGACAGTGATCAGAATTGTTAAAGTTGGCTTGGTCATTAATTACCCAATTGGCTCTATCACTAAGGGGTTATATTTTTTGCCATTGAAAATTCATGAGGGCATGCTTTTTGTGTGATTTCATGATATTTTTGTGGGGACTCTTTTTGGGGTACTTATGATGAGTTTTGAATATTTATATAGTTGATATCCAATTAGATTTCCTCATAGTACATGATTCAACCATTAATTCAGAAAACTGTCTTTCCCACAGTATGATCTGGTAAAGCTACGTATTAACAACTGTAACATACTTTTATTACCATGAAAGGAAGAATATACAAGATCTTTTGGCTTTAGAAACACAACAGCAGCATAATTAGATTAGGGTTTGTTTTTCTGAAACAAACCGTGTCTTTGTTTAATTGTCTTTACAACAACTATGTAGTTTAATTGCAACATTTGCTTTATACTGACTATATGATAAATTCCTGATCTGAATATGTTGTACGGTGTATAAGAATAAACAATTGCCATCAGAACTATTATGGCCATAATAAAATTTCTTTGAATTCATAGAGAAAGTTGTTGCGTCATCCTTTGGAGATTGAGATGCTATTCCATATCACTTATGATCACATATGCAAATTGACTTTTCTGGCCGTAATGGCACAGCAAAGATAAAAACATAGAGTAGGACTGCCCCATATGAGAATGCCTTGGCATGGCGGGGTGGCTCAAATGATTGATCGATTTTTTGCCAAAAGTCTCATTTTGAAATACAGTTAGAAATCAGTATGTACATATGCACTTTATGTATTGCATTCTGACCACAAGCAGCACTGACTTCTCCCCTTTTTATATGCAAATTGCCCCAATGGTTTAAAATTCTGGCAGTTGGCAAGTTGTTGAAAATGTTACAAAAGGAGAAGCACAGTTAAAAATTGTTTAATTTCAATTTGTGCATTAACCATTGGCATAAACTATTTGACTGTATACTGTACTTAATATTAAAGCAAACATTTCAGTATCTAGTACACTTTTTGTTGCATCCTTTATAATAGTGGCACATTGTCAATTAGTATTAGAAATTCAGGCAAAAGGAAGTGAATGATCACAATTTAAAATTCAATTTAAGAAAATACTTTAATTATTGTCACAGATTCTTTTATATTAATTTTCTAAATGTATGCAGCAGAGAATATGACTGAAATATGTTATATTTAAAGGGTTATTCCTATCTTAATAAATATCAAAAGGAAAGAAGGAGTTAGTGGATAGCTAAAAAAGTTACTTTTTCTTCAGGAAAAAGCACATGTATCAGATGCATGGTTTTTTACTGAAGAAGTAACTTTGCACTTTGAAACGCATCAAAATAAACTATCATTTTACAACATTGGGATATATCTCTTAATCCTGTCGCCAGCACAGATTATAAACTAACTCCTTCTTATTTATTAATGTCTGATGGTCACTTGTTGACCTGTGGATCTGCTGCAGCTGACCTCATGTTATTTGCTGTTTTTACAGATTAAACATTTGAGTTTAATTTGAGCATAATGCTCACTGAATTTCTCGGATAAGACCCTATTTGCGCTGATCTCTCCTACAGTTTTTTCCTTGGTTATCTTAATAAGTAGTGTGAGGCAGTGACTGGTGTTACATATAGGGGTCATTGTATGTTCCCCTCAGGATGCGCACAGAGGAGTATTGAGGCTATGAGAGTGCATTACAGTCATAGGCATAGCTGTGGTTGCAATGCAGAATAAGTGAGTATAAGTCTTGGACTTGCTAGTTGTCCAAGGCACACTTAGGGAAAACTGCTCTGGGTTTGCGTTTTGAAATAAACTGCAATATGGTAGTTTTGCAGTCCATTTCATTCATGGCCAGGTTTTTAATGTGCCTGAAGGCCACAGGTTTTTTGCTGAAAAACCTTTCAGTATAGGGTTTTTTTGCCTTTCAGTATAGGGTTTGGGTGTGTCAGGTTCAGTGTCAGTCTGGTGTCGGCAGGAGTACAGGACAGGAAGCTCTGCACAGCTCTACCTGTGAGAGGGAATGCAGGCCAGCAGACCCAGG